>NC_134600.1:29652560-30299226 GCF_037038515.1 Microtus pennsylvanicus
ACTGAAATGAAAATGAAATGAAAATACTGCAGAAATACTTATACATACTTTTTTAAACATGTGAGTTTGATTTATATCTCATTAACCTACTTCTAACTGTTATAATAAAGCAATTGTTTTTGAAAATTAATGGTTTTCTCACATTAGAAATAAACATCTTTATGAATTCCCTTTTACACAACCCAGTTGACACTTTTGAAACCTTATAGCATACAAATGTGTGTGATAATTTGAATTTTTAGGAAAGGTTTTAAAGATTTTATGTTAGACAAAAAAAAAACTTTAGAAATTCTGAAATAAAATTAACAAATGAAATTTTAAGCAATTTCTGCAGTCTCCTTAAATTGAGTTCATTTATTGGTCAAGTTTTAATACCAGTAACATTATCAGTCTTACCTTGAAACTAATGGCATAAATGACATAGTAAATTGGAAATGAAGTTACTGTGAGTTTTCTTACACTTTGAAAGACTTTAAACATGTGTGCACATGTGAATACATTCTGAAGGAAGGAAGGAAAGAAGGAAGGAAGGAAGGAAGGAAGGAAGGAAGGAAGGAAGGAAGGAAGGAAGGAAGGAGGGAGGGAGGGAGGGAGGGAGGGAGGGAGGAAGGAGGAGGGAGGGAGGGAGGGAGGGAGGGAAGGAAGGAAGGAAGGAAGGAAGGAAGGAAGGAAGGAAGGAAGGAAGGAAGGAAGGAAGGGGAAAGGAAGGAGAAAGAGAGAGATACATGAGCAAGAGAGAGAGAAAGATTGTAGCTTCGCCCGTGTGAACACAGACTTGCATATGTACATGGATGTGTATATAGCACATTCATACAAAAAGTAAAAATCAATAATGTACTTTTCAAACATCGTCATTTCTGATTTATTTTCAAACCCAGTTAGAGTTCTGGGCACACCGTAGGGAAATAACTTGACCACTCTAAGTGAGGATCCTAGTTCCAGAGATCTGCTGTGACTCTTTGCTTCTTTGCCCATGAGGTTCATCTGGGAGGGAGCAGACCAGGTGTTCCTAGGACAGGCCTCCTGGGCCCACTGATGCAAACCCATTGCACTCTGTCATTACAGGAAGGAAGGACATTCGAGGTCCCCACGCTTCATAGGTGATAGCATTCCGGAGGTTCAGCCTATGCCGTCTCTCTGTTTACACAGACTTTTATTCTCTCCTCCTAAACTACAAATGCCTGTTTCTTCCTCTAAAAAGACATCGTGATCTCTCACGATCGAACACGAATCTGAATAATCCCAGACCCCGAGTTTAAGTCTGTGGCCTCTCCTGATGCTGCAGGTCAGGTCAGCCGTTCCGCTGACTCCAGATAAATCTTGAATCTTTTTATCAGTCTCCTCTGATTCAGCTGTAAACTCAACATGTAAGACAACTGATTGGAGTAGACACAACTTTGGCAGACTTTGTACTTTTCGTGGTCAAATCATGTTAAAGGCAGCAGATTTGATGTAAGAAGCCCTTGAGGTATTAACTGACCCGCTGCAATACCTGGTACAGCGATAATGATAAAAACAGTTGGTATCAAGAAATTTTCCAAAATAAGATGAACCCCGGCTACGTCACCAGATGGGTCTCAGCATTCACCAGTGACCCCCCCCCCCCCGTTCCCCAGCCCCATCCCCGTGCTTTTCTTCGAACAGCTCTGAACTCTGCTCCTTTTTCTGTTCAGCAAGAAAATGAGGCTCAGAGTTCACAGCTACTCGACAGGCAGGATTTGTTGCTCTGCTGCGTGGTTGCATCCCTTCCGCCTTTAAGTACAGTGTTGCCTCAGGTCGAATGTTTGTTATGGTGACTAACAGCGGCTTCTCTACTTCATCTTCAGACTGAGACAGGGATTGACACTCTTTTCCCTGTGCCCCGGTGCAGGCAGCGAGCTGTTTACTGGACTCTACAGTGACTACTGGGGCAGAGACTCTGCGATCTTCCGCAGTCTGGGGAAGCTGGGCCACATTCGCACGGAGCATGACGATGACCGGCTGCTGAAAGGTAGAGATGAGCAGACAAGAGCCTGGAAAACCAGAGCGGGGAAACAACCCAAATAGTCCGCGGCTAAGTCTGCCATCTTGATAGTGAAAATATAAACATAAAATAGTCCTTGTAACTATCGCATTCTTGGGTCCAAAATACATATGATATGTGTTTATCATGTTAATAATAAAGTGGTTTACCTTAGTTATGCAGTGAGTTTATTTACAGCGATGCCAAGATACCAAGAGCTAAATGAAATAAGCAAACCGAATATGAGAAGCAAAGACTCATAAGTGGCATCCTTGCTGCTACAGCTATTGTGTGCCTCGCTGCTTCGATAGGATCGTGCTGCACTTTAGAGACAAAGAAAAACGGAAGAGAGTCACTAGTGGTTCCCTAACCAGAGTTCTATACTATGTAAATGCAGTTACACTCATATGTATACACACAGACACACATATGAATAAGTTTTATATTTTGTCACATCCTAATATATCTAGGAGGGACAATACCATGTGATAGTGAGGGTTTTCATCATCCCCAGCCTTGGATTAAGCGCCAACATACATGTCTTATCTTTAACATGCCTGCTACCGTATCAATCAAAAGTCACCTACTCAGATGCTTCCCACTCTAAACACAGAAGCTTAAATTTCTTACTTCAAAAATGAGTGATTTTCCATGAGGTTTATTGATTGTATATAAATAAAAATAAGTACCAATGTACTCTTAAACTTTGATGTGATGTACGTTCACTTTGTAGAGACTAAGAAGAATTTCATAGAGATTGTTTTCATAATGTCTCCAGTTTGTACATTCACTAAATGTACTTGCTTTGCAACATGGACCTTTAAAATTGTTTTCTGTATCCTTGACTCTTATGTTTCCTATTTAAATCACATTTTTAATTGTCTATTGATTTTGGCATAAAAATGAGGATAGTTAATCTAATTCTCGATAATTCTCTAAAACTTTCAAGATGGATTGTATTTTCACACAAACTGACAATCCAGGGCTAAATAATTTATCAAGGTGACTTTGCTATTACACCATTACGTATATAATGTTTTACTTTTTCACTTATGTTTTGTCCATAGAACCAAAATTTGTAGGTTCATATATGATCCCTGACAATGAAGACCGAGATGACAACAAGATGTACTTCTTTTTTACTGAGAAGGCGCTGGAAGCGGAGAACAGTGCCCACACAATCTATACCCGAGTGGGGCGGCTGTGCGTGGTGAGGATGGTGTCTCTGTGTTCCTACACTTGCTGGCTTCACACTGTGTACCAGGCCTTTTGTATACAGTTTTACACTTGTTTTGACTGCCTCTTTTCAGGGTTTTATACAATATTCTTTGGTCATATCAGTTTCCCCTCCTCAACTCCTCTTCATGCCCCACCTCTTCCCTACCCATCCGACATAGTGTTCTTTAGCAGGCTTCTACTTTTCAGATTTTAAAGTGTTCTCTAGGCTTTCTTATGTCCATCACTTAATTGATAATGAAAGTTTCACTATAAAAGTTTACCTTGGATGAGTTTTCTCATTTTTCAAAGCCATGTTAAAAAATAGTCTATAATTAGCATTTTCTTCCAAATAGAAGTTTGTTCTAGTTAAAAGATAGTATATGTATTTGCTCGTTTTGATGTGTGCATATGTGTGTGTTTGTTACTGCTCATACATGCTCATGAATGTTGGATATATGTTTTCCTCTGCCTCCATGTGGGTCCTGGGGATTGAAGTCAGGTCCTCTGGCTTTTTTGGAGGTGCCTTAACCTTCTGGGCCATCATATTGTCTCAACTCTATAATATTTTAAATTGAATTTAATAATTTTTATTAGGTTCACAATCTATTTGGGATTCTATATACCTGGTTATGAGAAGTTCAGTTGATCAGTTCTATAATAAAAAAAAAATAAAACTAAACTAAAAGCAAAACCATGATAATGAATGTTTTCACATTTGAGAAGATATGTAATAATAATAACACACATAGTATGTAGACACACACACGTGCAGCTAAGAATGACTTGTAACTCTTAAGTGTAGGGATTACAGATATCAGCCACCAGGCCTTGTTTCATAAGCTTCTTTCCCAAGCGAACTAAAGGGTACGACCCATCCAAATTCTTGAGAGAGGCACACCATGTATGAACAAATAATAAACAAGGTTGCTACATCACAAATGCAGTGTTAATATGTGTGATATTAATAAGTATAATAGCTGGAAAATATATTGAGAGTATTTGAATTAAAGTACTGCACTGAGGGGCTGGTGAGGCGGTCACAGGTTCTTACACCTGTGACTCTGGCAGAGGAGCTCAGTTCCATGCCCAGCACCCATATCTGGCCGTTCACGACCGCCTGGGACTCACACCCTGGGGACCAGATGACGTCTCCTGGCTTCTGCATGCTGCTCATCCCTATATGCATGTGATATAATGTGATATAATACTCCACATGTGAAAGTAAAAATTAAATAATTTTTTAAAGAATACTACAGTGATAAGGCAATGCAAGGGAGAAATAAGAGGGAATGGTTTGTAGTGTTATCTGAGGATTTTGCTAAATGTTCACAAACACACACACACACACACACACACACACACACACACACACACTGATGCAAACAACAAACCCATCAGCCCATTTCACCAAATTAAACCTTGCTTTGTAAATGCTCTGTAAGTATTCATTTGTCCGTTTTGTTTTTCCCAGAATGACGTGGGAGGGCAGAGAATACTGGTGAATAAGTGGAGCACATTCCTCAAAGCAAGGCTCGTTTGCTCTGTCCCAGGCGCAAATGGCATCGACACATATTTTGACGAGCTAGGTAATTATTCCTGGAGGGTAGACAGCTCATTCTCGTGCAGGCATGTTTCTCTCAGGCATGGGTGGAAAAAAATGTGCCCCGGAAGGGTTTGACCTCTACGGCCCAAAGGCGAGTTTCTGTCTCTTCACTTTGACCCAATCTCCTCCGAGGGCAGAAGAGTTGGGGGACAAAGAAACTCATCTCCATAGAGGAGCAGGGCGGGGTCCTGCTCTGTCAACTCAGCGTAAGTCACCATCCAGAGCAGAGCAATGGTTCCTTCTTCTGCCCTGGGCACAGCTGTGGAGTGGGAAATCCGGTCTTAAGATACATGGTTCTGAACTATGCTATATACATATGTTTTCTTCACATGTCGAGAACGTTAAAATGATGGTCTTTCATTCTTCCAGAGGATGTGTTTCTCCTGCCTACCAGAGACCCGAAGAACCCAGTGATATTTGGGCTGTTTAACACTACCAGGTGAGAACGCACTAGAAAAGGACAACCGTGTCCCTACAGTCCCTTCCATGGTACACAGCTCTCAGACACCGACCCTATCATCATTCCCATCCTCTGTCCGACTGCCGCTGGTCTTCATTGGACAAAGCCACAACCCCGCTCTAGTCCTAACTCTTGTGTTCATCGTGTCCCATCATCCTCCTGCATCTGCTTGTCCCCCAATCTCTTTCATTGCTTATAGATAACGCTTTGACATTTTTTTTTTATGGTCAGGTTATAAGATATCACTTCCACACTGTCAAGTCTAGGTTAAATTGTAAATTTATTTTTCAGATGAAAATTTCTAATCCAGGCTTTTAAAGTATTCTAGTATTATATACATACATACATACACACACAAACACACAGTGCTCTACAATTATATACATGTATGTACAAAGTGCTCTAGTACTATATAATATATATTATACATATATACAAATATACACACACACACACATATATATATATATTAGATGTATAGTATATACAGTATTAGTTTTGGGGTACCTTTTCTCTGACTTCACCAATGCCTATAATACTTTGATATATCTCAGTATTTACATGGACAGATCTTAGCATTGCACACCCCACTCCTTCACCCTCCCACCCCTGCTTTGTTCAGTATTGCTGCTGGACATGACTTTCCCTTCCAATATCAGTCTATGCTGGCTCTTTGATACTTGCCACACATGCGCAAGAAATGTTCCCGAGCCCTTAGTCAGGAATAAGTCCCTACACCTTTGTTCTTGTGTCTTCCTCCTGTGTAGACACATACTGAGCACACATGTGTCATCTGCTCTCCATCTGTGACATGTGGTGCTCAAGGTGATGCTTAGATATGTGCTATTCCCCCCTTTCCATTTTTTTTTGCATTTTGTGTATCTATGGAAGAGTTCTATAAGCTAATATTTTACATGCATTGATGTGTGAAATAAGAAATGTTCCTAGAATTGGTTTCAGTTGAAAGTTTGCATACGTAATTTCCTGAGTCTCTTTCCAAAGGAAAATGGCAGCACCAACAATAACGGAGGAACTACCTCAGTGTTTCAACAGAGATGGGTGGATGCTGCTACCTCTTCTCACCAATGTGTTAAAGCCAAAGTGCAATAGACCCTGCAGCTGGTGCTTCGCACAGTTTTCTTTAGATTTTAAGCAGCTGATTTTTGAAGATCACTTTGAATGAAAACACCTAGAAGCTCTTTGAACAAGTATCTTGTTTTAATTGGACCTTTTCTTCCACAGAATGATATGAGAACAATTCTTTCTATTAGCTATACTTTTTGTCAGTTTTAAAAGTTAATAGGTATTGGTATTGACCACAATGCACAGACAGCCCCCTTTACTTCATTTTTCTCCCGACAGCAAATGATTGTTGCATCATGTGATAATTCTTTAAGTGATAAATTTGATCGATGAGGTAATCTGTTTATTTTCTATTCTTTCAAATGATTGCTTTAAGAGCTAATCACCTGAATGATGGCATATTGGATCATTCAGAGAAATCAAAGGCATGATTTCCTTCCATGATTTCCACTTTGTTCAGTTTATATATAAATCTGAGAGGGGGAAAGAGCTCCCAGCTGTACCTGCCACGGAGGTTGATATTTGTGGAATGGTGATCAAAGGTTTATTGCCACCTCCGCTGAGACTGTCTAGTTTTCCCCAGTATCACAGGCATTTCCAATTGCTTCAAGGTGTAGTATAAAAATGTGTGAATTGATGTCCTAAGACAATAACATGGCTGCTGCTCTACAGCTGGCCAGGAGTGCAGGAAATACACTTACACAGAGTTTATGTTTTTCCTAAAGCTCCTTCACAAACATCATTTATTTCAATTCACAAAATAAGGAGACTGTGAAATGGCACACTTCATTCAAATGACGACTCTGCGTTCAAGTACTGTAACAATATCTTTTCACTAAATGTGATTGCACATGTCCCCAATACCATATTCAACAATGATATTTACCTTCTAGAGGAATCTTACCATTTCAAAAACCATTTTGATTGCTGCTGTATATGATGATCAAGTATCTGAGTTTTATATAGTCCTTCCATCACTGATGAATTCAGTGACTTGAAGAAGAGTTTAACAAATGTTCTAATATTTAAAGGACACCATGATAAAAAAGTAGGGTAAAGGCTACCAGGAAACCAAGTAAAATGCAAATAGAATTTGTAGTAACGTCAACAACATAATGATTAATGGAGCATTAGCTACACTCAGGATGTAATGACATAGACATATTCCCTTAAAATGAGCAACTTAAATGGCTAATAGCCTTTCAAAAGATGTAAAGAGGGGACCTGAAAAATGGTCCATCAGGTAAAGGAACTTGCAGCCCAGCCTGACAATCTAAGTTTGAACTTGAGAACCACATAGTGGAAGGAGAGAATTGACTCTCAAGAAGTTCTCTGACACTGTGTGCACTGTAACTCCCACCTTTATCAAAGAAATAATAGATGATGATGACATGAAAATAATTCAAGTAAATGCAAAAGCACACACAAGACTTAGCAATTTCAAAGAGAAGTTGCACAGTTCCACCCTCCTAATGTCGTTTTCAAGTTTAGAAAATAGGAAATAAAAGGAATGGAAAGTCTTTTGATTTTGTTACTTTAATATTGCAATAATTAAGATTTCTAGAATATTCTATGCTTTAAAAAAATTACTTTTTGCTGGGCGGTGGTGGTGCACGCCTTTAATCCCAGCACTTGAGAGGCAGAGGCAGGTGAATCTCTGTAAGTTGGAGGCCAGCCTGGTCTACAAAGTGAGTTCTAGGATAACCGGGGCTCTTGGCAAAGAAATTCTGTCTCAAAAAAATAAAAAAAAAGGAAGGAAGGAAGGAAGGAAGAAAGAAAGAAAGAAAGAAAGAAAGAAAGAAAGAAAGAAAGAAAGAAAGAAAGAAAGAAAAAGGAAAAGAAAAGAAATTGCTCAAGTTTTAATTCCAATGTACATATATTGGGGTATTTGACCAAGTAAACTCTTAGTTACATCTAGATTTATAATTTTTATTTTTCAGCAATATATTCAGAGGACATGCTATCTGTGTCTATCACATGTCAAGTATACGGGAAGCCTTTAACGGCCCATATGCTCATAAAGAAGGACCCGAATACCACTGGTCACTGTATGAAGGAAAAGTTCCTTACCCGAGGCCTGGTTCTGTAAGTGGAATATTCGACATTCAACTCCTATGTTTGAAGTCTTTGTTTCACATATTTTTTCTTGCTTTGCAACTGAAGTATTTAAGAATTTCATGTCTATAAGGATGCTTCAAGAGTAAATAAAGAACAGCGTCATGTTGAGTTTTCTGCTGGTTATCTAATGCAAAGGCTGTACCTGTGCATGGATACATCTTAGCGGCAGCATTATAAAAAGCATGTGCCCACTGATGCCCCAGCCAAGTAGTTCCAAGGGAACTTGCAATTTTGGGGGTACAGGTAAGCATAGACATATTTAATAAAATAGGAATGGTAAAGTTTTCTTCCAGCCTTGTGAGGAGAATTAGTACCATGCGGCACTTTTAAATAATAAAATCCTGTCCAATTTTACCATTTCAGTATGTGTGTTGACTTCCTTGCTCCTTAGGACAGACTTTCTCTCAACTTGTTCCCTTAGCCGAGTAAAGGGAATTCTATTATCTGACTCTGGAACATTGCTACCAAAACCCTAACTAGCTGTATCAACTGCTATGCTTTTGATTGGGACATGTCTAAAGCTGACAATAATGAAGATTACGATGTAGATTTAGGCCATGAATACCACATGCAACTGGGTTGGCAAAGGTTGTACCATTGTGTGTTGTATGAGAATCACAGTGTACGAGCGTTGAGCTTGCCATGGAGGCCATATCTACACTTTTCAAGCATCTGGCGAGACTGCCAGCCTTCACTGATTCCGTGATTACCACAGAGTCACAGAGGAGCCTTTTCTGTAGAGCCAGCTGCAAACGAAAGCAAACCTCGCCTCCATTAGCAAGGGCAAAGCTGGATCACGATAATCACTCTCACTGGCTTAAACCCGTTACTTCTAGTAAGACATAAAATATATTTTATTTCACTTTATTGCTTGAAATTGCAATTTAAATGGGAAAATCCACTCCTGTGGCTTAGCTAAAAATGTTTCTCCAAACCACTTGGCCTTAGAGGAGGGCTCGGAGGAAGTGACTGGTTGTTGAACTTCTTCCAAGGTAGTTCAAAATGTTTCCAACAATGTATTGTGCAAGTGCACCCAAGTGCACACTTCATGCCAAACGTAGGCATATGGCCTGATTTTAAAAAACAAACAATTATAAATGTCCCCTTTATAGAACCTGGCTACTTAACTGCTGCATTTATACTTCAAATTAGAAAAAACAATCCAGATATTCTTCCACCTGGTATTGATTCTGAGGAACACACGTGAGCAGCAGTTGTCAGAAAGCAAAGACTGGCGTGAGTGTTCCAGGCTCTGAGTCTCACAGTGCTCTGGAGTTGTGCGTGTTAGCATCAGTGTCTTAAGAATCGCAGTGTGTAGGAGCAAGTAACTAACTTTGAATTTTGTTAGTGTGAGAGACATATGAAATAATACAAATTCATACAGATTATATCAGGACAATACAAAGAGATTTTCTTGTCTCTTTAATTAGCAATGATAAGAGTCTGAATAACTCTCTATACCGTAACGCCAGAAATATGCAGCCGGGAAGCAGAAACATAACCATTTAACGTGGTGGTTTCAATTATGAGAAATCTATTTTGCACAATTATGGTCAATTTGTTTATATTTACTTTTCAAGGCAAGGTCTCACTTTCTAGCTCAGTCTGCCTTTCACATGGGCTCCTCCACCCCTCACCTCCCAGTGCTGGGCTCACCTGAGCTTTAGAGATTTATTACCAAAAAAACACGTGTTGTTTGTTCTCATGAGTGGTAGATCTCTCTTTATTTCCTTTCTCTCTTTTCCTTTCTCATTTCTTTTTTCTTTTCTTCCCTTCCCTTCCTTTCTTTCCCCTCCCCTCCCTTCTTTTCCTTTCCTTTCTTTTCCTTCCCTCCCCCTTCCTTCTTTTCCTTTCCTTTCCTTTCCTTTCCCTTCCCTTCCTTTCCTTTCCCTTCACTTCCCTTCCCTTCCCTTCTCTTTCCTTTCTTTTTTCTTTATTTTTTAAGGTGCAGTAGGTTTAATCTAGGGCTTCTTGTATGCTAGGCAAACATGCTATCACTAAACTATGTCAACAGCGAACGGCAGATTTTTCAGTTTGAAATTTACTTCAAATAAGAAACAGAATTCAAAACCATGGAAAGTATTTTGATCATTCATATTGTTGCATTTTATTTGCTGTCCCCAAATTGTCCTGTATTGTATAGATTTTCAGTCTTCTGGATTTCAGTGTTCTTTTTAATGCTGCTTTTGAAAAAATAATTTAGTTTTCTTTTGAAATGTTTAATTCTGAATCCATTTCTGTAACAGAAGATGTGGAGCTACTATATACCCTTGTGTGCACAGTTCATTGCTTGAGCTTATTTGACATGTCTAATTTTTTTTGGTAGTGGTCAAATGTTTGCTCTTCAGGCTTAAGAGAAAAGAATGGACTAACCTACTTGCATTTTAGTGTGCCAGCAAGATGAACGGAGGGAAGTATGGGACCACCAAAGACTACCCTGACGACGCCATTCGTTTCGCAAGGACGCATCCACTAATGTATCAGCCCATAAAACCGGCGCATAAAAAGCCAATCCTCGTGAAAACGGATGGAAAATATAACCTGAAGCAACTGGCAGTGGACCGAGTGGAAGCCGAGGATGGCCAATATGATGTTTTATTTATCGGGACAGGTAAAATCACAAGAAAGCATTGATCCATTCCGGCTTGTCCTCAGACAGCTTTTACCAATCAGCACGTATGTTGTTCCATTAGCTGGTTTGCACAGTGCTAAAGATAAAATGACCAAATGAACTCATAGCTTCAGTTAATGCTGCCACATTAAGTCTTACTCATGGGAAGAAACTTGTAGATTGTTGAGCACCCAGTGTTATGAAGAACAAATGCTGTGTGGTGCTTCAACTTAAAATCCTCGTCTCCGTGTGCAGGCTCAATGATCTTAGGAAGCATTTTTAAGCATTCTACCCTACAGAGCTTCAAACAAGACACTGCAGGAGGTCCTGGCCTGGGTATGCCAGGAAGAGGATGTATTGCTAAATCCTCTTCATGCTTCTTTGGTCTACAGCTTTATTTTCCTGAGAAAAAAAATAAGCAAAGAAATATTAAACTTAATAGATCGTAGAAAAAATTTTAAGGAAAGAAACATTAAACTTAACTTAATAGACCAATAGTGCAGACACTATCTTATCATTGTTGATAAGATTAATAGTGTGCTCTGTGAGATCAATATTCTGTAAGAATGGGAGCTCTGTAAGAAACCTGAAATTGCCGGGCGGTGGAGCCGCACGCCTTTAATCTCAGCACTCTGGAGGCCGAGGCAGGTGGATCTCTTTGAGTTCGAGACCCAGCCTGATCTACTAGAACTAGTTACAGAACAGACTCCAAAACTGCTGAGAAACCCTATCTCAAGGAAAAAAAAAAACAAAACCACAAACAAAAAAAGAAACCTGTAATTACCTGATCACTCACTCATACATGGTGATTTCTGACCACTAAAAAGAGAAAATCCAAAATCAAGACTGAAGTGTAGTTAAAATGGTGAAAATATTTTATTTTAAATCTCGTAGAAAACAGAAGACATATCTAACCATCCTAAAACTGTTTTCTTGTTTGATTTATCAAAGTTCTTTTAGAACATTCGGGAAATAACTACATCTTATTTAACTCACTGATATTGTCATATTGGGCCACAGTCTTCCAAAACAAATGAAGCTACTTTTGATGTGTGGAAAGTATATTGGAAAAGCCAATAAATAATAGGTCCCCCTCCCAATATTTGCCAGGCATGGACTCTAATGCAATATTTGGCTGTTATTCATGCAAATTCATTGCTTCCAAATGAATAAATCAACTTGCATTTTTGCTTTTGTCTGATGTTATCATGTGGACTTGTGTATTTACCTTACAAAATGGGGCAATTTTTATTCTTTTTATTTAATAGAAAATAAATGTGTGTGCTATCAGGTTAATTGCAATCTAGTTTTACTAATTCATGTATAGGACCTGGTAATTATAGATAAAATGTTCAAATCTCCCAGACGTCCATAGATTAATACTTCTAAACGTCTAATATATATTATAAACTATTATTTCTACCCATAATCAGTTATGTGTAAGTATAAATTAATTCTTATCCAAACTGCAAGTAGATAGAACAAACTCAGAATATTAGGAATAATAAAAACATAAAATGGAAATCTAAACTATTATAGCTTTACAAAGCAACATGCAGTTATAGAAGCCGCGTAGTTGGAAATGAATTATTAGTCTCCCTTAATGGGGTAGACGTGGCTGGCCAGCAAATACCAGGCATCATTCTGTCTTTGCATGGCCAGTGCAAGGGTGCCAGCTGTGTGGCTGGGTCCAGGCTGTCACAAGGGTGCTATGGCCCACAGTTTTATGGCAAATAGTTTCCACACCGAATATTCTTCCCAGCCTGTCCTTCCAAATTTCAATATGAATGTATTTACTATTGATTCATTGGCATAGGCAATTTCCCTCAGATGAAAAAAATCAGAAAAACATAATCTGAAGCAATGGTTCTCAACTTCCCTAATACTTCAACCCTGTAAGAGAGTTTCTCATGCTGTGGTGCCATAAAATCATTTTGTTGCTACTGCATAACTGTAATTTTGCTACTTTTATGAATTATAATGTAAATATTTGATATGCAGGATAGCTGATATGGGACCCCAATGGGATCATGACCCATGACCCACAAGTTGAGAACCACTGATTTTTTTTTTTTTTTTTTTTTTTTTTGGTTTTTCGAGACAGGGTTTCTCTGTGGCTTTGGAGCCTATCCTGGAACTAGCTCTGTAGACCAGGCTGGTCTCAAACTCACAGAGATCTGCCTGCCTCTGCCTCCCGAGTGCTGGGATTAAAGGCGTGCGCCACCATCGCCTGGCGAGAACCACTAATTTTAAAGAACAAATTATGTCAGAGAAAACCTAGAACTAAAAACTATCTTTTAGGGACTATTTTAACATATGTTGCTCTTTTATAGTGACTCCAAACCAGATATTTGAAAAATTAATATACATAGGTCATAGAGTGCAATCCACTGGTAGGGGTTTTGCCTAGAATATGGTAGGCACTGTATTCAACACAGTCAAAGAGAAACAAAACAGCAATTTGTTTCTTTTGGGGATAGAAGTACATCATGATTCTGATCCTGCAGAAGACTTAGGTAGAGTTATCTGTTTATCTGATTCATCACAGAAGAAACTTCTAAAATATGGCAGCTTGATTTCTCAGTCTCTAATTTTGTTTTTGTATTGACCAAACTATTTGGAAAAAGAATCTGTATGTCACTTAAAAATTTGGTTCTGCATGCAAAATAGATCTTCACCAACTAAAGTTGTTGGTGTATAAGAAGTCACGTGAGTTTTAGCTGGCAGTGGTCAAGTGTTGTGTGCCTCTTATTTCCAGTCCCCTTGAAGTCTGGCTCCTCACTCCGCTTCTATTATTGCCAATTTTGCTTTCTCATAGATACAGGAATTGTGCTGAAAGTAATCACAATTTACAACCAAGAAACGGAGTGGATGGAGGAGGTCATTCTAGAGGAGCTGCAGATATTCAAGGTAATTTCATGAGCGATACAGATCAGATTCGCACACCACACTCAATCAAAGCTGGAAGGGAAGAGAAAAATGTCTTATTAGTTTCAGGATATTTTTTCCTCTAGTAGGTTTATTTTGAATTCAGAGAAAAATGAAGGGAAGAATAATTTAAAATCTCACGACCAGAATGTTCAAAAGCGCCATTGTGCTTGCAATAGAAACAAACATCAATATCCAACCACTTTCATGAAGAAAGAGCACTCATCTCACAGGTGAATTCCAGAACAACCAGTGAAGACCTGTATCTTACACAAATATGGCTAACATTGTCACTAAGTATCAACCAGTGAAGACCTGTATTTTACACAAACATGGCTAACATTGTCACTAAGTATCAACCAGTGAAGACCTGTATCTTACACAAACATGGCTAACATTGTCACTAAGTATCAACCAGTGAAGACCTGTATCTTACACAAACATGGCTAACATTGTCACTAAGTATCAACCAGTGAAGACCTGTATCTTACACAAACATGGCTAACATTGTCACTAAGTATCAACCAGTGAAGACCTGTATCTTACACAAACAAGGCTAACATTGTCACTAAGTGTCAACCAGTGAAGACCTGTATCTTACACAAACATGGCTAACATTGTCACTAAGTGTCAACCAGTGAAGACCTGTATCTTACACAAACATGACTAACATTGTCACTAAGTGTCAACCAGTGAAGACCTGTATCTTACACAAACATGGCTAACATTGTCACTAAGTGTCACATTTCAACTAGTGTACGTTGTGACAGGAGGAGCACACTGTGTTTAACTGTAACATATTAACTACATAAAGAAATTAACAAGAATAAGAAAATATAGAAAATCATATTTAAAACATAAAAATACATGAAAATATATATTTATGAATTTGGATCTATAACATAATGAAAAATATATACCACAAGATTTTCTTAGGGAAACAGATAATCATGTTTAAGCCTATTCCTCAGTCTTGACTCATATTTCTGCCTAACAGGATCCTGCAAATTTCTGACCACAATATTTTCATCGGAACAATTCCCATCCTTGCCTTGTGTGTGTTTCTGTTTAAAGCATCTTAGTCTACATTGTTGATGACACATTACTGAGCTGACCATCAGTATCATTGTAACTCATGCCTGAATGGAGCTCAAGTCTTACATAGGTTTGGACACTGAGATGCATCGCAGCTGTTTTGAGTTTTGGAAATACTTCATAGCACATCAGTACCATGCTTGAACACATGTTAAGCACTAATACACCATCAATGAAATGAAACAAAATGGCACTAAATAGTCCATGAAGTGCACACTTATTTAAACCACAAGGCTGAAGGATTTGGAGATCACCCTGCCGACCTAGCTAGAGATGTGGACATTCCACACTTCAGTTTCTTTGTTGCCCTCTTCCTTTTTCTTGTGTGAAAAAGAAAGACATACACTTCAGGTATTAATATTATGACTACAATCTAATTTAGCAGGTAGACATTTTTGCAAATCAGAGTCTACAAATGATGATGACTGACCATATATGAATATAATGGATGTTAGCAGAAAGAATTGGTTAATGGAGAAAGAGACATTTTATCTTTGCTATCCCTGAGAGTGGGTTTCCCTAGTGCTGTTCACAGGGAAAGCCTTCTTTCTCTCTCAACTACAGCAGATATACTTGCTATTATGCATTGTGGGCCTCTATGTAATATTTAATTTAGCATTGGGGCAATAGCTCTCCTTATCAGTATTTCCACATCAACTCTTTAGGAGCATTGCTACCTGGATGAATAAATGAGCAATGCCCTTGTGTACAAAGTGTTTCATTGTTCAAAATGTTACATAATGCATACACACACAAACCCAAACAAAAATAGATAGATGAATGATACATAGATAAATAGAAAATTGAGAGATTGATAATAGATAGATAAATAGAAAAATGAAAGATTGATAGATGATAGAGAGACAGGTAGAGAAAAATAGATAAGTATATAGAAAAATGAGAGATTGATAGATGATAGATAGATTAAAAATATGAGATTGATAAATGATAGAGAGATAGATGATAGAAAAATAGGTAGAAAAGTGAGAGATTGATAGAAGATAGATAGATAGATGATAGATAGATAATAGATAGAGATAGATAGATAGATAGATAGATAGATAGATAGATAGATGATAGATGAGAGAGAGATAAATAGATAGAAAAATGAGTGAGAGAGAGAAAAAAACCCAAAACAGGACAAAAAACTGTTAAGGTGGGAGCGATGGCTCAGCTGGGAAGGCAGCTTGCTGCCAAGACTAATGTTTCAAGCTTGATCCCAGGAGCCAACACGGTAGAAGGAAAGCACAGATTCCTGAAAGCAGCCCTCCACCTTCACACAGGTACTATGCCTCCAGGACACACACTCAGTAAATAAATCTGAAATGTAATTTAAAAACTGTCATAATGTCCATATATTTTTCTCTTAAAAATTAATTACTCAAAGGGTAGCTATTCCCTGAGTGAGTTCCATCTGCCTGGTGTTTCTCTGTTTGTATGATTAATTTTAGAGATTGTGTGTGTGTGTGTGTGTGTGTGTGTGTGTGTGTGTGTATGTGTGAATGTTAAAGAGGCTCAAATATTAAACAGCATTGCTAACCTAACATGAACGCTCCTGATGCTGTACCATGTATTGTCTTTCCTCTATCATAATCCTAAGAAAATGAGATTTTTCATCATGGTCAAACATTGTACAGTGGTTCACTCTGGTCATTCATATTGGAGGCATGGTCCTTACAGGCTTGAGCTCAAATAACTAAAAACCATATAGTTTATAGGTATTACACATATTCTAAAATGCGGTTAATTTACTTCTAATGGTTCAAATACTTTAGTAAATTTCCACTTTATTATTCTAAGGATGTAGGGCTTTGTAAATCACAAATATCAATCAAAACAGTTGCTGTTTACCTCAGAGGCAAAGAATAACTGCATCACCCTTTTTCCTCACGTGTGCAGGGTTTCCTCGCCATTAGGAAATACTGGAAAGGTGTGTTTTAATTGAATTGGATTTGCATGTTGTTTCACTAAAGCAAACAATACAGGCTGCAAGCCTAGCACCTGCCATAACTATTTTGACTTCTTATTAAGCTGCTATTCCTATATTTACTAAAAAGAAAACATTTTGACTCATTTCAGGATCCAGCTCCTATCATTTCTATGGAAATCTCATCAAAGAGAGTAAGTTGCTTGCATGCCCAAGTCTTTTCTGTTTGTTAATTAACACCAAAGCACTCAAGGACGGTAGCACACGATTTCTATATGGAAAAGTGGTTGTTCATTATTTATTGTTACCACTGTAAGAAGACAGGCTCTGTCTTAGCGCATTCTGCACGTTCAGCTCCGCTAACGGCATCATGCTTCCCCTGCAGCAACAGCTCTACATCGGATCGCCCTCCGCGGTGGCGCAGGTCAGATTCCATCACTGCGACATGTACGGCAATGCTTGTGCGGACTGCTGCCTGGCGCGAGACCCTTACTGTGCCTGGGATGGCATTTCCTGCTCCAGGTATTACCCAACAGGTGCACATGCAAAGAGGTAAGCTATCGACTCAGGGGGAAGTTTCCACTGTTCAGAAAAACTATCATTTTGAGGGTCTTTTTTTTTTCCTTTTTGTGCACATTCAATGAAAACAAGCTATTTTTTAATCTAAACAAACCACCCTAATTATATTCTGTTCATAAACATAAAGCGTTCACAAATTGCCATTTTTATGCCGACATCTTTTGATGTACTATCTTGTACACTGAGCAGAATTGAGCACCCCCTTTCAGACTTTTTCGTTTTACCTCACTTTGCACTAAATCTCATCCTCCTTTGATTTTTTGTTGCTCCAAGACATAATGAACTTCAGAGAAAGTAAAAACATGGAAATGGCAAGCCACCACGCTTGACGGATTCAGAGACTTAAAAAGGAAATAAATAAATACATCCTCGAACACACCCTGGAGTTTCCCAAGTCCCCTCCAGCAGCTGGTCTTCATTTATGTCAGTTTGAAAGTGAATATTTTAACTCCTAAGCAAACACATGACCTGTATAATTAATGAAATGTGTGATTTAATTCAACACAAATGAAAGGTACCAAGAGACCTCTGAAGTCTGATGTCTGTAGCTCTGTGAAATCATTGCCATTTGCAAGGGAAAGTAAACCCACGCTATCTCTAAACAGGAGTTTAGGCTCCCACAATACTTTGAAGACTATTTTTCCACTTACACTATGTGGCGGCTGTATATATTTTAGAAAAGTAAATAAGAAAAGGTCTTATATAAAAAGCAGGGTGTTTTTTCTCATAAAGAATATATAAAGCAATACATAGAGACATCTAAAATTCTTTCAGAAAAGATATGTGTATGAATTCCAGTCATTATAATTTAATTTTGCGTTAATTTTTCAAAAATATATTTTGATCCAATTTGAATCTAAATCAGTATAATAATCTTTTTAGGATCACACAAAAAGTCTCTCTCTCTCTCTTTTTGCCTATCTGTCTCTTTGTCACACACATGCACACAAACACAAAAGTCTTCATTAATTCAAAACTTTTATTAATTTGACACTAGCAAATTAACATTCTAAGAATGATTTAAAGACAGAATATAATGAGACAAAGATGAAGGGCATCTTTCAGAGAACTGTGGGCAAAATAGTTTGCCAACTGTGCTGAACAAGGGAGCAAATCATTTCAATTTCTTGAAATATAGGTATTTCAAGCCATTCTTGAAGAACATAGTTGGACTTATTTGAAATGCTAAGGAAGCTTGTTCACCTACTCCTGCAAGCTTGGGGTGTGAAGACCTTCATCTACAGAAAACCAAGGACTCGGGTAGAGAAAAGAGCTGAGGACATTGCCAGTGACAGGTCGTTTCTGAGCATCTTAGGTGCTTGACTAAGTGCGGTGTAAGGGATGTTTTATTGCATTCTCTAGAGCTGAGCATCACTGCTATGACACAGTAGAGAGAGGTTCCAGTTAAGGAAAATGATTGCGCAAAGGCATCGAGCGCTCAGCAGGAACCGCGCCCTTCACTGACTCAAAAGTGAATACTAGAAGAGGAACTTATCTGAAGGGATTATTTTAAAGATCTAATACTAGTGGGTTTTACATTTTTTGCCCAAATTTAATTTTAAGTGATGCAAAAATGTAGAGACTTATGAGCTATAATGAGATGTTGACACACGCACATGGATGTGTACACTGTGTAGAGAATAAATCAAGGTAAATAGACTTATCTCACCAAAGATTTATCCTCTCATTAAACTTTTGAAACCAGGGTGGATACCTATAGATAAAGACCATCAAATGTTTCTCCACACTCCTTTATCTCTAGTCATGCCACAAACAGACATGATGAGGCTTATTGATGTATTGTCACTGACAATTATAAAAGTTTGCAGACACTGCACCAATCGCTTATGAGTTGTGCAATTTTATACATGACTAGCAAGCTCTTCATCAGGCACACAGCAACAATGTTGTTCTAACAGAGGAATTTCCAGAGCTAATATTTCTTCATTTGATGTGTGTCTTTTAAAAGTTTGCAACCACAGATTTGTAGGTAGGGTGTTTCAGTATCTCGGCAGTCAGCTGTCCTGCCAATCAACTCCCAAATAACCACACTGAGCCTTACTAATTATAAATGCTAGGCCAATAGCATAGGCTTATTACTCAACTAGCTCTTATAACTTTAATTAACCTATATTTCTGTCTATGTTTTACCAAGTGGCTCAATTCCTTATCTCACCACAGTAATTTCATCTCCTGGGGACTCTTTCACTCCACCCTTGTTTTTCCCAGCATCCCATCTGTCTGCAAGCCCCACCCAA
This sequence comes from Microtus pennsylvanicus, assembly GCF_037038515.1. NCBI lineage: Eukaryota > Metazoa > Chordata > Mammalia > Rodentia > Cricetidae > Microtus > Microtus pennsylvanicus. The sequence goes on from NC_134600.1 coordinate 29,672,443, forward strand.
CCTCTACCTGTCTATCTATTGGCCAGTCAGCTCTTTATTAACCAATGAGTGTACTACATCAGTGCACAAAGATTGTTCCACAGCACAAGGTCGATAAGAGTAACTTAGAAAAAGTTAGAGAAATGTACAAAATAAATGGGCAGTAAGGGATGAGACGCCAGGATCCGAAGCCATGTTTAGAAATGAATTAGCTCAGTTCAGGGCACTCGAGATCTTCCACTGTGTCCAGTTCTTTTCAACCATTACTCCGGGAGGAGACCTTTGGGGTAAACTCCAGCACATGGAGAGAAAGTAGTTTGCTTTTATAGGGATCATTTCTGCCTCAGACCTGAACAGAAGCGGGGAGAAAAAGAATTCGTTTACATAAACCTTTCTTTCCTCTCCCAGAGTGAAAATGTGTTGATAGCGGAGACTCTAATTCATAGTCTGGCCACTTCTAAATGACCTTCCAACGTGCACTGCAATCCCTGCAGCTGGCTCCTCCTCTCCTCGTGGCTCTCCTTTGTTTATTTCCAGTATCCTCTTTACAAGTTCCTAAGAAGGAAGGGATACAAGAAAAATATTCATTCTTCAAGAGTGTACAGCTTCTTGAGTCAAGCTCTTGTGTTCTGATGATAACAAGTGTTTTGTTTAATGCTAAGCTAAAGGATAATGATTGGGTACTATAACAGGAGCTGAAAGCCTGCTGGAAGATGTCACCTTTTCAGTACTGCGGGTTCCCAACTATTTTGAACAAAAATTTGAATTATTTATATACTATTCAAGTTTCTTTTCTAGAATGATCTAGAATGCTGTTTCTATTATCCTCGTATAGTTAGTATAATATCTCAACAAAACATCATCACTGCAACAAGAAAACTGTTTCCCCCCCCTTGCTCCTTTTGACCCCTACCACATCAGCCACCATTGCCCAGCAGACTCATATTGTGGAGTAGTGCTCACCATAGGCTGGTTCCACACTGGCAGCTGAAGAGACTCCTTGCTCACTGTTCTTGAATCTAGCTGTGCACACTAGCATAAAACAAAGCCCTAACCCCCTGCTCCTTTGCCTTTATTACAAGTTTTTATTCAGTCTAGCACAGAGCAATAACTCTCGTAGAAGTTCTAACTTTCATTTTGTCAAATTTTGTATCTTTGGCTAAAGTTTTCTAATTAGCAATCCATTTAAAACAAAGCCAGTATTCTTTTGTATATAGTGCATAGAGCCGAAATTTGATTGGTAATATCGTCTACTCTTGCTTTTCCCATGATAAAAACTGCCCTCCTCGCCAACATTCCACCGTCATTTTTAAAGACAGTGAAGAGACTTAGGAACGGTAACAATGAAAACTCGAGAGGCTAGGAAGGTAAAATATTTGGATTCACATATCCTTTTCCTCGTTGCACTTCATTATGTGTAGGGCTTTTTATTACATTCTCTACTCAAATAAACATTCTTATTGTTCTTAACTGGGCACACCACTTGTCATTCCTTTACAGACTGTGAGTTTCTTGTTGAACCAAATGTTTAACAAACTGTAAAGAGAAATTTATTAAATTAGTATTTGAGCATCTGGAGTTCAAACAAACGTAAACGTATAAAGAACAGTGTTGTATAGATCTTCGAACCATTGAAAATACTGCCTGGAAATAAGAAAAATGTAAACCTTGGATTTTATGCTGCTTTTATATAACAGATAATTTTGTTTTTTGCAACAGCAGAACTTTTCTGGAATCGTCAATTTGTTTGGCTGTATTTTTAAATCCAGTAAATTGAAATCTCAGAATCTCCTGAATCTTCTTTCTTCCAGGCGGTTCCGCAGGCAGGATGTACGGCATGGCAACGCGGCCCAGCAGTGCTTCGGACAACAGTTTGCTGGTAATTCTTAGAAAAATCGATTGTTGTGATTTACCCACTATATGCTGAAGATGGACTGCGCATTTCTTTAAGTGCATCCCCTTCCTGGACCACTGTTTTGGAAGGATCTGTTTTTGCCTGACGTTTACAATCAGATGTAGTTGACAGAACTAGCAAAACTGGCTGCAGACCCCATCACTGACACAACCTGGTCATAGACATCAAGGCTGAGGAAAGCTAGGACCAGAAAACAGCAAATTACCAGCGGTTAGTGGCAGTGCCTTCCAGGACCTACCTCTTCTTCTCAGATTTATTACCCACCCTCCCTTTTTTGGTTTTGTTTTGTTTTTGTTTTTGTTTAAGACAGAGTTTTCTCTGTGTCGTCCTGGCTGTCCTGGAGCTTGCTCTGTAGACCAGATTGGCCTCCAACTCAGAGATCTAGCTGCCTCTCCCCCCTGGAATGCTGGAATCAAAGATGAGCAACAAAAATAACAAATTTATTTTTATTATTTATGATGTAATACATATCACCTCATCTACTAAGTTTTAGAACAAATGAAAACCATTTCCTCTCCTACTACAGCAGAGTAATTTTAGAACTGATATTAACTATCTTCATATTTAGGCAAAAACAAGAATGTCAAACAAAACAGGGGAAAATGATCTCTTCAGTCCTATTGTCATAGACAATGACAGAGCTTTGTTTTGTTATTGGGTCTCCGAGAAGCGCAGGGTGATGGCCGCCATCATGGATAGTCAACGGGTGTTATGCCTACTGTTAGAACTTGCAGCCCGGAGGTTTATTATTACTATTATTACTATTACTATTATTATCATTATTATTATTGCTACTACTATTTTAGACCCAGTAAAATTTGGATTCCATGCAGGGACTTCAGTTACTGGGAGTATATGCAAGAGAAAGTACGGTCTTAATCAAAGGAAGTTTAGAGATCAATTTTCAAAGTGAATGTAAAACATCCTGAGAAAATCAGACACGTTCTTGGAACGCGTGGTCTCATGCCGTGCCCCTGCCTTACCGGAGAACGTTGTCTCTAACTTGATCTCTGTCCATGTTCCGGAGCCAGTTTCCCGGGTGCCGCCTTCTATCCCACTTCATCGTGTCGTTACCTTTTGTAATCCCCAAGCTTTCATATGGTGTTCCAAATAACTCATTTTTCAGAACTGTGTCGTGATTAGCAACCAGGAAAGAGTTATTTACCTTGCTGCTGGACCTGAATACAATAAAAAAAGAATAAAAACCATCTAGCAGTAAAATTCCAGTCTCACTACTGATACGCCTGCCTTTCTGCTATAGGAGACGCTTTGGACCGGACAGAAGAGAGGCTGGCTTACGGCATCGAGAGTAACAGCACGCTGCTAGAGTGCACCCCACGCTCGCTACAAGCGAAGGTCGTCTGGTTTGTGCAGAAAGGACGTGAGACAAGAAAAGAAGAGGTAAGTCTTGGCTACACGTTCACAATGCTGTCCTACCTGGGGCAAGCTGCAGGGAGAAATTGGGTGAACTTGGTGTTTCAAATAAAACCACGTTGAGCTAAGTATGTCTTATAGTTTCTAGATTTTTATACGTATGTAATTTTATAATATAAGCGTATATTTATAAAACTATTGTTTGTGTTTCAAATAGATTGTTTTGCATAGACATGTGAATTGATATTTTTGAACTATGGAAATTGATATTTCATGTATTTCCCGCTGAAAGTACCTACAGCTTGATGATATATGTCATGGCAAAATGTTAAACTACATCCGTCAAGGAAGTAGTCCTGAGAAATAGCAAAGTTATTAACATATAAGAATAATAGTGGCATCAGTATTAATAAAGCTTTAAATCAAGTAAGATTTGATTTAAAATCGAATAGGATTCTAATCCCCTGGGAACAAAGGTGAGCCTCAACACTTTGCCCATTTTGAGTAGCTTTGGAGATTGTTTTGTTGAGGTCATTTAAGGATTGGGGCAATGACTTTGCTACTTCGAGAGAAAGAGAGGGAGGCAGCCTTAAAGCACATTCAGAATGGCCTGGAGAAATCTCATGGATGCTCACTAAAGGATTCTGATTCTATTTCACAAGAGGATCTATAAAGTGGCAAGAACAGTATTCGCAGTAGTGGGAAGGTCTTGATGAATAGGGTACAGATGGCCCTTGCTAGAAAGGGAAGTCCTCATGCTAGGTGAGTGATGGGTTGCTACAAGCTGCCTTTTGCACAGAGGATTGCAGAAGGGATGCCTCCAGCCTGCCTTGTGCACAGAGGAGAGCTGACGGCATGCCTCCAGTCTGCCTTGTACACAGTGATGGATGTCTCCAGTCTGCCTTGTACACACAGGAGAGCTGACAGGATACCTGCAGTCTGCCTTGTGCACAGTGACGGATTCCTCCAGCCTGTGCACAGAAGAGAGCTGTACGTGCGTGTCTGTAGATGACCAGTAGAAATGACTGCTTTATTTTTTTTTTTTACTGCAGATTAAATCTATCACTGAAGTCAAAATTACCTGTTCCTCCTAAATATTTTTTTAGGCTTTTGCAAAACTAGTAATGTAACATGTCTAGTCTGTAGTCACATAGTATACTTGAAATGATGATGAAATTTATTAATCCTAAATCCATGAATACTCATAGAAAGAAAAGTTATACAGGTTCAAGCCAGATGGACTCCCAACACTGAAAATAGGAAGTGGACACAGACTCACCCCTAAGCAAGAAGCTGTTTGTGATTGATAACTGTTGGCAAAGGGAAAATCAGTTTTCTCCAATGGAGTGTCTCTGGGTATATCAACCTAGGCAGGTTGGCCAATTCAAAGCCAAATCTATGTTGGCTTTTGTTTTATTTTGGTTTGGTTTTTTGAAGCAAGGTTTCTTTGTGTAACCCTGGATGTGCTCAAACTCCTTCTGTAGACCAGGCTGGCCTAGAACTCACAGATCCACCTGCCTCTGCCTCCTGAGTGCTGGCATTAAAGGTATGCACCACTAGACCCAATTTTGTTTTGGGGTTTTCTTTTGTTTAATTGTTTTTTTAAAAAAAATTGTGTTATTTCTTTTATATATAATATGTATGATATATTTGTATGTATGTATACAAATATATATAGAGAGAGGAGGGGAGAACGGAGAGAAAGAGAAAAGAGGAATAAAGTTAGGTGGGTAGGGAGTTGGGGAAGACCTGGGTGATGGGAAAAACATGACCAAAATATATTGTATAATTAAAAAAAAATCTAAAAACAGAAAGAAAGAAAGAAAGAAAGAAAGAAAGAAAGAAAGAAAGGAAGGAAGGAAGGAAGGAAGGAAGGAAGGAAGGAAGGAAGGAAGGAAGAGCCTTACCATGCTAAGGTTTAGGGATAAAAGGGAAGGTTATCTGGAAAGCAGACCTCGCCCAGTGTAACAAGACATACAGAGGCAAAGGCAATGCAACATACCACACTTAATTAAGTTGTTTATTTATTGCCAGTGCAATCAATTAATAATTAAATCCACTCCACCAATGTGAGATGAAACGGCTTTCTAAATTCCACTGTAGCACTTGGCAGGAGGGGACCTGGGAATACTCCACAGTTGCTGCAGTCAGAATGCTTCTGAAGACAGAAGTAATTCTTTCGTCGGTCGGGTTCTTCCCTCCCTGAGTTCTGCTTCTCGTTTGGAGCTCACTGGAATCTGTCTCCTTTGAAGTCATGCCCATGTAGAGCATCCATCAGTGTTCAGCTCTGAGCTTCTTCCCAACCTTGCTGCTTCTGCCTACCTTCTTGCCAGCTGCACCCCAATCTCCCTGACTGTTACCGCTATGACATTTGGAATTTTGAATTTACCCTCTGAATGAAAACCATGGCTTTGTCAGACAGTTAATGGTTTACAACAGACATGGCAATGTATTCGTCTAGTTCTTGACAAGCGAAAACAAAACAAAAAAAAACTGCTGACGTCATCAGAGGCCAGATGTATATATTCTACACCGAAAGCAGAATGACTCAGAAAGCCCTGAATTTCATTTAGGGATCATTTTGCATTCATTATCATTTCTACACCTCATTTACTTTGAGACGTATAGTAGTCTTATTGCAATATGTAGACCATAATGAAAGATATTTGATTTTGCTGAGCAAATTCTTAGTTTCTTGGGGGATGCTGTGCACAGCGTTCTAGGCAACAACAGTCAAAACGTATCCCTCACTTCACAAACTGGATCAGGCCACAGGATATAATCCTTCCGTACAACTGAACTGAAATCTTTGATTCTGGGAACTCTGCCTTTTTCGTGTGTGTGTGTGTGTGTGTCTGTGTGTACAAATATATAAGTATATATACACTACACTGAGTGTTGTGGTGTTATCTGCAAATGACACGTTCATATGGATAAAGTATCTGATCATATTATTCTCCTGGATCACCATGCAGCATCTAGAATCTCATTTGTCTATCTTCTAAAGTCTGGGCATCAGCAATTCTCTCTACTCTCCATCTTAGCGTTTCCTGTTTCCCTAAATACACCATGTGGAAACAATCTCTACACATTTTATTAGGTCTGCAAATATTTATTAAAATATGCTATTCTTTGTACTTCATGGAACATTTTCCATAGCCTGTTTTTTAATAGTTGCTATAAGCATATTTAATATTCAGGGAATAAAGTAAACATGCCGGTTGCTAGACACAACATTGTCATTTGCGAAGGACAGGAGACCTAGAGTCTTTTGATAGAAGTCGATCCTTATTGTAAACCTTATTGTAGGACTGTGCTAGGTGCCTTTCTAGTTGTTGCTAGATTGCTTTGCTGAGTGGGGGCATGATTAGTCTCTTCTTACATGCAGAAAGTTAAGTCGAGAGGGTTATAGCTCATAAACAGCCAGTGACATGCCCGGTGTTTAAACTCAAGAATATCTGATCCATTGTTAGTTTATAGTCATCCGTTGTCTCAGTATAAAGGACTGTATAGTCTATTACAACCCTTCTAAAAACATACTTTATAATCAAAGTAATTGAAACTCAGAATGTGTAATAACTCACACCTAATAAAATAAACTCAAGACCAGGCCTCGTTCTACTAAATGTTCTGCAAAATGACAGAATCTTCTGAAATCAGAATATAAATACGCTTTCACGTGCTTAAAGGTGAAGAGCAAGGGGAACGTGGCTCATAGCAGGAGTTTAGACACTTGACATCTGCCAGTGTAAGCCTTACAAACACTTAAGCAGGCAGCTTCAGCTTTGGTGACAGAGCCATTATTCTTCATGCTCAAGTATCTAAGACCCTTGCCATAATTTGAACTTGCCCCAGTCTAAGCTCTGGTACCAGGAGTCATTGTTATATGGTATCTGCAGCAATGGGTTTTCATTATTCGTGTGACTTCCAAGCTTTGACTCCGTGACCTTCCGGAAAAGGATAGCCCCTGCGTTGCCACAAAATGGCTGTATTTTCTGGGTCTGTGTGCTTTGCACTATCCTAAGCATCTATTTCTGTTGATTCTTTTAGCCCCTGCAGCAGTCTAGTGATGAATCCTTGTAGGTAAAGAAGCAGAAGCACGGAGAGAGGGAGTTACTTCTCTAAGAGCACATGGGCTGTAAAGTTACTGCTTTAAGTACAGCCTGGTACCAATTTGGGAGGGAACGGAGCAGCAAGACAGAGATGCCTCCCTTTGCAAAGCTTATCTTAATTAACAATTAAGAACTAATGGAAGCTCCAGCTATGAACAAAGGAAAATCATACATTATAGAGAAAATTAGATGACAGACTGGGAAAGAAATAGAAAACAAGTGGTGATTACAGTTATCATCCACTCAGTGTTTGCCGTACGCCCTGTGCTGTTCTGAGGCATTTATACACCATAACCAGCATAAAACTTCCAACGCTTGTCTGAGAAAGCCAGTATCACTATATACATTACACAGATAAAATTAAGTTGCCGGTACTCTTAGAGTAGAATAACTTAGGTAATTAGAGACAGAAAGGTCAGACTGGAGTATGGAGAAGAAATTGGCTGGGATATGGTAATCGGAAACATACTTTGCAAAATGCAGGAAGCACACGTTCAATCTCTAGCAAGAATAGTAGAGTGGGATAGCTGCGGAAGAAGCCATCAAGGGGTAGGGTTAGGGACACAAGCATCTGGGCTGAAGGAGAAGCAGACAGAGCAGCGGGCTGTACCAAAAGCTAAGCTAAGAGAAGAGGAGGAACCGGGAGACAAGGGTACCTGTGAGTTTTGGATTGTTTCTGTTGAAATGTGGGGCTTGGCTCTATTGATAGGTGAAAGGAAATAGCAGGGGAGGGGGTGCAGCTAACTGGCTAAGCAAGATGAAGAACATGTGTGATCCCAGAGCAAAGAGACAGGCTAGGTTCTAAAATAGGCAACGAGTGGACTGGCAAGATGGTTCTGCTAGGCTAGGCTCCCAACCAATACAACAATGCCTCTTCCTCTCATTGGGGGACAAGCGAGAGTTGATGTAAGTGGATAGTAGGTATTCATCCACGGATGAAGGCTAGCAGCTTTAATGGTCTGCTGTCATTGATTAATTTTGGTGAGCACAAATGTTTTGGTGTACCATTTTCACCTAAAACAATAGACTAAACTTTACATGAAGAGGGTGCAAATTATTCTTTTCTTCTGGTTAGAAAAACAAAAACAAAACACTTCTAAAAGAAAATCCAAACCACAACTATTCCCTAGTTTATTGATTTCTCAATCTTACAATTTTACATACTTGAAAGTTTAAGGCCCCCAAATAACTGCCAAATTTCGGTACTACCCACATTATGGAAAAAATTATTTCTTGTTAAAGTATTTAGCGGTACAATTGAAATTTTTCTTTCTCTGAAATGTAGAAGCATTATATTTTAAAATTCAGTAAATGGGGAATATCTTAACATGCCTTATTTGCTAAGATTTATATGCTTATTAATTCAGGAATACTGACAGAAGAGAACATAATTCATAAGGAACAAAGTACTGACTGCATAGCTCTTTAGAGAACAATGTTCTGCTCCTAGATTTGATGACTTGGTAAAAAATGCTCATACACTGAAACCTTACCCACCAAGTATCATTGTGAAAGGTACCCCTGTGTTTTGAAGAAGATGATGTATCAGAAAAAAAAGTCTCCTCACTGTTTGGTGAGCACTAAAATATCACCATAATAAATTCCCACTAGAACTAAGCAATAGTGTGAACAAACTGTTTATAGTGGAATCTTCTAGATTTCGGACTTTACTCATGCAATGTCCTAATGATACTGTAAGGAAATTGGCTTTCAGCAATGAGTTGAACTGTCATAAGTTTCTTGGTGAGGGGAGGTTTGCGAGCCACCTGAAGATGGACTACGTAAACCTGTCCTTCTCCTTCCGTGCGGGATACAGCAGAAAAGCACGCACTCGGACCATAAGAACAATACAAGTCTGTACAGTCTCTGTTTTGGTGACCACAGAGGAAACATTTCCCCTCTCTTCTTATTGATCTTACCATTGTGAATTTTCAGTTTAAATGGAACCATATGTTAGTATGGTTTAAAAATAGTCTGCCTGACGGTGGTGGCGCACACCTTTTATCCCAGCACTTGGGAGGCAGAGGCAGGTGGATCTCTGTGAGTTCGAGGCCAGCCTGGTCTACAAGACCTAGTTCCAGGACAAGCTTCAAAGCTACAGCAAAACCTTGTCTTGAAAACAACAACAAAATAGTCTGACTTCCATCTAGCTTATTGTAAGCATTATGTCAACTTTAAATAATGCACAAATGTGTCTATTTGTGATGGAAATTTCAAGAGAAAGCCTAAAATGACGTCATTCTCAAATCTTGAATTACACCTTATTCCCAATATTGTTTTAATTCCATCCCAAAGTTACCATTTTTAAATATCATTTTTAGCAGTGCAGTAGTCAGGTTTGCCCAGCAGTCAGCCGCTCCTTCCGCCTATGTTTAGATTTCATTGCTTCTGTATTGACTATGCAGTAAGACCTGCAAAGATGGCCGCTCCTGTAAGCACAGGAACACAAGTTCCACCGTTGATACTGAAGTTATGCCATATAAAGTAAAATCAGTTACAAAGTACGACTCCGTGTTTTGTCTATCATCCTGTTTGCTACTCATTCTTCCAACCTTCATCAATGCTAAACAAAGGGGAGGAAAGGTGAGGGACCGCTGATGCCGGAAGTCCATGCTTGTGCCTTTACACACATGCACAGACTGCGTGGGGTTTGCTTCCACACCAATGTCCTTGCTTTTCTTGTTTATACAACACAATGAGCATACACTATTGCCTCATTTGAAACATCTGCTTAGGAATTTGGATGTTTCCTTTTTAACATATTAAAATGTTCATCATTTTAAAAACTAGTAATGTTTGCAGTCAGTAAACATTCAGAACTTCAGTTTCAATAGAAAAGAAAACTTCATACTTTCAAACGTACCAACTCTTTTCTGGTTTGGAAATAATTAGTCATCTAGCCTACTTAGTTTGATGAGAGGGTAAAAGACCCCAAACAGTTCCTCTACATTGTACAGTTGCCGTACAATGGAGAATGAATTCTGTTAAGAGTCTTTTTCTCTCCTTCTACTTTGGGTCACAGCAATCAAACTAAGGCCACCGATCTTGCCATTTTATTCTCTGAGTTATTTTGCCCATCCTAGTTGTTTTAAATATGTTGGTCAATCAAATTTGTATTCTTAAGCCTGATAACTTTCAATGTCTTCTTCTGTTAGGCAATAACTTTCCTTTTTCATGTTTGTTCCCTGTGTGGTGCTAAACTTCCATGGGAGAGACAAGCAGTTCCTTCTCTAGTTAGCAACCATCTCTGTCATATGCTGCGTCATATTAGAACATGATTAAATAAAAGAAAAATTCACTTTTATATTTTCAGATGAATTTTCCCTAAGTCAACCACCGTTTATGTCAAACACTGGTCAGATAAATAAAATACTATGCTGCTGATCTTTATTTTTGACTTAATTGATGTTGTCATTAGATGTATTTTGCATTAAGCTAATGGAAGGCCCATGTCTGTCCCTTTCCAGTAAAAAAGCATGGAGCCGTGTAGCTAGTACACCTGGGAGCCAGTGCTCCATTCTGACCAGCTCCCAGATGTACCCTGCTCTTGGTTCAATTACTTTTTTTATTTGCTATTACGGCACATCCTGAATCAATCTTTATAGTGAAGAACAGTAAAACCATTTTCAGTGAGAATTCTGTGTTTATATAGACTGCCCAGGAGAGCACCTGAGAGAGGATTTCTTATGTACCCTCTTCTTGACCACAGAAATCTGGACTGCAGACGTAGAAAAGGCACAGTTGTGTGAGAAAAAAAAAATCCTGTAGTCAAGATTTGATGCTGGAGGTATCCAGCTTACCTAAGGTGGAAGGATTAAAGCATGGGAGGAATTCAAATATAACTTTTTGAGTCATTTTTATTTTTGGCTGTCCTTCACCCATAGAAGGCACATTTAATTTTTGAGGCCACCTAACAATGGGTACAGGGACTTAGAATGACCTTTATTCCTGAGGAAAAAGTGTGAGTTCCCTGTAACCAATAATGGTAAACAGAAGTATGAGAATAGAAGTGTTTCTGTTATGCAGGTAACTGATGTAGAACAATCCCCATGGTAACGGTCATGTTTCTATGACATGCTTCTGGACTTCACATGCCTATACTGCTGTGTTTCTCAAATTTGATTTTCTGATTATGAATGAAATACTACTTTATACTATCAAACACCAAAAATTAAACAAAAACACATCCCTAGTTCCACTGAACATAGTTTAAATTTCACTTTATTTATTTTTCATAAATAATTCATATTCATATGAATAATCCATATCATAACTGAAGAGGTGCTAGACAATTTTGTATCTCCTCATGTCATTCGCTTTCAGGGCAGACAATGGGAAGAGAGCAGATGATGCTCACTGGAAGTGTTGTGTGCATGGTCTGGATGGATGGATGGATGGATGGATGGATGGATGGATGGATGGATGGACGGATAGATGAATGGATGGATGGACGGATGGATGGATGGATGGACGGACGGACGGACGGACGGACGGATGGATGGATGGATAGATGAATGAATGGATGGATGGATGGATGGATGGATGGATGGATGGATGGATGGATAGATGAATGAATGGATGGATGGATGGATGGATGGATGGATGGATGGATGGATGGATGGATGGATGGACGGACGGATAGATGAATGGATGGATGGATGGATGGATGGATGGATGGATGGATGGATGGATGCGATGGCCTAGACCTTTCCTACCTGTCTTCCTGACTCACTGACTTCTATCAGAATCATGCTGTCTTCTTTACCATTCAAATCACCATTAGGTCAGTCTAGAACATGTGAATGCTGGGTCCATTCTCATGGACCTGCAGCAGTTTGCTCTCAAGAGAAAATGGAGATGCTTTCCTTACACTGTCGTCCACACCCCTTCCTTATAATGTAATGATTCATGAAGAACAGAAGACCCTTTTCCCCTGATGACCTTGTAAGTTGATTAAAGACAAGAAAGTTGCATTGGGGAAAAAAAAAAGATTTAAGGAACACTTTAAGCATCGTGTGTGCTGCAGGCACCAGTAATGTTGACTTGCAAAAGACCAGAAAGATCCTTATGACTGTAAGGGAGGCATTACAAAGGAAACTTAAACTTACAAAAAATGCAAGTGCATTGGCAGACATCAGGGAAGGATATGCTAAAGAAAAGAAGGAATAAGAGGACCGAGGAAGCCTCACCCCTAAGGAATCACCATACTCAGAATGTGAGATGACTCAGTGGGGAAAGGTGCTTGTGGCCAAGGATCAGTGTACTCGTGGGACCCACGCAGTGGAAGGAGAGAATGCGCTTGCTCCTGCAAGCTGTTCTGACTTGCACATGAATACCATGGCACATGTGCCACATGGACTGTGTGTGTGTGTGTGTGTGTGTGTGTGTGTGTGTGTGTGTGTGTGTGTGCATGTGTGTATGTGCGTGCGTATGTGATTCCCTTCCTTAGACAGGACTGGGCTCTGGGTTGGGGGTGAGGGGGGAGGGTGTAGCTGCCATTAACTCAAGGACTCCTATGTGGCATGGGAAGACCATGAGCCCAAAGCATCTTCTCTGCCTATGAACAGACTGATAGTAACAGTTAGTGATGAGAACAGTTTTAGCACTGCCCAATGTTGTAGGAGCTGCAGGCTGGGTTCCCAGCGCCCAGCCGCCTGCATGATTAGCTTTACCCGAAATAATTACATGGAAACTATATTCTTTTAAACACTGCCTGGCCCATTAGTTATAACTTCTTATTGGCTAGCTCTTACATATTGATCTAACCCATTTCTAATATTCTGTGTAGCACCACGAGCTGGCCTACCAGGAAAGATCTTAATCTGCATCTGTCTGGAGTGGGAGAATCATGGCTACTGCCTGACTCCGCTTCTTTCTCCCAGCATTCTGTTCTGTCTACTCCGCTTACCTAATTTCTGTCCTATCAGAAGCCAAGCAGTTTCTTTATTAATTAACCAATGAAAGCAACAGATAGATACAGACACTCCCACATCAGCCCCACCTACTGACATACATAAATATGTAATTGAGACAGGAGGGTAATATTGAGAACATGTTTTAAAACCTGCAGGAAACAAACACTGAACATCTAACAAAGAGTCAGTGACCTCTAAAGGGCCTTAGCCACATTGTCTATTGTCACTACTACTATGCTAGACTTGGATACAGCCTGGGGTTCAACTGTGAACCTTGCCTGAAGTGCACATCTGTTTCAGCCTGTGATTTCAGGACCCCTTGGTGATACCAATGCAAGGGCAGCCTTCATTGTTTTTAAAAGGCTGCATGTGTTGCAGATGGGCCTTCCTCCTCAAGCAGTTCTGTGGTGTGTGTGTGTGTGTGTGTGTGTGTGTGTGATGTGCTGTTATCCTGCCCCGAGTATCTTTAGTTCACTTCTGTCTTTGTTAGATTCCCTCATCCTTTCAAATGAATATTTCCATGTACTTGTGACCTTTCTCTTTCTTTGTATCTACCAGATTCCTTAAAAGGGTACACATTATACATAGACATTCCATTGTCTTTATGTTAATTTAAATAATACTAAGATATATATTATTCTTTAACAACTTTGATTCATTAATTTTCTACCCAAGCAGCCCCCTCCATTTGCTGTCTTTCCCAGCTCTGATAATTTCATAATCACTCCTACCCTCTATTGATGAATACTTATACCTGTCTACTACATATCTAACATCTAGGTATCTGTCTGTCTGTCTGTCTGTCTGTCTGTCTGTCTATCTATCTATCCATCCATCCATCCCCACAGACAACTCATCACAAACCCTTATCAGTATTTCTTCCTGGTAACCAGGAAAAACATGCTTTGTTCTTGATTTTGCTGCAGTGTTAGAACCCACACATCTCTCTCACGCTGTCTCACAGCAGACTTCCCCAAGTCTCCTTTTTCTCCATCCCTTCTAGCGGGTTCTCCTTGGCAGTGTTTGGGACTCCTGCTCTCTCCACTGACTAGGAGGATTTTCTCTGTCTGGAAACATCTTATCCAGATTGACTGGTGGAATTGTACACCATAGGCCTCCACCTTGACCTGAAACACACATCTCTGCACACCGCAGGCCTCCACCTTGACCTGAAACACACATATCTGCATACTGCAGGCATCCACTTAACCTGTAACACACATCTCTGCATGCCACAGGCCTCCACCTTGACCCCCAACCCAGAGCCCAGTCCTGTCTAAGGAAGGGAATCAGGGGCGAAGACTATGTGGAGCATTTTTGTTTCAACTGTTTGTCTTCGAAGTGTCTAACTTGCTCTACATGGTTTGAAAGAATTCCCAATGGGAAGCCTGATAGCTTAAAATGTCCATGAGTGTGTAGGGTGTGATTTCTGATGAATGTAACAACACCGTGTTGTTCTTCCATGTGACCCAGATTTCTCTCTGGAATTATTACATATGTCTTCCGCCGGGGAGCTCTGGTCAAGGCTGGCAAGAGCCTCAGCCAGTAGCCCTGTGAGGGCCTTTTCCTGAGGTACAAATGATCATGAGTATTGTGATTGTAACCTCCAAGCCTCTTTTGAATCGACAAAGGTGAAAACAGGCTTTAATTTGGCAGAACCACGGGGAAGTATTCCAGTATGGTCTGAGTTGTTCATCTCATATGAACATCTCATATGAACTCTGAATATCTCCATCATCATAAAACCTCAGACATCACAAAGACATATATTTGCTTTATTTAGGAGCATCAATACATGTAAGGCAGAGCTAACTGCGGACAGCAATGTTCAGGGTACAGACCATGGGACTCCATACAATCGTCACAGTAGTCTTTCAAGTCACTAGATTGTCCCACTTTTCCAAAGAAAACTAAGGCAGAAAATCAATATAAAGGCCTTCAGTCACTGACTTAGTAGCCATGCCAATAGTTGAAGCTAGTTTGCCTAATATCAAATCAAATGTTCATTAAGTACAGGCATCGATGACCGAGTATCAGTAACCCATTGAAAGCCTTCTTCTCTGAATTATATATGTATCTATTTATAGAAATAATACTCATAATTAAATGTGTTCGAAGCATAAAAAAGTTATTTGGTCACTACGCAAATCTTAAACTCTACGCTAAACTATAGACTCCTTTACAGTGGAATTTGGATTTCATTTGTTTGCTTGTAATAGTTGTTAATAAAACAGTCTTGTAGGAATGCCATGTTGTTCCCTGGGCTGTTTGCGTGGGTGGTTTAGAAGAGACGGTGAAAAAAATCCCAGCATTTAGACAGAGAGCCCGACTGAACATTCAGTCACGTGGGTGGGAGCATGGGACCCCACAGAGGGACCTGGGAAGTGGCACTGGCTGTGTTCATTAGACATGTTTTAAAAAAAACAAAAAAAGGCCAATTTTCACTCCATTTTATGGCCTACTGCTACGGGCATGGATTGTTTTTCTCCTGTTTAATTAGATTCATTAGGGCAAAAAGCTCTCTCATGCGCGTGCCCTTGACTCCACTGTCTTGGTGGGAAGTGACCTCAAAGTCATTGATGAATGCATCTTCTAGTGTAAATAAGTGCAGGCCACATACAGAGGACTCATTTGATTACGAGCATGCTTGTAGACCGTCGTAATGCATGGTATGAACTTGATAGGGAAAAATATAAGGGGAAGGGGCGGAGGTTGATATTTCCTGAACGCCGCAACACTCCATCGCCCCTTGTTTATCTTCTTATTTACTCGCTTGTTTTTGGTTTTCCAGGTGAAGACAGACGACAGAGTGGTGAAGATGGACCTGGGTTTACTCTTCCTCAGAGTGCGCAAATCCGACACTGGGACCTATTTTTGCCAGACAGTAGAGCATGGTTTTGTCCACACTGTGCGTAAAATCACGCTGGAGGTAGTGGAAGAGCAGAAGGTGGAGGGGATGTTTCACAAGGACCACGAGGAGGAGAGACATCATCCCAAGATGCCCTGCCCGCCTTTGAGCAGCGTGCCTCAGGGCACAAAACCCTGGTACAAGGAGTTCTTGCAGCTGATCGGCTACAGCAACTTCCAGAGAGTGGAAGAGTACTGCGAAAAGGTGTGGTGTACAGATAAGAAGAGGAAAAAGCTTAAAATGTCTCCCTCCAAGTGGAAGTACGCCAACCCCCAGGAAAAGAGGCTCCGCTCCAAACCGGAGCACTACCGCCTACCCAGGCACACGCTGCACTCCTGAGGGCACCCTCCGCCGGCTGCCGAGGGACCGAGCATGGGAAACCTTTAAAGGGAAGAGAAGAGCGACCGCATGCAAGCCTTTCCAGGACTTCCCAGAGCTTCCTGTAGTACCGAGAGGCGGGAACGCTGTATTAAGTTATTCTGCATACTCATCTTACTGTACAAACCGCTCACAGTGCTAGGACTCAAAACGAGTGTTTTGCTTAAAAAGCTTCACTTTGTATTTATCAACACCATGACCGTGGCTGTAATTTTGAGTTTGAGCTGCATTTCAGGGGAATTATTTCACCATTGGAATATTTAATATAATTATAATATTAAAGAAAAAAGTTATAGATTTTCATAATTAAGACAAATGTAAAACTAAATCAGCTTTAATCTTTCTGGGGTTTTCCTTGCCACCATAAGGTAAAATACACAGAATATCAGATACTTTAGGATTTTCCTGTGAACTTTTTTGCTCTGTTCTGATTTATTTTTTTAAGCCGTGAGTTTTAAGTAGTTGTGTTGTGATTGCTATAAACCAACCGTAAAAGCAACCTGTGACCCGCCGTTCTGTGGCTTGTTCTTTCTATGAGACATTCACTAAATTGTATTAAATATTTCTGTTTTATAAACATGACATATCCTTTAAATTTCACTCCAGTTTGGAAAGAAGGAAGATAAACTCTCAGAAAAATATTTTCAAATGTCAAAGCATGACAGCCGAGGCTAATCAAAAGGTTTGTGCTACCCTCTTGTGGTAGAAGAAGGCATGGTCGTTTCTAGAGCTGTTTTGGTCATTACCCGGCAGAGATTTGAAAGATTTTATGAGCAGATACATCTAGCTCATTTTCAGAAAAAGCAACTAAAAAAGATAAACCATAATACTTATATCATGGTTCAATATGGAAATAATATGCTTGTTGATAATTCATGACTTCACAATACAGTGAAGATATTAGCAGCATTTAAGCTTTTAAAACATAAAAGGCAAGCTTTTTGTCAACCGTTCCCTGAGATCCGCAATACTTTGGAAGTGTGCTTTCCTGAAAAGGAATTACCATAGCATTTTCCTCTCGTTTTCTATAAACAAAAATTGATTCTTAGATTGGAGACCTTTAGAGAA
Source organism: Microtus pennsylvanicus (assembly GCF_037038515.1). NCBI lineage: Eukaryota > Metazoa > Chordata > Mammalia > Rodentia > Cricetidae > Microtus > Microtus pennsylvanicus. The sequence goes on from NC_134600.1 coordinate 29,690,092, forward strand.
TTGTAATCCGTCTTATATTACCAAAATTGATATTTTCCAGAGTGTTTATATCTTGAAATCATTTCTAATTGTGTTTTAAAGATTTATCAGCTACCTTTCTAAAATGAGCTTTATGAGACTTTTGTCTTGAATAAGAGTAAAGCAAGTGCAGAGTTCATAAAATCAGTAAAGAACAGCCATTCAGACCTTGCATTGAAGTATTTCTGTTTGCTATCTCCGTGTGCCAGACAATTGAGAAGATACAGAGCTGCCAACATCTCACGGCTTTTTCTCTGTCACTCAAAGATGAGTATGACTCACAAGTTACTTACAAAATACTCCACGGAGGTTCTTCAAGGCTGGAATTTATAAAACATATAAATAGAAAGTTTACATCTTCTGAAAACTCCACATGTTATTGACCCCAGAATCCACTGGGGGTCATTGTTGTCCACCAAAAGTAATTGAAAAAAAACATGCATTTGAATCATTAAAAAAAAAAACCTGTAGTTTAGGAACACAAGGAGGCAACAGGGAGAGGGGAAATTAAAACCATAAACACATCTCATGGTTCCTAAGGAACATATATGTCTGGAATATTCCAAGTGAATAGACAAATCCTTGTGAGACACTCTGAAATAATTTTCTCTAAGCAAATTAAAGATAAGGAAAAGAGTTTCTCTTAGATCCATGTTGAGTAATAGAGCAAAGCAGCTATGCATAAACCCATTTTAATCTTAATGCACTGGTAGGCAGGTAAAGCGGAAAATTATGCCTCTGTGAGCTAAGAATTCAAAGACTTTTTTTTACAATTTAATTATTAAATTCACATGAAGACTATGTGACTAAACTAAGACATTAATCAGAAACTAAAATTAAATAAAATGGCAGAGGTTATTCTGGGAAAAGCGTTCAATTCAAAGATAGTTTTAAAATATATTGATTTAAATAAAATTTGATAAAATGTTGAGGACTCGAGTCCAAATTTAAGAACACTAAATTATATATAAATGTATTTATATGTACTATATTCATGTATTACATATGCTTCTACATACCTGTTTATAGTAGCAGCTTAAGACAACTAGTAACAGAGAGAGAGAGAAAGAGAGAAGAGAGAGAGAGAGAGAGAGAGAGAGAGAGAGAGAGAGAGAGAGAGAGCAGTTCCCAAGGATGCAGCAGATGTACCACTATCTCTGTCTCCCTTCTGACCACCCTTGCTCATAGACTCCCAGGTAGTATTAAGATAAATCACTAACCACTCCCAAAGTTCAAACCAACAGAATACAATTCTGCTGAGTGTGTTTGAAAGTCTAAATCCTGGCGTAAGCATTGCTACTAGCCTTTTGTTGGCCCAGAGGATAGAATTCAAAAAGACTTTGCTTAAGAAAGAATTCTATCAAAAGAAGCAATGACGTACCTCCCTTGAACTCAGGCAGGGTATCTAGAGGACTCTGCAAAAGGTGATAACAGCTCACCTGGAGTGTCCCAGACACGACCTTGACAAAGAAAATACGTCCTCAAAACACACACAGCTGACCTAGGATTCTAATCTCCCATCCTTGTTCCAGAGAGGCCCTTTGTATGGTCAGTCTCCTGCTTCCCCAGAGCCCAGGGTACCATAAAGTGAGTTGCCTGCTCCCTCGGCGTAATGCTAGCTACTCAGCTGCAGATCCAGACACATCAAGAAGCCCACACTAAAAAGAGAAGTCATGACTTCAGGAGCCGTTTCATGTCTAATGTTCTGCAGTGCTATCTTTCCCCCTTTGCATTAAATACTGAATATTTCAGAAAATTGCAACTTTGAGAAACAAGAAAGAAAAATAGAAATAAATTCTAATAAATCCAGAGCATGGGACTAAAAGTCTACATTGGTTTTGTGAGTTTCAATGGACAGAAAAATATGGGAATCTATACTACATATTACACTAAGTGTCTTCCTTTCCACAATTGGCGAAGTCATGTGGGCCGCTTTTACTGAGTACTTAGCAGTTGCCGTGGATTATTGGGTTTTGTAAATCTGCGTGGTAATTATGAATATTTGTAAAATTTGTACAATATAACAAGTCACTTTGAATGTTAGTCTTAAGCGTGAGAGAAACAGCAGTTATTGACCTTAGAAATGATATTTTTAAGCTGTGAAGCATGTGGGGTACTTAGTGCTGTACAGATACTTTACATCCCAAGTAGACATCACACATCTGTGATTAAAAAAAAAAGAGTCTCAGGTTCCTTTTATATGTACTCCTCATTTTTTTAGGACAATAATTGCTGATTTAAATCAGATAGAAATGCTATATTCTCCACAAAGTCTCTTTCGCTTGTAGTAGCATTATGTAATCTGGGATTTTGTTACTATTGTCTTGGGGAGACAGCTCTACACATCGGCTTTCATTATGCATGAAATGGCTTAGTTCTGAGCTAGAACACCATCCTGGAGTGTTTTTGTTTTGGGATCTCTTGTCTCTTCGGCAGAGTCTACAAAGCATGTGCCACATTGTTTCCTTCCCCTCACGCTGAGCTCTGAGACTCATCGTCGCCTGGTGACAGGCTGCCAGGGACCAGTGACTGTGTGTTGCCTTGAATGTCACATAGATCCACCACCCTACACGTCACAAAATCTGTACTATTGAGTGGAATTTCTATTTGGTTCAGCTTAGATGAAAAAAGAAATAAATATTCTCCAAAATATTAAGTGCTATCCAAGAAGTATTTTCTATCTTTCTTCCTCCCTCCCTTTCCCCTTCGATCTCCCATCCCCTTTCCTGTATTCCCTTCCTTCATTCTTCTCCTTCCTTACTTCCCACCCTCCCTTCCTTCCTTTCCCAGATGAACACATCTCTTATATCTAACCTGATGTGAGCTCCAATGCTGAGTTGAAGGGCTTCCTTTAAGTTAGAGAAGAATTCAATGTTCCTTTGGAGAAATGGTCAATTTTTTCAAGGAGGAAAAATATCATTAATCCCCCTTTATAGCAAGTTTATTTACAGCATGCTAGGTTTCTGTGATGTTCGCGTGAAACTCAGTCTCATGTCCACCTTCACAGTCAAGGTGTTTCATTATTATCCACTCTTCCACCTCCTACAGCATTCTATTACTAGGCTGGTCCTTGGTGATGGGCTTCTAGGAGTCTTCACGCCGAGCAGAGACCCGCAACCCAGAGGGGCCAAATCTGTGTTGAGTCGAACCCTGCCAGCTTAGGTGTATGTTTAAGGCACGTCCAAGACCTTGAAGGCCCTTGCAGCTATGAAACTCAACAACCCTCACATTCGGCTCTTCTAAACTAAACAACCTCTCACAGGTGTGCCTGAAGTCTTGTCTCCAAGTCAATTCTAGACCCTGCCAAGCTGATAATAAGAAAATATTACCATCACATTCCTGGTGGCTAAAAGTGTCTTGAACCAAAAGAAAAACAAAATTAAAACATAAATTACTTAATTCAAAACATGACACAAATCCAGAGGCTACGAAATCACATGACATTGCCATCAAAACAGTCACATAGAACAAAAATTCGTAATAGAGAGCCATAAAGTTTGGGTACACCACTCAGACCACAGATTTTCAACAAAGGCGTGAACAAAAGATAATCTTATAAATAAATGTGAATTTTTGGTTCCTACACACCAAAGCATGAAGGTAGACTCTTGCCATTTACTGGGTGGTGGAGACAGGGCCAGGGTTTATGTAGCCCAGTCTGGTTTTCTTCAGATGTTTGCTTTATCTTGGCTTTCTTTTCTTTTTCTTGACATTCCATAAGGAATTTATTAATTTCTTCTTTAAAGACCTCTAGCATCTTCATAAAGTCGGTTTTAAGGTTGTTTTCTTGTGTTTCAGCTGTGTTAGAATATTCAAGGCTTACTGTAGTGAGATAGCTGGGCTCTGTAGGTGACATATTTCCCTAGATGTTGTTTGTTTTTTTTTTTTTTTTTATACTTACGGTTAGGCATCTGGATTTGAAGTGATTATAGGGCTAGGTAACGATTTCCGGTTTTGTCGTTGTTGGATGGATTCTTCCTCCTTGGTTTCTGTTTTCTAGTCTTCTGGTGGAGTGGACTGTGGCTAAGTAGAGGCTCTTCTCCCAAGTTGAGGGATGGACTCTGAAAGTCCTGATGGCCACCAGCTTGGAGACTGAAGTTCTGGCTATATGCATGGCCTTTGATCTGGTCATGAGTCCTCTGGGGTTCAGGATGCGTATCTGGTTTCTGGGGGTGTAAGAGCTTCTGCATGGTTTTCAGGAGAGAGAGTGATATTGGGCTTGGCTTGAGCTTCTGAAACCTCAAAGCCCATCCCCTCCAACATACTTCCTCCAATCAGACAAGACCTAATCAAATAAGGCCACATCTCCAATAATGCCACTCCCTATGAGTCTATAGTGACAATCTTTACTCAATCTACCACACTACCTCTCACTGAGCAAGAAAGCAGAGGAGCATGACCCATCCCATGGTCAAGCTTTGCATGGGCCACAGATCTCTGTGTAAAAGTTTCTTAACAGGAACAACAATGTTTTGTTCTACCTTGCCCCTAAACTTAATGTGGCCATCGATCATGGACACAAAATCACTAATTACATCATGAATAAATTAGTCTATTAGGCCATAATTCTCATGAAGTGATTCATGAATATTCTGAAATTATAGTTAACTTTTATTCTGGAGTAAGGTCTACATGGCTCTTATTAATTATTAAAGGAATCATTGACCCAAAGTTCAAGAGCAAATCTATTATATAATCCATCCAATTATAGACTGTAACACAAAAACACAAGGATGTTAAATAACTTTGTAAAAACAAAGAGCCAGCATGAGCAGAAAATGCAGAGCCTCAAATGGTGCACTCTCATGTAAAGGGCACATTGTCCCGTGTTGTCAAATTAGACAGCATAAATGAGTTTAAATGAAAGAGCAAACCTTTTGAGGACAACAGCAATCAATTAAAAATTTGCATTTATTATAGCAATCTATAGACTGCTTAGTTCCTTTACCCATAAGTCAAAGCTAAAGACAGAGAGTTTGTTGTTTAGGCTGGACAAAGGGTGTGTGAAAACAAAGAGGATGGATGGGCAAATGGTTGTTTATTAGAGGGTGATCGCATCATTTTGACACAAGTACATGGTATGTAGACAGTATTTATTTCCATGTGCGGCTGGACCTCAGAGGAAGGAAGTTCCAAGGCTGGTGGACCTAGCAGTGTCTTCAAAGGATCACGTGATCTCTGCTGTGGAGCATGTACCAAAGAAAAAACTGCGCAGACATGGCTTTAAGCCAATAAAAGTCTCTATTAGCTGGCCAGCAACTACACTGGCTGTTAGGAATCCCAGTGTAGCACCAAACCTTTCTTGGGGTGAGTTTTTAAGCACAAAAAATCATCTGGGTTTTTCATACTTTAGTTACCAAAAACAATTATCAAGAAGCAGAGCTACAAAAGCCGAAAATTGGGGTAAGTAAATTTAGAGACTTTCCCAAAACTATGGACTGTGATGGATTAGGTCTTTGTTATCATTTTGGTCACTGGTGCTGTCTACATGATGACTTTTACAGCAGGAATGGTACTTCCATCATGGAGTCAGTTGTGCTAAGGCTCAGGGGCCCTGTTACCATTCCACACTTTCCCTGTGCTGTTTTGGACACTGGTTTTGTCCTCAGGAAACTGTTTTAAACATTTACTTTTATGCACACAAAAAAAGTGCAAAACCGGTATGCATTCTCATACTCCAGTCACACCGCATCCACTAGAAGCACTCCTCTCTAGGACTGAGTCAACACCCACATCCACAAACTGGAAACAACAAGGTCAATCTATATGTAGGAGACAGATAAGGAAAGGATGTTCTCTGCTGAAGTATCAAAAAGCAGGGTAAAAATGAAATTTTAAATTAAAATTAGGAGCCGGGAGGTGGTGGCGCACTCCTTTAATCTCAGCACTCGGGAGGCAGAGGCAGGCAGATCTCTGTGAGTTCGAGGCCAGCCTGGTCTAGAAGAGCTAGTTCCAGGACAGGAACCAAAAGCCACGGAGAAACCCTGTCTCAAAAAATCCAAAAAAAAAAAAATTAAAATTAGTAACACTGCACTGAAGTAGTTTTTCCTACCTCTTAAGGCTACTTCAGAATCTAAGTAATGCAAAATTATACTCATAACATGTGGGAAAATACAGGTTACTTGGTTGAGGACTGTAGGTTTGAAACTGCTATAAAAGTGTATAAGAAAGTAATATTTGGGGCAGCTTTCTGAAAGTATTTTCATCACAATATGCTATTTAAAGAATGGCAGCAGAAGCCAAAGTGCTGACGCTAAAGAGTGTTCTGAGTTTACATTTTACAAAGTGCAAGAAGATACATTTTCTCTTATCATTGGTCCATGATAAACAGATGTCAGCATAGAGCCATTACTAAAGCTGTCCTTGAATGTCTATTCCTGGTCACTTCACCACTGTCTGTGGAGAAAATGGCAGAGGTATAGAAAAGCAATAAATCTAAAGCACATGGAAAAAGTCCTGGGGGCCACTGGATAATCTATGATCACACCGAGATATGGTTAGGAAAAGCATTTAGCTTCCCTACTTCCAAGAGAGAAAGCATATTTCATTGTTGTATCTTGGAGGCCTGCTCTTTTCTGAAAGGAAATAGAGGGGTGTGGATTGGGTGAGGGAGGAGATGAGGGAGGGAGAAAACTGTGGTGGGGATGTATTGTGTGAGAGAAGAATCTATTTTCAGTAAAAAAGATCCATATGTAAAACGGGATGGGTGGGATGATGTTAGAAGGTTATTTATAACCTTCTTTCATCCTATAAAATAAGATTTGAATGAGAAATCTGCTAAAATATTTCCCACAGCAAAACCACAATTAATTCTTAAGAACAAATTGTTCTTTTATAAACGTTGATTTATGCCATTATTGCTGTATAATTGATAAAAAAAACAGACTACATATACTTATAGTGAGCACTTTGGGCATAGATGTACTTCCATGAAAGCCGCACAGTCAAGGGAGAGAGCGCAAACGCTATCTTCAAAGGTTTGCTCTTGCCTTGGTGTGATTACTTTCTCCCACCATTACCTTAAAACCTGTCTAGGTGACTGTGTATCTCTTCTTTGGCATGATTAAGCACACAGTTAGTAGAATTGCATACAAAGAGGAATATACAGCATATCCTTGTCTCATTACCAGACTTCTGCAGAATTTGCATGTCTCTAAAATTTATTGCATTTTTTTATGAGTAATCATGCACTGAAACAGATAAAAAAAATCTGGGCTATCTCACTCAAAATGATTTTTTTCTAGTTCTATCAGTTTACTTCAATGGTTTAATTTTTTAAATGGTTGAGTAATTCTCCATAATGCAAATGTACCACATTTTCTTTTCTTTTTTTTCCTTTTTTTGTTTCTTTACTTTTTTTTTTTCAGGACAGGGTTTCTTTGTAGTTTTTGAGTTTTTGGTGCCTGTCCTGGAACTAGCTCTTATAGACCAGGCTGGCTTCAAACTCATGGAGATCCGCTACCACATTTTCTTTATCTATTCATCCGTTGAGGGATGAAAACATACCTAATAAGACTACAAGTTTAATTATAGTAGGTGACTAATTACTAACCTGCATTATCTTATTATCCTAAATTATTCTATAATAACTTTCAAGGACTAGAAGTTTGCATTATAGTGTTAAATGAGCTGTATGGGTACAATACCTTCAACAAGATTAGAAGTGTATGTACAGTATGTTTACAAAATTAACCTCAAATTCATGTCAATATAAAAAATTTTATATAATATATAAAAGTTCAATGCAATGTAAAATATTTAAAACTAGTAGCTGTTTTTTAAGAATAGATAGTTTACCTTTTTTTACTTTATCATGTCTATATCCTCCTTTTTTTCTTTTCAGAGTCCAATTATCTCTTACAGAGCATGTATCATTTGGTAATTCCTGTAAGGTTATTAGATGTATTAAGGTTGGTTGTTTGAAAATTTTAGGCTGTTCCTCTCTAACCTTATAATGCAATGCTGAAATTGGTTCTCCAAATTTCTCTGTCTGAATTTGAATATCTGTGATCTGTTTTATTTTTTTCTAAGGCCTATGTCTTAGCAGTCAAACCAAACAACATATTAAGAGATAAGCCGAGACTTATCAAAATGACAACAAGGATTATCAAAATGGTAATTAACAATACGCCAATCCTGGTTGATTGTCCCTTCATTTAGTTGGTCCATTTTTAAATCACGCATTGCTTAATCATACAGAGACCCAATTTTATCATAATTGTGTTTCCCATTTTTTGACATGGGAAAAAACTCTCTCTCTCTTAATTCATCCCAAATTTTCACCGTATCTTCCACTGATGATGATGATGTGAGGCTTATTGCTGCTGTGTAGAACAATAGAAGCCTGACTGGATTTCAAGGCAGCTACCTAGTTTGGCAGGAGCCCAAGAAGGGTGTTTAGGGAAAACCCACCAGGAGAGAAGAAAGGAAAACCTAGCTGGTAGGGCAGTGATTCGGGTTGTGTGTAGCTCTGACCTATGCCAGAGGCTGCAAAGTCACAGGCAAACAGGTTTTCTGTGAATTCATTCTCCAAAGGTTGGGCACTAGATGCAGCATGATTAACAAAAACCAAGAGACAGATATTGGGGTTCATGTTGAAGATCAGAAAAGCAAAACAGTCAACCATTAGAGAGCTCTTACCTCTACAAAATCTTCAGACTGAAAAGTGGGCAAGTTTCTGTCTCATATCACCTATATTCCTCTCTAGTGCTGGGGTTAAAGGTGTGCACCACCACTGCCTGGCCTCTATGGCTAACTGGTGTAGTTGCTGGGATTAAAGTGTGTACCACTTTAATTTGTTTGGCTGACCAGTGTGGCCAGCTTTGTGCTCTGATCTGCAGGCAAGCTTTATTTATTAAAACACAAAATACCGCTATATAAAGCAACAAAGGGAAAAATACGTACCTTGGAGTAACAAAAAGTAAACTGGAGTTAAAATTTTTAACGCAAACTCCCAATTTGGAATTGGGGGATTTCGAGAGGATGCCCAAAAACCACCCTGAAAGACAGCACACTAGCGGCAGGTGACTGTCATTTTTGCTCTCGGGAGTGATATCGCAGATATATTCTTGGGGACAATCTGAAAATTAGCTTGGGGTTTATTTTTAAACGTGAGAATGTCTCATTTCCTGCACTAATTAATTCTATTTGAAGAGGACACGCATCAGAGGACTGTAAATTTATTCCGGTTTGCCACGTCTATATGTAGGCTAGCCGTGGAAGCATTTCTCCACAGGGGTCTTTGGAACCGCCTTGCTTTGACTGTGCTTTATGCTCTATCTTGCTGTTGCAGGGAAATACTACAGAATATTTTTATAAAATCCATAAATGAAAGACTCAGACACTTTATTGGTGAGAGTAGTCTTTGATATGCTTCATACGTTCCTTTAATTTTTAAGATTGAAATCTGGAAGATACCTGCATTTGATTCAGTGTAAGACTCTCATGATAAAATAACTTCTGTCTGAATGTGTGTTATGAAACTGACCGAATGCAGGATTTTGATATCTATCTTTCCTCAACCAAGTTAACAATGATGATATAGACAGATGGATAATTAGATGATAGATAGGTTTGTTTTAGATAAATTGGTGTTATATAGAAGATAATTTTTAATCAAGGAAACTTTAAAAAAATGTAGCACTTGTTACTCCCCCTAATAAAACTCTTCAAAGTCTCCATTATTTGTATAGAACAAAACAAACACCGTAACCATGGCAACTGATATGTCTGCATCATCTCTGCTATGTTTGATGCCGTGTACCAACAGAGAAAACGCACCAACTTATCTGATCTTTTTTGACTTTGCTAAAGTTTCCCTATGAGACATTTTCCAGAGGGTCATGGATTGAATATTTTGTCCCCAGATGGTAGAGTATTTGTTGAGATGTAAAAAAATGAGGGTTCTGCTTCCATCAGTGGATTATGACTTCCTATTGTCATCTAATGGCATTACTGGAACTGGTTAAATGTCTGAGGTAAGGTTGATTAGAGTAAGTAACTTATTGATGTCCAGTCTCAAAATATGACTTATAATCAAGCATTTTCCCCTTAAGTAGTTTAAATAGTTGGTTTGTTTATTTTTGTGTACGCGTATGCATGATGTGGGTAAGCAGTCATAGACTAACATTCTGCATGTGGAAGTCAGAGGACAACGTTGTGAAGTCAGTGCTAATACTTCTGCCCTTACCTGCTGTCAGTAGATCAAATTCAGGTAGTCAGACCTAAGGGCAACCACCTTTACCTGCGGAGTGTTCTTGCCAACTCTCTCTGGTTCTTATCTTGCCCAACCTGGGATGAGCAGCCCCTGCCACATACCCCTGGAAGAAGCTGTGCTTCTCCTCAGGCCCAAAGTAGTGGATTCAGGAGATCATGAACTAACCACTAGTAGGCTATAATTCCAGATAAACCTTTCATTTCTAAACTTTCACATGTAAGTTATTTTTGTCACAGTGACAAAAAATTAAATTGCTGTCTTCATCTCATGATGTGTGACAAAATGGAGACTCAAACATACTCATATTACAAAGGAAGTGGTTTCCATATTATCTTTAGCAACACTTGGATCTTTTTTATTCAAAGGTCCTAGAACATAAGTATAATTCGTTTAAAAGATCAATTATAATTTAATGTGAATAAATGGCTTTGACACCCTCTCAAGTCCTTTTTGGACATGAGTGATTGGTCTCAGGTGACCACATATTATCTCCTACCAAGTTTTCTCACAAGGATGGAGCCCAAAATATGTAGAAAGACGCAAGTGATGATTTTCTGTCTGCTTAGCTGGTACACATAAATCTCCTTAATTATCGTCTGTTGCCTCATTGTCTCCAGTCAGCACACCTCCAGCCACTTGTAACAAGGCCTGAATGGCCTTCAGGTGCTGCACTCCCGGCTCTGCTCCAGTTAGTTGTGGTATGTAGGTTTAAGATAAGTCTCTATCATTCTATTTAGCAACAGAGACTCAGAAACCTGCAGCACGAGTTCTAATAGTTCTTAATAATAAAAGACCAGAGTCACATACAGGGGAAATGCCGAGAGATCAGAGAAATGAAGGAGCAAAACCACGGCCACCTTTCCTCTCACCTTCCAAGCTGATAAGAGACTGAGTTCCTGTTTTCTTCTAGCTTATCACTTCCTCTCTCCTCCCAGCCACATCACTTCCTGTCTGTCGGTACAAGCCTCCAGACCTTTATTGTTACCTAGTGGCTAGCTCTGCCCTCTGATCTTCAGCAAGCATTATTGCTACAAACAAGATATCATCACATTTCCCCTTTTTGCCTCTAAAAATTAAAAAAGGAAGGATATAACTAACATAAGAAAAACTATTTACAACAGCTACATATAATATATACTGGCAGTAAATACAGCAACAATGTCTGATCCATTCATAATTGACAAATTCAGAGAAAATACTCCATATCCGTCCTATCTTGGTGAATTCAAAGTTGTACCCAATTCACTTTCTATTCTAAAGCTACCTTTTTGTGTCTCCCAACCTTATACACTTTATATGCTTTCAGTTAATTTCTTTTCTGAATCTGGGAACAAGAAAAACTTTAGCTATAACTATAAAGTCTTTAATTCTATCAGAGACCTGAAAAAGAAATAATATTACCTAGTAAACAGGAAGTGCAAGCAAGCAACTTCCAAAAATTGTGAGAGATGACTGAAACAGATGGACGATCACCCAATGTTCCTCTGCAATGTCGGGGTAGCCATCTTTGACCTAGCATATCTGACAGACATTTCTGTGAAGCAGCATATTCTGAAGGGTTTTCCTACTTTGTCTTTGCAAAGTTTGGCAGCCCCTTCTTTTGTATTGTGCTTTTCCAATTTATGCAGCATACTGTCCTCAATGAAGGCAAGGATACTTTCTTAGCCAGTGGCTAGCCTTTGCCACAAAGAAAATAAACTCCATGTGGAGTTTCTTTGATGCCCATCATCTTCTCTGAAGTAGATTAGTACTGCCAGGAGCAGACATGTCTCTAGAAATATGCATTACATTATTAAATGAGTTGCATAGGTACCATACCTTGAGCAAGATTAGAAATGTATGTATAGTATGTTCTAACAAAGATAATATCAACTCTGTATTAATATAGAAAAATCCAAACCAATATACAATATTTAAAGCTAGTAGTTGCATCTTTGCTTTAGAAATATATTAAATAATCTACCTTTTAACCCTGTTTCTATATCCCCCTTATTTCTTTGCAGAGTAGATTTTATAATCTACTCTTTTATCCTAACATATTTATATCTTCCCTTTTTTTTCAAAACAAGAACTCTGAATCTGATCTCCTTTGTTCAACTTTCTTCTTCACTGTAACCAAAAACAACTTTGTTATTATTTGTAACTAACCCCCCTAAACAATGACAAATATCCTTAACCAAAACTTTAACCAAAAGCCACTCACCCCACCTCTTGGGAATATAAATATCATATTTTTAAATATAATTCCTGCTGTATGTGGGCAACAACATATTTAGGTGATACTGAAAATAATGAGTTAATTTTCAAGTCCTGAGAGAGGTAGCTGTATCATTTTTTTTTTGTTCAGTACAGGTCTCTAAAAATGGGAAATTGCAGGGTTTGTCTCAAGTCCTGCCTAGAATACTCTGTAAGGCTGGATCATCTCAGCTAGCCACCTTGAAATTGCCTGAGCAGTTTGTAGTCCAAAGCTGATCTTTAGGTGGTTTTTTTTTTTTTTTTATCTTAGTGGTGTTATCACAGTCCTGGTAGAATTGTCGGAGACTTCAAATGTTTCTGTTAGGTAGCTGTTGTGCCTTGTACTTCTACAACTTGAATGGTGCAGGACTGTTTTTTATAATACACTCCAAATTTTTTCCTAGAAGAATATGCTAATTTATTTTTTGTTCTGAGATTGACGGAATGTTAATCAGTGTATTCCGTTGCTGAAACAAATGTCCCCATAAATTTATTGCTTATGTTAGCTACATATGGCTTTCATTTTCGCCCTGGCCTTCTGACATTATACATTTGACCCATCTTGTGCTCTGTTTTACGTGAGATAAAGAACCAATTTCTAAAAGCTGAACATTTACTTCCTAAAGAAGCCAATTTGGATGCCAAGATTCTGTTGCAATTATTGTGATAGCCACACTTGTGTCTACCAGACCTTCAATGACAATGATACTCTTATTTTTAAATTTGGGCTTTGTTCATTTAAAGAGTTTGCCAAGATGTTTGCTTCATGACTTCTCTTCAATCTTTTGTTCTCTCCTCTATAGCTGTTCTATCATCCAGAGCAGTATGGTTTCTTATTATAGGCATTAGGTTCTTTAATTACTGTGGGAAGGAGTTTCCTCCATGGTACCAGGAAATAACTGAACTGAATTTGGCATGGGGACCTATGAGAGCCTGTCTTCTCAAGGAGTTTCCCAATGGCAAAGCTTTAACTGTCCCTTGTTGACTTACATTCATTGGTCTAATGCCTGCCTTTGTAACACCTATTACATATCCCAGAAGGTAGAGGTGTTCTATTTGAATTACACAAAGAAGAAAAAAAACATTGTTTCTAGTAGTACCCTGTTTACAACCGCCTTTTGTAACATTTGCCACAAATGAAATATTTGACATTTTAATTTTTTCTTCAAACCTTTGCAAATCACCTCTCTTATCCATGCATAATCATTGTCATTAGATTAATATCAATTGTATCTTGGGTGTTGATCTTGCCCTTAATGCCTAATTGCCCTTTTGCATTGTGCATTAGCATTTTTAAAAGCCAGAGATTCAATTATTATTTGTCTAGCTTCTGAATATGGTACCATTCCATTTTCTGCTGAAGTCAGTCTTTGTAAGAAAACCATGAAGACTTTCTTTCAGCCCTGTATAACCTTAGCAAATGACTCAATTTTCTTTCCTACTTCTACAATTCTGTCCCAAACATTCAAAGTTGCTGTGTGGCATAAATCTAGGATGTGATCATCATTAGAGATTGCCTTATATATCAGCATAATCTCCCTCTTCAAGAAGTAGGTCTTGGGAGATTTCTGTACCTCTAGTCTTACTTTGTTGTTCCTTGGTCTTGGCCTCTTTCCACCATATCATCCATTATAATTGAGGACCAGACTCCAAGACTTAACCAAGTTTCCCCAGTATCTAGGAATAATTCTATTACAAGTTGACCATGATTTTAACATCTGCTCCACAAACAGGTCAATGCATAACATATGAGACTATCGCTTCCTTGAATCTCCTAAATTTAACATTTCCACGGGAGTCCATTTAACTCTTGTACATCCATTGGGCTATCTTTCCTTTGGCAGTTCCTATAAAGTGACTGGATAAATCAAAGTTGGTTGTTTGAAAGCATTAGGCTGTTCCTCTGGAACTTTATAATGTAATGCTGTAATTGGTTCTACATTAAATTCTTCTGGTGGTTCTGAATATGTCTTTGATCTGTTTTATTAAGTTCTTCTAAAACTTATATCTTAGCACTTGTATTAACTAGTTTTTTATTGAAAAAAACAAAAATGGTAAACTGAAAATGTTTATAATTGACATTAAATTAGTCCCATCTAAGTTTGTTATCTACTCATTTAATTGTTTTATTTTCAAACTGTCCAATGTATTATCATACAGAGACCTAAATATCATAAGAGTGTTTCCCATTTTTTTTAATATGGGATAAAGCTCTCTCTTTTAACTAATTTCTTCCTTTAAGAAATCCAAATGTCTTACTAAATTTCACAACCATGTTAGTGAACTGTGATGCATAGCACATCTGAGCAGAGAACACAGGCAATGAACAGCTTGGCTGCGGACAGCTGTGGCTGCTAGTGTGTAGCTGTGAGCCTCAAGTGTCAGCCCAAGGAGAGGGGTGTAGGGAAAGCCCACAATCCATGGCAGGATGGCAGGGAGAGACAGAGAGAGAGAGAGAGAAAGAGAGAGAGAGAGAGAGAGAGAGAGAGAGGGGGGGGGGATTAGCTGAAAAAGCACATGTGGAGGGGGATACTTGAAGGTAGAGCCAGCCTATTTAAGGAGGGTAAGTTCTGTGGCATTTGGATCCTAGGTGCTTCTGGAGTTTGGGTGGCAGCTGGAGACTGTTTCAGAGAGGCTACAACAGGAAAATCCTAAACTCAGTGGCTTGGGGAAAAAAAAAAGGAAAGCCTAGCAAGGCAGGGTGAGAGCCCCACATGCAGTTCTGGCCTGTGCAGGTGGCTACAAAGCCATAGGCAAGTAGGCAAGTGCCTTTTTTGTGTGTGAATTCCTGCCTTAAAGTTGGGTGCCAACATGTAGCATGAGTTCTAATAGGTGTTAATAATAAAAGCCCAAAGTCAGAAATGCTGAGATCAGAGAGACAAAGGCAGAAAGCCATGGCCACCTTACCTCCTCTCAACTTCCCAGCCAAAAAGAGACTGAGTTCCTGTTTCCTCCTGCCTATCACTTCCTGTCTTTATGCAGAGATATCCAGACCTCTATGGTGAGTTAGTGGCTAGCTCCACCCTCTGATCTTTAGGCAAACTTTATTTGTACAAACAAGATATCACCACAGAAATCAGAAAGAGATGCATGTCTTCACTTGTTCAAAACCAAAATAAATAAATAAGCATGTGCCGTCCTCTAGCCCTGCCCTTTCCTTCCATTTTGTCTTCTCTATCCAAATTCTTGGCTTCTCTATAGCTAATTCGGGCTGGCTAGTCATTGACTCCACTCTCTGATTCAAGCATAACTTTATAATCAGTCTTGGAGTGTCATAGTGCCATCAAATATCCTGCAACACTCAAGGGATCCCGTGTTACTGTATTAATCGTGAATCATGCTATGATTTCATAACTAAAGCACACCTTGAATGTTTTCAGAGTCTTCTTTTTAATTAGGATGTCATCACATGAAAATGTTCTATTTTTTTTTTCAAGAATAAAAAGGTACTTAACCTTTCAAATCACTGGTGGTGAGTTATTTTGGGACCTGTCTAAGTCTCTAACTCAGTGCTCAGACTACACATTTTGCTCAGCTTGAATATTCAATTTGACTATCTTTGACCATTTTCAGTTACCTGTTTCTGCATCCTATGCCTTCTTTATCTTCTTTCCACAGAGAGTGAAATGACTTCTGGTAATTTTCTTAAACTCACGGAGTTTCTTTCGCACTTTTTGAATTGAATATCATTTAGATCCCTGTGTGTTTGTCTACTTTGTGTGGTATTAGTTTTCTTTAATTACATATAATCCCAATTAATATTAATGGTGATTTCTTCTTTCTTAAATTTATGTTTATTATTTGCACGTGTGTGTGCCTGTACACATGCATATGTGCACATGTGTGCCTTAGCATATATATGGAGGTCAGAGGACACATCCAGGAGTTGATTCTCTTCTTCTACCATGTTTCTAAAACTGAAATCAGATCATCAAGCTTGGTGGCAACTGCCTTAATTACTGAATTACCTGGCCAGCTCAAAGTGGAGATCATTTCTAGGGCAGCCATCTCCAACTCTTCCCTACAGGATATGGGCTCTTCCACTCACAGTTTTTTTCTAATTACTTAGCATATTAGTTCTTCTTTTCTGTAATTATAGAAGGAAGGATTTATTGTGGTTCACAGGTTGGGGATAAAGTTTCTCTGGTGGCAGGAGCTGAAGAAGAGCTGATCATATTGCATCCACAGAAAGCAGAGAGAGATAAATGGTAAGCCTTGCTCACTTTCTCCTCTTTATCTAAAACTCCAAAGAAGGTGTAACATACACGGAGACTGGGTCTTCCCACCACAATTAATCTAGTTTAGAAACTCCTTCAGAAACATGCCTGGTGATTTGGCTTCTGGGTGACTCTAGACCTTGTCCAGATGATAGTCACTATAGCCAGTACTCGTTTTTGTAATTTGGGTCTTCAGAAGAGGAGAAGAGGAGAAAGTTTCAGATTCAGGATTTCCCACTCTTGACTAATGATTAGGACAGTTTGTTACCGTCAAAGATGCTAGATCCTAGATGATCGGTGCATTTTGAGTGTCCTGTGGCTGCTGGACTCCCTTACCTCCATCTTCCAAGTTTTGTGGTGATGGTGTAAAGTGGCCACGTGGACATGGCACACAGCGGGATGGACTCACAACTATAGAATACCACTTTGAGAATCTGATGCTTTTGTGTCAAACCCTGACCTTGTACAAAAGGCATTCATTACAACTCCCTTCAAGGTTTCTTCTGCAAAAGCAACCTTGAAAAATATTAGCCTTGAATTTTCATTTTAGCCACACTCAGCAGTAATATTCAAAGACATACACAGTCCCTTGTAAATTGCTTCTCACAAAGGAAGGGCCATGTATATTCCTTATACCTTGCATCTGCATCTGCTAGCCAATTAACCAAGGCAGAAGAAAGGTCTCTATTTTTCCTATTATTGAGCAACTTAATTATTTCTCACAAGAATCATTAAACATTAATGTTCTTCCCTTGGTCTCCAGGCTGAGGTTTAGAGGCATAGCAAAAGCAACTCCCCAGTTGATACTCCTTGATACTCCTCATCTTTGAACTATCTTGTTTCAGAAGAAAGACAGCCAGGCAAGGTAGTGCACTCTTTCAACCCCAGAACCCAGGAGGCAGAAGCAGGCAGATCTCTGTGAATTTGAGGCCAGCCTGATCCATAAAGTGAGTTCCAGTACTGTTACATAGAGAAACCCTGCCTTGTAAAAAAAAAAAAAGTCATAAAATTTTATTTGTGTAAGTCTCAATGTTTGAAGATTCTGTTCTGAATTTAACTGGTGTTTTTCATGAAGCACTTTATTTTGAAGATTCCCTAAGCATCTCACAAAATGGCAATGCCCAAAATAAAATCACCAATCAAGTGGAGTGTTTATAATCAATGCAGAAATATGTTCTAAATCCAACAGTGACCCTACACAGAGCCCCACATTAAGTCTGGTCCAGTGCTTTCCATAGTCAGCACTGTAAGAACACCAATACACCAACAGGAGACTTTCTTCCTCTTCTGTGCTGTTCCTAACTGATGACATCTTTTGGGAAATGACCATGCTTGGGAAAGTAACAGTGACTTCAGTACCATCCCTTGGTGTTAGGGCAGGGAGGGAGCTACATTTTTATGTGTTATTCAGTCTAAAATAAAATGCTTTATTTTTTTTGTTCTGTTTTGTTTTTAAATTTCCACCATAGTAACTTAGTTCTTTCCCCATGCATTTTACTAAAATCACAAATATTCTTTTTTTTAATAAAAATAATGTCTTTATTCAAAGATAAGTATTAAACAAGTAGTCTCCGCATTTGAGAGGTACAGGCAAGAATATCAATTTGCAACCAGTCCAGGCTGTGTCATAGTGAGACACTGACAAGAAATTGAGAGGAAAGGAAGGAGAGAAGGGCAGAGGAGGGAAGGGAGGGAGAGAAGGGGAAGAGTAAGGGAGGAAAGGAAAGGAAACCATTGAAAGAATCTAAGAAAGGGAACTCGCTTAAAAAGCAGCTTGTCAGAGTGTAGACAGGCTTCAGTCTGAAGAGCACAAATATTCTTATAACTCCTTAAAGAGGCAGAGGACGTGAAATTTCTAATATGTGACTGTTTGGTGCATTTAGTTTCATTAGGGGTCAGCTTTAAAAGTAGATGCTGGGTCATTCAATTATCCTACAAGCTTTGGGAGATCTAGTCTTCTGTGTAGTAAAGGGGGATTGTGTGGAGGATGAGTGTGCTGCTTCACCTGTGTCTACTTGCTACAAGCTGGAGTTCTAGGAAAGGAGGGAACCTCAATTGAGAAAATGCCTCAATAAGATCCAGCTGTCAGGCATTTTCTTAATTAGTGATTAACAGGAAGGGATGCCACAGACCGGCTCAGGAGAGGCACTCAGACCGTGGGAGAAGCAGGGTCTTGGTAACAGGAAGGCACAAGTTTGGCTAATGACAGACAGACATAACACATAAGAGAGTGGTTGGCATCTGCTGCAATTTTACTGAATTCATGTTTTCATTATATAGTATTCAAACAAAGAACAAATCAGGAGGTCATGTATCATTGGCTGGCACAGTATGAAAGCTTCTTTTAGTCACATCAGCGATATTTAATAAAAGTATATTATCAGGAACAGGTGTTAGACATAAAGCATCCTTAGAAGAGGACATCTTGTCCTTGGGAATGTAAACCTCAGACAAGTGGTTTCATCTTATGAATAGAAAGTTTCTGTCTCATTATCGCTATCATGGCCCTTCCTCTTCCTAACCCTTTATTTCATCTAGTGACCAAAGACACTAATCAGTTCTCTGCACCTGTTGAATTGTACTTTTTAGTACCTTCTTATGCAGCAGACACCGTGGGGGTTGGGATCTAGCAAGCCTATCCATAAAGTTCAAAGTATAATATAACAGTCTTTGTCGATCAGCATTAACCTATCTATTCCCTTGCGCATCATACACCCCATGTATGACAAAGGTTCTGCTGTAGTCTTATACATTACCATACTGTGCTTTCCTATCCTAGAGCTGTTCCTGAAGAGATAATCCTTGTCTTGTATATATAAAGACTATCATTATTATGAAAGAGATTGTGCGAAGCTCATGTCCCGCATAGCCAGCTAATCGAGAAACCTGTCTATGCCCCAAGGGCAACCAATACTGGGCTGTCTGCCATTGACCTCCAGGAAACCTAGTTGGATGGGACACGTAGCTCCCATTCGGCATAATGACGTATGTCATGTCACACAGATGACACTGGAGTTGGTGTGGGATTCCCCTTTGTAAGTTGTAAATAGGTTTTATTATCATTGGTTAATAAAAAAAGCTGCTTTGATTAATGGCAAGGCAGAACATAGCAAGGCAGGAGATCTAAGTAGAGATAGAGGAGGAAAGAAAGTGGAGTCAGTGAGACCCCCATGTGGCTGCCAAAGGAGAAAGATGACAGAACCTTACTGTTTGTATTGCCTTGTGGCAATACAAAGATTAATAGAAATGAGTTAACTTAAGATATAAGAGCTAGCTAGAAATATGCCTGAGTCATCCAGCCCAACACTGTTGTAATTAACATAGTTTCTGGGTGATTATTCGTGTCTGGGAAGCCAGAAAACAAAAATACAGTCTCTGTTTACAGGAGGGCCCAGCCCATGGTGGGTGGTCCCATCCCTGGGCTGTTGGTCCTGGGTTCTTTAAGAAAGCAGACTGAGTAAGCCATGAGTAGCAAGTCAATACGCAGCACCCCTCCATGGCCTCTGCATCAGCTCCTGCCTTGAGGGTCCTGCCCTGTTTGAGTTCCTGTCCTCACTGATAACAGCAATATGAAAATGTAAGCCAAATAAACCATTTCCTCCCCAACTTGCTTTTTGGTCATGATGTTTCATCACAGCAATAGTAACCCTAATTAAATCAGCGAGCACACTTATTTTCAGTGGTGAGCTAACACTTACAATGAGCAAGATTCCGTAATGCAACTATCTTATTTGAGGTTCTCAGAAATTGCAAGAGATGGGGCATTTGCTGCCCATTTTCCAGATGAAGATATTGGTTTAGCAAGGTTCAGAGATTTGCTCCAAGTAAAAGAGGTAATATTAAAACCCAATCTAATTTTTTTTTTTTTTTTTTGGATTTTTCGAGACAGGGTTTCTCCGTGGCTTTTGGTTCCTGTCCTGGAACTAGCTCTTCTAGACCGGGCTGGCCTCGAACTCACAGAGATCTGTCTGCCCCTGCCTCCCGAGTGCTGGGATGAAAGGTGTGCGCCACCACCGCCCGGCCTAATTTTCGTACTCCATAACTAGACTCCTTTTCACAAGAAGCTGAAAACATGTATCCTTTCTCAGGGCTGACCTACTGGTTATGACAACCTTGCTTGTGAGTGTTCACCAGATGTAGCAATAATGCAATTTAGTGAGGGTGCTTCCATTTATAGTCCTGGAAAGGGAGTGATGAAAGGAGAGGAGAGAATGCAGAGTTTAATCCACGTCTGATACACACTTCTGAGATAAAAATTACAAGCGGATTCTAAAGATACTGAGCACAGAACAAGCCTGCATCACTGGGTTATTATTCCGGGCGATGTCGGTTAGCAAAGCGCGTCAAGAGGAAGCCTCTGGAGAAATTTTCGTTCCTTTGAAATTTTTTTACTTTTTGATGTCTTAAAATAGATATTTCAAGGCCTCTGCTAAATATGCCACTTTTTTTTTCATTTACAGACTGTCTGATTTTGAAATATAAATACAACTGAGAGGGAACGGAGTCCAGGAACGAGAACAGCACTCTTCGCTGTGATTTAATCAGTAGATTTGGCTGTGAATGTTTCAAGTGACTGGGCTCTGTAATGAACGGCTTATTTTCCCAGTTATCATAATAGAAAGGGCATGAACCAGAAAGCCGTTCCACAGCGCCTTGTGACTGGCCCAGGGAGGGGCGGAGGCGCCGCTCTGCGTTTCCAGCCAGTGACTCAGCTCTGTGAATTCATTATCATCCCTTTCCATGATAAAGTCTCACACCATGAGAAATCTGTTCATCTGCCAGCAGAGAGGACCGGTTCTGAGTGCAGGACCCCCTCCCGCTCCTCACATGGTTGGGATGTGCACGATTGATCTAGATAAAGATGGTTGGACGCCGTCATTTTTCCTCCTGTTCTGCCCAACACCTTTTCATCCTGTAGTTTTCCAGCCGATAGCACTCCTTGGTTAACACATGGTGGTTGGCACAGGGGGTTCTCTGCCCTCTCTGTTAAGGGTTTTTGTCTTGCTTTCTTTCTAAGACCATGTGCCATAATATGCTGTGTGATGCTTGTTTATGTAGATATAAATAGTTGCTTTCCTTACTGAATTGTTTCTGGAGATTTTCTGTGTTGTATTTGTATCTCTTTATGTCTTTGATCTGTCTTTGGCACACAAATGTATACTTATTTAAAAGAGGGTAAATGAATTCTCTATTAAGAATTTTTGCACTATTAGTTCTGAGTTTTTTTCCATAGCAATAAGCTTTTTATGTTGATTATATTATTTTTATTTGGCTTTTGTAGCCTGCAAATCAATGATACCTATGACTCAAATAAAAGTTTCGACTAATTGATATATTTATAATTTAATATTATAAACCCAAGTGGCTTATGTTTATGAAATTAATATAATGTTATCCATGTATTAAATCTATATATTTAAATTTCACTTTTATGAACTTTGGACCATTAAACTGTGTTTTTTTTTAATATATTAAAGTCTAAAGCTCATATACTCTAATTTTTCCAAGAAATATCAGCTTGGCTTATATTCCACAGTAAAAAGAAGTAGTTGCTGCAGAAATATAATTGAATATTTTTCCAAAGATTCATGCAAGTAGATTTACTTTGAGTTAAAAAATAAGAAAAATTGACTTTTGGTATACATATTAAAATTATAATTTTGCTGCTATATAAGATATAAAATAGTTAGTACTCTAACAAGTATTTCCTAATGGCTCGGCCGAGGTGATCTATGAAGATGAGTGTTGTGCGTTGTTCCTATGGTTTAGAAAAAATAAATTAATGAAATAATAGTCATTTTTTGCCATTTAAACTTTAAGTGATTTAATGAATCACTACCTATGAGGAAAACTCTAAAGTATTGGGTAAAATGCTCATTCATGTATTTAAACGTGACTTCATGGGATCAAATAGTTCACAGAGAACCAATCAGTAATAATCCCTCTTACTACTTCCCCTTCAGAGATGTTTATAAGAACTGTCAACTGAACCATGAGGGTGGCTACTGGTCAGCAGTGGGCTGCTGGGCGCCTGGCTCCTCCCACAGCCTGGCAGCACAGGGCGACCTTATGAGGGAGGTGAAAGAGGCTGTTCTGAGTTTAACTTGGATAATGAACGTTTGGAGAGAGTCTGAGGGAGAGGCTACTGTGAATGCCGAGACTTCTTCCTGACGAATTCTGTCATGAGAGGTTTGCTAATTATAGTCTGAAGATTTCCAATTTGCTTCCGAGTGTGAAATTTTGAGTTCACATTCCAGAATTGAAAGCCATTTAGCTCCCACTCTTCAGGACATATATAGACCCGGGTCTGTGATATGCTATCTTAATTGAACTTCCTCTTTGGCGCTGTCTAAGACACTATTATACTTTCTAAATAATCACAAAAGCTGCTTCGTTTTCCTATCTTCTAAAACTCTTCAGTGTCTGAAATAACAGTTGACAAATACTCTGTAAATTTTCTATACTAATGTTTCTTCTTACCTACTATCATTTTCTTAGCACTTTCAGCCTTCAAAATGAACATCATGTGAGACTTGAAATGCAGAGAGAGAGAAAAAAATCAACACCACCACTGTCGAAATGTGGTCTAGTCCTGTATTTACTAATTATTCTTCACCCATAATGTGCAGTAGGTAGAGGGCAAACATCGCAGCCATAATAACAACACTCTCTGAGTATATTAATTTTTAATCACTGTGACTGCAGTACCTGATAAAGAGAATCTAAGTCAGAGAATTTTGTGTGGGCTCTAGTTTTGTAGGGTGTGGAGTCTATCCTTGAGGATGGCACAATGAAATGGCTTGGTTTGCAGCAGCAGGAACATTTGTCAGTGCCTGTTGACAGCATAGTGTACCAGGAATCAGAGAGCGAGGTAAGAAGCAGGAACCTGTATAGCCTTCAAAGCCCATCCATAGTGAACTGCCTCTGCTAACTAAGCCCCAAATCCTAATGCCTCTGTAGTCTCTGGAAAAAGACTGCTGGTTGGGGATAAAATGTTAAAAAACATGAGCCAGGTTTAGGGTTTGGGGTTCATGCTTAAATTATAACAGTGGGCAGCTTGAGTAGGGAGAAACTTTCTCTGTAGAATATGTAGACACCTAACTTAGAGTTGAAAGGAAGAGTGAACAAGGAAGCTTGAGAGGAAAGGATCTATGTTCTGGAGCATGTATCCACAGCAAGGACCTGAGATGGTCTCAGCAACCATGGCTGGGATGAGGACACCGAGATCAGCATTGTTTTTCTTTTGCATTTTCCACAGTTCATGAGATTTTGATTCAACTCCCAAGTTGGCAAGACTGGAATTGACTTGAGAAAGTTAGGTCAGCTGGGTTGCTTTGGCTGTGTCAGTGAAGTACAGGAAAAGATCGTGAAAAGAAAATCTTGTGCTGTTTCAAGCTCTGAAGGGGAGGCTAAGTGTGTCAACATTTTCCTACTAAGATAGCACATGCTTCCACCGAGAGAATCTTACGGTTCTTGAGGAAAACTTGAGTGTATGATCTGAAATGACATGCATCTATCTCACAGCATCCTTAAACTATGATGTGACTGCATGGCACCTGCTCCAACTATATGTAAGGGCTACACTGTAACACGGTTTTATACCATCCTCATATCAAGTGAGAATCAGCCGTTCCTAAGACTTTACAGCATAGACTAGGAAGTCAGATAGGATGAACTCAAAGCTCTCTATCTTCAGAATTATGAGTCTACCTTCTGTATACCCCACATAATTCTAAAAGAGACATAATAATAATGACCTTGAAGGATGGAATAATGATTATTTGTGTTGTTATATGTATAATACTTACTACATCTCTATTTAGTTTACTATTAAAACTAAGGAACACACAGAATAGGATATACATCTCACCTCGTGATACCAAGATAGTAATCAATTTAGTAGATTAATTTACTCAGTGGTCACCTACTTGAGGATTCAATGTTCTAATTCCCCCAAATAATTAGACAACCTCAAGGGTGTGTTTTAAAATTAAGGCAAGAATAAAACTCATATACATTAGATAGTGAAGGGTAGTGTCAGTTGACACCAGGTAAAAAAAGTACACAAGAATTGAGATATGGAAAGTTAAGGACAGAAAAAAGTATAGAATCAGAAATCATTCCATAAAGAAATCCAGAGGTTCACAGAAGTCATAAGAAAGGCAGGTAAAATAAAGCAGATACATGGATTCTGCACAAAGACAACTCATTTGTAACAGTACGTATTTGTCTGCCCAAAGTTTCTCATCATTTTAGAACCAAAGCAACAACTCCATGATTTAGTAGTGATTAATGGTTAGCTAAACCCCCATAAGGGAGATATGAGTATATTTAGAAATGGGGACAGATGTATTAAACTAGAGGAATCAAACAAGTGTGTTGTTGTTGTACTTCCTATTCTTATCAACTTTAAAATAGTATCACTAAAAAAATAAGAATTATCGATAGCATTTATTTTATATTCAAATGTACCAAGCACTATGGTAAGAACTTTATAATTACAGTACCAGTTCTAATCACATATTTTTGAGAAAACTACAAAAGCATAAATTGCCCAGATGCATAACATTTGACTGTCATCTTTATGAGTCTTAGCACAACACTTAGAGTAGGACCTTGTACATATGAGATATTTCTAATGTTATAAGGTTCTTGACTGAAAAAAAATGAAGTGTTGATACTTGAAATAATGTGTTCAAGTCAAATAATTATAAATTTTGGAATTTGGTTTTAAAGTTAGATAACTTGACCCAAGAGACTACAGTTGAGCTCACGGTTTACAACCAACCCAAGTCTGACTCTAAGGCACACCCACAGACCCAGTTCTCCCACGTAGGCACATTCTGTTACTAGACTTCCCCTTGTTACCAGAATAAAATATGTCATGATACAAAACAGTGAAGAAATGATCACTAGCTACTTAATATAAACAAAGATAATATGAATTAAGTACTAAGGACTCCAAAGCTTCACACTTCAAAGATATGAAAGACTGACCTTCATGTATGATGTAGGAGTTGAAGTCACCTTTTCATGATTCAATGAAGAACTGAGTTAGAATAAGAACAAATATGAACTTATTTTATGGAAAGAATAGAGGAAGGGCTTCAGAAATTCCTGGATATGGGGAATAAGCATAACAAATCATAACAAAATTGTTTTATTATAATGCCATGAAGAAATCCATTACTTTGTCATTCTGGAAATTGCTGGAAAATGAATAATTTTAAAGAATATGTGCAAGGAAAGTGTGCTGAGATAATTGTAAATATACTTCTAAAACTAGAGTTTGTAGAACTCAAATTGTTCTGGCAAAACGGAAACTCATTTTGTCTGGTACTTGAAGGATTGAGGAGTGATATGCTGAGAAAAGAAAGGCAGTTGATACGATAAAACATGTGAGTAGTTCTGTCTTAGTAGCTACTTAATGTGATCAGGCTTGAGTACAACTTACAACTTCAAAAGGAGAACAACAACAAAATGAAACCAAGGAGACTGTGTTTTATTTTACCAAAGATATGAAGACACAGTGAGATTAACGTTTTCAGTAAGATTGCTGGTGGTTTGATGGATGGCAAAAAAAAAAAAAAAAAGATGGGGTATAGGAACCTATGCAAAAATGTAGGGCAGGGATGATTAAGGCCTGAAATGAGGTTGTAGCAATGGGATTCATCTAGAATCAACAGGATTTAGAGGGGATTGAATTTCAGTGTGATGGACAGATAGAATCCAATACAACTCTGAAATCCTTGTTAAGGAAAGTGGGAAAAATAGTAACAGCAGTAGTCCCCAAAGAGAAGCAACTTGCACAAGCAGATTTGTCTATGGAGGTAGGAAAGCATACTATAATTATTATAGAACATAGTCAAAGAATTATTTTGAATGTGAAAGAATAATAGATGTACATGTAATGATAAGGAATTGCCTATTTTTGTCTCAGCCCTACAGCTGGGAACTAGCCCTGTGAATCAGCAGTTTCATGCAGTCACTAGGTTTTAAGGAGCTCAACTCCATATTTTATTTCAGAAGGCATACAGAGTCTCTCTCCCCCTTTCTCCCATCTTTCTCAGAATTTATGAGTGTCTAAAATGATGGTTTCTCTTTGGTGTACATATGAGGATAGATTACTGCATTTTAATGACTATTTGAGGTACAAAGTGTATGTGTCATAGACTGTTGTTTTGCTGTTATCATATGAAGCCTTTTATTTCTTTTCTCATTTATTGATATTGAACAGACCTGTACCTGTAGAAGTTAGCTTGACTCGGGAAATAACCAGACTAGCTAAAAGATAAAACAATTATATTTTTATTTATTATAAGGGAAAAACTCACAAAACAGGAACAAGAAATCCAAACGCACCTGGGTCACATATCATTTTTCTCTGGATCCCAGAAAACCACTCCCTATCTTGGTCCCACCTCTTGAAGATAATTGGTTAACAAGGCTTCCCCATCATCTCCCCCTTTTGTCTAAACAAGAGCAATCCAAACCCAATACTAAACTATATACAATAGGAACAGATATCAAGTATAAAATTACAAACAACATAAACAATATTAAGAAAGGAACACATGATAAATGTTTTAACAAACATTCTATTCTAAAGAGTCTAATTCTTGCATCAGAAATAGGCTTGGGTAAATCATAACAGAAAGGTGACCATGACTATCTAATTTTCAACCCTATTGAAGGCCTGAGAAGGGAGATAATATTACTTGAGTCAAGTAGTATATAACAGACAATTGGCTAACCTGAGCAATCACCCAAAATCTCATTTGCAATGTGAAGCAACCAACTTTGGCTAAGACGTAGCATAACTGACAGACTATTTTCAGAGGCAGGGAATTTTTCAGAAGTGTCTTATCCTGTCTGGGCAAGGTTTGGCAGTCCTTTACCTTGTGTCCTGCTTATCCAGTTTGGATATCATGTACTTTGTCAGTGGTTGAGGCATGGGCAGTTCCTTTCCCAAAGACCAATTGTGCCAAGAAAAAAACAAACTCTGAGTGGAGTGTCTTCAGTGCTCAAAATTCTCTCTGGAATAGATTGGTGTTGTCAAGAGTAATCATGTCTCATGTCAACAGAACTGTAAGTTATTTAAATGTCATGTTCTATATATCCTTGAAGTGGTTGAAAATTAGCTATCTAGGCAGAATACAATCTCTATGTATCTAAAGAACCTAATTAATCTGACTATCTGTATAACAAACATGAAAAACTATTGACCTATAATATTTAATACATGTATAACTTAAGAACTAAGACTTTTGTCAGAATATTAAATAATCTGTAAAAAAATGTGTATCAAATGAAGACAATGTCCTCAAAATGTAAACAATATATAAGTATCATGATCAGAGGTAAGAATAAAAAATAATGCCATATGAAAATACATCCTAAAAGTTGTATCAGTATACAAAATATCCTAAACAGAAATAGAAACACGCATGTGTACTATCTTTCAGAATAACTTTGCATAGGTATACAAATATTGCAAACAGAAATAACAAATATAATTTGAACTTGTATCAATATACAAAAAATTTACCAATGTAAATTATCCATAAATATCTCACAAGTATTCACTCTATTACCCACTATTATCTCTTTTTTATCTCTGAACTTACATAGTTTCCACCCCAACCCTTTATCTGATACAAGTAATAATCAACAACCCCCAAATCGTGTTCCCAATCCTGAGGACAAACCTTTTTGGGAGAGGGGACATCGTCCTCTAGAATTGCTTCTCGCTGTCGTGGGGGCAATGTTTTCTTTATGGGATCCTGCAAAAGTAAAATGAAGTGATGGTTAAGTTTCAAGATTACTGTCTAGTAGAGTTGCAAATGATTTCCAAACAGTCAATAATGTTTTTCCCAAAGTTCTTATTTGGAGTTTTGGCAAGAATGTCATGAGAAGGAGCGCCATGTCAACAGCTGGTATCAAAAACCAGTCTTATAGCAGTGCTATCAGCATCATGATGTCATCTCAACCAGGTGAAGTTGTTGCTGTGGGGCCCCATCTTCTTCCTGGAAACTTCAAAAATTACTGCAGGAAAAGGATCTGTAGGAAACTCTATTGTTCATCATAGAAAGCTTAAACATTATCCATATAAACATACATTCAATGGATATAATATGATATAGACAAAATAGATATGGAGAAAGTAAAATTTTTGCTAAAGTCTTCCTTCTGTCCTACACCAGATGGCTCCTCACATGAGACAGAAACTCTGAATGCTCCTTTTAACAACACAATTGAATTTAGAGAAGTACAGAGTCATTGTACAACTCCAAAGTCAGCTCTATATATTCATGGATATGTATGTGTGTATATCTGTATATGTATGTATATGTATATGTTTAGATCACCTGTCCTCATAAGTAATGTTCCTTTTTCTTGATGGTCCTCATTGATAGTTAATTTTCCCTTCTGTCAGCATCCAAACATCCAGGGTCTTTGAATTTTTGGAGATGTGAATTTTCCTGTAAAGCCAAGAGCAGAACACTGCCCCAATCCTATATGGTTTTCTTACCACCTGTATGGTTGTCACCATTGTGGATGAGCTGTCATTTCTCTTTCTCAAGAGGTTTCTCTTTTTTGAAGTGAATCTTTATTGATTTTGATGGTATCCATAGTTTTTCTTCTGCGGAAACAAGTGAAACAGCTTCTCCAACGTAGAACATCTCCTGGTTTCCATTGTGAGGTCAATACATCCTTAAAGTACATTGGTTGACTCAATTCAGAAGTTTTTTTCCCATTATCCAATGTCTCTCTGCTGCCATTGTTCCTTTCTCATTAGTGCTAAGAAAATTCAATGTTAATAAAGCACTATGCAGTTTATTTCTAAGTGTATTTTCTATAATCCTTCCTGTTTGTTTAGTATATTCTTTATAGTTTGATTTGACCTTTCTGTAACTGCCTGACCTGTAGGATTATTTGGTATACCTGTAATATTTTTGTTTTATAATAAACATATATATATATATATATACATATGCGCTGGACCATTGTCTGTCTTTATTTGTGCAGGTATACCCATGATGGCCATACCTTCTAATAAATGCATGATTACTGAGTCAGCCTTTTCCGAGCTCAAGGCAGTTGCCCAATGAAAACCTGACTAGGTGTTTAGAGTGTGGTGCACATACTTTAATTTTCCAAATTCCATAAAGTAGAACACATCCATCTGCCAGATCTCATTCCTTTGAGTACCCTTTGGGTTACTCCCTGTTTGGTTATAGAAAGAGCAAATGGGATACTTCTTTATAATCTCCTTAACTTGTTGCCATGTATAGAAAACTCTTTCTTTAAACTTCTGCTATTGACATTTCTTTTATAAAATTCTGAGGCTTGCAACACACTTCCAATCAATAATTGGAATCAACAATTTCTACATTACCTTGTGCTAGAAGACTTGTATGGGATCGGATGTGTGTTATGTATATAGGATAAAGTCTATTCCTGATTATGTCTTGCACCTGAATGAATAATGAAGTCAATTCTGTATCATCTGATAGAAATTCATTGGTTTCAATAGCAATACAACTCTTTCTGCATATTGTGAATCAGTAACTATATTGAGAGGTTCTTTAAAATCCCTTAGCACCAAAGAATAGCATATAATTCTGCCTTCTGAACAGAATTATAAGGGCTTTGTTCTCAGATTAGAAACAATTATTCAGTGTAAATCACAGACTGTGTGCTCTGTGGAAGTCCCTGACTGGTCTGCAGACACACAAACACAAAGAGAGCAAGAAAGCAGGGAAGCCCGTGTCTCGTATTGGACCCAGAAGCTAACAGTGCAGGAGCGGGTGACCAAGACTCTCTGAGATATTTATTGAGAAAATATGAAGGACCACAGCTAACAGTTACTCAGGGCTGCTATGTGGGACTTCTACACCCAAATAAACCGCGTGGAGCCTGACAGTACCTGGTTGGAACTGATAGAGACCTGAGCCCTACGATTCAGGGCTCCAACTGTAGAAGTTAGCTTGATTCGGGAAATAACCAGGCTAGCTAAAAGATAAAACAATTACATTTTTATTTATTATAAAGGGAAAACTCATGAAACAGGAATAAGAAGTCCAAGCTCAGCTGTGCCATGAGGGAACCACAGAGAAAGAGAACCTGGGCTATACGCCATTTTTCTCTGGGTCCCAGAAAACCACACCCTAACTTGATCCTACCTCTTAAAGAAAACTGGTTAACAAGGGTTCCCCATCATATGCCCAACAGATATCTAGGGCAGGAAATTGTGGATTGTCATATATGGCATTGGGGAAAAAAGTATTCCATGCAAATGAGAGACAGAAAGACAGACAGACAGACATCAGACAGACACACACACAATGATTTATAATTAAATCTGAAATTCTTTGAAAGTCTGATTTGCATTTTATTTAAAAAGAAGATTCAAGTGGCTCAGTGACCTCCCCTGTAACACGTGTAAACCCTTTATATGGTTTACATTATGTGGAAATATCATTATAAATACCATCATAAAAAAAAATCTATGTCTGTCAGCAGTGACTTCCAAATGTTCGTTACATTTTAGCTACAGAAAATGTGATCATGCATTTCATATACAAGAGATTTCTGACAGGTATTTAAAATTAAATTTTTACTTCAATACTAAATCAGAGTCATGCTGAAAAATGGTTCATCCTTGGTATGGGAAGTCCTTCTGTGTATGTGTTGCTTTTACTGGTTAATTAAGAAGTTGCTTTTGGACAATGGCTTAACAGAATCTAGCCAGGGTGGAGAGAGAGAGAGAGAGAGAGAGAGAGAGAGAGAGAGAGAGAGAGAGAGAGAGAGTAGGCAGAGTCCGTGAGAAGCCATGTAGCTACTGCCAGAGACAGATGCCTCCCATGGAGCCTGCCAAAACTTTACTGGTAAGCCACGGCCAAGTGGCGATACACAGATTAATGGAGATGGGTTAGTTTAGGATATAAGAGCTACTTAGCAATATGCTTAAGCTATTAGCCAAACTGTTTTGCAATTAATATAGATTTCTGTGTGATTATTTCTAGAGTCTGGGCGGCCAGGAAATGAACAAGCAGCCTCCCCTGACACATCCTGAGTCAATAAAATAATTTTCTCCACTGACATATGAACTTGATATGCACTCATTTCATAGGGAAAGAAAAGTAGTGAGGTGGATACCCGTCAGAAAGGCTATTTCTAGAGTAACTTTGATATTGAAAATGTGGTATCATTATGGTAGGGCATCTTTTCATGACTGGATAATCAAGTGTCTCAGGTTCTCTATGATACATAGAGACTTTTTCCTGGGCTTGTAGCAATGATATCTTTTCACTCAGAAAATTAGTAATTACAGAATATAGCAGAGAACAAAGAACCCAGGGCATTATGCTCTGTGAGATAATCACAAAATTATTCTAGCTCTTTGAGCAAGCAAAACTTCAGTAATAAGATACATAATTAAGTAATCTCTTAGCTGATGGAATAGTTATTGAAACACATACAGACTTAAATGTATTTAATAGTTTTACTACAAATGTACTCATCATACCTACCAACAAATTAAAGATCACATCGACTCATTTGTCCTTCTACCACAAGTAATGAAGTCACAGTTTATAATATAATCAAGAGATGTAATATCTATTAAGTGCTTGATATAAGACAATAATTCCATTAAAAGGGACTTGAAATATTAAGATTTCAGTCCTTTGCTACCAGTGTCAGGCTATTTGTATATTTTTATCATAGATAGAAATACTGTTTAAAAATGAAAAGTATAAGAGAAAGACCTTGCTGATTTTATAGTTATAGTTTGAAAAAAAAAAGAAAGAAAGAAACATTGGTCTTGCTGTGGAAGTGTGGTGTGGTCCAGGGAGTCACACACACACATTTCACTCTTTACTCCTTTCTCCTTTGTTTGCAAGTGTTCGTGGCCACGAGTCATCTATTTGGTTCCACAGTTCAGGCCCTGAATATGGCTCACCAATACTTCCTTTAAAATCCCATTTTACCCTGTAAATAAGTGAAGCCATTTTTCTTTCCCTGAAATCTCTCAGACATTAGCACCAAGCCATGCCTACTTTTCCCTTCTTTCTTCCCTGCATGCTCCTTATTGTCTGCAGGCTAACACTGCTGCTTCTGTGTCTGGCTCCCAGCTGGGACAGACAGAAGTAGACTGCAGAATGAGGACAGCATATTGGAGCTCTGTGATTGAAGGGACTTGTCAATTCCCCAGGGGCCTGTTTCACAGTGTTCTGAGAACTCATGCACTGAGGACCTTATCATGTCTCCATTGCTGCGGCTCCTGCTTTATCCAAACTGATGTCTCTGCTTCCCCTTTAATGCTTCAGTATTCCTGGTCTCTTCTGCTCCTGCTGCTGCCTTTAACCCTCCCCACACTTCTGAAACCCCAATCCCTACTTCATTAAATGGTTCTAGAAATTGCCTGCTTTTTCTAGATAAGGGTGCTCTCTGACCTAGTATGTGGAACGGGTACAGGAAATAAACCCCATCATGGGGATTCTGGTATGTGTGGATTATCTGTTAATGAGCATATCTTCTCCCAGGAAAGATGGAGCCGCATGGTAGGCCATACAGCCATAGGCACTTAGTTCATCAAAGGCAGGAGTGCGCCTATCCAGAACCAGCATGCTTCAAGGTCAAGGAACTGTGACCTTTCATTGGCGTGAGGAGAGCTGCAACTGCAAAGATAGTGGGATGGGGTGACTAAGGCCACTTGACAGAAAGAAAATAGAAGTGTAGGGCTCCAAGCTTCCCATTCAAAACTTAGGTGGAAAGTCAGAACTTTATGGTACCAAGAACCCATTTATTATTTGATTCCAGAATAGAGAATTTTGAAAATCCTATGCCCAAGCTCTATTGTATTTCCTGGATCTTTGCCATGTCAGCTTTTCAGGCAACATTGTCATATCTTCTGTGTTTAGATATCATTTCTCAAAGTTTTCTCTGGAGTCACTAATGATTCCTAAGGCATCCCAGAGTGTCCTTCACACCAAAATTATTTTCATACTAAAACATCTCTTTTAAGTGTTTAGTGGAATTTTGTGAACATTGTATGAGGTAAGACGAAATAATTGCTCCAGGAGTTAATGATGTGTTTGACAGCACATTCTTAGGACGGGTTTTTCTCAGGCTTAAGGTTGAGATAAATGTGGTGATATCTTGCTTGTACAGATAAAGTTTGCCTGAAGTTCAGAGGGTGGAACTAGCCACTAGCTAACCATAGAGGTTTGGAGGTCTGTATAGACAAACAGGAAGTCATATGGCTGGGAGGAGAGAGGAAGTGATAAGGCAGGAAGAAACAGGAGCTCAGTTTCATTTCAGCTAGAAAGCTGAGGTAGGGTGGCTGTGGTTTTGTACCTTCGTGTCTCTGATCTCTCCGCATTTTCCTCAGTATCAGACTCCAGGCTTTTATTATTAAGATCTATTAGAACTTGTGCTACATACTGGCACCAACTTGAAGGCAGGAACTCATGAAAAAGCCACTTGCCTGTGGCTTTGTAGTCACCTGCGCAGGCAGTGATGGCACATGGGGCTTCTTCCCTGCCTGGTGAGGCTTTCTTTTCTTTTTTTTCCCCAAGCCTCTGAGAGAGTTTGGGATTTTCCTGTTGTAGGCTCTCTAAAACGGTTTTCAGCCTGGGCTCCAAACTCCACAGGACATACCCACCCTAGACCAGCACTGTCACGTGTCCTTTTCCCCCACAATCCCCTGTGCATTTTCCAAACAACCCTCTTTCCACCATGGGTTGTCATCTGTACCTGGACTCCTTCTCCTTCACCTGACACTTGCAGCTCACGGCTACAGGCTAGCAGCCACAGCGGTCCTCAGCCAAGCTGGTCACTGCCTTTGCTCCCCACTCAGATGTACGATGCATCACAGGTCACTGACATTGTCAGGAGATTTGGTAAGACAATCGGGATTTCATAAAGGGAGAAATTAAAAGAGAGTTTTAACCAACATTAAAAAATGGGAAACGCTATTACTATGGAAGGATTTGGGTCTCTGTGTGATAATATCTGGACAATTTGAAAATGAAAAAAAAATAAGTGAAAGGATAAGTAGTTTAGATGGAATTTATTTAATGTCAATTATAAACATTATCAGTGTTATCGTTTTTACTTTTTCACTCAAAACCTTGGTTAATATGAGTGCTAAGATACAAGTTTTAGAAAAAAAAATGAAATAGTTCATAAAGATATTCATATCCAGACAGAGGGATTTAATGGAGAACAAATCTCAGCATTGCATTACCAGGTTAGAGAGAAACAGTCTAAGGTTTTCAAATAATCAACTTTACTTTATCCAGTCACCTTACAGGAACTGTCAAATGACAGATATCTCAAAGGCGGTGTAAGAGTTAAATGGACTCCTATGCTAGATTTAAGGAGATTCAGCAACAAATGATACAGCTGCATCTCCCATGACTTGACAATTTACCCGAATTTTTCTTTTCAGGATCCCCCTAGAGATGCCATCACTCTCAGACAGCAGGAAGTAAATTTAAGAATATAATGCTTACAGTCTCAGCCGGGCGATGGTGGCGCACGCCTTTAATCCCAGCACTCGGGAGGCAGAGGCAGGCGGATCTCTGTGAGTTCGAGACCAGCCTGGTCTACAGAGCTAGTACCAGGACAGGCTCCAAAGCCACAGAGAAACCCTGTCTCAAAAAACCAAAAAAAAAAAAAAAAAAAAAAAGAATATAATGCTTACAGTCTCAAGAGGTGGGGTGGATGCTTTTTGGTCATTCAGTGAGTTATGAATATTTATAATTGTTGGGGGGGTTGGCTGCAAGTTGTTATTGGTATAGTCAGGGAGAAAAATTGAACAAAGGAGATTAGAGTCAGAGTTTTTATTTTGAAAAAAGGGGGGAAGATATAGACATGCTAGGATATAAGGGTAGATTATTGAAACTATTCTGCAAAGAAATAAAGGGGGAATAAAGAAATACGATTAAAAAGTAGATTAATGAATCTATTTTTAAACCAAAAAAGCAGCTACTAGTTCTAAATGTTTTACATTGACTTGAATTTTTTTGTATATTTGATGTTATTTTTGTTAGAACATACTGTACATATACTTCTAATCTTGTTCAAGGTATGGTACCTATGCAAGTCATTTAACAATGTAATGCAATTTTCTAACCCTTGAAAGTTATTATTACCAGCTATTTAGGATAATAAGGAAATGCTGGTTACCAATTAGTTACCTACTGTAATTGAACTACAGAATATTCTGTAGATCAATATGTAAGAGCTAGCCAATAAGAGTTTAAAACTAATGGGCCAAGCAGTGTTTAAAAGAATACAGTTTCCGTGTACTTATTTCGGGTATAAAGCTAGCCGGGTGGTGGGAAGCAGCCCGCCAACGTTGAACACCAAAGACACTCCACTGGGAGCTTGTCTTCTTGGCAGAACTGGCCTTTGGGTTAAGAAAAGCCCATAACTCAACTATTGACAAAGATGAAGAATATCCATAAGTGGATAAAACAGGATTGTTTTATCTTGCCAAGACAGGGTAGGATAGTTCTAAGAAAGTTCCTTGCCTTTAATAATGGTATGTCAGTTATGTTAGGCCTTAGCCAAAGTTGGTTGACTCAACATTACAAACAAGACTTTGGATGATTGCCCAGGTAGTCAGTTGTCTCTGTCATTTGTTGCACATTTTGGATATCTCTTGTTTGTTAAGAAATATTAATTCCCTTCTCAGATCTTTAACGGAGTTGAAGATTATATAATTGTAGTTACTCTCTACATTATTTAGACTCCTTGAGATAGACTGTTTAGCAAAACTTTTGTTCTCAATATTGTTTGTTATATTTATTATTTGTTATTATTGAATATAGTTGTATTTGGTTTAGTTCTGTCTTATTTAGACAAAAGGGTGAGATGTAGGGATAGCCCAGCCCCTTAGAGGGCATGTTCGCCTTGGGGTAATGTTTACATATAAATCTGGTGAGCGTGAGCCCCGCCGCTCTCTTTTTTGTATTTCCTGTTCATCGCTGGATCCTTGGTGTTGTAAGCTATCCCTTCATTAAAATTTGCTGTTTTATATAAAGCTAGCCTGGTTATTACGCCGGTTACAATTTGGTCATTCAATAATTCAAGATTTCATGTCCTAAGTTTCCTGGATTTTTTTTTTCAGAACTTGTTTAGGTTTAACATTCTCTTTGACTAATTAATGGATTCCTTCTATCGTGTCTTCTCAATGTCTGAGATTCTGTTTTCCATTTCTTATTTGTGATGCTTTTGTCTGTAGTTCCTGCTCACTTACCCAGATTTTCCATTTCCTAAATCCCCTCAGTTTTGTTTTGTTTTGTTTTCTTTATTGCTCTTATTTTCATTTTTAAGTATTGAAGAGTTTTATTCATTTGCTTCAGTTTTTTTGACATTCTTTAAGGGATTTATTGATTTCCTTCGTTTTTTTTTCTTTTTGCTGTTTTTCCTTTAATTTCTTTAAGGGGTTTATTCATTTCCTCTTTTAGAACCTCTATCATCTTTATAAAGTTGCTTTTGACATCATTTTCTTGTATTCAGCTGTATTGTAATATTCAGGGCTTGCTGTAGTGGATTGGACAGTCTCTGGTGGTGACATATAACCCTCTGTCTGTTGTTGATTGTGTCCTTACACTGACTTTTAGGCATCTGGATTTGGAGAGATTTTAGGTCTAGCTGCAGATTTCTGGCTTCGTGTTTGTTGAATGGGTATTTTTTTTCTTGGTTTCTGTTTTCTCTCTGGTTTTCTAGCTGTGGTTAAATAGAGGGTATCCACTGAGTTGGGGGTTGGACTTCTAATGTCCTGAATAGCCTAATATCCATCAGGGAGTTTGATAGCCTCTGGTTTATGTTAGGGACTGGAGTTCTGGTGAGGCAAGATGTATGTGGCCTCTGATCTGGTTAAGGATCTTCTGTGGTTCAAGATGCTGACCTGGCTTCTGGTGTGACAGGAGGGTTTTGCCTCATTTTCAGCAAGCTGACCTGGCCTATTGTGGAGGCCAAAAAATGCAGGCCCATTTCCACCTTGTCTGATGGTTAGGGAGTTTGAGGACTAACAGGCTTAATTGCCTTCTAACTCAGGAGGTGGTTGCCTGGCCCTTTTGAAATTAAGAAAACTTGGTGCCATCCTGACAGTGGGTGGTCAGGATATGCAGCTGTGTGTCTGCTGCTTTATTTTGTAACTATAAGGCCACCTAGGGAAGGGTGGTCTTCTGCATGTGTGACTTAGAGTACATGATGAAGGCCACCTCACTACCTAGTACCTAGATAACAGAGTGCTAATGATTGAATGTTTCAGAGTTGACTGTGTAAGTTAACGTTTTGTATCATGTTAATAAAGTCTTTTGTTACCTTTTGCCCCAGTTTACTCTGGGGATAAAACCTGTGGAAATATAAATGCGGGTGATTTCAGGGTCTGAGTACTCCCTGAAATACACTCCTGATATCTTCCCTGTTTTCTGTCTTATTATTTTGATGTGTCTGCATATTCTTTAGTTCTATTTCTTTAATTCTCACACCCCTACCCTGGTAAGAAGTATTTTGGTTGAGGCCAGTCCTTGAGAGCCTATGATGGAGTAGAGGGCTTCAGTGACAAGGAGAGGAGGGCAGTTGGAGCTATCCTGGGCAGGCATGGGAGGGTTAGAGGGGCAGTCTTACCTGAGATACAGGATGCTGCCCTGGACTCTCATAAGGTAGGAGGCTTCTGCCAGAGGTTTGGACTGGGATATGATGACAAGGAGAGGAGAGGAGGTTGGAGTTATGCTGGGTAGGTGTGGTTGAGGTTAGGAGGCAGTCTTACCTGGGATTCAGGGCTCTGGCCTCTTCTCTGGTTGGGTGGAAGGCTTCTGCCAGAGCTGTGTGCTAGGATGTCAAAGGTGCAATTCTTTAATACAGTTTCTCACCTTGTGGGGACCCCCCTCCCAAGCCATAATGTTACTTTGTTTGCTACTTCATAATGGGGGTGTTGCTACTGTTATAAATTGTAATGTAAGTATCTGTGTTTTCCCACGGTATTAGGTAATCCCGGTGAAAGGATTGCTTGACCCCCAAAGGAGTCATGACCAGAGGTTGAGAACCAGTGACTTAGTTCTTTTAGAAACCATCATAAAGCTCTATTAATAAAGCAAAAGAAGGCTATTTTGTAGTTTGGTGTATCAGAGAAGAGACTTAGGTGACCTCTGGTTGTTTACCCAAGGAGGAAGGTCTACAGTTTGTAGACCTTGAAGAAGTGGAAAACAAATTCCTTTGCTGTGGGACAATGGGTTTACCCTGTAAAGATTTGTTTCTTGTGTTTAATAAAATACTAATTGGCCAGTCGCCAGGAAGGAAGTATAGACAGGGCAACCAGGCAGGAAGTAGAGGCAGAGCAAGGAGAACAGGAAAATTCTGGGAAGAAGAAAGATCAGTCTGCAGTCTTGACCCAACCACAGAGGAAACAATATGAGAATGCCTCATGGAAAATGGTACCAAGCCATGTGGCTAACACAGACAAGAATAATGGGCTAATATAAGATGTTAGAAAGAGTTAATAAGATTTCTGAGCTAATAGGCCAATCTGTTTATGATTAATGTAGACCTCTGTGTGTTTCTTTTTTAAAAAATATTTATTCATTATGTATACAAT
Source organism: Microtus pennsylvanicus (assembly GCF_037038515.1). Classification (NCBI taxonomy): domain Eukaryota; kingdom Metazoa; phylum Chordata; class Mammalia; order Rodentia; family Cricetidae; genus Microtus; species Microtus pennsylvanicus. The sequence continues at coordinate 29,729,399 of NC_134600.1, forward strand.
ATTCTGTCTGTGTGTATGCCTGCAGGCAAGAAGAGGGCACCAGACCCTATTACAGATGGTTGTGAGCCACCATGTGGTTGCTGGGAATTGAACTCAGGACCTTTTAACCTCTGAGCCATCTCTCCAGCCCCCCTCTGTGTGTTTCTTTGGGGCTAGCTGAATGACTATGGGACTGGGTGGGACAGAAACCTAGGTCAACATACCTTCACTTCCCCCATCAGTTGCTGGGAAGTGATAGCTTAGAGCCAAAAGAAGAACAGTAAAAGAGAGGGGGAAAAACGTCATTTGTATGGGGATGGGCTTCAAGATCAATGGGGGGGAGGATATGGGAGCCTACTGTGAAACTGCCTAATAAATCCATACCGAATGAATGCCCATAAAGGTTTTGAGCTGTATTGTGTTATAGTTCCAGCTTCTGGGTAGTACTTTATATCTCCTTTGATTTAGAATTTTTATCAGACAATGCACTTCTATTCAACATGAACCACACATATATTGAGGAAACAAAAGAAGTTATGTGTATCAGTAAATGCATACTCCTTCATGAATTCTTCAGTATAGATGAGTTCACACTAAATTTTGATTGAGACCATGCAACTTTAAGCTACTCCTATTCAGTAAAAGATGCATAAGCTGTTCTCAAATCTCCCACATTTACAAATAATTCAGTATCCTCGGAATGATTTAGAGACTAAAGACTACAATGAAGATCAAAAGCCACCCCTGAAGGCTGGAAACAAAATGGGAGTGTCCTTCCACAGGTGTTCAGAACACTCTGTCTTCTGGAGTAGACGAGGCGTGCAGAAGATGAATGTGAGTGACTCAGCAGATGAATGGCTAAACAAAGCACAAAGCACACATCTATAGTTCAAGGAGAATGAGTCAAACAGTTTGAGAATCAAGGTAAAGTGAAAAACACTGAAAGAACTCAATTGATCTGTCTAGAGCAGAGTTTGCCAAAGTTTCCAAGTTCTACATGCATTTGAGTTGCGTGTTTTACATTTTTTTTAAACATGTAGATTTTGAATCCATAGTTTTGGTTTGGGTCTAAAATTCAGCACTTCTAATAGATTCTTTGGCACTCCCCGTGGTCTTTAGAGTAAAGAGAATAGAGATAATGATATTCCAATTGTGTAAATTCCAATTATGTAAATAAAGCATAAGTGCTTCTTATCTAGTAGATTTCAAACAAGAGCGCATGACCTAGAAAAGTTTCTATTGAAAGCAAATCATCCAATGAATTTGTAATCTCACATTTATTTCTCCCTTCTGAAAATGAAGAAGATAACAAAAATAATGTCAAGTTTGATTTAGTCTTTATAATGCACTGTGCACTGATTTGACAGCTGTACACTTGTCATTTAATCATCCTTCACAAAATCCTTTGAGTAGTTAGACACGTTTCAAAAAATTACTTCTAGAGAAAAATAATAAATGAAGTTATATAAATGAATATTAAATACTTTTCCTTTGATATGGAAATAAAATCACGTTATTGGATTAAGTCATTACCCCAAATTTATTGCATTAAAGTTTCCTATGGACACATGAATAAATGATTATTCGACTCAGATTGAGCACTGATGCCAGACCAAAGAGAGTATTCTGTCCAAGGCTAGGCTAGTGAACCATTGAATTTCCTGGTGTTACTACAGGAACATGGGTAAAGGGTTGCTTACAGAAGCATGGTTGTTTTAAAGGCAGCTACATCTCCCTAATACTACCCCAGAACGGTTGACAATTCATGACTGCATTCCTGGAGCTTCCTGCACAGCTTGCAGTCGGTGAACCAGCCACAGCATCTCCTGGTCCCAGCAGTCGTTACTGGTATGCAACCTTGGAGAGGGGCCCTGTGGATCATTTCTGTTTCAAGAGCATCCTGAGACTGGTGGGTTTCACTTACTCCCTGAGCCTTGCAAATTTTGTTTTCTTTTTGGTTCATAAGGAAACTTCTATCCAGGGAAAGAATATTTCAATGCAATGGGAATCACTTACAAACAAAATTCACATGCAAAACACATAGATAGGGTAGTGGAACAGAAATTCACCATAAGTCAATATCAGGTGATCAGTGCGTGTGTGTATGTGTGTGCATGTGTGTGTGTGTGTGTATGTGTGCATGTATGTGTGTGTTTAGAGGGTTGATAGAGGTTTTCTCTGTGTAGCCCTGGTTCTCCTGGAACTTGCTCTGTAGATCAGGCTGGCCTTGAACTCAGAGACACACCTGCCTCTGCTTTCTTAGTGCTGGGACTAAAGATATGCATAACCATGCCCAGCTGAAATATTCTAAATTAAAGAAGAATTCTAGTACATCATGTAATCTATAAAGTTTCAGACAAACCATATGATAGATGAGGACTATAAAGATTATAACCAGGACCATAAAATCCCCATGGTGGTCTACATGAAAGTATATTTGTTGTCATTTACTATTAATTCTAGTAGTCAAAACTAAATCTCTGGCAATCTGATAGACAACAGAATAGAATAAAGAGGGGCTTATCGAAGTGAAACTGTGGATAGGGTCTGGGGATCCAGGTCAGTCAAGCAGAGTGCTCAACTAACACAGGTGTGGACATGGGTGCCAGCCTCAGCACTGAGAACAGAAAACAGGAAATAAATAAATCACAAGTCAAATGCCATTAAGCCATTCAGTTTTATGAAATATTTTTCTGATATAAGAAATTAACTTCAGTTTCAGGAGCTAACAAAATCTTCCCAAACACTTGGAGATCTCTGTTTGGTTGAGGAGTTTGCTTAGCTGAGTCTTGTTCTAATTGCCTGCTTTTCTGCAAATTGTGAATTCCTACTTCTGGTTTGCTCTGTGAGGCTATTTTAGTATTTCCATGTTTTCCCTTTAAAACAAACAAACAAAAACAATTCTTTACACTGCATTTTCTCACTCACAACTTGATTTCCAGAAAGCAATTTTCATTATCTTTTCCTTATTTTTTTCCTAGAAATATTCTCTTTGTTAAAATTTTGGTAAGGGGAACTAAATTCTTAAGCTCTTTAATATTTGAGCATAGTTTGTTTGTTTTTTTTTCTCTCTAGCAAGTCCTTAGCCTTACTGCCTGGAAATAAATGTGACACAGCAGGTTAGCTCCCGATGTCCTCCTCCTCCCAAACCCTGAGTTCATTCTGTGTACGCTAGGAGGTGCAGAAAAGAGAAGGAAAGGACGGCCCTGTGCAGCTATGTGCTTCCCAGGCATCTTCTAAGGCACGCATGTTTGGCTTGCTGGAGTTAAGAGGCTTGGTCAAAGGTCAATGGATGGATGCCTGCAGGGAGGGAATTTAAGAATTAGAAGGAGGAATATTCGGAATGCTATAACGCAAAATCTCCAAACTGCTTCTAACACACTTCCAAGGGCTGCCTTTCGGTGGCTAAATAAAGAACAAACCAGCATTGACTTGCCTTTCAGTCAGTGATAAAGACCCCAAGATACTCAGAGCTAACTGGAAAGCTGTAAACAAGCGTGTGGCAATGGCCTTAAACTACCCCCAAAGCTAATGGCTAAATAAGGACAGAGCTCTGAACATCTCTTCCAGTTGATGAAGCTAAACTGTAACTGGGACTTTAGTTATCATTCCTTCTTGCCTCAGACATGGGTTCTAGGCTGCAAAGTCACTCTTAACTGACTACAGCGTAATCTAAATACCGAGGCTGACTACATTCTCCTGGGTTGCATCAAAAGGTGCAGTGTTGTACTCATGGCCAAAGACAGCATCACCCTGGGAGTAGAGTAACTTTTCACCCCTTTAAAGGAAACTTCAAGGGATGATGGCCTGGGTGTTCATCTCATTCAATTCTCCCAGTCCTCCAAGGTGAGTGCTTTCATGTATTTACATTCCATTGACCACAAAAGCACTCTCTTCTTTCTTCTCTCTCCATCTCTCTCCAGACATCTGCCAAGACCTCCAGTGTTCCACCATGCTCTTTACTCTCTGGCATTCCAACAAAACTATCCTCAAGGTCTCTTTCTGGGTCCATTTCAACATTGTTTTATCAGCACTACTAAGTAGCAAGGGGACCCTCTGTCTTGTAGTGACGACTCCAAAGTCACGTTGGCCATTGCTGTTCCCCAGGTGTGTACTGTATGTAATCACCGTCCTCAGTCTCCCTGAAACTCACACCGTCTTCAATTCATCATTTTAAATTTGTCTTCTCTGGAGCTCCTCACCCTGCACGAAGCTTTGGTCCTTCATCTGGACTGTTTAAAATTCTATTTATGTTTTCACCAAGCAATCAAACTAGTCTTGGTCTAATCTTCCCCCAGCAGGTATCCTGGAAGGACTGGCTTACATAAGGAAATAAAAGCAGGGACAGAAAAGCTTTCTTCATGGCTAATTGTTTTCTACCCTCTTAGGTAACATTTCATAAGGCAAGGAGGTCATACATTAAGCTTCACCCCTATCCTAGCAACCTGATTATGTTCTTTCCTTTAAAAAAATGTATAAACCATTAGTCTCCAGGACACAAGTTCTTCCCCTGAAAGACTAGAAACAGGGGAGGGGCCATGTTATTTAATCAAAACACAGACACCAAGCTCTTATCTGAAGGAGGGCATCTCCCTCAGGCTGGAAGCATTCAATTTTGTTCACGGTGAAAGAGAAAACATGCACAAAAAAGAGGACAAGTTGTCTCCAGGCTTCTGGAGTTCTAAGGTAGGAAAACAAAATCCTGTACAGACCTCAAGAATCAGGAACAGTCTAGCTCTCCCTATGAAGTTCAGAGTAAAATGTAGCAAATAAAAGATGGCAGACGCTTCATGTTAAACCCTTACCTTTGTTCCTCTCACATGCTCACTACTGTAGAAAGATAAGAGGCTCACATGATTAGCTGTATTCCAAGACAAAATGCCAACAGACTAAAATACAATAGTTTATTAACAGAATGAACATTATTTAATGCTTGAAGTAATAAGGATAGCATCCCAAAGGATGAAGAATTAACATTGAAATTATATTAATGTAATTCATCATACTATTATATTAGAGGGAAAAATGATTTGTGTAAATACACTGAGCTGGCCATCTTTAACCCTCATTACGTGTCTGCAACTTTTTTGCAATATAAAAAAATTGATTTTATAACAGAATTTACACATTTCTTTTTTCCTTTTCCCCACCTTAAGCCCTTCCATATACATCTCCCTATTCTCTTTCAAATTCATGGCCTTTTTATTTTCAATAATTTTTATTGTATAAATACATATTTATAAATATAGCCTGTTCAGTCTTTATAATATTTGTCTTTATTCTTTTTCAGTGATGACCATTTGGCACTGAACAGCCAGTTGGCGTGCTTGTCCTTGGAGAAGCCCACCTCTCCTGCTCCCAATTCTCCTCAGTTGCTGATACTCCTTCCTGTCTAGGGTTGAAGCCTTGTGGGACTTCCCCCTCAGCCTTGGTATGTCCATTGATGTCCAGCTCTGTCTGGACACTCGTGTTGGTGAGATTTGATGGGTGTAGTTTCTGACGTTACCAGGAGACAACCTTACAGCAAAGTCCTGATCTGCAGATTTCTACACTCTTTCTGTGCCATCTTCCCCAATATCCAGTAGGCCTTAGGTGTAGGAAGGTTTTGTAGATGTACACATTGGGTCTGGGATCTCACAGCTCTCGAGTTACACTTAAGACCCACTCAGCAAGAGGAGAATCATGTCTGGTACTGGAAGTATTCTTAACTACTCAGTGCTAGTGAAGTCATGATTATTGGAGGAGAATCTGCATCCTTTAATTTCCTAAACTAGCATAACACCTAACAATAATCTATAAACATTTGCCCATAAATAACTCTTTCAAAAATATAAAACATACCACAAACTAGCAAAACCTCTACAAAGCAATCCACAAAAATCACTGCCAAATAACTATAAACTAGAATTATTTCCTTTAAGTTCATAAACACAGAAAGAAGTTGCTATGTTTGTTACAATTTAATAATATTATTGGCTGTTAGTGAGTACCACCTCTCTGGACTTTTTATAAAGCACTGGGATTAAACTCGGGTCCTCTCTTGAGGTCCAAGCACTTTTTTGATAGAAGTATCTTGCCTGTCATTGAGCACTTTCTGATTGCCTAAGGACTATCACTTCTAAGTGAGTTTCAAGTCTATAAATAGCTGAAGGGCAGTGTGAGAATCTGAAAATAAACCCTTCGGCAAAGACCATCTCTGAACTTTGCACAAGACGTATACAAAGCTACCCAAGGCTCTGGAGACTAATCAAAGCATGAAAGTTTAGAGGGTGATGAGCTTGAAGCAAATATTCTGCAGAGTCAACTCACTGTTCTGCTGTAGCTTTGCCTAGGAACGAAAGCCAGTTCAATCCTTCTCTGCTCCAGAGAGGTATTAACTAATCTGCAAAACGAGGCTCAGGAGTCAGCCACTTACACACATTAGCACTGGCCATGCCCTCCCATTCACCAGGGGTCTGTTTTCTAAAGGATGTGTCCATACTATTCTGCTTGCTTCTCTAATGCTACAAAAAGTACAATAAACTTTGTACTGCAGGTTCAGAGGTAAGATTGTCAGCAATACATGTGACATTGTGACATTTCACCTCCTCCTATTCTATTTCCCTGTCTTACTTCCTTTACTTTAATCTTCACAATAGACCACAGGGTTATCCTTTATGAGAGTCTTCAGTCCCCAAATTCATCAACTGGGGTGTTTTGGCATTGAGTCAGACTTATTTCCCAACTGAGATTCTCACAGCTACTGCTCAGCCACACTGTACTGGGTAGGCTTTGCATGGCCTTGTATCCTTTCTTTTTGTGCTCAAATGAGGAGTAATACACTCATTACGGTCATGCTTCTCTTGTCTGGAGAGGCCTAATGAAATTTAGTTTATCATTTAAATGCACAATAAGCCATTAATAGACATCAATCCCTTTTGACCTTTGCCTTCCTTAGAGAAGTCTGTCTGATGCTCATTTTTAGGGGGCATTTCTGAGTGAAATTCTTAGAGTATGTTAGGAATCTTCAAAACCTTTGCCTATGAGACCCTTATTTTTTTTGATGGGAGCAATTACCTGTATTTGGTTATAGCCATCTTAGTTCACAAATTAAACTGTGAGTAGTCACTGGGGAACTGAAATGACCATGTCCAGATATGACAATACAAATGGTAAGTAGAAACGGATCTGAAAAATCCAGGCTCCCTCACCTGCCTCGGCTTCACGAGCCAGCCAGCCAGCAGGCAAGCTTTCTGTGGGCAGGCTGTTCCAACACCCCCACCACATTGATCATACCCTGTAAGCAAAAGTCCCTTTCTGCCTCCAAACCCACCTATCCGCTGTGACCTCAGAGGAACTCTGAAGCACAGACTGTAACTGTACCAAGAGGTGAGTGATCACCCACCCAGTTGGGCATCCCACTCTCTGGGCCCCTCCCTCCTCAGCTTCATCGGCCAGCCAGCAGGTGAGCTTCCTACAGGTAGGCCACTCCATCATCCATCAAACCCTGTAAACTACAAGTCCCACTCCAGCCCCAAACCCACACTTTCCCTTCAAACTCAGAGGAACTCTGAAACACAGGCTGTGACTGCACAGAGGGGACCACAAGACCAGGTCAAGAGAGACCTCAGCGGCTCCCTGAGACACAGACAGCAACAGCACAGAGCAGAACAAGAACAGCTTCTGAAGATACAGACAGCAGCTACAAGGATTGAACCAAATGGTAAAGACACTGCTGGCACCAACTGGATGAAGAGATGGGTCAGTGCCAATGCAAGAATCCATTCAACAACCTAGAAAGCAATATGATAACATCAGAAACTAGTAGTCACATGGCAGGAAGACTTGATCATCCTAACCCAAAAGAAACAGAAGAAAATGGTTTTATGTATAACCTTATGAGGATGATAGAGAGCCTTAAAGAGGAAGTGAAAAATTCACTTAAGGAAATGGAGGAAAAGATAGACAAAAAAAAATTGGAAGAAATCAATAAAGCTCTTAAAGAAACCCATGAAAATAAACAAACAAAAGCAACAACAACAAAAACCAAACAGGTGAAACGAACAGTTCAAGACTTGAAAATTGAAATAGAGGCAATAAAGAGAACACAAACGGAGGGAATTCTGGAAATGGAAAATCTGGGCAAAAGAACGGGACTTACAGATGCAAACGTGACCAACAGAATACAAGAGATGAAGGAGAAAAATCTCAAGTGTTGAAGATTCTATAGAGGAAATAGATTCATAGGTCAAACAAAATGTTAACTTCAACAAATTCTTGAAACCTTCAGGAAATCTGGGACACCATGAAAAGGCCAAACCTAGGAATAATAGGAATAAAAGAAAGAGAAGAACTCCAGCTCAAAGGCACAGAAAATATATTCAACAAAATCATTGAAGGATATTCCTATGAAGGTACAAGAAGCTTACAGAACACCAAATAGGCTGGACCAAAGAATAAAAATAAATAAAAAGGTCTCCATTTCCATGTAATAATCAAAATGCAAAACATACAGAATAAAGAAAGGATATTAAGAGTTGTGAAGGAAAAAGGCCAAGTAACATATAAAGGCAGACCTATCAGTATTACACCCACCCAACTTCTCATTGGAAACCCTGAAAGCCAGAAGGTCCTGGACAGATATGCTGCAGACACTAAGAGACCATGGATGCAAGCCCAGACTACTATACCCAGCAAAGCATTCAATCACCATTGATGGAGAAAACAAGATATTTAATGACAAAACCAGATTTAAAAAATATCTATACACAAATTCAGCACTACAGAAAGTAATAGAAGGAAAACTCCAACCCAAGGAAGCTAACTATATCCACAAAAACACAGGCAACAGATATCCTCACACCAGTAAAGAATGGAAACACACAAATACTACCACCAAGGAAATAAGTGGAATTAACAGTCACTGGTCATTAATATCTCTTAATGTCAATGGACTCAATTAACCTATAAAAAGGCAGGAGTTAACAGAAGGGATTCAAAAGCAGGATCCATCCTTCCACTGGATGCAAAAAAAAATAAAATAAAATAAAATACATCAACTTCAAAGACAAATATTATGTCAGAGTAAAGAGTTGGGAATCCACAAGGATGACCCCAGCTAAGACCCTAAGCAATAGAAGAGAGGGTGCCTGAACTGACCTTGGTCTGTAGTCAGATTAATGAATATCTTAAATATCACCATAGAACCTTTATCCAGCAACTGATGGAAACCGAGGCAGAGACCTGTAGCGGAGCTCCGGGCTGAGCAGGTCACTCACAGTAGCCTGTCTTTTACCTCCTTCATTTCTTCAGTTACGCCTCTTTCCACAGCACATGAATCATCTGCTTCCCTTTCTTTGTCATTTATCTATCATATTTGTGCTTTTCAGAATGGTACCCACCCACCCAGCATGACAAGGTTGTGGGAAGACCTTGGATGTCTTCCACCTGCCTGGGCCATGAGGACCCAGGTGGGCCTGTCTCCAATTATGAAATAAACAGGAAGCCCCAACAAAGCAATTCCTTTGAACGTACTTCCAGCACTGTATTATGCCACATTTAATACTTGTTTAGTTGACTGACTGTGCAAGACATCAAACCTAGACCCTCACCAGTGATAGGCAAGTTCTTTACCACTGAACTACACCTCCAGCCTATGTCTAGTACTGTTTATACAACACTTTATATCCAGTGAAACTGTCTATAGAAGTATATAATACAGTAAGAAACAGGGTGGTGAGTGACCTGCTTGCCACCCGGGACCACGGTGATGTCCAGGCCTAGGACGCTGGCAAGGGCCGTATCAGGGTCCATGGTAATTCTACCCTAGCCTGGTTCTCTATCCACGTAAGGCCACATGGATGCCCAGACCTTATTGGTGTGTGAGGGTCATGGTGTTGCTGGGGCCATACCCATCTGTGTGTCTTGCCCTGACACCCAAGTCCTTGGTGGCATTTGGGCCAGGCTTCAGCTGGGAGCCATGTCTGTATCTACGGCTCTGTTCTGACCAGGGCTGTGTTGATGTCCCTGGCTCCAATGTCACCAAGGGCTACCAATAGAGCCATGCTTGTGTCTGAGGGTCATGCTTCAGCCTAAGCCATACAGATCTGAGAGGCCTGTAGCTGGGATGTTTGTTGATACCTGTGGCCCCAGTTTCTACAGGAGGCCAAAGGAACCATGCATGTCAAAGAGGGTCATGATGACCCAACACTGCCCTTCACTGCCTCTGGTGGGAGCTGCCCCTGCCCCTCCGTGAGCACTGAGCATGGCAGCAGAAGAGCTAGCCCTGCCCCTCACAGGAGAACTAGCCCCGCACTCAGGAATGACGTCCCACTCCTTACTGTCACTATGGGAGAGCTGGCCTCGATGGCATGGGTGTAGAAGAGCTGGTTCAACCCTTTGCTTACCCCATCTATGATCTGCTGGAGCATGCAAAGGGACTGGCTCTACAGCATAACTCAACAGAACTCAGAATATCTAAGAAGAATTTCATTGAGGGTCCTGTACTGATGGTGTAGCAGAAGCCAGAGGTACTGAAGCAGAGCAACAACTCAATGCAATGAACACGTTCAAGTAAAGTTGAATGGACAAAAGATACACTTTGTGACACACCACAGTTCTCAATGCCACTAAAAGGAAGGTGTTGGAGAAGTGGGAAAAAATGGGGGATTAAAATGTTTTGTTTGTTTTGTTTTCTCTTTAATATATTTTTAATTTCCTTTTTTGGAAGAATGCTACAGGGGTAGAGGTAGATATGGAGGGACTTGGAATTTAACTGGATTGTGGTACCCATGATGTGAAATTCCCGAAGAATCAATAAAACTATGTTAAAAAATGGGACCAAGAAATAATTCATGTAGAGCAAGTGTCTTAGTCTGGTTTTTTTTTTCAGTACTGAAATTAGACGAGGGTACTCTAGGCAGAAAACTGGGTACTCTGAACAGCAGAGAAGCTTATGTATTTGACTCTGTGACTTCAAAGGATAGCACTGGAACATGCTTGCTTCTGGAAAGAGACTCTGTCTACACCAGACATGCTGGACATTACCTTGTGGAGCTGTGTTCATAAGGAAGAAGTTCCATGGTGTAATAGGAATGCAGAGAGAGAATCAATGACCAGGCTTGCTTGTATCACATCAAATTCTTGTAGAAATTGACCGTGGTCCCTTGTTAGCTACATTGATCCTTTATGAAGGCACCATCAGTAATACCACCTATCTATCTAAACCTCTGAAAAGTTCTACCACCTCTTCACTTCTGTATTGGAGATAAAGCTCACATTACATGAACCATTATGATATTAGGGATAAGTGTGAAAATCATAGTAGTACAAAAAAGAAAAATTCTCTGCTATACCAAACAGCACTGGAAATGACAAAAACACCATCATCATCATCATCATCATCATCATCATCATCATCATCATCACCATCACTGTTATCATCTTCATCGGCACCACAACAGCTATTACTAACATCACAATCATCAAACAGCATATGAAAAGATGTCGGGAAGGCAGGTCTTTACTCACTATAACGTCCCACATCACTGCTTAATAAAAACCTTCAGTGTCTTAGGCAGGACAAAACAATTAAGCATCAAGGACATTAATATCCCAGTGCCCTGTCCATTAGAGATTATGATAGCATTTAGTCACCAGGGGTGGTAGTTCTCTTACTAATTCTAGCCCTTTGAACCAGGACTCTCTTAAAGCCAAAAGAATTCTGCATCAAGTGAGGGTTTGATTGGTATTTTGTTTGAGACAAACTAGACATAAAGGACTAGCAAACTGAGGGGTTGACGTGCTGGACTTTCAGTAGAAGCATTATAGCAATATAGGCATGAAAGCTGGTGTGCGGAACCGAAGGAACTTTCTGAAAGTGACTGACATAACAGACACGTGAAACCTGGTAGAGCCTTCTGGTATCATGAGCAGGGGGAATATAAAGGGTTCTAACAGGAACGTCCAAGCACCCTCCTCTTGAGAAATGCCTAGCAGTATGAAGGTGGAGGGCCCAAGGGAGACACACTTGCTTCATTTACCAGACATCAGCCCACTGCAGTGAAAGATGATGTTTAGCTTGTCAAAGAGCAGTCAGGCTAACGGAAACCTATCCAGAAAAAGATACTCCCTTGAATAGCGGCATGGTGCCATTTCCATAGTGTAATCTTGCAGTGTGACTCCTTTTCAAAGACACAATTTCACGTTTGAAAGTAATGCAAATCTGATTCAATGTGTCAATCATATGTTCTGCTGAATAATTCCTGCAGGTCCTCTCACTTTTTATCATGTTCTCTGCTTAAACCTTGGGTAAAACTGCCCTGCAGATTGATACTAAATTCAGAGAGCAAGATTGCATCTTGTTAGGAATTAAGCATTTTGCATTTTATATATAAAATAAATGTTTATCCTATATCTGACTCATTTAACATGCTTCTGAATTTTAATGTCACTTACTTTAAATAAAACTGGCACATTTTAAAATCAAATTTATATTACATATTTAGGTATTTTTCTATTTCAATTTAAAATTATAGTTTATCTCAATATAAATTAATTTTAATTAATTTTAAAATTTAGATTTTTTTTTTGGTCAGGTTCAGTTAGAATTGATCTGCTTCTGTTTAAGGTCATAGAACCAGATGAATAGCCCAAGAAGATCGAACGAAAGGGGAAATAGAAAATTTTAGAGCAGAAAACTGGGCTCTTTTAACATTCATCGATGGAGGAGGAAAAATAGGGTAAGACTGATTGACAAAACCTGAATATTTATGAAAGGATATTTTACACTGGAGGAAGGAGTCCATTCTTTATTTGAGGAGATATGAATTAAGGAAAAATTGGTTTGCCTGCATATCAATGAAGCATTCCCTATCCTGAGGCAACCTAGAAGTTTGACTTCAAACTCAGAGTGACTTCCCTGGGTGCGGTGAGTGACACATCCACTTATTTGTGACCTCCCCAAGATGGCCTCTGTCCTTGGAGTTTGGGTGATGAGTGTGAACGTGTTGAGTATAGACAGGAGGCTGGACCCTGGTAGACCAGGCAGAAACACCTCGACATTTAAGGAATACTCTTCATACAGTACGACACAACTTAGTCATAGGAAAATATTAGCATCTTGGGGACGTTGGGACCTTGCTTTTAGATTGCCTGACTCTTTTGGAGCACTTTGATTAGACAATTTTCACAAAATGCCTGTCATCTGAAATTTTTTTATAAAACACTGATGGACCTTCAGTTTCTTATTTATTTCAATCTGATAGTCACTAATAAATCAATGTATAATCATTTTCTCAGCAAGTTCAGAATAATTGTTATAATTCTTGGCTTCTAGAAATATGAATTAAACTTCCCTTACTTTATCAGATGCCTTAGTAAATATTAATTCTTTTTTTATTTTATTTACTATGTATACAATATTCTGTCAACATGTATGCCTGCAGGCCAGAAGAGGCACCAGACCTCATTACAGATGGTTGTGATCCACCATGTGGTTGCTGGGAATTGAACACAGGACCTTTAGAAGAACAGGCAATGCTCTTAACCGCTGAGCCATCTCTCCAGCCTTAAACATTAATTCTTATAAATAGTATTGTATTTCAAATAATTTCATGATAGTACTATCTTATATTTAACCCCTCAGAATGAAAAATATAGTTCTACAGGCACGTAGGTGAGTAATATTTAATGAAATCAGTTCTTTTCGTGACTAAAAAGAAAGTTTATCTAAACAGAAGATGTGTTTAGGAGCTATTTTACTAAAATTGTAAAGCCCCATAGTTTCATGTTTGATATGCAAATAAACATTCTCCTTAAAATGAGTATAACCTACAAAATGTTTGGACATGTCATACACATACACACACACAAACACACACACATAAACCTTATTAAAATCAGCTTACATCAAAATAGTAAAAATGGTTGTCTCACACCGGAGAGGCTGAGAATCCAGCAGTCGCTAGGTCCTTGAGGCAGGTGCATCAGCAACCACAGAAGTCCCATGATGGCCTTCTCACATGGCCTTCTCACACAACACAGAAGTTGCTCACTCTATGAGCGGCTCTATTCTGCTACACAAACCTGGAAGGTTCCTGGAGAGCTACTAGTCCTTAGTCAATGATAAAGCCTGGAAAACTGATTCTGATGTCAATGAGGAAGGAGCAGCAGCAGCTGCAGCAACAACAATGTGATAATTCGACTCACGCAAGCCAGCAAAAGAAATAATCTTTCCTCTACTACATGCACCACCAGCTCTTAAAATATGGTAGCTCCCAGAACATGCCAAGCACATATGGGTTCAGTCCTCCCACATCAATGAGGTTATTAAGACAATTCCTTTGCAGCAGGTCCCCATGGAGGTGATTCTAACTTGTGGTAAGTTGGTACTAAAAGCAACAATCCCAGGTGGTAACAATTCCCAGCCTCTGGAAGGAAGCTTTTGATATTTGTTGGAGACCTATACTTCAGACACATAGAAGTTATAATTAAATGAATTTTAAAATATTTTATTATTATATATTCATAAAATATTTCTCCCGGTCAGGGAACCAAAAAAAAAAAAAAGAAAGAAAGAAAAGAAACTGTGATCTTGCATATGTGTATAACAGTCTGTACAAATAGTTGGAGATTTACCTATGTAGTTTAAGTAAGGGTTGACCTTAGACCCTAGTATCAGATCTCTCACTGGAAGCAGCTACAATGGTAGAAACTTGAATAAGGTCTGTATCATCCATCCATGTCTGCCTCCACAAACAGGGACTTGGAACACAGGCATCTCAGGTCTATACACCACACCAGCTTGTGGCTTTGCAAACTAGTTGGCCTGTTATGAAACAACAGTGAGGATTGGATGAACTAATATCCCCCGAAGTTTTAAGAACTGTGTATGAACACTCATCACTACTAACTATATTTAAAGAAACAGTCTATTCTTCAGGTATTTAGTCTTTTGTGACTTTGATTTTTTTCCCCTTAGAAGTATGACTAAAGTCAACAGGCTTATAAAATGGAAAAGAAATATTTTTTTTTTTTCTGGAAAGGCCAGTGCTGTTAGAAAAATCTTTTTCAAATACTTTCGTGCAAATGACATACTGGCAGGGTTGACTTTATTATTAAGGAACATTTTATTTACTGATTTTTCAAAAAGTCATTTACATAACCTGTAATTGCCAGTGTTTTGCCTGCTACAATTCTGTGACTCATAAAGGATGGGGAAGGAGAGCTTTGATGAAAAGAGCTTGCTTTACAGCATGATAATTGTAGAGATTACAATATTCTTAAGAGTTTACCAACAGGGGATCCAGAAGTCCAAAGCTCAGGGCAAGAGAGTAGGCCACATCCCTGATACAAAATAAGAGATGCTTGCTTCTGAATGTTTCCTTATAAATGACAGCCTTCATGCCTCTTCCTCATCCATCACAGACACACAAATTGTGCCAGTTTTTGGTAGACTCCAACCCATAACTTGTAGTCCTTTTCTTTATGCTTCTTCAGAATAACCCCAGAGCAGTCTGACCCCCAAAGAACATGCCAGCTCTCCAAGACCTATTTTCCGTTACTGTTGCCTCATGCTGCCGTGAGTCAATACATCTTTTTATGGGTTGGCTATTTTTGATCTGTATTCACTGGACTTTAAATTGTCCTTAGCTTGAAATGTAACATTTAAAAGTGTATGAAACAGAGCTCTCTATGTCTTCCCTGAATAGCTAGACTGTATTCTGTAAATTGACCATAGCTGCTCCTTAAGTACCTGCATAGCAGGGGAGTCAGGAGAGACAGTGTTTCAAATCAGGGCTAGTGTGAGTTTCATAGACTGGCAGTTTGTCCTTAGAAGTAGTACTCGTGTTAAATACTTAAATACTTAAGTTATATAGATTAATATTTCACTTGAATTGTTCTGTCCAAAAGCCTCATGATCATCTCTGAGATTGAAGAAATAAAAATTGTTTCCTGGATTTAGATTAAAAAATCACTGCTAAAATAGCAATCCCCGTAAAAATGCTGATGTTGTAAAATTGTTTCACTTCCCATTCTTTTCAAGCAGACTATAGAAGGGCATAATGTTATTTTGGAGTGTATAGATACATATTTTATGAAGGTGGCTAATTTTAGAAAGTATAGTCTACCCCTTAGGGAGGACACTGCCGATATCCCAGTAGCAATGCATTCCAGGCAAGGGAAGCTGTGCATTAGGGAAGGATAAAAATGGCTGCAGGGTTCAGAGGACAGAGTCAGGGTAGCTGTGAGGGGAACCTCTGCTTTCAGCTTCGTGTTCCTAATTTGCTTTTGCTCACATATTTTATTTATTTAATATTAATGTTTGTCCTTTGAGAATTTTATACATGCATTGGATGAAATGCAATCAGATATGCTTCTGAATTCCCCTTCTAATTCCCCCAACACACCCCTCCCAATTTCCTGTCTTCCTTTTGATTTTAGTGTAGACATCCACTGAGCATGAGAAACCTACTAAGGTCACACTCTCAAGAAGAATAATGGTCTTTCTCCCAGCAGCTATCAAGAGCCAATTGCTTCTTAGTAAGAAATGGGGCCTAAAGAGCACCTTCCCAGTGTATACTGGTGATTTGACCGACTTGGTGTTTTGCAGGTAGCTATATCTACTGTGAGCTCTTGAGTGAAATAGCAATGTTACGTCCAGAAGAGACTGCTTCACGTCACTCAATCTTCCTTATCCTTTAACTCTTACCATTTATTTATAATTATTTTATTCTTAAATTATATGTCTGTGATGGTTTGAATGCGAATGGCCCTCATAGGCTCATATGTGTGAATGATTGGTTCCTATTTCATGGACTGTTTAGGAAGAATTAAGAGGTGTGACCTTCCTGGAGAAGGTGTGTCACGGGGATTGGGCTTTGAGGTGTCAAAAGCACACTCCAGGAGCACCCTCTCTCTTTCTCCTTCTTGCCTACAGGTCAGGATGTAAGATATCAGTTTGTGCTCGACTGCCAAGCCTGCCTGTCTGCTGCCTTCGTTGCTGCAATGACCTTTGAGCCACCCTCCGCCACTGTGAGCCACCTCCCAATGAAATGGTTTCTTATACATTGCCTTGGTCGTTGTGTCTCCTCACAGCAGAAGATAAGTAGCTAAGACAGAAGTTGGTACCAGGAGTGGATGACAGGCTTGACCATACTGCTTTATAGGATTGTGGAGTGGAAAACAGTGAGATTCTTCCAGCAGGGATTAATGGGCCTAACAGGACCTTGGAAGACAGTAGTGCTGATAGCGATATGAACTATGAAAGCTCAGTCCGGAGGTTTTAGGGGTTAACAAAATGAGCAACTTATCTGGAGACCATGCCTGTGATGTCTTGGCAAAGAATGTGATTGCTTTCTGGCCTTGTCCCAAAGACTTTTAGGCTAGAGGCTAAACTGAAATTATTTTGACTTTAGCAGAGGCGTTTTCAAGACAGCCTATATTGACTGCCATGTGCTTATTAGTGATCACTCATATATAGAATTAAAATAAAACAGAACATGGGTGGTAAAAAGAAATAAATAATGTACAGTTTAAGGAGTGAAAAAGACTTCCAGGGAATGCAAGGTTAGAGCCACAACTTTCGCTCTAAGGGATGAGAAGATTAAAGCAAGGTCTCCTGCTAAATGAAATAAACTGGGTAACGCCCTCAGAACATTTAATCTGTAACACGTGAAAAGAAAACACCCCAGAGAGGAATTTCTTCCACCTAAAAAGCATCAACAAATGAAAACTTACGCAAATGTAATTCAAGGATGGGCCCAGTTTCCAGCCCCAGTAGGTAGGAGAACTCGGCAGCTGGTTCTGACTTTGTCAAGAGAGATAAAGGATTAAACCGGTTGTTGTGGCTAAGAAAAGTATTTAGATGTGTGGCAGGGGACTCTCTACATGAAGGCTTGGAGTAATCATTGCATGAAGCTTGGATTGCTTTGGAAATGCCAACATGTTGGAGATGCCAGAGCTGAGGGATTCCTGCCAAGGAGAGCTGCAGACAGGATGTGAAACCAACCCAAGAAAGAAAAGTGTTACCTTCAGCAAAGCTGGGAGGAGTGGAGGATCTGAAGACTCATCTAAACTTCTAAATACTAGACACGTGGCTGTAGAACTGAGTTCGCCTTGTTAGGTTTTAGTCTTGCTTTGGCCCAATATTTCCTCACAATGGCCCCCTTTCCTCCCTTTTGAGACAGTAATGCATAGTCCATGCCATTCTATGTCAGAAGTATATAATTTAGTTTTTGATTCTGATTTTGCAGCAGGTTAAAATTAAGAGGTTACCTGTGTTCCCAGAAAGGACTCTGGACACTGGACATTAAACAGTCTTGAAACTATGAAAGTCTATGGGGACTTTTGAAGTGAAACTGAATGCACGTTTACATTGTGATAGTATAGTGCCAGCCATGAATTCCCTCTATGTAGAAAGCCTCCGATTCAATCGGAAAGTGGTTAGTTACCCTTAACAGTTGCACCACTATTGCACCACTGGAAACATCTACCCTCACAGGTGATTTATGTTTCTTTAGCAATGTTCTTAAAGTGCTTTTAGAGCAATGCATGAAATTGCCCCTCTAGCATCTTTTTTTGTATAACAAGACAGCATTTGTCTATAAAAAAATCTCAAAAATAAAAAAGTAGTTTGACCCTAATATTTTTTAAAAAATCAAAATAGGGATAAATACCCATGTCTCACATTTTGGGCATTATGTTGTCCGATGCTAACATTTTAAACAAATGTTTAATTAATTCTTTGATAGTTTCATACATTTTTATCACACCCCCCTCAATTCCTCTCTTCACTTTCCAGGGATCCACCTCCGCCTACTTACTCCCACAGCTCACTGTCCTCTTATGTGTTTTACCTTCTTGGTATGGTTTATCTTGGATTGGATGAGGAATAGAGCTGGTTTCTCTCTGAAAGCTACAGCACACTGCAAGCAGAATCTCGAAAATATGGGATTCTGCCACTCGGCATACCCTCAGAAGCTGCGAGTCTTATAATTCTGTTCTGAATAATGGCCCGGCGTCTGTGCCTAGACTTGTGGATTGCTTCAAGTATCCTGATTCTGAACTGCTTCTGTTCTTCCACCTGTTGAAGAGAGTTGAGCAATAGGCCCATGGTTTTCACTGAGAAAACTACACACTAGCAGGAGGAAGAACACTGGTCCATTACTTTTGTGTGTTGCTGTCCAAGCTGAATCTGAAAGAGTTATCACTTTAAGTCAGAAGTTGAGTAACTGATGTTTTTGAGCCTAGTGATGCATTGTAAGACGAGAGTCCAGTTCCAAGGGTGGTTGACTCTGAGCGGCTATAGCATGCTAAAGGCTGGGGGCTCAAGAAGGAATGCACAGATGCAGTTTCTACCTTTTTTCTCAGCACACACAGAAGAAAACTCATTTTATTTATATTATTGATGGCTATTTTGGGTTTTAGATAATGTCACTGAAATCCAGGCAAATACCACCTTATGGCTAGCATTTATTTTTCTTTCTTTATGAGAACTATTTGAAGCACAAAACCAAACTAAAGTAATAGAATTTTGTGGTTGAATAATAATAAAATTGAAAATAAATATTTTGACTCCTTCAGCTCTTCCCAGATCTACTCCCTACCCCACTTCTTCCTCTTTTTGATTCAATAACCCATCAAATCTAATTTGTGCTGCCCATACATATTCCAGAATATGACACCACCCCCTGTAATATTGTTGATCTATAAGAGGCCACACCCTTAAAGAAAGCCGACTCTCCATTCCCCAGCAGTCATTAACTGTGAATAGATCTTCAGTAGGGATGGGAGCTTGTGATCCCTCTCCCCTGGGTGCTGGATGCTGACTAATTAAGTCTGATGTGGCCAACCACAGCTGTTGTGAGTTCCTAAGTGCAGGGTCTCGATATGTCCAGAAGATGCTACTTCACTTGCCCTCAAGGTCTCTGCCTCTTACTGTCCTCTGCCTCCTCTTCAGTGATGTCTCTGAACCTGAGAGGGAGCATTGCAATGGCACAGATGTCTTGTTTTTAGATGAGCACTGACCACACCACAGATACTTGTCTTCTGCACTTTGATGGGTTGCGAATGTTTGTGTTAACCTGTGTCCACTGAAAAAAGAAACAAGATGCATTTTTTAATCTTTTATTTTTTATTTTCACTTTTGGACAGGCTCTCATGATGTAGTTCTCTTTTGTTTGTTTTTGTTTTTTGGTTTTTTTTTTTTGAGACAGGGTTTCTGTAGTTGTTGGGTTTTTTTGGTTTTTGGTTTTTGGTATTTTATTTTATTTTATTGTGCATGTCCTGGAACCAGCTCTTGTAAACCAGGCTTTGAACTCACAGAGATTCTCCTGTCTCTGCCTCCTAAATGATGGAATTAAAGGCATGCATCACCACCACCCGGCTTCATGATGTAGTTCTGTTTTTGCCAGGAACTGCAATATCTACCTGCCTCTGTCTCTCAAGTGCTGAAATTGAAAGCATGGTAGCCCATTATAAAAATTTTAAATTATCTCCCAGTTTCACTTGCATTGAATAACACCTAGAGAAGAAAGAAAAGAAGGAAATCATTAAATATTTGTGCAATTTCTCCCTTTTTAAAACATGTCCTTGAGAATTATATCTATCTATCTATCTATCTATCTATCTATCTATCTATCTATCTATCTATCTATCTATCGTATCCTGGTCATATTACCTTTCAACTCCACCCCAACAACCTTTTCTTCCCATTTTTAACATCCTCCTTTTATAATTTTTATTTTTTTAGCTCATTGAATTTAATTAATGCAGCCATATTCATGTGGGCATGGTTTCATCCACTGGTGTTTGGGGAGCACATAGTAGCCACACTCCTAAGAACTGACTCTCCCTCCTTCCCGACCATTAATTAGAAACACAAGATATCGCAACAACAGAGCATAGGGACCTCTTTGCCGTGTATCTAATTTTCTCCAGTGTTTGAATTTTATATAATCGTAGCACTACAAATAAGCTCAAGAAATTAGCAATAGTGCAATGTGTGTATATAGGTCTACGTCATATGCCAAGTGTGAAACTGTCTATCACCATGGCCAAGATACAGAGGCATGCCACTACCGTAGAGCACCATGACAGCGTCCCCTCCTATTGTATGTAGCTCATCTTCACACTCAAGATGATCATCTCCTTCACAGACAACTGTGTATGCTCTCCATCCCTAGAATTCTTTCCTGGTGTTGGTTATAGAAATGGAATCATCTTATCATATCATTAACCATCATTTATTTATTTATAGCAAGGATTGGGATTGAAGCCTAATCTAGGTCTCGAACATACTATGAAAGCACTTTACTAGCGAGCTGCACTCCTGCCTGATAGTCTGTTTTTACTTGTGAGCATTCTCTTGTCATTAGAGTTCATACCGTGTGTAGCTCTCCCCTTACTGAAGGGAACAGAAGACCTTTACAGTGTTTCAGTTGTTCTGAATAAGATCGCCACGGAGAAGGGTAGAAAGGTTGCTGCTGCATTTAAATCGTATTCCCCCTTTGCTATGTATGTAATGATTTATCTTTTCTGTTGTAAAATGAATAAAGCTGTATGCAAGGCGCTATAGAACGCTTGAGACTGTAGGAAATACTACGGAAAGAAAGGAAAGAAAGATTGCTGCCATCCCCATGACTGAAATGCTGTCACTATTCCTGTTTTCCTTTTCTCTTTTTCTATGCACAAGATACTGATACTTATGAATAGTTCCAATTGTAATATGCAATATGATTTGCATTCACACCTTTGCTTTGTTATTAAATAATATAAACACCGTGGAAAAGACATCTATACATGAATGTAAATAAATACTCGTCACAAAGTGTAGTGGAATGAGCGCTGCATGGAACAAGGGGCCCCTCTCCTTCTGATTTTCGCTGTAAATCTGCCTGCATTTATTCATGTTTTACATGTTCTTTCAGAGAATCTCCTTTTCTCTGCTCTAAGATTTTCTCTGCTCTCCTCCCTGCCTCTCCCCTCCCCTTCAACCGTCTCCCAAGGTCCCCATGCTCCCAATTTACTCAGGAGATCTTGTCTTTTTCTACTACCCATGTAGATTAGATCTATGTGTGTCTCTCTTAGAGTCTTTGTTGTTCTCTAGGTTCTCTGGGACTGTGATTTGTAGACTGGTTTTCTTTGCTTTATGTTTAAAAACCACTTATGAGTGAGTACATGTGATAATTGTCTTTCTGGGGCTGGGCTACCTCACTCAAAATGATGTTTTCTAGCTCCATCCATTTGCCTGCAAATTTCAAGGTGTCGTTATTTTTTTCCTTCTGTGTAGTACTCCATTGTATAAATGTACCACATTTTCCTTATCTATTCTTTGGTTGATGGGCATTTAGGTTGTTTCCAGGTTCTGTCTATGACAAACAATGCTGTTATGAAGATAGTTGAGCACATGTCCTTGTGGCACAATTGAGCATCCTTTGGGTATATACCCAAAAGTGGTATTACTGGGTCTTGAGGAAGGGTGTTTCCTAATTTTCTGAGAAATCACTGCACTGACATGCAAAGGGGCTGTACCAGCTTGCATTCCCACCAGCAATGCAGGAGTGTTCCCTTTACCCCACATCCTCTCCAGCATAAGTTGTCATCAGTGTTTTTGATCTTGGCCATTCTTACAAGTGTAAGATGGAATCTCAGAGTTGTTTTGATTTGCATTTCTCTGATGACTAAAGATGTTGAGCATTTTCTTAAGTGTCTTTCAGCCATTTTAGATTCCTCTGTTGAGAATTCTCTGTTTAGGTCTGTACCAGAGGATCTTCTTAATCATACTTCTTGAAAATGTCTCTCATTTCCCAAAACAATCTTTTTAAAAAAAGCTAGAACACCCATGATAGCACTCATCACTCATGGGGACTGGTCAGCAGTCTCATAACCCTTTCAAAGTTGCTTATGGGAGGCATTACAACTTTTGCCTCTGAGATTGTGTGATGTATGTCTTCTCTAGTGAAGGTTCAGTTTTTCCTAAACCCTATCAGGCTTATAAAATACAATCAGATTTACAACATTACCTGAGAACACTTTAGAATTTATTCTTGTTGTGTAGTTAAAGCAACTGTTCCTTTTCTCCCCATATCGTTAATAAGATGGACTCACTGGTCTTGAACAATGAATATAGATGCTTCATACATAAACTGTTTCATTCTGGATATTGCATCATAAAACTATTGCCCTGGCTATAATTCCTGCTCTGAGTGGATGGTGTTAATTTGCTTCATTACTAGATCTCTGCTAAACACCATGAATTTTATATTGTTCAAATTAGAATCATTCTATCTTTGAAAAGATTGTAAAACTTTGATTTATGCACACTTACTTAGACATCTGTTGCTATGACAATACTCTCCAACTCTCAGAAAAACTTTCATTGCTATGTCACTTGCTCAGAAGACAGGGAAACTTTTTTTTAATGTGTATATGTGCGTGTGTGGTGTATGTATATGTAGGTGCCCATGTGTGTCTATCTGTCTGCATGCATGTGGATGCCCGGGTCAGTTTCAGGAACAGCGTACTTTGTTTTGTGAGGATAGTAGAGTTTCAAGAAAAGTTTGCTTCAATGTTTTTCAGGTTTACTACAAAATCACATTTGAAAGGCTAAATATAGATCCTCATGACTTTTTCTCCCCACAGGAAATTTGGGACACTTACCATGAGAAAACGCTTCAATTGAGATCTCTGTCAGGCACAACAGACACAGAAGAATCTACATGTAGACAGATTTTCTGGCAGACATTTTTTTTTTTCCTGAAGCTTAAACATTCATAAGCAAGCCTGCATTTTAAGTAACTCTGCTTCTAACTAGGCTTAACCTCACAGTAAGCTTGCAGTACAGAGCTTCACTGAAAAGGTGACACTAAGTCATGACATATTGACCCAGGAAAGTGATGATTCAACACACAGTTGGCAATTGCAAAGAAATGAGACCGGACATCCTCGGAGAAAATTGATCCTTAGGTATGTTTCTATCCTGTGCATCCCATGTATTAAAAAATCCCTTTGATGAGATTACTAAGCTGCATTGTATATTCTTATATATGTTAAATTTTAACGTCTAAATTGTGGCCATTTCAGTCTTTGTTATTTTTGGCTACACCAAAGTATTTCCACATACAATGAGTTTCTTTAAAAATTTTCATATGCACGTTATAACCAAAGTTTCTCCCTAGTTTTTCTTACCTTGTCTTCCTTTCAAATTTCCATTTTTGTTGTCCCCAGAGCCACCAGAAATAACAGTCTTTATCCAGTACGGGTTTTGGATTTTTTTCACATACCAAGGTCTCATTTTTTTTCTCCACTCATAAATACACTTTTATCTTTGGGGATCTGTCAGAATGTTCTACTAGCTTCTGATCATTGGTTGTCTTAGAACTTCCCAATATTTAACCCAAAGTAAAATTGCAGCAATATCATATCCTTTTCCTGGTACTTGCTGCTTTAAGTCTTTTATTTCAGATCTGTAGGTTTTGCTATCACTTGTAAAAAGAAAAATCTCCTGAGAAATACATACATACAGCAAGCAAGCAAAGTAATTTAGACAGTATTATCTTTATGGTTAATATTTTTGTTCTTTGAAACTCCCATATACTTAAACAATGTGCACTGATCCTCTTCTGTCTACTGTTACCTTCCTTCAGCTCCCCCATGGGTCCTCCATTTTTTCATCATTAAACAAAACTAAAAAGGTTTTTTTTTTACATAGTACAAGATATAATTTCTGGACTAATCATTTAGATATGTGTTGCTTATATGAATATTAGCCCTTCCACACTTACCTTCTCCCATCCACATTAGAATACCAAAATGTAAAGCAAAATTTTTGAACAAAGGAGTCCTGTAGGTTTTTACAAATGCTTACTTTTGATTGATGAAAACCTACTTTATATTTTATTCCTTTAACTTCTTTTCTGCTGCATTCTTCTATGACTAGTCTATGAAACAGAATTTGAAAGTCTCTGACAGAGGAAAATAGCATTGTCGTTGATGAGTAACACTCCATTTTCTTGGTCATCAACCAAATGAGTATTATGTTTAAATATAACATAATTAG
Organism: Microtus pennsylvanicus; assembly: GCF_037038515.1. NCBI lineage: Eukaryota > Metazoa > Chordata > Mammalia > Rodentia > Cricetidae > Microtus > Microtus pennsylvanicus. Next base: position 29,754,417 of record NC_134600.1, read on the forward strand.
AGAAAATTTTATGATGATAAAGTCATGACTACTAGAAACTAAAAGAAACTCACTTGAATTTGACAGTTCAAGCTCACTATGATGAGTCAATTTTGGCAAATTGGATCGTGAACAGTAAATCAATTGCATAATTCACCACAAATAAAGTCAACTGGGTACAATTGAAACTTTTGTCACTCTAATACTTGGTTATTTCTGTATAATGATTCTCTCCTTTTTGTCTGAGTCAGAACAGAGTTAGCACCAGGTGAGTCAAGAATATTTATAGTATTGCTATTATATGTAGTAGCTTTGCATTGTGAGAAAAAAATGGAAGATCTCTTGTGGAGTGCCTATTTAAGTGGTAGGTAATGTGTGTTCCATTATCCTACAGAGGTGAAGATGGTAGTGGCTTCTCTCATTTTGTGTGCACAGAGCAAAAGTTAGAAACATCAAGATAATACTGCCAGCACTATGGTTTGTATCAGCAGTGGAATCAACAGGCCACCAGAAATCCATAAAAACCCTTTGCTTATGGATTTACATCATTAAGTTATTTTTCTTTCACCGACAATCTTCTTTGCCGAGGAATATGAGACATTGTACATTGTACAGATGACTACATTAATCTGTAGAGCATGGATGAAGAGCTCTCATCTCAGGATGAAAGGAAAAGCAGTGGACACCGAAAGGGAAGTAATAAGTACGACAAGAGCCTGGAGATGCACTCTACAGCATCTTTGTCAAGTGTTAAGTTGGCAATGTGTTTTTATTTGATCACCATGAGAAAAAAGTGTGTCATTAAAATGACAAAAAAAACTATTACTACGTTGATAACGTTAATTAAAAAAGATATAAGACCTTTAGGCTTCTTGAATTGATCTGAGTACAAAAAAAAACAGAGCATTTGAAAGAAGACAGAAAACAATTTAGTGATGTGTAGTGTTCACTTTCCAGAGGAAGAGGGTAATTTGATAAGTTGGCCTGTCACAGGAACATGCTGAGCATATGACTTCCTGGTGACTGTGGAGTTTTCAATTAATTAAAATGAGTGGGAGAGCAAAGCAAGAGGCACTTTCTGTTATAATATAAAGGCATTAGAGCAGACGTGCTCAAGGGCCAGTGGCCCAGCTCCAGAGAATTAGCTGAATAAGGATGGCTGAGTCCCCATCATCCAGTACATTAACTGATTGTGCAGTCTTGGGACAAGTACGAGCCATTTTCAGGGCTTTTTGCCACAGAATAAACACAATTCTAGGTGTTTCTGCAAATGGACACACAGGTGAAAAAAGAATGCATTTAGGAATAATTACAGTCATGAGCGTAGAGTGTTCCATAAAGTGGGGGCTAAGGACAAACGATCCTTGGCCTTGCTGAAGCTCAGTCCCTAGTTCTCTGACATGCAAGGTGTATTGACTTTAGAGTCTCACTGGCATACAGAAAGGAAAGACATCAAACAGGAGGCTTTATTTTAAATTACTCCCTTGTATTTGTATAGTTTGCAAAACATAACTTTCCCAATTTATGTAGTTTGGGTAGTAAAGACTATTTCATCTTCATATAACTTTCCCAATGTATGTAGTTTGGCTAGTAAAGACTATTTTATCTTCATATATCACTGCATATTGAACACTAGTTCAAGTATATGATTTTCTTGAAGATAGAGATCACTGCTTAGATACTGAACACCAGGGTGTGCATCTTTCTGTGTGCTTAGCCTGATCTGCATGAGGGAAATAGAGAGTTTGGTTGGATAGTGCCTTCTGTGGTGAAGACCCTGAATAAAGAACTCCAGACCTCTTTCACTCCTGGGAATGGTTTCCCAGGATTCTGTTTTTTTTTTTTTTTTTTTTTTTTTTTTATCACACAGCTGTGGATATTAGCATGACATAGAGAAACCAGTGCAGAGCAAGACTTCATTGGCCCCATTGACACCGCTCACCCCACTTATATATCCGACAGGAGCTCCATTGCTTAAGTCACCTTTGTAGGTCACTTCTCCTTTTCTTCTTTTCTATTGAAAATACATTTTTCATACATGATATACCTTCATTGTAGTTTCTGCCCCTCCCAGCTCTTCCTCACTTCCCCTTTCTTGATCCACCTCATTTCCATCACTCATCAGAAAACAAACAGGTTTCTATGAGACAGTAATAAAATAAATTAAAATAAAATTCGATAAGATGTTGTAAGAGTCTGCTTGTTCATTCCTGGCTACTCAGTCCCCAAATAATCAGGCAGAAATCTGTATCAATTGCAATACTGTTTAGCCAATAGCTTAAGCGTATTTCTGACTTACTCTTATATCTTAAACTAACCCATCTCCGTTAATCAGTGTATTGCCACGTGGCTGTGGCTTACTGGCAAGGTTTTGTTCAGCGTCTGTCTCCGGTGGGGCTCCAAGGCTTTCACTTACTCCACCTTCTTTCTCCCAACATTTAAGTTTAGTTTTGCCACCTAATTCTACTCTGCTAAGCCACTGGCTGAAACAGATTTTTTATTCATTAACCAATAAAAGCAACACATATACAAAAGGACTTCCCACACCAATAAAATAAGATAAAAACAAACTAACAAATTAGAAATAGACAAAACAAGTAAACAGAAGGAAAAGAGCCCCAGAGAAGGCGTATACTGAGGAATCTCATAAAAACACTAAGCCCTAACACATGCACAGAGGACCTTTTCTAAAGGCCAATTAGTTCGGAGCTATTTCCTACTTTCTATTCTGTCAGGTTCAGTGCATCAGTCTTTGATCCATTTGGATTTGAGTTTTGTGCTGGGTGATAAAGATCTATTTGGAACTTTCTCCGTGCATCCTTCTTTTTGACCAGCAGCATTTGTTAAAGATGCTGTATTCCTCACCCCCTCCTCCCCAGTATATATTCCTGGTTTCATATAAAAAAAATCAGGTGTACATAGGTGTGTGGATTTTCCCAATCCTACAGTTTGCAGTCAGGACCCAGCCCAGACTGTGGACACTGGAGAATTGACTGCACCACGTTTGCCTAGACAAAATAAGGTCAGTCTTTTCTATACCCCTCTTCCACAGGAACCTCTCACCTTGTGGGCCTGGTAAAGCCTGCTGTTCTGGTATTTCTTCCTCCAATGCTATGGAGACCTGGGTATGGCGGGTCTCTATCATTTTTTAAAGTTTTGAAAGTTGCTTGGTCTGTGCTTAAATATGATTTATTTATCCTTCTGAGATCTCTGACAGCATTGATGGCTAGGTTAGCTGTAGCTTTGTTAACTTGACAGCATCGAAAAAAATTAAGATATAAATATGGGTTACTACAGTATAAATAAATAATTAAAATATAAAAATGTTTCAGATTTCTTTCCCTTTCTATGTTACAGTTCTGATAAGCTAATAGAGCAATAGCTATTTACTGTTTGAGTCACAAGCTCAGGATTTTAAATTTATTTTGGTTATCTTCTAAGTTTACACACTTTTAACCCAAATCTATGGGGATATTTTTGCTAAGACTCAAAGGTATGAGTCTATTTTTGCTTTTTTATAGATATCTGTTCTTTGCTTTTTCCCATAAAATGGATTTTAATATGGGCCTAAAAGTTTCAAATGTATTATCTTCCTTTAAATATATAAATTTTTAACTTCTGTTCCTAGTTTGAATATGTCCCAACAGGTATCCCCCTGGTTTCCCACACAGTGATACACTTCACCTAACAAGGCTGTACTTACTCCAACAAAGCCATACCTCCTAAGAATACCATTACCTATGAACATATGGGGACAAATTACATACAGTCTGCTACACGGGGTATAGTAGTCTAGGCTGGCATCTGTGGCCACTTAGAGTCTGTAGAACAGAGTTTGTCCAGGCCTTTCTGGCTTTTAGGGTCTCCTTTGAGACTTCAGGTATTATTCTAAAAGGTCTGCCTTTATATGTTACTCAATATTCCCGTGCAGCTTTCTATATTCTTTCTTTGTTACATACATTTTCTATCTTGATTATTATGTTCCAAGGGGAATTTCTTTTCTGGTCCAGTCTGTTTGTTCTAATGCCTTGACAGTCATCCCCTTCCTTAGGTAAGGGAAATTTCCTTCTATGATTTTGTTGAGTATATTTTCTGTGTCTTTAAGCTGTAATTCTTCACCTTTTCCTATTCCCATTCTTCGTAGATTTGGTCTTTTCATAGTGCCTCAGAATTTCTGGTTGTTTTGTGCCTGGAGTTTTTTAAAGTTAACATTTCCTTTGACCTAGGTATTCATTTCTTCTATTGTATCTTCAATGCCCAAGATTCTCTCTCCCTTTTCTTTTCTTTTCTTTTTTTTTTTTTTTTTTGGTTTTTCAAGACAGGGTTTCTCTGTGGTTTTGGAGCCTGTCCTGGAACTAGCTCTTGTAGACCAGGCTGGGCTCAAACTCACAGAGATCCGCCTGCCTCTGCCTCCCGAGTCTCTCCCTTTTCTTATATTTTGGTTGTGAGGCTTGCCTCTGAAGTTCCTGTTTATTTCCTAAATTTTTCATTTCCAGATTTTCTTCAGTTTGGCTTTTCTTTATTGATTCCATTCCACTTTTAGGTCTTGAATAGTTTTACTCATTTCTTCACTGCTTTTTCCTGGATCTTTTAAAGGGATTCATTAGTTTCCTCTTTAAGGACTTCTATCCTATCCATCAAGGCTATGTTAAGGTCTTTGTCTTGTGCTTCAGCTGTGCTGCAGACCTCAAGGCTTGCTTGGAAAGGGCTGTGGAACTTTAGTGGGTATATATTATTCTAGCTGTTACTGCTTATGATTTTAGGTTGGGGTCTAATCGTCTGTGTTTGATAAGATTTTAATGCTAGATGCTGATATCTGGTCTTGTCTTAATTGGGTGGGGGTTTTGTTTCTTGGTTTCTGTTGGTCCTTAGGATGGTGTGGTGGCTGTGTATAGCCTGGTAGACAATTCTTAGATCCCTTTGTGTGTGGCCATTGTGGGTTCTGGGTAAAATGTGTTCCTAGGTATTGGGAGCTGTCACTTTGGAATGTGAATGGGCTGCTGAGGAGTGGGGGCCTGAGACACAGGAGGGAGGAAAGAATCTGCAGAGTGTAAAGAGAGGTAGTCTTCTCCAGAACCAGGGTTGAGGTAGGGGCTTGGACAATCAGGATAAGGGTGAGATCAATACATGAAGCATTTGTACCTACCGAGCTAGCCTACTTTCTTCTCTGACAATCTTGACCGGTGGGTGCCTGCTGGAGTTGGGGGTTTGGATAATGAGGTGAATGAGGAGGGAGGTTGGAGATATGCCATCAGCTGGAGATAGGGACAGATAGAGACAGGAGGCTGCAACAGGTGTTCCACTACTGAGATAGGGGACAGGGGCATGGAGGGGAGGAGGGAGAGTGAGGGTTTCCAGGGAGGAATGGGAGTCTGTAGCAGGTGCTCCACTACAGAGTTGGTGGAAAGGATTTGAGGGGAGGAGGGACAGGAGAAGATTTGCAGTTAGCCTCCTTGCTTCCCTCACCAGAGTGGCTTAAGTCTCTTCTAATCAGAGGTGCCATTTTCTATTGATTGCATCTGGAATGATTTAACTTCAATTCTATTTGCTTGTGTCAAGTGTCATCAGGAGCTCTAGCCTGCCTGGTCAGCATTCTGAAGTGACTTTCCCCTCTGTTCAAAGGTACTGCTTTAAAAAAAAAAAAACAACAACAAGGAAGAGTTGATCCTACTGCACGTACTGGCTTTAGGGGAGCCTAGGCAGTTTGGATGCTCACCTTAGGAGACCTGGATAGAGGTGGGCGGTCCTTGGGCTTCCCACAGGTCAGGGAACCCTGATTGCTCTTCGAGCAGATGAGGGAGGGGGACTTGATCGGGGGACGGGGAGGGAAATGGGAGGCGGTTGCGGGGAGGAGGCAGAAATCCTTAATAAATAAATAAATAAATAAATAAATAAATAAATAAATAAATAAAAAAGAAAATGCTCTCTAGCCTCACTTCCTTGCTCCTGTTTTATGTGCTCATCAGCTGTGGTGACCACATGATGCATGAGGAAATAAGATTGTTTTAACCCTTAATAGCAGTCGGGAGTGTACAACCTAAATGGAGCCGTTACGAACAATCTTCCCACATTACTTCAGCGGCTATTCCTAGCTGGCAATCATTCAAATTGAATCTTAGCCACAAGACAATTAACACCAATGTCTCATTTTCTCATTCCCCCTGTTCATCTTAGCACGCATAGGTACATTAATAGATGCCTCTCTTTAGGAATAATGCGTAGGAAAGTGTAGATACAGATAAATAATATACTACTTCGCTCCTCAAAAAATTAATGTATTACTCACCTCACCAAGGATTTGATGTATTAACAAAGTTTCTTACAACCCATTAGTGTTGTAGTTCACAATCCAAACTCACACAAAACCCTTTTTGAAAAAATACATATGGTCACCCACAGAGAACCTTACTTAATTATATTTTAATTAGTCCAGAGCAAGACTCGTGCCTATTTTCTGGTACGTAATAGGTCCTCCAGTTGGCATGGGTGAGCAGTAAGAGCTGAGATTAATTACATCTTAATCCATTAATCCATTGCTGGATGGGAAGAATGGGTGGCGTATGCTGAAAAAAAAATCAATGAATGTCCTGCTCCTAAAGTTTACAGGGCCAACCTTGGACCATGCTGGGGAATTGGTTATCAGATGGGAAACAACTTTTAGAAACTGACTCCATTGCGGGGGGAAAAGCAATAAGCAAGTAGAAACTCTAAGTTGTTTTGATATTTCACTGTTATTTTAATTGAAATCTGGGGAGGAACAGGAGGATGGGCAATTTAAGATGCCAACCTGTCTAATAAAACTACATAGCCATAAAATATGTTTTTATATGAGGTACTGTGGATGATAATAATAGAAGAATTATAATAGTATCAGAAAGAAATTTAAAAATTGGAATACTTAACAGTATTTCCAGATTGAATGAATTTAGGAAGTACAACTTATTTTAGAATCCAAACACAAGAATGCTCAGGGTTATAATAAACCCATGTGAATACCGGTTGAGAAGAAATAGATACTGTCTTTAAGTTAGTTATATATATATATATATATATATATATATATATATATATATATATATAAAGCAAGGGACAAGCAGCAACACTACCAAGGATATAAATAAATATATAGTTGAGTGGGTTATTTTAAAAGCTCTATTCCCTGTAATCAGCAACTGGGTTAAGAAACAGAACTTTCCAGGGACTGGGGAGATGGCTCGGTCAGTAAAGTGCTGCTCTGCCTGTGGATGATGGGAGTTCAGATCCCCAGTGCTTACATAATAGCCAGGCACTGTCACATGAAGTATCTGCCACCCCAGAACAGGGGGAGGGTGGAGAAGAAACAGACAGGTCCCTAGAGCTCATCACTAGCCAGCCTTGCCAATTGCAGTCCCAGGATCAGTGAGATCTCCTGTCTCAAAAGACAAAGAGGAAAGGAAGATACTCAGTGTTGATCCCTGGCCTCCGTGTGCACAAGTATGTCAACAAGCACATATGTACACACACTAGGGTATGCTCAAGCAATACCCTAGTATTGGTAACACTGTACACACACAGCCTTCCTAGCAAGAATGTCCTTCTGTTCTCTTCAACAACAAACTGAACTTGTCCCCTGTATTCCTCATACACAGCATCCTGTTTAGTATAGAAAACGCATTCTTACATTGTCTACATTTTTGCCCTTGTAGTATGCCCATCAAGGGCACATTTCAGCATTGCTGAAAGAAGCATGCTGAGCTTTCCATGTTTTTGTCTGCACTATTTTCACTCATTTCATTCATTTGCAGCTTAAACAGGAAAGATCTTGGACCAAGTGCTCATGAAATTTCTTATACTCTGGTTTAATGGATTAGAAGCTTATTGTCTGTTTTCTCAGGTTGATAGTCCCTCTGTATCTCCTGGGAACTGAAAGCTGTGTCTCAATGCTTGTTTAGACTCAGTTTATATCTGTCTGGCAGGACTGTAGATGGTCTTTGGTCCTTTACCAAGAACATTAAGTCTAGATATCTCTTTAGGCAAGGACGTCAGCAGTTGCTGCGGGTGCTCAAGGTGTAGACCCAATAAGAACAAAAATGGTGATATACAATGTTATCATTTATATACAGCTGAGAACTTCTGTAAAGAAACCCCTTGAATCTCCTTTTTAGTAATGGAATAAAAGAGATCAATGCTGGAATTCTTCTCTTACTGATTTTCATAGCAGATCATTTCTTTGTAGGTTAGTAATTACTTAATGTATGATGAGCAAATAGCATTAAACATATTTAAATTAAATGGATGTGTCCATCCAAACTCAGGACGATCTTCAGTGCAGCCTGTGCGTAGACACTCCTATAAGATAAAATCAGCTTATAGAAGTATATGTGTTATATAAGCAATAAAGTAATATATATATTATCATTTATACAACACTAAAAGTCACAGTCAGCTCAATGTGCTGATGTTAACCACAGCCATGCCCTTATGAGATGTCATTAGCCTAAAAACAATGCATCTTCAACTGTTTGGGCCCATGCTTTGCAGTTTTCCATTATGTGTGGGTCAGCAAGGTGGTTCAGAGGGTATGAAAATGCTGGCTGCCAAGCATCAGGACCCAAGTTCATTCCCAGAACCCACGATAGAAGAGAACTAAACTAGCTTCTAAAACCATTCCACTGACCTTCACACATACACTCCCCCTACATCTCCACAGGCATGCATGCACACACATGCATATTCACACACACCCTACACATAATGCACACATCATATACAAGCATAAACAATAAAAAATAAACCAAAGAAACTTTTTAAAACTTGCATAACATGGGAACGCCAGCAAAAATGGATCTTTCTATCCTAAATTTCCACATGGCACTCAATTCTACTCTTCTGAAGCACACCTCTCGGCCCCGGTCATTGCTTAATAGCTTGGTTAAAACACAGGCAGTTAGTTAATGCTACTTCTTGCAGGAGCCATGGAAGTGCCTAGAGCATTTCCGGAAGTTAGGCCCAAGTTCCAGCTTGCATATTTGAATTAGCTGACTCACTACAGCATTTAATTTTTAAAATGTGAAGTTGTGTATAAGTGGTTTACATTGGATTTTTTTTTGAGAAAATTTGAATGCAAGTAGAGTCGAGCTAAGTAGCAATTAAACACAGCTGTCCAGATGTCTAAATTATCAAAAGACTTTGTAAGTAAGCAATTCCTTAGAAAAGCGAGCTCTTTTGTTCCATTCTTGTGGCAGAGCCTACATTTATTTGTAAGGGAAAATTCCATTCTACAAATAGAGTAAGGTCAGAAATTAAGGAGTTTTCAATACATGTATTTCTTTATTCTGAGTCTGGAAAAACTAACTGGAGACCAGGGATTTTAAAGAAATGTTTGTGAGAGTTTTACATTCATTTAGGTTTTCCTTGATTTTAAGACCCCTACATTCTCTTTAGAAGCCCATATTACTTCTGACGTTTCTTCTTATTCAGATATTTAGATAATTAAAGTATTCGTTGAGAAAAACCTATAAATCACGGCATTTAGCTCTCTATGAATGGTAGACATTCTTTCAGGCTGCGGTTCAGTGTCTGTGCTGCTTGCGTCTGCGCTTCTGTACGCCGTCCCCTTCGTCGCAGTGTAATGGATCTTCCACAGCCTCTTCTCAGCCAAGATTCCTGCTCTCATGCTTTGCAGTTCTTTAGCAATTGCATCACGTAGAAATGTCTGAGCGGAGCTGGAGCCGGAGGAACGCTGGGGTCCTTCCCTGCTCCCCCATCACAATCTGTGTCTTCCGAAATCGTTCTTCATCCAGCAGTTCTTGAGTATGCCGACTGCGGTACTTAATGAGCCGGGTACATAACCTACCCCATCCGATTCATTAAAAGGGTTAGAACAGACTGAGGACATTGATTAAAATAGCAAAATCAAAAACACATCATGCACACATTCAGTGATAGCGGACAAACAATGCTTTCTTACCAATTACTAAAGAAAATATTGACCTAATCTGGAATTCAGAACAATTCTGTTCCTTTCGCACAGAATTTCTATACAAATATGCTAAACAGAGCAGTAGATAGCTGACTTATCACCTGTATTGAAAAACATATAACGAGGAGAAGTCATCTATGACGTAAGACGTTGCATGTGTTAAGCAAAAATGGCTGTGCAGATTATGAATTGTGCACCAAAATAAAGAGAATTGTTTCCTAACTTGCTCATAGGGACGGCTTCAGTAATTATGATTCTGTGTCTAGAACCTTATACCCTGGGGAGAAGTTTAATGCCGAAGTGTGCTGCGTCCTGTAGCCTCTAGGACCCGTCCCTTAATTAGCCTTTTTCTTCCTTGGTTTGCTTTTGTTTTTGGTATAAAGAAGATGCAGCTTTCTGAATAACATTATTGGCGCTGAGTAATTAAAAGCTTGCTGTTTCACTTTTAAAGTTATATTTTCACAACAAAATAAAATGGAACACCCCCTTTATAAATCCTCTCAATTAAGGTGTGAGCTAACCAAGAGCATCAGGCTGTAACGTGGCCTATCCTCACCCAAAGCCATTGCTTCTCTTCCCACCAGAGGGCGCCACACAGTTCTAAATGCTCTATTCCTCCTCAGGCAAGAAACTGCGGCTGATTGGAAAGCCACCTTTTTTACACTTGTGTTTTGCATCCAGGAAAGTGGGAAGCAACATTAAAAAGGGGGACGGATGGAAAATAACTTCTAAACTCAAAGTTACAAGAAGCAGCACAAGAATTAAAATTTACTCTTCAAAATAATTTTAATGCCCTCTAGGCAAAAGATAGAGCCGGCGCAGATCCGGCCCAGACAACCTTTGCAATTCGCTTGGGGATAGGACAAAGACAGGACAGATACAAATGAAGGGCAAAGTCGAGAATAGGACCTGAATGCTGGTAGGCACGAGCAAAGGCATGTCCTTCCTACTGGAAGGCAGAACTGGGCGACGTGGCATTTCACTTTCAAAGGTAACAGAAGCCAGGGCAGAACCACCTGTTTCTGGCTTTTATCACAGACACAGACATTGCATAACGAATGTCATTTCTCTGTTTAAATACCCTCAGTGGCTCGCCACTCCTTTCAGAATTACATTTAGCTCTGGAGTTACTCTGAACTGATTTCATGGATCTGTCGTGACATCATACCCTCGCCACAGAGGGGAATAAAATCAATCGTTGTATAAGTTTAACCCAGCTGACATCCTTTTTTTTTTTCTTATCCAGCCTTTCTCAACAAAGGAAGCCCTGCAATGACTAACCACGAACACGGGAGGGTAGCTGTGCCTCAGGACACAGGACACGGGTCTGTCTGCGCTGTACTTTGACTGCTCCGATTCTCTCACTAGCTTCAGACTCAACTTACCCTGGATTTCATATTTCATGTCCTTAAAATGAATGAGCAACAAAGTCAGCCTCAGCTACATAGTAAGTTTGAGGTCTGGATTACATGAGATCATCTCTCTCTCTCTCTCTCTCTCTCTCTCTCTCTCTCTCTCTCTCTCACACACACACACACACACACACACACACACAGACACACACACACCATCTCACACACAGACACAGACACACACATACCCTGTCTCTCTCTCTTGCTTCTCTCTGTCTCTCTCTCTCACACACACATACACACACACATAGACACCATCTCTTGCTCTCTTTCACACACACACACACACACGGACTATCTCTCTCTCTCTCTCTCTCTCTCTCTCTCTCTCTCTCTCTCTCTCACACACACACACACACACACACACACACACACACACACATACGCTGTCTCTCTCTCTTGCTCCTCTCTGTCTCTCTGTCTCTGTCTCTCTCTCACACACACACAGACACACACACTGCACACTTCCACTATTAACTGATAGTCATTGGTTTCTGAAACATCTATTTCAAATGTGCAGATGCTTTCTTACAACACACTTATGTACACATGCACATATCTTTTTAAAAGTGAGATGAACCTATTTTTAAACTTGTTTTCATCTGATGCTGTATTATATTAATTTATAGATTTTATATTAATTATATATTTAATGGAATTTTCCCTGTCATCAAATAACTCTACAACATCAAAGAAAGAAGAAAATGAGTTAACAAAGTTGATTTCATCATCGGAGTTGGCACATAGTACTGGCTATTTCTTCCTGTTTCCAGACGCTTCATGACTCAGCTGTCTTCTTCACGTCACATTCCTGGTCGGAGGGATCTTCTTGGACCACACAATCCAAACAGGCTATTCTCTTTCTTAGCAGCCTATCAGTTTCTCTTCTAGCCTGCTAACATAAATTGTCACATACACACGTGACCCACAGGCTTCTTGTCTCAAGCTGACTGGAGGAAAAATATAAGAGGATCCTTGAGCAGGATGTTACATTAGCCTGTGCTTCTTATTAGCCTATGTTAGACTCATGTATGTATACTACAAAACCTACTGAATCTTTCAATCAAAGGTCTGAAATCACTTTTGAGTTTCGCCCTCCAAGAGTGGCAGACCCTTTAGGAAATACTGCTCAGATCTATCTAAGCTCTGCATTTTATTTATTTATTTAGTTCCTTATTTATTTATTTACTTATATTTTTGTGAAGGAGCCGTCTCACACCAACAATTGCCCATACTATAAATGCTGCCAGCAGAAGTTACGGGTCCTCTCTGAGGAACACACCAATATTGATAGTGGTTTTGCTTTCGTAGGTTGGTTTCTTCCTCACCTTTACTTGCTATTTCATCTGCCTTAGAGCAGCTGTTACCAATTTTTATTCTAGTAACTCTCTTAAGAAACAGCCACAAACCTGAATTTGTCCTACAGCACCCAATATTTGTCTGCTCACATCTTCTCTTCTTTCTTTCTCTTTTTCTCTCCCTAGGTTAGCATTCCTTACCCATTGCCTCTTAGGAGACCCATTATGTTTGCCTGGATCAAGATGAAGAAGAGCGGCCTTTGTGATTTCTCTCCTGTTTCTCAGCTGGATGCTCAAAGCAAAGGAAGCTTGTGCTATTCCTTTCTAGAACCTTCAGTTTTGTACATGCTAGAGAATGGAAACATGAGGACTGTATCCCCAGCAGAATTTGGAGCTACGGAAGAGGGTAAGAAAACACAGGCAACTGTGGCAATCAGACTGTGTAGCTACGAGAAAGCTATCTTCTCATGAAGGATCTTGTTTTTATCTTCTCCCCCAAAAGTAAGTAGCATATGAGTTTGCGGGGATGGATAGGAGTTTACTGTGAAGACGAGAAGGGGCGGCAGGAATACCCTTATTAAGACATGCTGTTTCTGATCCTGGCCGGATGCTGGAGTGTAATCCTCAAAGAGAAAGTCTCAGACCTTCCTAAAAGAAGCCCCAGAGTTACCCTTCCAATCGTATTTCTATGATCCCAAATTGGCATTACATAATCATGTTACTATGTAGATAGTTAGAAAATTAAGTAATTATAATTGCCCAATATTCCCAAGTACCGTGCAATCAGTTCAGGTGGCAGTTCAAGGCTCATCACGGTCCTTGGAGCTAGCAAATTGTTTTACGTATAGCAGGTTCCTGGCACTTACTTAAAATGTAAAAGACTTGAAAATTGACATTTCACAGAATGATGGAAGGGCAGAGAACTGAAGAAGAGTAGCAGGATTCTAAAGTCTTTAGGGAACGGTTGTGCTGTGCTCCTCTCTGCTTGGAAATAGTATATTGTCCAGGGTCCACCCGCAGGCTTCAGAGGCCAGACCCGGCTCCTGGGATTTCTTATTCCCAATGAAGTCCACAGCCAATGAACCTGACAGAACGTACTATTCGGGCTGAGAAATAGATTGGGTGGATTAGCGGATATGGATTCTTGTGATATCCGTCCCATGTAAAAAGTTGCAAAGAGTTATAAAAACATAGATAAAACCGTGTCATTCGCGATATAGGTACCACCAAATCACTCTCTTTTTTTTTTTTTTTTTTTTTTTTTGGTTTTTCGAGGCAAATCACTCTCTTAATCTGAGCGCTTTTGAACACAGTCTACCCTGGTGAGGCACAGATTTTGTCTGCTGAACTCTGATCACTTCCGCTGTGATGGATGGTTGGTGACTCATGATCTGAAAGCCTGAGGGAGTCTCTAATTAAATTAATATCTTGGGCTGTTATATGTAATATGGCAGCCTCTAACAATATGTGCTCACTTAAACTTGCATAAGCTAAAATCAGGCAAATTCAAAAGTTTAAGTTTTTGCTCACCTGTTCCATATTTCCAGGAATGCAGTCCGACTTCGAAAAGCTCCGGTGATCGCAGCCGGAGACTTCTGCGGATGAGTGCCGCAGCTTAGACTGTATTGCCAGCCACAGCCAGCGCACCACGGCGTCTTCCATTTCTGTTGCACTGAGTATTGGTGGGAATCTTTCCTCCATGTTCCTTCTCTCCTTTCCTGAGCTGTAAAAGCAGAGAGCACAGCAGGTGCCATTGCCCCCCTTTGCTAAGATTAAGCGACCACTCTATGACTCACCCACTTAACACTGGGATCAGCCCTGAGGCGGGAGGGGGATAATTTTGACTCAATTACAGACACCTTTCTTGGGTGAGAGATTTTAAAAAAGAAAAAGAAAAAAATATTTCTGGGTAATGGATTCTGAGCGAAAAGAAAATCACATCCTAAGACAAAGCTAAAAGGAATAAGGAACATGTGGGAGGGGTTTTCTCCCTGTGTGAAATCATCCTTTCTGTAATTTTATGTGACACTTTCTTACAGGGTAAGAAAGGCTACGCAGGTGATCAAATTTGCCTAGGAAAGCAAATCCTGCTCTCCTCACCACAGCCAGACTGTTATCCGATCCTCTGGGAGGAGCGGCTGATTGGTGATGAGAACAGCCACAGCTTCCTAGCAACCTGTTCTGACTTGCACGTTCCAGTTACCCAGGCAAGCACTCATAACCGCCATTTCGTAGTCCACCCCCCTTTTTCTGCTGTGTAAACGAGCGAATGGGGGAAGAGGGCTGGATCTCACAGCCACTCTGTTTATGAGGATGTGTTCCAGCATGTACATTAACAGGAGATGTTTAACGGGTCAAACGCTGTAAAGCAGTCAGCTGAAAAGCAAAGCTAGAAATCACATCAAATCTGTAGCTCAAAAGTACAAAATGCTACTCATAAAATTTAGGGCCTCACACAGAAACTGAAGCTACAAACAGAGATCCTGTACAGGTCTGAGCTAGGTCCTCTGCATGTACCTTATGGTTGTGTAGCTTGGTGTTCTTGTGGAGCTCCCAACAATGCCTGTGCTTATGACCTTCTCCCTCCCATGGGTTACCAGGTCCAGCCTTGATAGGAGGGTTTGAGCCCAGTCTTATTGTACCTTGTTTGGCTATGTGCAGTTGATATTCCTGGGAAGTTTGGTTTTTTTTTGGGAGGGGGGAGCTGATCTGGGGTAGAGGGGAGGTAAGGGGAGGGACTGGGAAGAGTGAAGGTAAGGAAAACTGTGGTCAGGATGTAACGTATGAGAGAAGAATAAAAGTAATTATTCTTTTATTATTATAGTAATAATAAAATAATTATTAATTTAATAATAATTCTAAATATGTGAGTGGATGTTGTTCCCAGCTACACGTCAACACACAAAATGACTGTGCTATTTTAACTGGAGACATGGCCACATCTCTCCCTGTTTCACCCGTGCCCTGCAGAACAAACAGATTGTAGGATGCCCGTCCCCAGTTGATAAATTTACGATACCTAAGGCTCAGGAAACATCATGAGAGATGGGGTAAGAACATTCTAAGACAATGGACCATAGCATCTGATTCAAGTAAATAAAAACACATCACCTAACCACTGATGAAGCTAGCCACAGTGGCTGTCTGCCTTATTCACTATTTATATGTCAACTCAAATTGTCTTCAATCTAAATGCTATCTTCTATATATTACAGGGAAGTGGCATTTAACTACATCAAAAAATATGGTCCCCTAAACAAGATCTATTAATGACAACAGCATTTTCCCTGCCAAGGCAGACGAGGAAAATTTTTAGGGCTATACCCTCAGATGAATGGTTAATGGGTACTGAGAGATGGAGAATCGCTCTCCTCCAGGATGAAAAAAGTTTTATTGGGCTCTACCCTGAGATGAATGGCTACAGGTAATTAATGGCTACTGAGAGATGGAGACTCGTTCTTCTCCAGGGGCAACTATCCTAATGTGTTATCCAATCCCAAGTGGTCAGCTTAAAACAAATATGCATACGTGTAACACTAAATGAACTCAGTAAGTTAGGAGTTTGTGTGTGTGTGTACACAATCACCTATATACAATGACACACAGAAATATACACATGCGTGTACAAATGATTAATTACAGAAGAGGCGGTCATGAATTTGAAAGAGAGTAAGGGGCATTGACAAGTTGGAGGGGATGCAAGGGAGAGGTGGAAATGATGTGAATATAATAATCTTCAATGAAATTTTCAAAAAAATTAAAGTGTAAATTAAAAAATAAAAGTGAATGAGAGTACTTTCTGGAAGGAAAAAATGTATGAATGAAGACTCAATTACTAGATCTGGATGGAGGTGGGCGGTCCTTGAACTTCCCACAGGGCAGGGAACCCTGATTGCTCTTTGGGCTGACGAGGGAGGGGGACTTGATCAGGGGGAGGGGGAAAGAAATGGGAGATGGTGGCGGGGAGGAGGCAGAAGTCTTAAAGAAAGAAAGAGAGAGAGAGAGAGAGAGAGAGAGAGAGAGAGAGAGAGAGAGAGAGAGAGAGAGAGAGAAAGGAAAGAAAGGAAGAAAAATTCACATGCAAAAAAAAAAGTCTCTTTTAAAGATGTTCTACTTTGATCACTTATTGTCCACAAGCTTATAACCTAAAAATTCACTTTATTTGGGAAAGAGTTGGGATGTAAACTTTTGATCCCTGTAAATTGCTGGAAGCTGACTCTTAGAAAAGAACAAATGGTCAGGGGAATCTGAAAATGACTTATAAAGGACCAGTCCCTTTTATTTCTTCTCTATTTTAAAGTGGATTGATTCTCAGTGTAAATTTTGGAACCTAATATAACTGGAGATGTTGTAATTAATGATGAAATATGAATATATATTATAAAAAATTTCTAATAAACCTCAATTTCATATGCTGCCAATGTTATTATAACAAGAGCAAAATTATTCATATTTTAATAGTTTTCCTTATTTAAACACTGTCAATAATCGGATTTCCTACTTATCCTATAAACAAGAAGATTTAAAAGTGAAAGGGCCTATGAACATGATTTGAAATACTTCATTTAAATATTCACCATTCTTTCTGTTCAACACTATATTATAATATCACACTGGGTGTGTGAAAGTGAGTGTATGTGTGTATTTCTGTCTCTTGTTTTGTCACAGATTTTTCCTATAGTGCCCTGAATGGTGTCTCTCTCTATGTAGACCAGACAAGGCTTCAAGTCATAGAGACCAACCTACTTTTCCCTCCCCAGTGTTTGGATTTGTGGTGTGTGCCACAATGCTCAGCATACATGCATCTCTTTATGATTCATATTTTAGGAGTTCACTGATTAGCAGAACTGGCAAAGATGTTATTAAAGTTTGATTTTTCTGATTCCATAGTAACTCTGATCTAACTAATGATTATAGACAAGAATAAATAGTTGCAAAGTTTTAAAAAATTTTTAGAGACTCACAGGTGATACAATTTAGAAGAAAGGTAACAGTCTGGTAGGATAGAAAACAAGAAGGATGGCAGAGGTATCTTCACTATGGAACAGACGTAATATGAAGGAAAGTTACAAAAAAGCTGTAGGAATGGGGACGTGAGCACAGGAGGAAACTGTGAGGGAGTATAGATGCCTAGATGTAGATGCAATTCCAAAGAGGAATGCCAACACAACTGTGTTAAGTTTTCCCTCCTCAAAATAATTATGTTGAAAAGTTAAAGAGAATTTGTACATAATCAAAGGCACACAGAAGGAAAAGTTCCTCTGCCTATGATTTGTCTTCCTACTAGTTTCACATATCCATAAAGATACTTCCAGTACAGAGAAACAGAAAACACTAGTCAAATTCACTGACATTATAAGTGGATATTCAAAACAGATGCTCTGAAGTTCCAAAGGAAGTAGGCTGGTCATTAACAGAGCTCTGGTATTGATTAATGGGCTCTGCTAACAACTCACTGTGACAACTCCTTGGAGGGCAACCGTCTTTACCAGCTCTGACCGTGGGAGGCTTCTATCATGACGGCAACATGCCTCGCGCAAATCCAAGCTTCGTACAATTGAAATAAAACACATATTAACATTATGATATTGGTTGCTAAAATCCCAAGATATATGCTGACAGTTTGGTCTTGGATAACCCTAATATATCTTTTCATTGGGAGAGATATTCAGCTCCCAGCATCAGGGGTGATTTATTTCTGCTGAAAAACTCTGTGGTTGTCATGTCCTATGATAAAGGCAATGAAAAACTTGTATAACTGATACTTCTCCCAAAGGACACCTGATTCCTAATGAAGAAAGGCTAAGTAGCAAATGATCAACATATATTTCCTTCCAATCTTATTATTCTTAGACCCATTCTTTGGTTGAGGGGCATCTAGGTTTTATCCAGGTTCTGGCTATTACAGATAATGCTGCTATGAACATAATTGAACAAATCTCTCTGTAGTATGATTGAGCATTTTTTGGGTATATGCCCAAGACTGGTGTTGCTGTATCCTGAGGTAGGTTGAGTCCCAATTTTCGGAGAAACCGCCATACTGATTTCCAAAGTGGCTCTACAAGTTTGCATTCCCTCCAGCAGTGGATGAGTGTTCCCCTTACTCCACATCCTCTCCAGCATAAGCTATCATTGGTGTTTTTGATCTTAGCCATTCTGACAGGTGTAAGATGGTATCTCAGAGTTGTTTTTATTTGCATTTCCCTGATAAAACTGAGAAGCTTCTGTAAAGCAAAGGGCACAGCCAATAAGACAGAAATGCAGCCAACTGATTGGGAAATTATTTTTCTAACCCCACATCAGACAAAGGACTGATCTCCAGAGACCCTGCCCATCTCTGGATACTGCTTCAGGAGAGCTGGCTCCTGTAATCTGGCCATCACCTCGGCCATAGGAGAGCTGACCCTGATGGGTATCAGCCTAGGAGAGCTGACTCTATGCCTGGCCTGAAGTGGAAGGTCCCATTGCCCCAGACTTACCAACTTAGCCACCACCCAGACACACATCATGGGTCTTGAGTTGACTCATCCTAAAATCACACCCTTCTTTGACTTGCTGGAGTGAAGAAAGGGACCGGTCCTGCAGTACCATAGCCATAGGCTCTTCATGACTCTGGGCAGGATAGCTGAGAGGAGTTTGGGTGAGGATCCCGTGGTGATGGTGTGCCAGAGACAGAGGCCTTGAACCAGACCAATGTCTCATTGCAATAAATGTTTGCAGTGGGGCCGATAGGACAAAAGGGTATGCTGAGTGACAGACCTGAATGAGGAGGTGTTGAAGAGATGGCAAAGATGGCGGGGTGTGGTGTTTTTTTGTTTGTTCTATATTTAATTAATTTTGGGGCTACTGTAGGGGTAAGGGGGGGATATGGAGGGACTGGGAGGTGAGTGGGATTGAGGTGCATGATGTCAAATTCCCAAAGAGCGAATATAGAATTATGTTATGTATAATATATATGGATTATTGTTCCTCTTTATCTTTCATTTGCAAGGAAAAAAATATTAAAGCAATTCAAAGATAAATTACAGTAAACATACTATAATATAAACCAGCCTTTAAAAATTACTGAAATTTAGTTTACTTAATCATATGTATTGCACTAAATGGCTTTAGTTTAGGAAGTTACTGAATTCGAGACCTATCTGACTGACATTTTCAAATTTTATATTCTCCTTTTTAGAGGCCATTATCTTTCTGTGTTTTCAATTTCAAGATTCGCTACTCATCTCAGCAAAGACATTCTTCTTCCTTTTGTTCTTTTCAAATTGCTCTTCATGAGTCACTCAAATTCATTTTTCTATACAAAATATCATAAAGTTAGTTTTGAAGAGAACAATTCAACCTTATCAATAACATGTGTTGTTTTATTCCTTATGAAATTTCAAGAAAGTCTTAAGGAACCTTAGTGCAAACTATACCTGCCTAGTCAGCATTCTTTTTGAATAGTCAGTTTTTTTCTTCCATTCAGAGATATCCCTTCCTTTTAAAAAGAGATCTGATTATTTTTATTTTCTGTTTACAAATGTCTTTCCTGCATGTATGTTAGTGCTCATGTGTGTGACATATTCTTGGAGTCTAGAAGAGGCCATTGAATTTGGGGATATATGTGGTTGTTAGCCACCATGTGGGTACTGAGAACTAACCCCAGACCTCAAAAAGAGTAGCCAGGGCTTTTAAAGGCTAATCCACCTCTTTAGCCCACAATATACACTCCAATTAATGAAAATAAAATAGAGAATATAGAAAATACATATTACAATTTTGTTTTATGAAAAATTGCTCACTAAATTAATGACTTTTTATACATCACCTGATAGAGTCCCTCTTTACCTTCTAGATGCTCACATTTAGAGACGTCAACCTGCTTTTTCAAGCTTGAACTTCAATACAGACCATCAAAAAAAAAAAACCCAAAGACTCTCCCTTAGTATGTTCCTTTAACCCAGTGCTAGGGATGGTTTACTTTTCTGGGAGTTATTGACCATGGGATCTTTAGAGGATCCAAAATCAAATTGTGTCCCCTGCACTTGAATGCCTAGCAGAACTACAGTAAACTGTACTGCTGAATACGCCACTTATTTTGAATACAAGACACAGAAATATCAAGGTGGAACTGAATTGGATGCCTCCTTCCTACCTACCACCGTTCATTATACTACAGGCCCTCTGTAGGATGCTGGAGCAGAAAATCATCAATGGTCTTACACAGCAGTGAGCTTGTGCACTACAATACTGACCCACCAGGCAAGATATGGCCTCTGGCATCACAGTGGTGTGATGCGTTAAGGGATAACCAGCTGCTTTCTGATTATATTCGAGACCCCTGTATGAGAGGGAATAGATGCCTCATACTGTAAACCTGGTCAAAAGTCTGTGCCTGAAGAGATCAAAGGCCCTAAGATAGAGTTTATTACTGATGTTTTGCTATATGGATGTATAGTCAAAGTGCCTTCTAACTATTTATATTAAATCTATAGACAAGTTCTGTTCTAATTTTGATCAAAAATCTTCTACTACTTCTCTCTTCTTTTCTTTTCTTTTTTTACATTAAGGATGGTTAATGTAGAAACAGTACCTGAACTGGCCTTCTCCTGTAATCAGACTAGTGACTACCCTAATTGTCACCATAGAATGTTCATCCAGAGCCGGGCAGTGGTGGCACACGCCTTTAATCCCAGCACTCGGGAGGCAGAGGCAGGTGGATCTCTGTGAGTTCGAGGCCAGCCTGGTCTATAAGAGCTAGTTCCAGGACAGGAACCAAAAAAGCTACGGAGAAACCCTGTCTCGAAAATCCAAAAAAAGAAAAAAGAAAAGAAAAAGAATGTTCATCCAGTAACTGATGGAAGCAGATGCAGAGATCCACAGCCAAGTACTGGGTTGAGCTCCTGGAAGAGAGGGAGGAAGGATTCTATGAGCAAGGGGGTTCAAGACCATTATGGACAAAATGGAACATATGGACATATGACCAGCTGGACTTGGTGGGAGCTCATGGACTCTGGACTGATAGCTGGGGAGCCAGCATGGGCTGAACTAGGCCCTCTGCGTGTGGGTGACAGTTGTGTGGCTTGGTCTTTTTGTGGGGTTCCTCGCAATGAAACCATGATTTTTCCCTCCTGCAAGAGCTGGCTTTCTGGAGCCCATTCCCTGTGGTGGGATACCTTGCTCAGCCTCAATACAGGGGCCTCAACCTCGTATGCCAGGCTTTGTTGACTCCCCATGGGAGGCTTAACCCTCTATGAGGAGTGGATGGGAGGTTGGGGCAAGGGAACGAGGGGAGGGAGGGGGAACCGTTGTTGGTATGTAAAATGAATAAAAGCTGTGTATCTGATAAAGTGCTAAAAATGACTGACTGTTGCAGGTTCACCATTAGACAGCTATACCATCCCTCCAAGCTCTGGAAGCATTATAAAAGAGGATGTGGAAAGAACGGGAGAGTCAATGGGTGAAGAAGAGCACCGTAGCATGTCGTCTGGATATGACACTGAAGCTGTCATTGCGAATGCACAATAGCAGTGGCTCCCTGCACCGGAACTGCACACAGACCTATGAAAGCAGGCTGGTCACTATTTTAGAAGATGAAGGGGATAATTAGGAGAGACAGAAAGATAAGAGAGAGTGATAGGGAGTGAGCATGATTCTACTGCATTGTTTATGTGTCTCATAAAACTATGATGTTTAAATACCTCTCTGGAAGGTATAACAACTATGATACGTGAAATGAAACTGAAGGTTGATGGACTGAGGAACTCAAGGAAGAGTGTGTATGTGTGTTAGCATCAGAGCCCACTGACAGTACGATACCAAAGCTTGTCATTTTGGTGAGTATTCTGTTTTGCAACTTCACAGTTGCTTGTGGTACTATCTACTGTCCACTCTATCTTCAAAGATTGTTTAAAAGGGATGATCTGTGAATGTATAAGCTCAAAAGTCATTCCCTGTCTATTACATCAATATAATAAGCTAAGTTCCATTTTTTTTTTGCACAGTGAAAATAAAACCTCTTCTCAGGTATACTTTGCTTTCCATCTGGAAGGAAAAACGCCTGCCAGTTTTAAAATAACACCTTTTTCCCATGTTAAAAAAAAAAAAAACCTCCTTGCCAGCACTCTGCTCTTTGCCTCTAGTTCTAGATAACACAATTATCACACCCAAGTGAGAGCTATCAAAGAAATAGCATTTAAGGCAGAAATTATACATTGAGAAAGACGACTAATGCTTGATAATAAATTTCAAATTACTAAAACTGGAAGATTATTGTTTTTTTAATTTAATAGATGATATTTTATATGACATCTTTTAAAAATGAAATTGAATTTAGCTCCGTGTCCTCACCTTCAAGAATTTGAGACCTTAGGGATGCGTCTATTATATAAAGATTGCTAACTGACTTGCTCTGTGGAGAATTTTTAGGAGGGCTATTAGGATATGGATTTAGAACAGCTGGGCTTTAGAAATTAAAAATTTAGGTAGTCTTGAAAGGCAAGCAGCAGGAGGCACAGCAGCTTGGACATCTGCTGCCACCACCACTGCCAGCGTGGTCGCTATGGTGACAAGTCTTAAAACTTTCCTTCTCTCCTGGTGTCACTTGTTCAAGAGTTATGTTGCAAAAGTTTATTGTGTATAGATGTTGTTCCTGCATGTGTTTCTATGCATCCCTTGCATGCCTGGTGTTTACTGACTCAGGAGAGAGTGTTGGGTCCTATGCACCTTAAGTTATAGACAGTTATGAGCTTCTCTGTGAGTGCTAGGCCCAGGACCTCTGGAGGTGCAGAGAAAGCCCTTAATGTCACTGAGCTATCTCTCTAGTCCCACTTGCTCAAGGATTATAATCACAGGGAAGAGTATCTAGTAGAGATCTTAAACTCTTAAACTAGTTGCTACCTCCCATATACAGTGAGATCTGAGCAGAAAGAACCAGGCTCCCTGAAGCTGCCACAGTCCAATGATATGGAGATAAAATAGAAAGTCTGTCTTGGGCCTGGCAGTGCAGAATAGAGGTAGACAGGGAAAACTAAACTGAATGCTGGTAGAAAGAAGGCAGAGTCAAGGAGATGCCATGTAGTCCCCTCTGG
The DNA here is from genome assembly GCF_037038515.1 of Microtus pennsylvanicus. Lineage (NCBI taxonomy): Eukaryota > Metazoa > Chordata > Mammalia > Rodentia > Cricetidae > Microtus > Microtus pennsylvanicus. The sequence continues at coordinate 29,778,139 of NC_134600.1, forward strand.
CCACGTGGCAATACACAGATTAATAGAAATGGGTTAAATTAAGATGTGAGAGTGAGCTAGAAAGATACATAAGCTAATAGGCCAAGCAGTGTTGTAATTAATGCAGTTTCTGTGTGTTTATTTTAGGGCTGAGCATCTGGGAACAAAGAAGCGGCCTCCTTCTACAGTCCAAGCTAAGAGCAAAACCAAAAGAGTCTTTACTAGGAAAAATAATGTCATAAGAGAAACAAATAACTGTGTCAACTCCCTGAACAAAAATGAGAACGTGTTTTGCACTTAAATACCTGATTGTCACATATTATAACCTCTCAAGTCTGTCCATTTCATAAAAGCAGGTGGGACTAGAATAAGAACTTAAGGCTCAGTGTTAAACCCCTTTCTATCTTGTCTTCTCTCAGAGATGCTATCAGGAACTTGGATGCAGTTAGTCTCCAACACATAGTGGGAAATTTATCTCCTCTTTCTCACAACCCTTCACACATCCACAAATATAGTTTCTTCTGGATTGCTGAATGCAGTGGTTTGTTGTGGGAGCTGCGGGCTGTGTTCCTGCCATCCAGCTCCCGGCTCCTGGCCGCCTGGCTGGCTTATACCCCGAAATAACAACACACAAATTGTATTCCTTTAAACACTGCTTGGCCCATTATATCTAGCCTCTTCTCGGCTAACTCTTGCACCTGGACAAGCCAATTTCTAATAATGTGTGTAGCACCCCAAGGTGTGATTACCAGGAAGATTCTAGCCTACATCCATCCTGGGTTGGAGCTTTATCGCGTCGGCTCCAGAGAGTAGAGCTATCGAGTCTGAGCTCACTTCCTCTTCCTCCCAGCATTGTGTTTTGTTTATTCCACCCACCTATGTTCTAACCTATAAAATAGGCCAAGGCAGTTTTTTTATTAGTCAATGACCTTCCTCCATCATTTCCCCTTTTTCCGTTTAAACAAAAAGGAAAAAAAATGTTGGAGGAAGGTCATTGGCTAATAAAAAAACTGCTTGGCCTCTGATAGGACAAAAAATTAGGTAGGCAGAGTAGACAGAACAAAATGCTGGAAAAAAAATCTGAGTCAGGAGTTGCCATGATTCTCTCATTCCAAACGCAGGTTAAGATCTTTCCTGGTAAGCCAGCTAGTGGTGCTACACAAAATATTAAAAATGGGTTATATCAATATGTAAGAGATAGCCAATAAGAGTTTAAAACTAATGGGCCAAGCAGTGTTTAAAAGAATACAGTTTCCGTGTAATTATTTCGGGTATAAAGCTAGCCGGGTGGTGGGAAGCAGCCCGCCAATGTTTAACACCAAAGACACTCCACTGGGAGCTTGTCTTCTTGGCAGAACTGGCCTTTGGATTAAGAAAAGCCCATACCTCAACTATTGACAAAGATAAAGAATATCCTTAAGTGGATAAAACAGGATTGTTTTATCTTGCCAAGACAGGGTAGGATAGTTCTAAGAAAGTTCCTTGCCTTTAATAATGGTATGTCAGTTATGTTAGGCCTCAGCCAAAGTTGGTTGACTCAACATTACAAACAAGACTTTGGATGATTGCCCAGGTAGTCAGTTGTCTCTGTCATTTGTTGCACATTTTGGATATCTCTTGTTTGTTAAGTAATATTAATTCCCTTCTCAGATCTTTGATGGAGTTAAAGATTATATAATTGTAGTTACTCTCTACATTATTTAGACTCCTTGAGATAGAATGTTTAGCAAAACTTTTGTTATATGTTTCTTGCTCAATATTGATTGTTATATTTATTATTTGTTACTATTGTATATAGTTGTATTTGGTTTAGTTCTGTCTTATTTAGACAAAAAGGGGAGATATAAGGGAAACTCCGCCCAATGAGGGGAGTGTTCACCTCAGGCTAATGTTTACATATAAATCTGGCAGCCTGAGCCCCACCGCTCTCTTTTTTTGTATCTCCTGCTCATCGCTGGACTCTGGTGTTGTAAGCTATTCCTTCATTAAAATTTGCTGTTTCATATTAAGCTAGCCTGGTTATTACGCTGCCTACAATGGTTTTTAAACACCTTTCCTTCATTTTCCTGAAAGAAGATCAAGGTTGCCTATTTATACAAGTTCTCTCCTACATAAATGACTGTAGTGGGGAAGGGAAGTTCCAGAGGACAGCCATATGCAAGCACACACTCTAGCTAATGTCTGCCTAATAACGTCCCCACCCTGGAGTTAGTAAAAGAAATTGTTATGAACCCTTAGACAGACAAGAGTATTGGTGACCTTCACAGGTCCCTAGACACATTTTGAGTAGCAATAACAACTTCTCAAACACTCTCAACTTCTCAATAAATTTGGATTATTTTTATGAAAACTAGAAACTTCAGGAGAGACAATAAGTTAAACTTTTATAAAAATTTGACTAAAAAAGCGTCCATTTTTGTATCAAATAATGTGCCCAATATTTGAAATGGAAGAGTAAATTCAAATAAAATAACAACAAAAATATTCTCTTCAAAAATTTTAGCAGTAAAAAACAGAATAAATTAATATCATGATATTGTGCATTAAAGTGTCTTTCTTGATAGAGTCTTTGAGAATGAAAGAAAAATATTTGCCACTGATTTCAGCATGTAAACTGTATAAAATAAATACGCACATACAAATACACTGAGAAAGGGTACAAAGGACAGAGAACTTTAATTTTGTTCTGCTGGCATACTCTTTCATTTGAAGCCATTAAATCATTTCATTTAATTACTAGTGAATCATGAATGAAAATCTAATCAATAATGTTGTCTAGATGTATTGGTGTTTAATGTACATGAAGCTTTTGTTACAAGTGAATTTTTCCTGATGAAACAGGTTCATTTACCTCCTATTTTAAGAACTGATACACACAAGGCAGTTGTTAGGAATATCATTGTTGTGCCTTTTGCTCGTTCAATCACATCGAATGCACACACTATCGCATAGCTACCAGTTATTCCCATTACAGATCAAGTCAATTATGGATCAAAAGGAACCAAGTGCAAGCGGCAACTCCAGGTCTCGCGTGTAACTGGGATGGAAAAATCTAGATGTTCCAGTTAAGCAGGGTCCAACTAATAGATGGCCACGAAAATAGTAACTTAAGAATTACTATAAGAGCTATTTAATATGAGAATTTTTCTCTCAACACATTTGGTTTAATGAATTGACTAGTAAGAATAAGGTAACATCTCCTCATTGGAAGATTTTTCCATTTTACTTTTCTTATAAGAGGGAGGTACATGATTTATTTCCATGGCTTATTCTTTATGGATTCAGCTAAAGGGAATGAAACTTCTTGACCCCCTTCACAATCTAATTACCTTCAGAATTTTACTTTGAAACATGCATTGATACTTTTTATTCATGTATATAATGTTCTTTTTTTTACTTGTTAAAAATTTGCTTAATTTTTGAGATGCCAGAGGGTACAATTTTATAAAAGCAACAAGAATTCCCTTTTATGCTGACTGTGTATTACTAGCAGCAGATTCTTTGGTCATGAAGTAGAGGTCAAGAAAATCCTAGAAGACACTGAGCTTCCACCTCTGGCCTCCAAAATTGCCCATGCACGGGGTCAATTACATATACAGAAACTGTAAGATACCAGGCTATTTAGTATAAGAATAATACATATTGTTCAATAATGGTTTGGTGGGTAAAAGGCCTTGGACCAAGACTGCTGATCTGGATTCCATCTCCAGATGGAAGGAAAGGGCTGAATCTTGATGCTCTCCTCTGGTTCCAATTTAAGTACTCCACAGCCTGTGAAGTCCACAGCACAAATGCAAGTAAAAAGTAATCATAGAATCAATTTAATGATAATGTAAAAGACATATTTTGATGAAAATAATGTTCTCCAAAACAAGCCAAATATATGGCATATTATTTACATGTGTGAAAATCACAGAAGATATATAATAATGTTATAAAAATACCTCCCAATTCAACATTAAACATGTTGTGGCAGAATGTGTATTTCCAAAAGCAACAAAATACAGCCTCACATGAGTGTGTATTTAGTAGACAACATGACACAGCATTGAGAATGCTTGGAATATGTGAGGATCCCAATGCTTTAAGAATATTATTCTGATTATTTTTTTCTTACTCATAGAATTATAAATGAGTGAGGGCAGATGATTTTAATCCAAAATTTTAATTTTTTAAAGGAACATACTTTGTAATGGTCCATAATTTATAACTTCAGATACATTTCATACAGGATCGTGCCTCATCTGTTTGAACATACAGACACTGACTCACTGACCTCTCTTTAATACAAGGGTCAATTTTAAATTTTCTGTGTGAGTAGAATATATCATGCTCCATTTACCTTTTATTACTTGTTATATTCCTAAGCCCAACCACCAAGGGGTTTTCAGAAAGGGCAATATAATTATTTGATTTACCTCAGAATGATGATAGGTAGACATTTCTTTTTCTTGATGTCAGCCTTTATCTTGTTACTTACATTATCTACCCTTCAGACTCAGATGATGCTGGGGTAAAATGATATGTCAAATTGAGATGATAATTTTATATAGCCACCGATGGAAAGTATTTTTCAAGAATTAAATTTTCATATTTCTAATATCTTATAAGAGCCAAGCATATTTTTCCCTACACTCAATATTTCTATGCACAGCAGGTATTTATATACTCAGTGAATGTTTGTTTTTTAAAGTGCTTAAACTTACAGTTCCAACAAAGTATGGGGTTTTGTGAAACTAAGCATCTATGAGCAGAAGGCCTCCCTTAGCCTCACATATCAAAAGGACTTTGCAGCTCTGACTTGACTACCAAGGTAAGGAGTATTGAACATTTCTTTTAGGTATTACAAATTACAGAATTCCTAAATTAGAATTAATTAGAGCAGCACTAAATAATGCTGTACCGGCACTGAGTTCAGCAACACGTCCTTAACACTTCACTCGCATCTGAAAATTATCTACGACTCATTGTCCTTTAAGATTCCATTCAGAAATTACAGAGACATCTGACTGCCTGGACAGTCACCCAAGGTTCCTCTGCAATGCTGGAGCATCCATCTTTTGCCTACAGGTCTGAAATACCTGACAGATGTTTCTATGAAGCAGGAATTTTGAAGGCTTGGGTGGCCTTGTCTTGGCAAATTTCTGCATTTGACTTCCTTTGTGTCCTGCTTGTTCAATTTAGACAGCATAATATCAGTTGCTTGCTCTGAACTTTCTGTTTACTCAAGTAATATTGTATGTCTCAGGTCTCTTATGGGATTGAAGATTAGATAGTCATAGTTTTACTGTTTGCTTTGTTATCAAACTCAAAGGAGAAACTCACAAAAGAGTTGTAAACCTTTTAAAGATTGACAGACATAAACGCTTAAGTTGTTTATCTAAGAAAAACAGGATTTAAAAAACGGTCTAGGGCATAAAAGCATATTTTTAGGGTGGTGATACAACTTATGATAGAAAGTAGTTTATGTATATAACTTTGAACTCATTAATATCAGATAGATAATAGAATACTTTATCTAAATTTGCCAAGTACAAATGGACTGGACATTGTGAATGTATTGCTTACCTGATAGTTGTTCTTATTATATAGTTTTACTGTGTTAGAGTTAAATCTTTATGTTGGGGGAAGGCTTCCTGTTCATTTCTTGGCTTCAAAGACTTCCAAAATAATTACACAGAAATCTGTATCAATCGCAATACTGTTTGGCCAATTCATTAAACATATTTCTGGCTAACTCTTATGTCCTAAACTAACCTGTCTCCGTTAGTCTGTGTATTATCATGTAGCTGTGGCTTACCAGGTACAGTCCCCGGCATGTGTCTCTAGTGGAGCTACATGGCATCTCTCTGTCTCCCCCAACTTTCTCTCTATCTATCTCTTTTAGCCTGGTTATATTCTGTTAAGCCATTGGCCAAAAGCAGCTTCTTTATTAATCAATAAGAGTAACACATATACAGAAGCAATTCCCACATCATTTCCCTTTTTCTGTTGAAATAAAAAAAAGGTTTAAACTTTAAATATTAAGATTATATATAACAAAACAGGTTATCAAGCAATAATTATAGTTATGACATTTATATCTACTTTATCTTTTATTATAACAAATAAAAACTGTAACTATCTATTCTTCAACTCCATAAAAGACTCCAGAAGGATATAATATTGCCTAAGTAAACAAGAAGTGCATTATAAGCAACTTCCAAAACTCTAGAATTGACAGCGACATCTCACTACCTGGATAGTCACCCAAAGTTTTTCTGTAATGTTACAGTCATCTATCTTCAGCCTACAGGTCCATAGTATCTAGAAGACTTTTTCATGAATCAGGAAATCTGAAGATCTGCTCTGCTTTATAATGGTAAAGTCCATCAGTTGCTTTCTTCTATGTACTGTTTTGGCAGACTGTTTTATGAAGGAGGAAAACCGAAGGACCGCCTCACCTCTAAGGAAGTTCAGCAGTCATTTTTCTCTGGGTCCTCCGTGCCCAGTTTATACAGCATAACATCAAGCAGTCTAGGCATGAGCAGTGTCTTGTGCAAATAGCTAACAATCTCCATAAGGAGCCTCTTTGATGCCCATCATTCTCTTGAAATAGATTGGTGCTGCCAAGAGCAGATGTGTCTCATTGTCATGAAGAGTCTTAAGTTAATAATTTAAATATTTTAAATGTCATTTTCCATAGGTCTTTGAAAGGTTTGAAAATTATCTGTCTAACTGAAATGTATCTCTATATGTCTAGAAAACTTAACTAACATGACTTTAAGTTTGACTATTATAGATAACTATCCATTAACACCTGTATTTTTTAATTATACATTATATTTTAAATGAACAATACCTTAATCAAGAGCAGAAATACATACATACATATATATAACAGAATTGATCTTAATTTGTATCAATGAACCAAGTTCCATACCAAATGCAAAATATTGATCTCTATAGCATATCCCCATGTAAATGTAAAAAAACATTTATAAACAATATTTGGGAATTTGGACATAGTTCTTTCCAAACTGCATTCTGCTTTTTGTTGGGAGAAGTAATTTTTGGGGGGTGTTCACTGCAACCTTTCAAGGGGTATTGATCCATCAAACCACATTTGTCTGGGAGAAATCCACAAGTTCTCTTTTCCTGTTGAAAGAAAAGAAGAACCTTTTTTTCCAAACAACAAATCTTTAGACCCAATTTTTGAAGTCAATTTACCTTTAAAACATATATGTTGGTTTAGCTTAGCAGCCCATACAATGAAATGTCTCTCTCTACCTAGCTCATTCACTGACAAAATTTCAAAGAAAACACAATAATATACATAATCCAAACTTTCTGTGTATTTTTCATCCTTACATGGCTTATTTTTCTTTACTCTTTTTATCTATGACTGACTGTACTCTGTCTCTTTAAAGGCTTTGTTTCATTTTTTAAAACCATTTATTTCTTTTTATAACTGCCTCTATTCTTTTTCTTTTCTCTCCCAAGCCTAGGTACATTTATTCAACACTGTGACCCATTTAGAAGTCTTTTTTTTTATCTGAATCTGTCTTTATTGTATCTGTAATTATTTTCTGATCAGAAGTGCCTTTTTTTTTCTTAAATGCTAAGCAGATGTGGCTAGGACCAACTCTCTGGCACTGCCTCTTGGCTCCATCCAGTTCAACATGGTGGAGGCATGTTCACCACCAACTCTGTGAGATCCTATCTGTCTGCACCAGCTCCAGGGACACAGCAGTTCTACTTTGCCATAATCAACCTGTAGCACTTTGCCCACAAACTCCATTTAAATGCTCTGTAGCTGGGCCTCCTGAAAGATTCAGAGTTGTTTGTACAACTAGCACAAACAAGGAAGCCTTCTTAAAGAAGTTGCACAGGTTTTGCTGCTACTGCTGAGTCAGGAAACCTTCTCTTAAAGGAATCTAGCAAACAGAGTCCACCTGAGAAAGTGCTGCTACCAAAAATCCATGCTTAACTCTGTTCATTTATGTCTAGAATTCCTTTTTAAGCTTTCTCAGGTTTTACATGAATACAACCACATTGGCACATCAATTTGTTGGGGGAGGATGCTTGTTCATTTTCCAGTTGCACAGACTCCCAAAATAATCACACAGAAATCTGTATCAATTGCAATACTGTTTGGCCAATAGATTAAGTATATTTCTGGCTAACTCTTATATCCTAAAGTAATCCATCTCCATTAATCTGTGTATCATCATGTGGCTGTGGTTTACTTGGTAAAGTTTCATTCCCGGCATCTGTCTCTGCTGGGGCTACATGGCAACTCCCTGACTCCATCTACTCTCTCTTCAGCCTGGCTGTTAAGCCCTTGGCTGAAAGCAGCTTCATTATTAATCAATAAAAGCAACACATATGCAGGACTTCCCACACCACCTTTCCTTATTATTTAGATAAAAGAAAGAATTGTAATATAATTTTTATATACACTGTGAAGATGTGTCTTTGCCAAGGCACCTTCTGACTGGTTTAATAAAGAGCTGAATAGCCAATAACTAAGCAGGAGAGGATAAGTGGGACTTTTGGGCAGAGATAGGAACTCTGGGAAGGAATCAGAGAGGCAAAGAGTCTCTAGCAAGATATGGAGGAAATTGACATACAGAAAGGAGGAAAAGTAATGAGCCACGTGACAGAACAGAGATCAATATAAACTGGTTCGTTTAAGTTTTAAGAACTAGTTGAGAATAAGTCTAAGCAAGCTTTCCTACTAAAAAGAAAAGATTCCATCCAGTATTTCTTCACACCTCTCTGCAGATTCTAAAGTCTATCCTCACCTCCTCCAACAATATATCAAAAATTATCCATTTCTTGTTCTATAAAAAATGAACTTATTCACCAAGCGCTATGGCTATGACTTAATAGCACATGCCATCTCTCTCACCACATCTTCCATCGTTTCTACTCGTCTGTATTCACATATCTCCGTTAGTGTTCAATAAGGTTATATTCATGGATCAAGAAAATATTTTAAGCTGTATGTGGTGGCATGCTCCTAGAATCTCAGCACAAGAGTTGTTAGAGGAGGAAGACTGTGCATTTGAAGCTAACTTGAGCTATGTAGAGGGCACCATTATAAGAAAACAACACAAAAATGTTTTAAGCACATTACTAGATGTGTAGGTAGTTATTCTTCCAAAGAGATTACATTTATAAGTAGAAATTAAACTAAGAGGGAATATTGTGAATTAAAATGATAGAGGGGTTACTCACAGGTGCATGGGAGGAAGAGATTTCAAATGGCACCATGGAATAAGCAGCTTTCCACAAGCTTTCCTGGGCAGAAAAGACGTAGACATTTGAAACTGAAGAATGGAGCATTTGAGGAGCTAGGGATGCACAGCACTATATTGCTGACTGAAAGGCTTACAATTGGGAAATTTGTTTTCCTATAGTTTTGGGAATTAGAACAGTAAAGATGGAAGTAGCAATGATATTGATTTCTCCTCTAGTCAATTTGTCAGACATTCTTGGTCCCATTCTTACTTTATGGTCATTTTGTTTAGCGTTTGCTTCTATGACACAAATCAGATTGGATTTGAACCCACACAAATGGTCTTGTTCCACTTATTCTCTACAAAAGTTTTGTCTGCACATATGGCTGTATGGAGGTATTCTGCTGAAAGTTAAACATATGCTTTGAGGGAGGACAAGTGTGATCAGTGGAACATATTTCATGTATTTCCAACCTTGAAAATATATGTATCTTATCTTGTATCTTCTAATAAGTACTTTTAATATTGAATGATAGCTGTGAAAGTGAATGAACTAGAAGAATTTTAAATACCAATAAAATTTTAATAAGTTAAAATACTATAATTATTTTAGCATAGTTTGAAATTTATATTGATAAGATTAACCTGTGCTGAAGTATACTTATAGTTTTCTCAATGGATTTTTCGAACCAGAGCTATTTCACTAAATCTTCTCTGTGTTTCCATTCCTTTATCTCTTCAGGGTATGTTCATGATCAATTGCTTTTAGTTCCTCCTCTCTGCTATACCAAGAGACTAGAAGCTAACTCCCACCACAGAACTAGAAGATGGGGCTTTTAGAAGGTGAGTAGGTGAACATGGTCATCAGGATGAGTGCTCTATGATTAAATAGTAATGGGTCCATAAGAGAAAGAGAGTATCAAAGTATGTAAACACACACGAATGCTCTCTGCTTGTTGTCACGTGACGTCTTGTGCCACCTGGGACTCTTGCAGCAGGAAGGACATCACCAGATATACCCTGAGACCCCCTGAACTATGAATGAAATTTATTTCTTTTCTCCATAAATTTAATCTGCCTAAGTAACACATTTTACTATATGTGTTAGAAAGTTTCGTGTCACTTTGACACTATTTGCCATTAGCAACTTAAAGGAAGTAAGGTTTAGTTTACCTCCCATTTCCAGTGCATAACCATTTGGCTTTACCACTTTGGTCCTCAAGAAGAGAAGAATATTGCAGATTATAGATGAGCAGATCTTACATTTGCTTTAAAGCCAACACATTTTTGTTCTCTTCTCTATTGCTGTAAATCCTCTGAATGCATTGGTATTTTTATTCTTAAGTAATAAGAGTGTTTAAATGCTGTGTCATAATAGATTTAAGCTAAATTCATGCCAGATCTTTTAATGACTCCCAAGAGAAGTTAGGAAATGTAGGCAAAAGTTCCTGTCCCTCCCGGTCACACAGCCATTCAGTCCCAAAGAAATACACAGAGGCTTATATTAATTATACACGGCTTGGCCTTTTGTTCAGGCTTAGTATTAACTAGCTGTTACAACTTAAACTAACCCATACTTTTTATCTATGTTTTAGCCAAGTAGTTTGGTACTTTTTCTTAGTAAGGCATTCTAATCTTGTTTTCTCTGCATCTGACTTGCAACTGTGTCTCTGCCTTCCCTCTTCCAAGAATTCTCTTTGTCTGGCTGCCCCATCTTTACTTCCTGCTTGTCTACTGGCCATTCAGTGTTTTACTAAACCAATAGGAATGGCAAACCTTTACAGTATTCAAGAGCATTATCCCACATCAGGGCTTTTATTTCAGGACATTTTTGTCCAGGGTAATATGCTTCAAAGACATTATTTCTTTAGAAATAAATTTTGTGGAGGTTAAGTCAAACTCAGAAAATTCGTGTTCCAGCCTAGTACTTAAAAGATTAAAAACAAAAATCTCAAAACTTATTTGAACAGCTTCCTGATGTAATGTTTCACTTTCACTCCTACATCCTCTCTGCTGCTACCTCACTATTTTCAGGGAGCTGTGGAATGTGTGCATTTTCTCCCCAGATTTCCCCCTTTACTTTCCAAGATAACAAAATGCATCTTTGAAAATGACATATAATCCTCCCTACAATTTGAGTGTGTCAGTCACAGGGAGCTCACAGCAGAGAGCTGACCAACCAGACTGGCCTTGGTTACCAGTATCTGCTACACTGTAATGTAGGCCAACAGAACTCACAGAGAAAATTGAAGTTGACTATGAAAATATTGAAGGTAAGACCATGGTGAGTGTTTGATTTCCTCATATTTTTAAATGTTCCAATATTTCTAAGAGTGTGGACATCTAACAAAGCATGCTTCAGAAGTGTAGTTGTCATTGACTGGATATCAGAAGTGATCATGCTTCTCTTTTTCACTTTATATGTGCTTTTGCATAGAAAACATGCAAATATACAGAAAATATTGCAAGAAATACCTATATACCCACTACTATATTCAACAACAAACATTATGACAAAATTATTTTATCCATCCAGATGAATATATGATGTATGATATATGTGTATACATATATATATTAAACAATTTGAATATAAGTAAAAGCTTTTACAACCCTTAAAAACTTTAGTATACCCTTTATAATAATAACCATAATGCTTAAGTTAGACATTAACAATAAGTGTCTAACACCATATAACTTGAGTAGATTTTATTCTAAATTAAGAGGAAATCTGAGCTAATTGAGGGGTCTAACTAGGTAGCTGGCACAATCCATTTTACAATAAACCAAGTACATACTCTCTTCCACATGGTGGTAGCTGGAATTCTTTTTTTCCTTTTATTGAAAATAATTTTTTCTTCAAATAATATATCCAGATAGCAGATTCCTACATTCCAGACTCCTCAACAGTTCCCCTCCCATCTGGATCCACTCCCTTTCTGTCTCTCATTAGAAAACAAAAAAGGCTTCTAACAGATAATAATAAAAAGTAAAATAAATTTAGATGAAACAAAAACTAACATATTGAAATAGGATAAAACAAACAAAAAGCAGTAAAAGTCCAATAAACAGATATAGGTACAGAAACCCACTTGTTTCCACACCCATGATCCCTTAAAAATATTAAACAGGAAGCCATAATATATGTGCAGAGGACCTGGAAGGGTATAAAGAGAGAAAAGGAAATAAAAGAATATAAATAAATAAAATAAAATAAAAAATAAGATTGGAAAAGCCTGACAGGCTATTATGAAAGAAGGAGCTGCCAACGATGCTGGTGAGCTTGTTTTCTGTTGACCATTGGCTGCTGGGAAGGAGACTGACCCCTATGAGTAGTCTGTTTCTCAAGCGACACTTCATTGTAGTAAGCTAATTTTCCTTTGCAAGGGCAGACAGCTTCTGGATGAGGAATGGGAACAGCTGTCCACTTCTTTCAGCTGTCTACTGCACATCATTCAGGCCCTGTGTTTGCTTCCTCCATCCTTATGGGTTTATACATACATCAATCCTGGTGATTTAGAGGGCCTTGGTTTCTTGGTGTCCTCAATCACCCCCAACCTTCCATTCTTTCTGCTACCTCTTCTGCAGGATTCCCCGAGCCCCAAGGGAAGGGATTTGGTGAAGACACCCCGTTTTCAATTGAGTGTTCCAAAGTTTCTCACTCTCTGCATATTGTAACGCTATTGGTATTCATATTTCTTGCAAATTCCTGAAGGAAGAAGTTTCTCCGGTGAAGGCTGAGCAAGGTACTTATCTACAAGTGTAGCAGAATGGAATTAGGAGTTATTTTATTGCTAGATTTTTTGTTTGTTTTAAAACAGCAATGTTTAATTTTCCAGAGCTTCCTAGCCTCTGGTTCTTGATCATCCAAGCAGGGTTGGGTATGTGTTTCACCTCAGAGCTGTCTTTAAGTCAAATCATATATTGGTTGGCTACTGCCACAGACTTTGGGCCACCATTACACTAGCAAATCTAGCAGGAAACACACCATTGTAGATCAAAGGGGTTGTGGCTAGACCAGTGTTTATGTTTCTGTTTTGGTAGCATGCAAGGTACCTTCCTGTACCAAGGATGTTAGCACATAGGAATTAAGTCTCTAGGTAGGCACTGGCTCAACTATTGCATGCTCAATGAGATATATGGATGTTGTCTTCATAATGGAGCCTTGCAATCAGTTTGTGGAGCCAACATATACTCTTGGCAACAGTCTGTGTTACTTAGGGATTTCAACCACTCAGTGAGAAGTAACCTAATCCTGACACCAGAAGCTTCATTTAGTGGCAAGGAATGTTAGTGGGACTCTGTTTCCCCCATTATTTGTGGTTTTATTTACATAACCTTCATATATGTATAAATTTTAGGATACTTCTTCTGCCCTAGGTTCCTATACTACCTCTCAAATGGTTCTTAGTTGGTTTCACCAGTATTCTCTTGCTCATCTCCGTCTTGCCTTCCAATATCCTCTTGATTTTCCCATTCCATCCATAACTATCTATTGGATTTGCATTTCCTAGGGTATACGCTCCAGAGGTATGACTGGATCTTGAGGTATGATTCCTTGGATTTCCTCGGTATCTGTTTTTAAAGCCCCCTACTTATCTCTAATTTTGTTAATTTGGATTTTTGTTTCTCCAGGAAAAGGGTTTTGCAATTTAAAATTTAAAATCAATTTTATTGATTTTAGCCAAGTTTGATTATTTCTTGCTGTCTACTCCTTTTGGGTGTGATTTCTTCATTTTCTGGAGCAGTGGTTCTCAACCAATGGGTCTCAACCGTCTCCTTTCTGTTGCCATCTTCGTTTCAAGGGCGGTTTGGTATCCATGTGTTACCTGGTAAGGAATTTTTCTGTGATCCTGATAGATGTAGTCATGGGGGTTCCAGGTAAAATATGTTTCAAGGCATTAGATGAACTTTAAGAATGGTGATGGGCTTGGGTGAGGATGAGGAGTCCACAGAAGGGTACAAAACAGGGTGTTTCACCCGGATTTGCTCAGTCCCTTGGGAACTGGGCCAGGGAGTAGAAGAGGCCACAAAAGAAAGTCTGTTTCAGAGCTGGTGGTGAGACCTGGGGTTGGATATGGAGAAGACGGGTGGGAATGAACATCCGAAATTTTCCTGCCTGCATTGCTGGCCTACTGGCTTCTCTAGCAGGTTTTCTGACAGATTCTCATAGCAAGACTGCTGGAGTTGGTGGCTAGGATAACAGGAAGAATGGGAAAAAGGTTGGAGGAGATGTGTGTGATCAGCTGGAAATGGGACATGGAGGAGGAGGAAGCTGCAGCAAGCTGTCTGCTACAGAAATAGGGGTGAGGATGGAGACTGGATTTAGGAGAGGAGAGAGGGAGGTGGAGACCTGCAGTTTATTCTGTTGGTTTCCCTGGCCTCAGCAGCCTGTGCCTTCCCAGGAAATGTCTGGTGGAATTGAGGATGGGATAAAGTAATGAGTCCAGGAAGAAAAAATGAGGAGGAAGATCTGTTTAATCCAGTGGAGATGGGGACATGGAGAGAAAAGAGCCTGTAGCAGGTGATTCACTACAGAGCTTGGCTTGAGACTAAAGGGATTGGGTTTGGAGGAGAGGAGACAGAGGTTCAGGAAGATCTGCTTCTAGCCTCTCTGACTGGTGTCAGAATTTGGTATGCTTAATTCTTGTTTATTTTATTTTGTTTTTTAAAGAAAGAAATAAAACAGGCTTGAAGATATCCAGAGGTCTAAATATTTTCATAAAAATATTTTAAAATAGTTTGCATACCACTAAGAATTTTTAAGCAGTTATTCCAGGAAAAGTTGAGAATAGAAAGCAAATGCTCAATAGTTGTATATCCTTAAAATACAGCTCTCAGCAGATCTAGTTTAACCGTTTAAAAGCAGAGAGTATTGTACTCTATTGATGAAGAACATTTTCTTAGCCTGGGATAAAACCGGACTCTCTGAACATAGCGGACAATGAGGACTACTAAGAACTCAAGAACAATGGCAATGGGTTTCTGATCCTACTGCACGCACTGGCTTTGTGGGAGCCGAGGCAGTTTGGATGCTCAACTTACTAGACCTGGATGGAGGTGGGGGTTCCTTGGACTTCCCACAGGACAGGGAACCCTGATTGCTTTTCGGGCTGGGGGGAGACTTACTTGGGGGAGGGGGAGGGAAATGGGAGGTGGTGGCGGGGAAGAGACAGAAATCTTTAATAAATAAATAAATTAAAAAAAAGAACATTTTCTTACCACCATCCATAATGAAATGAGGAACACTCACACAAAAGAAAATGGGCAGTCTATGGGGAAGAGATACATAAAAATTTTATTTTCATTTTCAATGCCTAAGTGATTGTCATTAAATTTGGTTTGTGTCTATAAAATTTCTTATTATAGTTGTTATGACAGTAAAGTTGTTCAGGTACATATATTAATATTAATATATTATAGTTCATAGTCATTATAGAGACATTAGATGACATTGGTATAGCAGCTGGATTTCAACAGTAATTCCAGTAAGACTGAAATTTTCCTGAAAATGTTTCACTTAAGTAAAGAATTGCCAAGTGCTAGTTTTGGTCAAGTCAGACCATACAAATTATTTTTTATAATTACAGGTCTATGAAATTTGTAGGTATTTTATATCAGATTTTCAGTGCTGCTTATGGAGAATATACAAGAACTGATAAATTTCAGTTGATCTGAGTAAGATAGTTTAAGAACTTTGATACTAGGGGTCTCTTTTCAAATATTTTTTGTTATTTTTAATTGTGTACATTTGTCTGTGTGGGCTATATGCGTGTGAACGCAGTGAGTTCAGATGCCAGTGGTAATGGATCCCCTTGGAGTTGAAGTTTAATGTAGTTGTGAGCTACCTGTTGCGGGTTCTGGAAACCAAACATGGGCCATGTTCAAAACAAGTATTGCATTGTAGATTTATTGTACAATGAGCTACCTCTCCATACCCTGCTAGGGCTTCTTACATAAAATAAACAAATAAAAAGCAATCTAAATGTACAAAAGGATATATTCAACCTTCATTGAAGTTTTATTTGTGTTCCATGGTTCTGAGGTTATCTTTAAGTTCCCCAAAATTCCTGAAACTTGGCCTAGAACATGGTCCATAGATAAATGTATAATAATAATAATAATAACTATAACAAAGTGACTCCCATTTATGGTATTACTTCTGGAAACTTGAAATTGATTGACTTGGCAATGTCTAAGTTCTTGAAGTAATATGATATTTGAGTAAACTAAACATTGTTTCAGTTCTTTCTTTGAAAGTGGTTTAAGTTAAATCTACAAAATTCATAAACATGACGGAAAAGCATACAGAGATGAGAAAAATAAGTGATATTCAGGACTGGTTATTGACTCACAAACTATTAGTAAAAATTGTCCTGATTGTCAAGAAGAAAGGCAGTGTTTGTACTTCCCAAAGGGACATGATGTTGCCTATAGCAGTCTAGCACATAGCTGGAAAACAGACTGTAGTATCTATTTGTATCTATGTTGGATATATGTGGGCACTGACAAGATTTAATCATATATTCCAGAGTTGATGCTGCAATATGACTGACTAAGATCAATCCTAATAATACTATCAATGAGACACCTAAAGCATTATGACTTACTTGACTTATCAAGCCTGGGCTCTCATTTCACTTACAACACGATACAGTAACAGATGAAGAAAGAATACATCCAGTAGGATTATATCCATTCGTGGTTCTAAAAAATAGGAAATTAGATGAGGGTTGGTAAATAACGGAAAAACTATTACATTTGTTCTGTTTACAACTTCAGTTGAAGAGACAAAACACATGTCTTGGAGCTGAAGTGATGGCTCTGAAGTTTAGAACACTAGCTGCTCTTTTACAGGATGCAGCTTCAGTTCCCAGGGTTCACAGAGCTATATCCTTTCTTCCAGGGATCTAAAACCCTTTTCTGGCCCCTAGGGGCACTAGACATGCACATGGTAGTATATATGCGTGCACATACAATAAAGTTAAAGCAGTTTCTATTTATACTGGAAAAATTACTATACATTTGTGGTAGAATTGTGAGACTGGGTTTGGGAAGGATGTATATAGCTTCATACTCAACTTTCTTATTCACCATATTGCTTTGTTAATGTACGCAGTAATCCTCAGACTAAAGAAAACATTAAGAACAAAACAGACTGTATTAGTCAACAATAAAAATCAGCTTTTATAAAGTTGAACCTAACAGAATTCTAACAGAATTTGCGATATTACTCTCCCTTATTCATACATTGCCAAGTTGACAGTAACTAAACCATTTCTCATGCACAGATCTTTTTGACTCCCCGCAGTTGGAAAGAGATCTTCACGGCAACAGTAGTACAGTGTATCTTTGTGGCAATATGAATAAACCAGATGGCTAAACCCAAAGGCAACTACTTGGAGTAACATTTTTGAATAAAATGATAAACTGAAGAATGTTATGACAGTTTCTGAAGGAGAAACAGCCAACAATCATTAAATTATTTTTTAAAAGTTTCTAATGTACACACAT
This sequence comes from Microtus pennsylvanicus, assembly GCF_037038515.1. Lineage (NCBI taxonomy): Eukaryota > Metazoa > Chordata > Mammalia > Rodentia > Cricetidae > Microtus > Microtus pennsylvanicus. The sequence goes on from NC_134600.1 coordinate 29,795,856, forward strand.
TAGGGGTTTCGAACCATAAAACAAGCAGCTTACATGCTTAGCTTCATAGTGTCTTTGGGTGAAGGGGTTTCTTGTCCAAACCCCTTCTTTTAAAAACACAAGAAATTATATGGACTATAGTCAACTTAACAAGTAGTCATGGTGGTTGTAGATGATGAATGAACATAGAACAAATGCTTATGAGTAAGTGTTATTGTAATACAGCCATGGCTCTAATTTGTCAAATTATAATCACTCTCAAAAAGTTGTCATGAACCAGCCAATTAGAACATATATCCGGGTGACTCTGGATAACACTGATTAATAATAATGATAAGGAGTATTGCATCACTATAAATGGCAATGATGACTTTCTTATCATCATATTGATAAGCAAATAAATTGCTAGTACTGTGGATAGAAACCCATAAGTAGAGAAAAATAGGGCATTCAAAAAGAAAAATGATAAAATATGCACATAGTTATATTTCTGAAATGAGAAATCATAATTTATGATAAATGATTATGAGTTCAAGTAATGTCCATAATACATTTACTTTTTCTTTAATAATTTAATTTTAGATTTATTTTTTATTATTGTACAGAGATCAATGCCTAATGTAATAACACTTTTGGTATATACACACATAAACAACATTAGCTATTTTAAAAGAAAGAACTTTAAAAAGAACTGCCTTGTACTATTTGTTTGTAGTTATACTATAGATAAAAGCATTTCTTGGATCAAGTAAGGCACTTGGACATGACCTTGATATCAGAGGGTATGCTAAGATAGAAAGCCAACTAGAGTTGTATCATGATATGACACAATGAACCTCCAGTTAAACACTAAAATGATATGCCCTAGCCATCAAAAGAAACAGGGCTATTAGATACATTCAAGTGATGCCTTGGAGGTACCATGAAGAACCCAAGGAATTTTCTAGAGAGATGGTCAGGGTCTGTATCTATAAGAGATGCATAATGAGGATAATTCTTAACTGGGCAAATTCAGCCTGCTAGAGAGCTCTTGAGTAACCTTAGTGTAGTGGTATTTCATTTGTATTTTAATAAATTAAGCTTGTCTGAAGATCAGAAAAGTCTAACAGCTATTCTGGCCAGCCTTATAGACCAGGCAGCAATGAAACACACCTTTAATCCCACTAGCCTTCCATAGAAACCAGGTGATAGGGGTGCACGTCTTTAATCCCAGAACGACAGAGGGTTATAAAACAGCAGGAGACAGCTCTCAGTCCCAGTCTTCATTCTGAAGTTTCCTGGAGGCAGGATCACCATTTTCAGACTGAGATCGAGTTAAGAGCCATTGGCTGCTTTGCTTTTCTGGTCTTCAGGTTGAAGCCCAATATCTGTCTCTGAGGTTTTATTAATCGTGCTTCATTTTAGGATCATGACTATGTATTAACTTTTATTTCCAAGTAGTTTACTTTATGATTATCACACAAATTTTAAATGAACCACTCCACTTCCTATAGCAGGTAATTTGTCTCAATGAAAGTCTACCTTCCTTGGCAATCAGTATCTGTTCAACCATGTAACTTGAAAAAAGAATGTGGCCATGCCATCAAGATCTTGAGATCTCAAAATAAAAGATACATCAGATACAACTTTCCTATCAATTTTATAACAAGATACCACAGATCAGTACTTTGAGTTAAAAAAGATTATTTTCTCAATGTTGTGAAAGATACAACCCAAAGATTGAGGTGTCTGAGATTTTCTTTATACTGAGACCATTGTCCTTGGCCAGCAGATTCGATTTTTTTCACATTACTCTTAGATGTTCAGGGTTGCAGCCCTTCCTTTCTCCTTCTTCTCTCCATCCCTCCTCCCTCCCTTTCTCCTCCCTCCTTTCCTCCTCCCTCCCTCCCTCTCTCCTTTCTTTCTTTCTCTCTCTTCTTTTAAATCAAAAATGGCTTGTCAAGGCAATTATTTTATTTTTATTTTTAAAATTAATTTAAAATATTTTTGCATACAATATATTTTTATCATGTTCTTTCCCCTCCCCTAACTTCTCAGAGATCCTCTCCAAACTCCTAATAAATAGCTTTATGTGTTTTCTCTTCTTTCAAAAAATAATAAAAGAAAAAAATGTTTTAACAAGTAAACAAACAAAAGTAATATGGCAACAAAAATAATTCCCCCCCCCCAAAAAAAGAGCTAAAAAATAATTTGAATCTGTTTGGTGGTACAGGGTATACTGTACTGCTCTTGAGTACAGGATATGTCCCAGAGTTTTATTGATACATCCAGTGACATTCCTTTAGAGAAAACTGATATTCCTTTTCTTGGAATGTATCGATCTCAGCCAGCTCTTGCTTAGGGGTGGAGCTTTGTATCCACTCCATCTTCTCAGCGCTGACATTTTTGTCTTGTCTGAAGTTGTGCAGATTTTATGAATGCTGTCACAGTTTATGTGAGTTCATGCCTGTATCAGCCCTATTGTGTCTGGATGACTCTGTGTTCTTAGAATTACGCAACACCTCTGTCTCTTACAGTTTTTTTTTCCCTCCTTTTTCACATAGATACCTGGGCCTTAAAGGGAGGAATTTAGGGTTCAGTGATCCAAATTATCTCACTCTCTGAATATTTCTCAGTTGTGGATCTTTTGTTAATTGTCATCTACTGCAAGAAGAAACTTTTTGATGAGAATTGTGTGGTGCATTGATCTATGGGTATAGCAAAATGCCATTGGAGTTCTATTACTACTATGTTTCTTTAACAGAAAACCAGCAGTAGTTTTCCCCTAGGGTCCATGGCTTATCTTATCTGAGGCTCTTGGCTGCTTTAACAGTGTCAGGCATGGGCTCTATCTCATGGAATTGGCCTGAAATCCAACCAAGAATGGTTGATTACACCTATAGCATTTGTCCTACCCTTGTGCCAGTTTATGCTGCAGCCAGACAGCTGTGGCAGGCAACAAAGCTTATATCTGGTTAGTAATAATGATTTCTTTCTCCTTCAGTACCTTTAGATCTGCGTAAAATACTTTCCAGCACCAGAAATGCTAGCCAGTAGAGTGAAGTTTCTAGTTGGGCACGAACTCTATTTCTTCATGTTCAATGACAGAAGTAAGCAGTATATTCAGCAATAGGGTCTTATTGTCAGATTATGGGGGTTAACTAATAGTCTTGGCAATACCCTGTGATGTTTGGAGTGATTTATGGGGCTCATTTGGCCAATGACTGAACAAGATGTTACTTATTGCTGAAGCTGGAGATTGCAGTTAGTTGTATAAGATACGTACTTGAGGCACTGTCTTCCTTATTGTATAGTAACTCCATTTATATTCCTTTCATACACACATGTATTTCAGAGAACTTCAAAAGAAGTAGCTCCATATGGATTTTTAAAAAGCCTTGGTTTAGTGTTAGCTGCTTTTCTGGTGTTAACCCCTCACCCTGTCATCCATCCTCCTCGCTGTTCAGTCTTCCTTATTATCTCACTGTAACCATATGTTCCATTTTCCCTTTCTTGGATAATTCTCACCTTTGCCATGTTCCATTAGTAGCTAACCTCTGTGGCTATTCAGATTGTAGCACATACTCCCCAAACTTAGAAGCTTAGAAGTACATCTAAAAGAGAACACTCAATATTTGTCTTTTTGCATCTGGGCTACCTTATTTGGGATAATTGTTCCTACTTCTATTCATTTACCTGCAATTTTCCTTTTTCATAACATATTAAATTGTGCAATATACCACATGTTCACTATTCATTCCTCAATCGAAGAACATCTAGGAAGGTTTCCATTTCTGACTATTATGAATAGAACACTAATAAAAATACATGAGCAAATATCTCTATAGTAAGGTGCAGTCTTTTGGGTATGTGACCAAGAGTGGTTACAGCTAGCTCTTGTGACAGACTGATTTTCAGCTGTTTAAGGGACCTCCACACTGGTTCCAAAGTGGCAGACCGGTTTGCTTGCCTATCGGCAGTGAGTGTGTCCACTTTCTCCACATCCTCACCGGCATGTGCTGTTACTTGTTTTAATTGTCTTAGCTACTCTGAGAGGGGTAAGAAGAAACATCAGAGTCATTTCATTTGCATTACCCTGGTGGCTAAGGATTTTGAACGCTCTACAAGTTTACTCATTCACTTGTGTTTCATGTTTTGAGAACTCGGTTTAGTTCTATAGCCCACTTTTAATAATTATTTTTTATCTTGTTAGGCTTTTTCAGTTTATTGTATAGTCTAGACATTAAGCTTCTGTCAGATACATAACTGTTTAAAGACTTTCCCCATCCTATAAGCTGCTGCATTGCTTAGATGATGGTGTCCTTTGCTGATTTTATATCTTCATGAAGCCCCACTTATTAATTATTGTTATGGATGTCTGTGATATAAATGTCCTGTTCAGAAACTCCTTTCCTATGCAGGTAAGTTCAAACCTATTCTCTACTTTCCCATCTCTCAGGGTCAGGGTATCTGGTTCTTGACCCATTTGGAGTTGATTTTTCTTCTTAAACCCATTTTGAGTTCTTAAAAGACATCAGATATGTTTCTTAAGTTTTCAGTGTAGCATAAATATACATAAAGGAAATGAAGTTCAGCCAACAAAAGACAAATTGGAGGTGGCAGAGAGACTTTACACAGCAGAAAACACTTTAAATTTGCAGTACATTTATTTACAAAGTTAAAGGAGGACTTCACAGAAATCTTAGATGTTTCATCATTTACATTTAATTCTCAGGTATGTTTGCCTCATCTCAATAAGAGTTAAACTTTAAATTCTATATTTTTCTTAAAGTTATCTTACTCCTGCAATATCGCTTAATAAACATATAAACCTACTTTCTCAGGGAAACAGGAAATACAATTTGTTTGTGAAACAAAGATGGCAAATTATGGTATATAATACCAATGACGGACAATGAGAACTTTGAAAGAAAAGTGGCAAGCGTATGCAAATATGTATATCAAATATGGCTTTATGTAATGTATTTTACATACAAGCATTCTATGAAATGAAATAAATGAGAGATAATATATTTACACACAGACATTATATGAAAAGAAGAAAATACTGATTTTTAAAGATTGCTTCATATGTTGTTTGTTTAATTAATATATCCATTTTAACAGAAAAGATGAACATGGATCAGAAGACAGGTGTTTGCAGATCGCCTTAGGAATGCTGCCCTGATGATACCATAGTGTTCGTGTGAACAGCACTGTTTACTTCCAGTGAAGGGCCTTACAAACATTGAAAGCCTCTGTTAGAAAGTAATGCATGACCCTTCTGATCTTTAGAATACAAGCATATAATTTTGAGAAATACTCCAGTCCTATGGGCTGCTATAACAAAAAGCATAAATCTGGGTAATTTATATGTGACAGGAAGCAATTTCTTACAGTTCTGAAGACTGAAGAGTCCTTTAAAGATGAAGGTTCCTGCATATTTGATGCATGGTGTGGGCTGGTTCTTTCTTTGTAGATGGTGCCTTCCTATGGGCTCCTCATTTTAGAAAGCACAGACCTCACCCCTGACAGCTTCAAAAAAGCTCTAATGGCACTCATGAGCACTCTACACTGACAAATTACCTCCTAACCACCATACTTTTTAATTCTAACTGAGGATTATTTACCAATATATAATTTTGGGGAAAATAACCTTCATAATATAGCATCAAATCTTATAGGTATAATTTATTATCTTTGCTTTTTTTAAATTAAAGTTTGCTACCCTAATTTATTAAAAAAGCTTGTCTTATTAACTAAGTCTTTGAGGAATCAAATTTAAAGTTAGCCACAAGGTACCATTTTAAAAATCTTTTTTAAAAAATAATTTGTTTATTTTACATCCCATTCACAGTGGGATAATGATCTTGTACACTGTAAGTATTTGTCACTCATATTATCAGTTTAATAAAATACTGATTGATGAGTATCCAGGCAGGAAGTATGGGTGACCAAACGAAGAGAATTATGGGAAGAGGAAAGGCAGAGGCACAGTCTGAAGAGTTCAATAATAAAAATATAGAAATATAGATTCCAAAAAGAAGAACATAGAAATAAAGAAATATAAACTTGTAAGCCTAGGATAATGAGACAGGCTGTCACCGGGTTTCTCAGCAGCTTAAGGATTAATATATAAAGAACTCAAGTAACTAGACATCAACAAAACAAATAATCCAACTAAAAAATGTGGTACAGATCTGAATAGAGATGTCTCAATAGAAGAATTTCAAATGGCTGAGAAACACTTAAAGAAATCTTCAACATCCTTAGCCGTCAGGGGAAAGCAATTAAAAATAACTCAAGAGATTCCAACTTACACCTGTCAGAATAATGGCTAAGATCAAAATCAAAAGTGTAGGTTCATGTTGGAGAGGATGTAGAGTAAAGGGAACATTCCTTCATTGCTGGTGGGAGTGTAAACTTGCACAAACACTTTGGAAGGCAGTGTGGCAGTTTCTCAGAAAACTGGAAATCAATGTACTACAAGACCCAGCTATACCATTTTGGGGTATATGCCCAAAGGATGCTCTAATATCACAAGAACACTTGCTTAACAATGTTCTTAACAGCTTTATTTGTGGTAGCCAGATCTGGAAATAATTCATTATCTTTAATTTCCTAAGTATTTTTATCATTCAATTATTACTTAATCTAGATTATCTGGACTTTACTAACAAAAACCAGACTATACAGAAATTTGACAATATCTATAAAGGATTTTATTCTAAACATTAGCTGGTTCTAAAGGAGACTGATATTGGGAATCTAAGTAAGAATATACTTTACATTGTAGGTGCTTGAAAAAGGATCAACTTTGAATTTACACCAGTGTAAATAAAAAACACAAAAGGCAAGCTAGGAGTGGTGGTCAATGCCTCCAATCCAGTACCCATTGGCCAAAAGAAGAGGGCCACAAATTAGGTACATAGTGAGCTGACAGGACTTTATGAGTGGATAAATACTATAGCAGATGTGAAAAATGGGCTAAAGTCATTAACGTTCTTCAATGATGTAGAAACAGTGAAGTAGTTTCCTTTTAAGGAAACATCGGATCCCATTGCACAGTATTTGGAATGTGAGATTAGTGGAAGGGCAGTTCCGAAATAGAATTGTGTGCTTTGTGTAAGTGGGTGAAGGAGCAAGGAAAGGAAAGCTCTTTTAATGAGAGAGAGAGAATGAACGGAAGAGTTATTGTCAAGATGGTAGAGGGCCATACACTGGGAAGAAGACCCTTTCCAGGGATATGGTATCCACGCACCCCAGAAAATGAAAGGAGAGAAATGTTTAACCCATCAGCAGGGAGAAAACCTACCAGTAATGGCAAGGCAGGAATTTCTTTAAAGAGGTTAAGGGAGAAACCAGGTTTGGAAAGAAGAGCGGGTAAGCGGTGAAGATATAAAAATGAATGTATATTGTTCTGTTAGAGGCTGAGGGAGAGCAGTGTGAAGACAGTGAGTCTTGCTGTTAGGGCAGCTTTGACTCAAACCCTCCAGCTCTCCTTACAGTCAATGAGCGGCTTCACCCCTGCCCCCAAGTCTTCTGCAATACACAGAAATTCAGATGGGGGAGTATCTGTGCCCAGCTCACGCTTTAGAGCTTTCTTTCAATAGAATTACCATGCTTGTAGATGAGTACTTCCGTGATTGTGTGTGCTCTCGAGGACTTTTTCATTAATAGAATTGATTAAATCAGCAAAACATAATTATGGAGGGTCACATTAGCACATTAAGCAGATGCATAAAACAAAATATATTTAAAATATTCGGTTGAAACATATTTTTCAAAAAAACGTACACACACAATATATATAGTTTCTAATTTTTCCTGTCATTATTGTATTGCAAAAATTTTGTATTTAAAAATAACTTAAGAGGATCTTATCCTTTAGATATAAATAGATTTAAAGATTATATATTAGTGTAATTACATAAGAGAATCCCTTTTGTTGACATGAGGGATAAAGGTTCAGATCCAAATTGAAAATTTAAACAATTTACCAGTGGTAGCAATACAGGTTAAAGCATTATGTGACCATCTGGCTCTCTCCTGAAAGGATGAGCAGGAAAAAAAAAGCCATCTTTTAAGTTCTGATGTCTATTTTAGATTCACACACACACACACACACACACACACACACACACACAGAGTCATGATTTCCAATGAATCTCATGGTAAATATTTTATGAGTAAGGTTTTCAACTTCATGTACTGATGGGATTCATATTAAAGTGTTAGGAAATCCATAATTTGTAATTCACTTAGATTCCCAGACAAGTATATTATGATGTGGCTTTTCTTACCAACTAATCCACACTGGTTAGATGGGATTTCAGAATGAAATGCAATTGGTTTCAACAGAGCTGGTGAGATGACTCTGAGTAAATGGGGCCTGGGGATCCAAAGGGCTTAAGAGAATCACCTCCTGAAAGTTATTTATGTCATTTCATGCATGCATACACACACATACACACACACACACACATTGAATATATAAATTAAAATACAAAGCATATATCAAGGTTTTGAGCTTTGTAGCATTTGCCATAAGAGCCAGGTGATCTAAATATGGACCCAGAATCCAAATAAAAGCCTTTTGGAACCCAGTGTGACTTCACTGCGAGATAGGATGCAGAGCACAGAATGTCCTGAGTTTGTAGACCAGCGAGCCTGGGAACAACAGAATGTCCTGAGTTTGTGGACCAGCGAGCCTGGGACATGTTGTCGTTGTTACCTTCCAAACCCAGTTTTATACAAGGTGGGAGGCAAGGGTCTCCATTTGAGATTGTCCTTTTACCTCCATATTCATACCTGGCATGAACATTCCTGCACTCAAGACAAACACACATACAAATTAAAAAGGGGTGGGGTGGGGTTTCTAGACACACGCACATCAATATGGTCTTACAAAGCTGCAAAATTATTTTCACAAAATTGCATTTAGCTCTTTTGTCAACATAAAACAGCAGAAAAGGACCTGCCATTCCTTGTCATTTCCTTTAAAATTCCCCCATTGTAATCACAACTGTGCTCTCTTGAAAGTAATGAGGATGTTAGAGTGTAAGAGAAGAGAAAACAAACAAAACGTTATTTCTGTTGACATTCCAGATGACATTGCCATTGTTCTTGAGTTCTCAGTAGTCCTCATTGTCCGCTATGATCAGCAAGTCCGGTTTTATCAAAAAGAAGCTAATTCTGATAAGCTTACTGTCAGAACGGGGACCTGGCACTATTGCAGGACACATTCACTGATTTGAGATTTAGTGAATTTAAAAAGCTCAAAAAGTTGTTATGGTAGGTTCTTACCACTACAGGAATAGGAGACAAAAATCTATCCAAATCAAAACTGTGTTTTGCCTTTTCTTTCCTTAAAAGTGCTCACTATCCTCACTTCCAGCAAATTAGGTTGTTTTTTTTCCCGTTTTTGTACTTTGTGTTGTTATTGGAGACTATACATTTATCCTTATTCTAGATGCTTTTTCTCAACATTAAACACTTCTTTTTCATCTCAAATGTAATTATATTATATATATATATATACATACATACATATATGTTTGTGTGTGTATACAACATATAATATGCATTGGTATATGAATCTATAAGCCATGGATATGCTTATGTTTCTTAAAATATATCTAAAATCACTTTCTAATATGGTTGTACCAATTCCTGTACCCATTAGATCCTCGTGAGCTTTTCAGCTGTACCCCAACCTCACCAATACATGCTATTTGTTGACTGAGTCATGTAGACAGATCACATTATATTTATCTTGCTTTGCCCTGATGTCTACTGAGTTTAGAGATCATTTCCCTAACAATTAATTTCCCCAATCTGCTCATGGATATAGCATACTATTTTAAGGTGTGCAATTTGCCGTGTGTGAAATGCTGCATTTGTTTAACTCTGTGAAGCTGTGACCTGATGATCCTAAGAGCTAAATGGTCAATATCAAGGCAGGTGTAAGGATAGGCAGGCCTGGCAGGCAGAGAATACAAATAGAAGGAGAAATCTTATATTCAGAAGGAGGAGGAGCAAGAGAATAAGGAAAGGAAGATATCAGGAATCAGTCATCCAGTTACACAGCAAGTCACAGAGAAAGGAATAAAGAAAGGTATACAGAAATAGAGAAAGATAAAAGCCCAGAAAGCAAAGGGTAGTCAGGATAATTGTTAAGAAAAGCTAGCAAAAAGCACACCAACCTAAGGCCGGGCTAATAATAAGCCACTGGGTGTGATTTATTTGGTAGTTGGGTTGTGGGGCCCTCAGGAAAAAGAAGGGTAAAACATCACACAACATTTTGGTGCCCAACATGGGGCTTGAATATCTATCTAGAGCCTGAGAAATGAGGAAGAAGAAAGAGTACCGCTCCTTTAAGAGTTTGTGCCTGCTGACGAGCTCTCAAGCAACCAGTACTTGAATTAGGAACAGAAAGCGAAGTAAAAATGCCAGGCACAGTGCAACCATTGAAATTTGAGGGCTCGAGGAAGGTTGAACGCAGTTGGAGATCATGTACCTCCAACCTAGCTGTAAGCTTTGGGCATGATTTTCATGACGTAAACTTAGAGTGGGCAGAGACAGCCTGCAGAAGCAAGAGGTGAACCAGGTGTAGCTTAACAGTTTGAAGTTTTCTTTTGCCATAAAAAGGCTGAAAAGTAAGCAGTTAAAAGATCCAAACAGAAAAAATATCTAATTAGGTTCCATCTTGTTTTACAGTGTATATAGGCTTAAAATGGTTATAGCAGTTATAGAAATAATTAGTTTTAAAAGATAAAATAAGCTCTTTAAGAGACAGTAAAAGTAATATAAAAGAAAACAGCCACATAGAGATGGGAAAGCCACATAAAGATAGGGAGTCTGGATCCTGGATGTTATTGTATTAATTTTGAATTTTTGGTGTGAATAGCGAAGGGTTGCTGGTCAGAGACCTGGAATTGAAAGATGGGCTGTGGAAATAAACGAGCCTAGATATTTTAAGAATGCCTTAACTTTTAAAAAGTCAAAAAAAATGTACTTGTCAAATGGAAATGGAAAGTAAAAAAATGCTTTGAAGAAGCTGTTTTGTTTTTGTTTCCATAGGAAACAGAGGCTGTGGATTCATTTCAGGTAAATATGGATCTGATTTGCTCAAGGGAGACCTCCTGAATCTTGACAGGTGATATCTATCAACAAGATTAATGCTGCTCTTCCCAGAATTTCTCTCTGGGACCCTAAAGATGCCTTTACCCACATCTATCAAGAAGCAGTCTAGAGAACACAATGCCCACATTCTCAAGAGTAGAGTTGTGGGAGGCCTTTGGTCCTTTTATGGGTCATGAATGATTGTTATAGTTTAAGGGAAAATAGGAATATACGATTAAAAAACAACTATTAATCTCATATATTTTGCATTGGGATGGATTTTGGTATATGGGTACAAATTCAAAGTCAATTTTGTTACACTGTATTTATGTTTCTGCTTTTGTTTAAAGGATTTTGTATATTAATACCAATTTAAGGTTATTTTTGTTACAACATATTGTATATATTTTTCTCCTACTGTTTAAGGTATTGCAACTGGGTAGTTCATTTAAAAGTTAAGGTTTTTGAGTTTCAGGAGGTCCCATTTATTCACTGTTGCTCTTGATGTCTGTGCTACTGGGGTTATACATAAAAAGTGATCTCCTATGCTCATGTGTTGCAGTCTACTTCCCACTTTCTCTTCTGTCAGGTTCAGTGTGCTCAGATATATATTGAGGTTTTTAATCCATTTGGACTTGAGCTTTGTGCATGCTGATAGATTTGGATCTATTTTCATTCTTCAGGGTCTGTGAAGAATTTTGTTGGGATTTTGATAGGGATTGCATTGAATTTATACATTGCCTTTGGTAGAACTGCTTTGGGGAAGGTTCAAGGCCCTCCCTACTATATCTAGACTGAGCAAGGTATCCATGTTGTTCTTAATTTCTGGCTGGCTGCAGGTTAGAGGGTAAAGACGTTATGCGAGGAAAAGACACAGACACGCGGCGGTCCCACATGGGTGCACTTTAATGGGGGAGGGGTAACAGGCAGGTAAGGGCGTGCCAACACAGTAGGAAAGGCAGGGGAAGAGAGGAGAAGAGGACGAACTCGTGACGACCTTCGCTTTTAACGGGAATGCAAAGGCTTCTGGGAAATGTCCGTATCCAGGAGAACACTGGGAACTGTAGTTCGGCAAAAGAACAACAATCCATCCAAGGAGAATAGGTTCCAAAAAATCCAGTACAAGCTGTAGGGATAAATCCTGGTGCCACTGCCAGTGGCCCCTTAGTCTGTCCCAGCCAGACAACTGTCAACCACATTCAGAGGGACTAGTTTGGACCTATGTTGTTTCCTTCCCTGTCTGGCTGGAGTTGGTGAGCTCCCATTAGCTCAGGTAGGTTGATTTCCTGAACTAGCCTTGCTGCAGAGTCACACTGATGAATATTTTAAATATTCCAGCAACTGGTGGAAACAGAGGCACAGACCTGCATTGGAGCACTAGGCCGAGCTCCCAAAGTCCAGCTGAAGAGTGGGAGGAATGAGAATATGAGCAAAGAGGGCAAGACCATGATGGGTTCACCCATGTCACATTTTAAAGAGGCTTTCTGTTTTGCCAGAGTGCTGCAGGTGAGCATTTACAGCATGAGCATACAGATACGTCTGTGGGATCTGCGTTTAAAACAGAACAGTGAAAAGGTATCATGATGCTGTTGAAGTACCATGAAACAGGAGAGATGGTCTCTAGTCAGCAGGAAATGGGCTACCTTTCCAATTTTTATCACAGAAGACTGCCTTTCTCTTCTCCTTTTCTAAGATTCTCTCTCTGAGGTGGTTGCTTATTTACTTTGTCTTGTTTTGGGATGGCTTCAGTATTCATTTTTAGTCATAGCTGAGCCTTTGGTACCAAGGATCAAAATCTGGACTGTGTTGTCTGGGTCTCAAGGCTGCTACACTTTATCCTGCCTTCTGCCTAGTTGCTGACCCACTCCACTCTGCTAATCTCCTGCATTTAGTTTCTTAGTTACAACTAGCTCAGTGTTATGGCACCCTGATTCTCTTTTGCTCTGTAGCTAGAAGCTGCTGACTTAATCTGTGCTCTCTGTGAGATTTATGTGAGCAGGCACCATCATCTTATGGAACTCTAGACCGTGATGTGTGCTTCTAAACAACGTAGGCCTGAAGAGGCCATGGAATAGTTTGTATGTATAGACTTCTTGAGATTTAAAGGCACATTTCATACTCTGTTCTTAAGTCATCAATTATTATTAAATACTTTTTGTAAGAATTAGATCAGAGTTACTCTTTGACTCAGTAATTTCATACCTCAGAATGCCTAAGGATAAATGAGAACATTCTAGCAATTTCTTAAAATTTATTTTTACTTAAAAATTTCCACCTCCTACCCTCCTCCCATTTCCCTCCCCCTCCCCCACATCCTCCCCCTTCCTCTCCAGTCCAAAGAGCAGTCAGGGTTCCCTGCTCTGTGGGAAGTCCAAGGTTTGCCCCGCTCCATCCAGGTCCAGGAAGGTGAGCATCCAAACAGACTAGGCTCCCACAAAGCCATTATATGCTGTAGGATCAAAACCCAGTGCCATTGTCTTTGGCTTCTCAGCACTTACTTCTCCTAGTTTGTGGTCTGGGATGGAGCTCAGGAAGGTTACTTTGCCTCCAAATGTTTAGGCTACATCTCTCCAAGACTGTTCTGTCCTTTTTATATGTTAATTTCAAATACCCCTTATTAATATCATCGTGTTACTCCATTTTCAAGGTCTGCTTGTTGTTGGAGAACTCAGACAACACACACACAAAACATAAAGTATATCTTACATAAAGCAATGTGTTCTTTAAATAGGCAGATTACTTAGATGATAAGGTCATCGCATTTGATGAAACATTGCATTTGTGGCTGAGTATATGGGTGCAAGAATGTCATAATAAGGTTAACATCCAAACTGCCTAGGCTCCCACCAAGCCAGGAGGCAGTGGCGGGGAGGAGGCAGAAATCTTTAATAAATAAATAAACAAAAAAAAAGAATGTCATAATAGAAACAAATGTTTGGGTTGTTGGTGACAAAGTTAACTATAGGTCAAATATTAATTAGTTCTGCTGTTTTTTTAACTAACTAAAATATAATTTTTTTTTAGAAAATATTACTTCTAATCTAAGGCAAATCTTTATCTAGTTTGCTTCTTATGGGAAGTTCTATAAAATATATTTCAATATGAGAAGGAAGGAGTATTGTGCCATATGTCCCCGAAAGACTTCATTGTTTTAGGAAAATGGAGTTAGCACCTCCATTCTTACTGTCTTTCTCTCTTGACACAGATGTGCTGTCTGGAGCAGAAGAATCTTCAATCCTTGGCGGGAAGGAGAAGAACAAGGAGCTTTGCTCTGAGATTGCTGTCACTAAATCTCTTGTACCACCATTCTAATTCCAAAGTTTTTACACGCAGAGAAAAATAATTGGTTTTGCCCAAAATTCAGGTTCATTGAATTAGCACTCAGATAAAGAACTATCTTTCATGAGTTCATGATTCCTTTTGGGAAATGTAAAACACTATATTTTTGTCATGAAATTGAGAAAATCTAAGTAACTTTGCGTTATTTTATTATATCAAAGACATTCGAATATCAATTTTAAAATAAAAGATAGAGAGGAGGTGAGAAGAGCTAATCTTTTAGATTCTTTCGCATTTGGAATAACAAAAATGAAGAGTGGAAAACAGGGTCCCAGAGACCAGGATTCTCTTTTATGTTCATCCTGGTCAGGTGCTGTAAATGTCTCTGAATCCACTTGGGAGAAATCCGTACGAGAAAGCTCTAAGAATCTGAGCAATACCTACCCACCCAGTCTTGTAAAACTCCTTCATTTGTTTTGTTGGAGTCTGAACTAGTCAGTTTATTTTCTCTTTTTGGTTTTTTGAGACAGGGTTTCTCTGTAACTTTTGGAACTTCTCCTTGAACTAGCTTTTGTAGACCAGGCTGGTCTCGAACACACAGAGATCTGCCTACCTCGGCTTCCCAAATGCTGGGATTAAAGGCGTGCGCCACCACCACCTGGCTTTAGATAAGTCTTGTAAACAAACTAAGCAAACTAAACACTTGTCTCCCAGAAAGTAAATAAATATATATCAGGAGGAAAATTTTACCTATGGTATTTTCTTAGGATTCCTTCTGGTCAACAAGTCTAGTGTCCATTGATATATGTACGTGTGCTTCTAGGAAATGAAGCATTATAATAAAGAATTTATATCAGCCCTATAAGTATATGGGTACAAAGTGTAGGTGTTTAATAGACTTTTGTGTGTGAATCAGCCTCTTATTCTTCACTAAGGACATCATGCATTATTGTGGGTCACAGATGTGTAAAATAAAGCTCCTGGACCTGGAATCTGCTGTGTCCAGCTCTCTTCCTGTATTACCTGTTTCCAATGACTTATATTCTTGACACTGTTACTAAGGTTTGTCATTGAGAAAGGTAAGCAGTTTGGGTATAATTTGGATTTGACCATTTGATCCTTCATTTCAGCTCATATGTAAAACACTTAAAATTGTCCCTATGATTCACAAGGAAAACACAAAAGTGCTAAGAAAGTAAAACACTAACAAAGATCTTAGTTTAGAAAAGCAAGTCACTATGTTCAAAGAAATTATATTCAGATATATGTTGGTGAAATCTGTGTGATTTAGTCATTCCAATAGAACAAAACCTATAAAAAAGGAGGCTTTAAAAATGTTTAGCGCATATCAAATATATTGTTGCTTACACTTTATTTTCAATAAATATGTCGTAAATAAATACACATAGAAATCATGCTTTGAACAGTGCCATAGCTTCATGACCACCTCAAGTATATACTCAATGTTTGTACTCTTTTATATTTGCATCCAGAAAGAGTCAAGGTTTGAGATGTAGGAGCTATGCAACCAAGTAACAGGAGGATCATGAGAGATGTCATAGAGTTAATAAAAGTTTCTGAGTCTCCTGAAGAAATCGGTGCATCCCTGTACTGACACCTTCTCCTGGGAAGCACAGTCCTACCTCCAAGTTCCTTCCTGTGAAATCCTTGGATGAGTTGTTCTTTTGAGGATCTTGGCAGGCTACTACTCTGTCAATTTACATGGGCATGCTGGAACTTCTCTGTCTCCATTTTAAGTACTGGTGTTGTTAGGCCACTCTTCCCAGGCACCATTGCACTTGGCACTCTAGCTGGAAATACCTTAAAGACAGTCTTCAGAGCCCTGCGCTTTCCGGGCAAAGAAATGGACTATCAACTAGATGTATCTAGATTTTCTCTTGGTAAAATCCGACTATGTCTTGGGAACCCTACTATAAAATTCTGTAACTCCTCCTACCTCTTATATCACTCTCTTAGGTTTGATGGGTGCTAGTGAGAAAAACGGTTGGATGATATTTTATTTTCCCTGTGTGCAACTTTCTGCTGCTCTCTTGATTATGATGAGTCTCTGGATGACACAATCTGTTTTCGGTGATCTGGAATAAGCTTATGATTTACATTTTCGGGGCTTAAAATTAATAGTTTTCTAAAATTAATAGTTTTCAAAAGTAAATTTACATTTCAAATATGTACTTTTGGTATTGATAAGTGTTGTCATGTCAAAAACATGAAATACATCCTCAAAACTCCAGGCCATGTTAATTTTCTCCATCCTCTGAAATGTGCTTATCTAGACTTTACATGATAATAAACTTTGTTTGTCACTTGAAAGTAAAATACTATAGAAGACAATAATTGAAGGCAATACAATATCAGTTATTTAATATTTTCATTTTCTCTGTTAACCACAGTAAAAAAGACCACCTCTTCTACTTTCTTTGATTTTCTACCTTTCAATATATTTCTATTGTCTACTTCTATATAGCAGTAGAAAATGGTGGTTGATACCCATGGTAGATTGACAAGTCAGAGATTTAAATAATGCAAGAAATGCTGACCATAATATCCATAACTTAGATGCATGGGGAAAAGGTTATGTGGCTAGAGCAAGTCAATGATAGGTTTGTCCTCTTTTTGTCACAGAAATATCACTGCAAGACACTGTTCAGTGAGGTGCTAAGATGAGGCAACTGAGCTATTTAGGTGAGGGGAATCATTTCACTATGCTTGACAGGAAAGGTCTGTTCTTATGTCTTTGCTGTTTTAAGGTATTGAGGCATGCTCACAATGAACGACCGAAGAAAAGGAGCAATTATAAAGATTGTGGTATGATCCCGATTTATTAAAAGTGCTAAGTCAAGTGCAAATTTTTTTTATGGTTCATCTACAGAGTAATTTTATTTGCCTTTTCAGTATAGTGTATTTTATTCCATTATTCTAAACAGTCATGGAAACTGCATATTTTTAAGGAATTAGTATGATTTTGAGAATTCATTTTTATCAGTACAAATGCACTAAATCAAAACATAACTGCAAATAATCAGCCCAACAGAATACATTGTTTGAAATCTCCATTGGATCCGGGTCCTCTAGAAAATTGCAGTTGGTGAGCTCTCCACATTTTAGACAAGACCTAAAACTCCTGGGCAAGAGACAACGGTCTTTGACTCAGCAATATTGACATAAAAGGTGATCAATTTGTCTCCAATAGCCGGTGAGTTGATAAGCAGTTGGTACTTGTGGGTGCAGGAAATGGACTGTCCTTGAAATGCTACCAAAGCTAAGTCAGATGTCAAGGAAGCCAGGTGAGTGTGGCTGTCTCCTTCATTATGCAAGAGAAGGTAGTTGCAGCTCGCTCTGAGGTGTGAGGAGAATGAGTAAGGACAGTCTCAGTCCCGTGGTTCAGGGCTCCAGGATATTGTGTCATCTCAGGGCAGCAAGACTGAAAGGAAGGAGGATCATCTGGCAGAAAAACTGCAAAAGCACAGAGCCACCGAACAAGGAAAAGCTGGAGAGTAAAGTCAAGCCCTGGTGAGAAACTGAACAAGGTAAATCCGGTTCCAATTATCAGCTGTGCTTCCCCAAGATGGCTCAGACACATGGACAGTAGGCTAGTCCTGGCTCCTGTCTAGAAACCCCGTGGCTCCTTGAACAATAGAATTTACAAGAAACCATAATGCCTGGACACAGGCATTAAGAGACTCCTTGTTTCTTGGAACATACAGTTGGAGCTAGCAGCCACGGTATGGGGAAGTCCAAACAGTCCCCTTGGCAAAGAGGATTCCAGATGGCAAAATTTTGAAGAGAGAAAGAAAGCCGCAATCTCCTTAGTAAAAATTCAATAGGAGAAGGGAATGGATTATGTGAAATGGGTCCTGACATCAAGACCTTAAGAAGAAATAAAGAAAATACGGAGGGTGGGTGACAGAGAAAGGAAACGAAGAAAGAGAAGAACACAATGGGAGTTCAATCATGTAATTAAGAACATGGGCTAATGAAGACAAAGCTTGTGCTTAGAGATGGGATCATGCAAAGATTAGTAAACTCTCCCTGGGCTCTTCTAAGAAAGACCTAGTGGAAGAGCTATGGCGGTGGCTCTGTTGATAAGAGCACTTTCTTTGCCAGCATCACCATCTGGATTGAAATCCCAGCACCAACACAGAAAGCTGGGCGTGGCTTCCTTTGCTTGTAACTAAGATGCTGAGGGGCAGGGACAGGTAAAACAGATATCTTGCTTTTCAGACAATCCGATCAAAGACATGAGTTCCTGGTTCAGTAAGAGACCACACCTTAGGGCAATAAAGAGGGAAGCAGTGAAGAGAGACACTTAAAGTTCCCTGGACTCCTAACGTGCACACTCATCTTCGTGCTCACTTGCATGCACTACACACAAATACAGCCCTTGTACACTGAGGACGTGTGTGAAACAAAACAAGGATTCGTATAAGGTCGACCAGATATTCTGTAACATAGGTTAACGGGTACACACTCTAGTTTCTGTCAGGGACTCGTGTGTTAGAAGGACTGGTTGTGATGTCAAATTGGGAAGTGGCAGTACTTTTTCTGAGTGGCAGATCCTCCCCAGGAGACTTTCTCAGGAAATGATGGGAATCTGGAAGGAGCAATGTAGATACTTATCATTCTTCTCACTGTGAAGTACGTCTCCCTGAAAACCAGATCCGCCAGTGCAGGAGACCCTTCCTGGCTACCTCACAGTGTATCCAGGAAGTGCAGGATCTGCACAATTTAGGAAAATTAACAGCATGCAATAGAAAGTTTACTGCAAACAATGAGAGCAAATGACACGGAAGGGAAGGGATAATTTAGGAAACAATGAATAAAAATTCTAATGCGTGTCCTCAGAAGGAGTATGGAGAACACTGAATCTGGAAACAGATCAGACTTTCATAAGGGAAGAGACACACAACAACAAAGAAAAGGGACTGCACAAACAAAAAAAGGTATTTTAATGTTGACAAGGAAACTAGATATTAGGATTTAAACCAAAATAGACCATCTAAATAATTTCAAGCGTAAGTCAAGACAATGGCCCAGGTATTTTATAAGATAGGGTGCCTTTCCCTCTGTTTCTCGGGAGGGTTTTAGACAACGCAGAGAAAAGACAAGAGAGGGAGATGGTAGGGGAAGGGAACATCATACACTTTTGATTGGACTGAGTAAGATAGCTGAGAAAGAACACAGACCTCCACAATGTGACATTCCAACAAAGGAAGAAAGTCTACAAACTATGAAAAGGTAAAACAAATATGTTGACTCCGACATCTCATCTTTCACATTGGGCTCTATAAAAGAAATCAAGTGTTTTTTTTTCTTTCAAATTCTAAGTGAAAGAAGGAGCGGGGAATCTAGATTATCTCTGCAATTTTTTATTTAAATGTGAAGAAAAACAAACATATTCTTGGATCCATGAGAATGCTGACATTGGACTATGCCCAGGCTTCCTTTAAAGACCTGCTCAATTTGGTCACACTATATGTCAACCACTGGGAAGACATGATTGGTCAGAGGCACTCATTAGGGAAGAGAGCAGTTATTAAGGCAAATTGCAGTTATTAAAAGAAATTACAGTTTCAAGTTTAGGAGGACACGAACTTTCCAAATAAAACAGAGTCTGTTATTTGGAAGGGAAGCATCATTTCCACTGGAGATCAAAGGATAGATAGTTTTGTCTGAACATGAAAGGTAGGTGGATCTCCACAGGGCTCTAGGGGGAAAGGGGTATAAACGGCACAGAGATGGTAACTAAAGCGAGATCGGGGAAGAACAAACACGCCGGTAACACGTGAATCTGTTGTAGTCATGGAAATCAGCATTGCGATTAGAGTTAAAAAATAGAGCGCTGCATATTCATATCCTAACCCCTTTTGTTTTGCTGTTTTGCTTTGTGAGAAGGTCTTTCTGTGTAGTCAGGTTAACAGAAACGTTGCATTTGTCTTCCTGCCTCAGCCCACCTTCTACCCTGAATGATGGTGACACATTCTAATCCTTTTATAAAACTGGAGGCAGAGCAAAATTGAATATGACCTCAAAGTTCACTTGATTCTCTCTTTTTTTATTTCTAAACATAAACCAATTCTTTTCTGTGAGAAGAGAATATAATTATGCCACCAAGTGCTTTTCTTCTCTATGCAACATTTTGTTCTTATAAATAATGGTCTATTATGTCTTTGGTTACAGTTCTTGAATCATTGATAGTAGACAGGGAGTTTTCTTTGCTTAACCTGTAAATATATTGCTATAGTTTGTGGTATACAGCCTTGTAATTAATAGTATATATTTTCTTTAAATGGTCATTCAAAAATAAATGAGCAGTTGTGAAAAACATAGGTTTTTTTTTTTTTTTTTTGGTTTTTCGAGACAGGGTTTCTCTGTGGTTTTGGAGCCTGTCCTGGAACTAGCTCTTGTAGACCAGGCTGGTCTCGAACTCACAGAGATCCGCCTGCCTCTGCCTCCGGCCTAAAAACATAGTTTTAATAACGCCTTTAGCTCTCACAAGGTATGTCAAATCTGATCTCGCAGCTATCACGGGATTTGGTGCCACAGCAAACATTTCAAGCATTGATTAAAAAATGCTAGTTTTGAAATGTATTTGACTACTTGAATCAAATATTTTCAAATTATACATAATCCTCATCTTTAGATAACAAGAAGTAAAAATCAAATGGATGGAAAAATACCTTATCTTCAGGGAAAAATAACTTCTGTTTCTCTTCTGAGCCTTTACTTTCTGTACCAGCTTGAGTCCTTTGAGAAGCAGATGACAAGTTGGTAGAATTGTACCTACAAATGGTGTGTGTGTGTGTGTGTGTGCGTGCGTGTGTGAGTGTGTGTGTGTGTGTGTGTGTGTGTGTGTGTGTGTGTAGGAGGTGCCTGTGAGGATAGAGAAGAGTGTAGAGGAAGATGCAGCAAGCTTTTGAATAGTTTTGTTGAGGTGAGGCCTCACATTGGACACCCAGGTAAAGCGAGAGAGGAAGAAGGGGGCTGCCTGTGTAGCAATAGCAGCAAACTGAGACGTGGTTCCTGCACAGTCTTCATCCATCCTTGCACAAAGACTGAAATGTATCAACTCCACCAGGCACCGCTGTGCAGTCAGTTCAGGAACTGCTCTGTGGGAATGCACGGCCCTCAGCATCTAACAAGGGCAGCTGTTGGCAGCTCCTGCTTCTTGTACATGCTTCTTTGGTAGCGAGTGCCCTGTGGGGCACACACATTCTTTTCTCAACTCACTCGTCGTTCTTTCTGTCCCTTTATTTTTGAAAACAATAGTAAATGAGATATAGTTTCGCTTTTAGTCACTTGAATATGTACAGTGTGCCCTGTCCTTTTGGTACAGAGTTGGTTTATTTTATAGTATAATAATGTACCTACCTATCTCAATGGTATACTTAATAGAAGCAAGGTCAACACCTTTTGGTTCATTTAACTCTAGAAATTTGGTAGTAGTCATTTTTAGGCTTTTAGGAAAATATGACTATTATTGATTAATTATTTTCTACAGCTTACTTCTTGTGCTAGGGAAGAATCTGAAGGTGTTTATCTGTTATAACAGTCATTGGACCAAATGGAGACAGAATATGCCCAAGTTCCCTTAGCCCACATTATTGAGAACATGCTGGTTTACCCAAACCTATCCCATTAAGCTGAGATAATCATTTCATCTCCATTATATCGAAATTCTCTAACTTAGGTATCGCGTGATCCAGTTTTACTGAAGGTTTTATAAAGCTATATACCTGGCAGAGAAAAGTTTATGGGGGCTATAAAGTAGGTCTGCTGTCTAGAGTGGCTGTAGGTTATTATGAAGGCTTTAGTTTTATGTAAAAGGAAGAATGCTCCATAAAAGGATTTACTACATGAGTATTATTGATGAAGGGCAGCGAAAACTCTTGAAAGACTTCAGCAGAGAAGTCTATGAAGGTTAAAATACCCATTTAAACAATTCATAGTTAATTGATTTTTAACCAAGGGAAAAGAATAATTTCTTAAATGTTTTAGAAGTTAGCTTTGAAATTTTAGAAAAACCGAATCAAAAATTTTGAAGATCTAAAATATGAACACAGAATGCTATGATTATTCGGCCTTGTAGAAAGTTAAAGTAAAGAGATGATCAATGCTGGGCAGATTATTAAGAATTATGCTGTACATATGGGGCAAGCACAGAGGAATCTACAAGTCCTTCTTAGCAGGCCTTTCTTGATGTTTCAAGAAAGACATTTCTGTACATTGGGGATATTGAGTTTTCGAAAATATTTTCCAGTCTTCAAACACCAACGTTTTTGGGAATTGTGTTTAATAGCTGGCACACCCTGCCCACTTGTCATCCTGTTTATCGGGAGACTTCCCGTGCTGGAAGCAGACATCTCAGTATTGTGATGCGGACCTCAGTGGCGGCTTCTGCAGTGGCTCTCTGAAGGGAGCATTTGCCATAGCAGTTACATAATTGAGTTGATGTCTTGGCGTGGTGACTGCGCTGAAGGTTTGCCCCAGTAGGAAGGTAATGGTAGTTACTTGATTCAATTATAATCATTTGGCTTTTATTCTAGCTTGTTTTGAGAATCTGTTTGTGCTTCCATATGCAACTGGCATAAAAATCTAAATTTAAAGCTGGTACTTCTCATCTGTACCTCTGAAGACTTGTGTTCTTCTAACAGAGCAGCCCTACGTGCCAATGATGTAGCAGCCTCAACATTGACAACTGATACTCTTACCGTTCTAGAGGTAGGAGATCCAAGATCAGCATCTTGGCAGGGTTGGATTTTCTAAGGGCTTCTCTCTCTGGCCATCTTCTCCAAGTCATCTTCATATGATCTTTGCTGTGTGTAGCTACATTTGGAGAGGTATCATGACTCCTTAAGAAAGTTTATATTTGAAAATGCCTTTAAGGTTTGTGATAAATCATGTTTAATTACATAAATAATTGTACAATTGTTTCATTTTATATTTCATTATGATGAATATTATAGTGTGTTTCTCTCTCTCTCTCTCTCTCTCTCTCTCTCTCTCTCTCTCTCTCTCTCTCTGTGTGTGTGTGTGTGTGTGTGTGTGTGTTTAAAATCTTTAGGGGACTAGCAATTTACTCAAATTTAAAATTTGAGATAGGAAGTGTAAAGAGTAGATTCTGATATTCATTTTAATTTTTACATATTTGTAAATATTTAAAAACCTGTAACATGGTTCTAATTTTGTGAGTAGTGATACTAGTCATATACTAGATTATCCAATACAAGAATCCTAGTTGACATACAGTTGTCTAGGTATACTGTTTAGAAAAGATTTCGACCCCTGAAACAACTGTAAGAATCTCTTCTAGGAGTTCTCGGTCTTCAGCAACCATCTGAACAGTAGTCGCTGAGCAAAGCTGATTATGGAGCAACACATTACTAGAGTCTGTGCATATTAAGCTGAATATGAACCAGAAGCATTTAGCCTAAGCCACCCATAACTCTTACATTATTGATTTAGAAACATCACAGTAGGTGGTCATTTTCAATTATACAGTGAGTTTTAGGGGAAGCATGTTACGAGAGGGATGCTAATGATGATTGCAATACTAAAAAAATGGCACTTGCCTATTTCATAAAAAACTGCTCAGAATGCTAATAGCATTTTGCAATGTCCATGCCGATAAGAGTAGTCACCCTTATCGTTTGTTGTGGTATTCAGGAACATAAAATTTATTTTATGCTATAAGATAATGTAATACAACAGTATTCATTAAGTTGTCCTATTATATTTGTGTTGACCGTTCTGTGATAACAAGCTAATGTATCCACATATAATATGTGTGAACACAGTTCTTTATCTTACATTTTACTTATTCATTGTTATAATATCGAAAGGAAGTCTCATTTAGAGTCAGAATTCCACCAAGACAAGGAATTGGTTTCATATACAGCTTATTGTAATAGTTACCCAAAGATCATTCTTCTAATTTAAAATATGAATTACAGTGTATACTGCTCTTATCACTGTCTGACTCACCGAGATGTGTGAGTTTTGAGGACAGGTGATGCATTCCTATATTTAATCATTGAATAGTGTTGCTATTTTTTCCTGGCCATGAGCTGTATTTGAACCATGAGAAATCTGTAAGGGCCATGGATTTGAATTCTCAAAGGAAACACTTATATAAGTGATCAAAATAGCTTATTTTATACCTAACAGTACCACTTACAGTTTTAAACTTAAGGCTTACAATATTTATTTAGGAATGGCCGGATTTAAAATGTGGTGGTTATCTCTAAATATATTAGATATTTCTTCTGTTAATAAAATCAACAATCTTCAAGTTTTCTCTAGGCAAAGAAACGTCATTTTACAAAAACTGTTTCTCAAAAGCAAAACATCATGTTCTAGAAATAAGAATTATTTTATAATCACTATTGCAAAATCCCCCAAATAAATGCACCTCCTATTTATAGACATTTCCTATATTCATGCCAGTTAGCACTATAATTCTGCATGTTTCCAAACGCCTTTGATATTTAAAAGTATTTCTAAAAACAAAATGGTGATATGACACTATTTTCACATTTTCCCATAACTTATTAAACACATACACACACTGCTGGTGACACTGATTTTTCCTAGCACATTCTTACTGATCTCATTTTTTTCAATATTACATTATATTGTATTTAATGGAGTTCCCTTGCTAGTTTTATTCAAACACCTGCTTATGGTGTCAGATTCAGTTACATTTTATTTATTTAATATTCACTGAAGTCTACACAGGCCTGCTTAATTTAAAAGTCAGTCAATAAATTAAATGGGTCCTGCAATACTAGTACTGTATGAAATCCATGGAGGAGCTGTGGTATTGAAGAAGGTGGTAGGAGGAGCCCAGTCAGTCTTATCAGGGTCTCAGAAGTGTAATGTTGTTTGTAGAGCACAATCTTGAGAAGGCAGGTGTCATGGAAGGGGAAGGTCTTAAGTCTCAAATAAGAGTTCTTTTATTAAAACAGTGATGTGGCAATCTGATGTACTGAACATTTGACTGCATAGCTAATGATTTACAGGGTCCAGGGCACAATAAAGATTCAGGGCCCTGTTTATGAACTGATAATTTCCTGACAGTAACAGTGGATGCTATTGAGAGGATAGAGTCCGTCTAAGAAAAAAGTCCCCCAAGAAGGCAGAGCCTTGTGACATGATACCAACCTTGAATCAGATTTTCTACCAAAATCGCATAGGTCTCTTAAGGATTTATTAAAATCTAAGTGTAGTAACGTGAGTACAGTCACAGAGCTAGGAAGGCAAAGGTCAAGAAGCCTGTCCTATCTCAAAACACAAAAGTAAAATTGAATAATGAAACAATGAAATAATTTCTAAAAGTAGAAAAACAATAAATTTAAAATTTATATAAATGTATATACAATTCTATTTGTCCTTAACCAAACAAAATTATATTTTTTCAACAAAAGTCTCAAACACAGTTATATGTGGATACTTTAGTGGCTAAACAAGAATATGCATAGGAAAATGTACATGACGGAAAAGTTTTCTTCAGGGTTGGAGAGATGGCTTTGTAACTAAGAGCATTAACTGCCTGCGTCTCCAGATAACCTGGGATTCAGTACCCTGCACCCACATGGCAGCTCACAACAGCCTGCAACTCCAGTCCCGGGAGATAGAGCTCATGCCTTCTTCTGACCTCCATGGACACCAAACATGCACATGCAAAACACCCAACCACAATAAATAAAATAAATAAATCTAAGTACTTTTAAAGTTATTTCATGTTTTATTTTAATTTATGGCTTTAGTATTTCTAAGTGTTTAGAACTGCATCACTTCTCCCTTCGCTTTTTTCCTTCTAGCCTCTCCCAGCTGCCCTTGCTTATGTCTCTCCCACAGCACCTCTCCCTCACCCTCAGATTGATAACCTATTTTTCCTGGAGTACAGTTGCTAAATATCTCCTAGAATGACTGCAGCAACCAGTTAGGAACTCTTGCAACACAAATGGACATTCTAAGGTGCAGGGAGTTAATTTCATGTGCCCTCTTTCTCGACAAAGAACTACAGGGAAGTTTTAATTTGAAATGTTATTTTGTGCATGCAGATCGAGGTATATTTGGACCTAGGAATATTCATCTCTCTAGTTGAACTTATATGTCACTATTAATCAATGCTGTCATCTATTAGTTATTAAAGGAGCAATTATATGGTTGGTTGAACAGGTGAATGATTTAATAGTAGATTATTCAAGTCATGTCAATGTTATATTATTCGTAGATAAACACACCTGAGAGACCACGTCAGTAATGCAGTACACTGCATAACATGTTGCTGAATTTTAGACTACTCTGATGATGAAATTTTTGCCAATTCTGCTTTTTAAACCAATTTCATTTATTTGACTTGAAAATATTGAATATCCTTACATTAATGACTCTATTTTAATTCAAGATGAAAAATTTCATTAATTCCTGTCATAACGTGTAAATCAAGTAATGTCTGTCTTCTCTCAATAGAACAATTTACACATTATGACATGTAAATCATGGCAGGGAGCTAAGGGTCAAAGTTGTTTAAAATAGTAATTTTCTTAAAAAGTAAATCATGTTCAGTAGATAAACAAAGTTCTTTTGTTTGTTTTGTTTTTTGACAACCTACATTTTGAGATTTTGTTTGAGACATGTTCACTTTTATCCTAAACTGATCTCAAATTCACTATGTAACCAAATGTGACCTAGAATATCCAAACTGTCCGCATCCATCACCAGAATGCTGGAATTCCAGATGTTGTGATCCCTCCGCTCCTGGTTTATGTGTTGCTGCAGATCCAACTCTACCATGATTCTTAGAATGCTAACCTGGCAAGTACTGTAACACTGAACCAGCATTTCCAATCAATGCTTTTTATTATAAATAACCTTTTCGATTCCACAATTATATTAATTGCAAAAAGTAATCTTTGTGAAGTTTTGTCCCTTACCTTTACTTTCTAGAAATTACCTCCAAACCTCGTATATTAACAAAATGGTAGAAAATAATGTAGGAAATGCTATTTACTTATGTATCAAATTTAATCAAGTTCAAAGATATTGTACCATATCTGAATTTTGTATCCTTTATAGTTTTGCAAAGATTATCCTGAAAGTCAGGCATATAAATAAAAATTTGGAAGTTATGTTGTCATTTTTTGTTGGTTTTTGAAAGCATTCCCAGAAATAACTCTCTAATAATTATGTTAATTTTAAACTAACATAAATGTGGAATTGAAAAGGATATTCATAATAAGAAGCATTGAGTGGAGATGTTGGTTCAGTGTTCTAGTACTTGCCAAGTTAGTATGGAGCTCACACACACACAAAGTAAAACTGTAAATGAGTAACAGCAGTCTTGAAAACAACGAAAAACAATATGCCTAAAAGTCTTGACAAAGCAGATGAGTTCTTTAATCTAACAACAGTAAAACAGGGATGCATGTTTTCATAAGATGTGTAAGATATTGCTTAGCTCAGGTATGCTGTAATTAGACAATCATGATTTACAGAGCTGGAAGCAG
The DNA here is from genome assembly GCF_037038515.1 of Microtus pennsylvanicus. Lineage (NCBI taxonomy): Eukaryota > Metazoa > Chordata > Mammalia > Rodentia > Cricetidae > Microtus > Microtus pennsylvanicus. The sequence continues at coordinate 29,823,749 of NC_134600.1, forward strand.
AACACGTGACATGAAATTATTGTGTTTACAACTGGCATCTGATTAATGTGTGCACTTCCTCACCACAACAATGCATATTAAAAAATGAAGTGTAATTTCTTCAGTCTATGTATGCTTCCATTTATGGCACATGAAGGTGTTTAAAACCTTTCTGTAGCTAAAGCACGATGTTCTTAATGCAAAGGCTCAGCAGTCTTAGTGATGTGTGCAAGTTATACACATTGTCTAGACTCTGAAGGACAAATCTATGGTTTTCTTGGTCACTTTTCTCTGAAGATTTCCCCAGAATGCACTAATATACAAGACTGTGATTTCAAATTCTTACGCAAAAGAAATGTTATCAAGGAGTTGGGAAATTGTATGTAAAACACCCACTCACGCATTAGCAGACAATTAGCCAAACATATTCTGTGCTCCACATTTGTGCTGCAATGTGTCTATGTGCTGGAAAGTAATTCTGTGTTAAAACTATCACTGTCCTAAAATAGCTGTAAAAACAATTTAAATAATTATAGATTTATTTGGGTTCATGGTTTTAAAAGTTTCCGTTCGTGGCCAGTTAAATCCATTGCTATTAGGAGGAGAGCAAAGCAGAAATAGTGATCAAAAGGGGATTATGTGGTGAATCCGCTCAATGCTCAGCAGCCATAGACAAGAAAGAGAGGCTGAAGGGAAAAGACATGTCTTTCAGGTCTTCCTTCAGTGTCCTTCTTCTTAACCCATGCCCAGCTCCTAACAGTCCCTTTGGTTATGAGTTCGTCTATGCCCCGACTACTTCTCCAATTCCAGATTCTGACAAGCAAACCTTTAACACGTGAGCAAAAGAGGATGTGTTTGGACTCAGAAAACCACATTATTTCATTATGTCAGTGTCAATCAAAGCTGAAATTGATTCCTGGATTTAACAATTTTTGAAACTATTTTTCAAACCTTTGAAGCGTTTCAAATATCCCTTCAGGCTGCCTGAGAAGGAAAATGTTCTGCGTAGTTCCAAAGAGTCAGCTGATATTTCAAAATGAGTTTGATTAGCAAAACTAATGGTGGTGGAAAATATGTTCCCTCTTAATAACAGGTCTGCTTTATCTGACTCAGAAATCTAAATTTAATGAAAACAAGATAGTCTGTAAAACCGTTTTTACGATTCCAGACACTGTGGCCGCCGTTGGCAGCGTAGCAATTGTCTACAATTACCTGAAACATATTATAGGAAAGGTTTTCAACATCCATTTAGCCATACTTAAATTTATCAGGACAGCAGGCAGCGGGCACAGTTATACTCAGCCATGCCCTCCTTTTGCACGTACACAGAAGCCTAAAGGAATATGGTCATTAAAGGCACGAGTACCACAGATACGTTACCTAAAATGAAAGCTCAACCCCACTTCCAGATGGACATGAAGTGGTGGAATAACCTAATTCCTTAATGTTCACATCTGCTTCAGAGCGTAATGACAGCGAGGTAGTGAGCAGTGCCTGGGCCCTGGAAATGCGGTAAGTGGGTTAGCCATGAACTGCTCAGCAGACGGTCGAGGCTACAGAGCAGATCTGTGCTGGCTACTGTGGTCTGAAGCGCTAGATTACACCACCTTTCTCCTGATGCTCTTTTCCCTTCTTACTCCATTCTATGCTGCAGTTTCCACAAGGAAAATGTGTCCTCCTATATTTAAGGAATGCATAGCTGAATGCAGAATTGGTCTCATCTTCTTAATTAAAAAAAGGGGTGCAAGGTCTTATGATCACAAAACTTTTTTTAACCCATATATATATATTTTTTTTTTCCATTCAAAAATTTCCACTTTCTCCCCTCCTCCCATTTTCCTCCTGCTCCCCCACTCTCCCTCCTCCCTCCCCCTCCAGTCTTAAGAGAGGGCAGGGTACCCTGCCCTGTGAGAAGTCCAAGGCGCTCCCCACCCAGGCCTAGGAAGATGTGCATCCAAATAGATTAGGGTCCCAAAAAGCCAGTATATGCAGTAGAAACAAGTGCCAGTGCCTTTATCAGAGGCTTTTTAGTCAGCCCCCATTGTCAGCCACATTCAGAGAGTCCGGTTTGATCACATGCTAGTTCAGTCCCAGTCCAGCTGGCTTTGGTGAGCTACCATTAGCTCAGGCACACTGTCTCAGTGGGTGGACCAAACCCCATTGCGGTCCTGACTTCCTTGCTCATCTTCTTCCTCCTTCTGCTCTTCAACTGGACCTTGGGAGCTCAGTCCAGTGCTCTGATGTGGGTCTCTGTCTCTATCTCTATCCATCACTGGACAAAGGTTCTATGGTGATATTTGAGATAATCATCAGTGTGATAGGGGGGCTGGGGTTGGTATGTAAAATGAATGAAAAACTAAAATTTAAATAAAAGAAAAAAACAGAAAGCAAATTGAACAAGCCATGGGGAGCAGCCCAGAAAGCCATGTTTTCCTGGTTCTTTCTTGAGGTCCTGCCTGCTGGTTTTTGAGCTGATTTCCTGCCTTGGATTCCTTTGATGATGGGCTATAAGTTAGAAGATGGTGCAAAGCTTGTCCGCTCCAGCTTTATTGTGATCAGTGTTTTATAGAAGCCACACAAAAGGAAACTAGGAAACCATCTCATTCTCCTGAAGTCTCCATATTCCTTTAAACAAACCACATGCTTATCTGTGGGCTCAAAGGGCCACTGAAAGTTTATATCAAAAATAATAATAAATTAGTAACAATTAATAAAAATAGTGATCTCTTCCTATGGTGAAGGAAAATAAAACAAAATGAAACAAAAAAATCAAGCCAAATAAGGCAGAATTGATTGTAACATTTCATCATCTTATCTTCAATGTTTAATTTCTAAAAGAATTCTCTGGTTTAGAAACTTAAAGAAATTTTCACTCTCCCAAAAGGTTATATTTCTCAGACAAGACACTTCCAAAGTCTGCCTGAAAATTATTTTTGGTATCTTGATAATTTACAAAAGAAGCTGGCGCTCTATTTTTCCAGGATAGTGCCTGCTTCTTCCAATCACTTGTCTGAAAAAATGCCTTGTAAACTGACCTGGAAATTAGCAGTTTTCCAGAAAGCTAACTCAGAGCCCGAATTTGTCCTAGGTAAAACTGAGTGAAACAGAATACAGTAATACAGTAAGTTTCGCACAGCCTTCATGAAGGAAGAGTTCCAATTCCTTGTCGAAAATAGAAATCACTGGGCGGTGGTGGCACACGCCTTTAGTCCCAGCTCTCAGGAGGCAGAGGCAGCAGATCTCCATGGTTCGAGGCCAGCCTGGTCTACAAGAGCTAGTTCCAGCACAGGCTCCAAAGCTACAGAGAATCCCTGTCTCGAAAAACAAAACAAAACAAAAAAATAGAAAAAATAAATCACTGAATGATAGGCTGCATTATAGCAATAAGCAAGAGCATTCGGTGGCTTCCTTATCTGACCCCATTCCTAGCAACTGTGCTCTCTTATTTATACAGAATGCTCATGGCTGAGGCGAGAGCACTCAAGAAGCCTCAATGATACACTGCACCATTGTCTGTCCTCGAGAAACCAGCTGCCTTGAACTTTCAAAATCATGAGGCCCTGTTTCTAAGGGCAGAGCGAATATTTTTCTGCATGCATTTCAGACTTTGATTGCATTTGTTCTGCATTCCATTGTCTCACAATGGGGAAGCTTGTCCAGTGGACTGCAGTTTAGACAGCCCTCGTGTTTGCGCAGACTTAATGCCGATCAACCACTGAGACAAACAACTTGGGGCTTGAATATCGCTTCTCCATAGAGAGTTTCTCTGCTTTAATCCTGTGAGGCTAAATAGGAGAGGGTATACAAATCACAGGAGGAAGAGACCTGGTTAGTCATCCTCACCAACTTAGGCCATGAAACCAGTATGGACAAGTTCAATGGAACCGCCATATATGCACTGACGATGGAATAAAAAAAAGAAAATACAAATCACAGGCTGATTCATTCTTTACAATTGCATTTTCTCCTTTCTAATATTTTTCATCATCTCTGGCTTTGAAGAGGTTACATTTTCCAATTTTCCTAACAATTAGACAAGACTCTAAAGTTTCAATTAACACACACGAGAGCTGAGTCAAAGCATGTGTGTTCTACTGCTTACATTTAAAACAGACTTGAGTATAGCTACAGTTATTGATGCTGTTCAAGCCAATACAGATGCAGGATGTCCAAGTACAGAATTGTACTGCTATTTCACGTCCAGCATTCAAGCATGGACCAAGTACTTAGCTGCTCAGTACTTCTAGGTACAGTACAACTTCAAATACACAAAACTCCCTTGCTCTTCGAACTGGGTGTGGTTCTCTGAAGCCATGATTAGTTTGGAGGTGCATAAACTGGCATGCTGGGTTAGCTCCTTCAGCCAAGCCTTGCACTGGTGTTGACACAGTTTAGTTCTTCTGCGTCCCTTCACTTAATCTTACTGAGGTGCTTCAAGGCAAATGACATCACGCTGGCAAAAGGCAGTCTTTCTCATCGATAATACATTTTGTTTCCATAATTTTAATGAAGTTTCTTTTTGAACAGATTTGTATTAACAGAAGAGTGGAAAACATAGTTCAAGGGATTCCTGAGTGCCTCACACCTTACGTTAACATATTAAATTAGGGCAATATTTATCATAATTATAAAACCAATGTTGGCATTTATTGCATTGATATTTTAATATCAAATCAAATTATTTACAGACTTTCTTTGCTTTTACTTATTTATCCTATGTGTACCTAGATTCTTTGGGGTATGTGTTCTTTAATCTCACTCTCTCCTTCCTTCCACGTCTTCCCTCTCACCCCCACTCCATAGTCCCAAGGGTCTAATATCTTGTTGATACTAAATAGGGATTTCTCTGCCATTTTTTTCTGTGACTTGATTAAGTTTTCTGGATTCTGGGAGTAAGATCACCAAGGTCAAGTGTGTTCTCTCACATAACACATCAGGGCTGTTGATGCAAGTTACCAATATCGATGCTAACCTAACTGTGGTCATCTTGTTGAGATACCATGTGTTTCCATATTCATCATTTTGCCTGCTTCTATACTGTATGCTTGGAAGGAAGTCATAGAACTAGTGCACACTTAAGGTGTGGATACTTACTCTTTACCGAGTAAGCGATGATTTTATAATAATAGTAATCTTGAGTTCTTCCTGAAATCTTCCTCCTCATTCACTCATTCATAGTTCACTGTACTATATCAAAATAAATGGATGAATATTATAATTCAGATTATAATACAAGGCTACTTTGTTTATTTCATATTGTTTACCCCATGGCCTTTGGCAGCTCTCTTATATGTGTCCCTTTAAGATGCCCAATCATTGACATGTTTTCCTAATAATAGAATACCTTCCTATTTGAGAGACTAAAAGACTCTTACAAACTCATCTCCTATGATCTTGACCACAGATAGAGAGAGAATCAGCCTTCTCCCAAACAATTCCTTAATTGAAGAATGGTAGAAAAATCCAAAACCGGCTGCTAAATAGTTTCAGTGCTACCAGGATGCTGTTGCCCTATGTCCTATTTTCAGTGAGAAAAACAAATATTGACGTGTGTACTAACCCATACATGAACATATAATTAAGCAATCCCAAATGTCCACATTTCTACCTATGCTAAGTTAAACACGATTTTATACTGATCTCTGATTTAAATACAGATATGATCACACAAATCACTGCATCCCTCTCCATTTGTATGTATTCCAGGGTGTATACGTTTCTTTTCACATGGAGATCATCATCCCTCATTTTCTTGCCAAAATACTATACGGAAGTGGGAAAGAAAAGGTGAATAACATACTTCCAATCTTGTTGCTTTTTATATTGTTCTTTCCTCAGCCTCCAATGGGCTGACATTGCTCTTGAAATAAAAACAAAATTTCTTGCCTTGATTCAATGGCCCTGAATAATTTGGTGTTTTCCTGCTTCTTTCTACTTTATCTCAAACTCCTTTCTTCGTGGCCTCCTTTACCAATTATAGTGCCCTGCTATGCTATCCTTAGGCAAACTAACCTGTTGGACGTTTTATATTCTTGTTGTCTCGGAGCTTTTCCTGTGTAGATTACTTTTCACGGGGTCTTCACAGAGTCATTATTTAGGTCTCTGCTAAAACTGCTTTGAAGCCATTTCTTTCTACTCAATCCGCAATCACTTTCTTTAGGTGAAGACCTCACTTTTTATTTGTTAATTCTTCAGATCTTAAGATCCACATATTTTTGTTATTTTTGTTTGATTATAAGTATTCTCACTTCCAAAAAAGCAAGATTCACAATGAAAAAAAAGATTAAGACCTACTTTACTTTTACTTCTGCATTTAGTCTTTAGTAAGAGTAATTTGGTTTAAAAAAATCAGAGCTCTCTTCTATTTGCTTTAATTGTGTATCAAAATCCTTTCTCTTCACTGTAACTTTATATTATTGTGTTTTTTCCATCTGTATTTGGATGTTTAGTGTTGAATTGTTTGACTTCCTTATTTACTATCAATAATAGTCCTTCAACAGATATATAGTTAACAAATACTATGTCTTTATTGAATTTGCTTTGCTGCTTATTTCTTTGCTATGAAGAAGTATTTGAGTCACATTTATCAACTGGGTGTGGGACACTGGACAATCTGTATCATGACTTATTAATAGAGGATGTGTAAAATGCACGCCAATTACTGAGGTGAAAGAAAATGGAGGAAGTGTGTCACTGTAGGGGCAGATTCTGAAGTCTCTTTTTTTTCTCAGGCTTCCCTTAGTGGGGCAGTCAGTGGAGATGCAGCAAGATGCTACCTACAAGATGTAGTACTCTCACCTCCAACCACAGCTGCCTGCACGCTGCCGTGCTCACTGTAATGATCATCATGGACCGAACCTCTGAAACTGTAAGTGAGGCATCCTCAATTAAATATTTCCTTTAGGAGAGTTGCCATGATCATGGTGTCTCTTCACAGCAACAGTAAACCTCTAACTAAGACATTACATATTTTATTGATACATTTTGCTTTATTATCTACAAGCATCTATATTTAATTTTGTAAATAAAATACCTTCGGAATCCAAATTCTCTATAGGAAGAAACTGAGGTGTAGTCTAACAAAGAAATAAAATCAAACAAGGTCTTCTACTCACTGAACTATAAGGACATTTGCTGAGATTGCTCTATACAGTTTGGGTTTCAGAGAAAAAAGTGCGCTGAGAAAAAAGCATGTAATTTCTGTAGTGTTCTTGCCAAAAACTGCATACTCTAAATCTAATCATGAGAACACATCAGACAGGCTCAAATTGAAGAATAATCTAAAAAACAGCTGACCAGCAGACTTTAAAAGACACAAATAGCACTTTTACAATCCTCCTCCATTCAGTACCCTGTATTTGTTCTTTATCTTGCAAACTCATCATAATTATGAAGCCTTGAAAAGACAGAGATTTCTGTCTCTCAAGATTTCCAATAAGAAAGAAAACAAAACAGCATGAATAAAATCCAACTTTGTTTATTCATTACATTGTAAACGTATTCAATCTTAAATTATTGGATGGTTTGAAAAGTTCATTATTCTATAGAAAGAAGAGTCTCCAGATAATAGGGATCTTGTTTAAAATGACTGAATCCTTTAGGTATCAGTAAGTATGTTGCAGCTGTCAGTAAGTCAACCAAATTTTTCTCTTCTCAAAAAATCAAGTCTTAGTTAAATTATTGTGTATCTGTCAGTACCTAAACCAAACCTTACCTAAACCAAACCTGTTTTCCAAAATTGTTTTCTGCCTTCCAAATCATCATTAGTTGTGGGAGGCAAGAGTCATGGCTGTGGAAGACTAGAGATTTCTCTGTGTCTTACAATTCTCAACAAGAAAAGTTTGACTTCAACATTCTGCTTACAAATACACCGATACAGTTCTTTATACAGATGGATCCAATAAAATGCCTGAGTTAAAACCTAGATATTCAAGCTCACTATTGATTTGTCCATTGTTTCCTCCAAAAGATCTGTCAGCTTCTTAATTCCTCAATTTCATTATCTTCCCAAATTTTAAGATTGTGGGTAGATTTTTTTTTATCTTAAGAATGATTCTATTTAAGTTATATCTTTGTTTTATGCCAGTGGACAATCTAACTGTGGAAAACTAGTTGATAAGCAAGAAATGAAGACCAGCCGGGCGGTGGTGGCGCACGCCTTTAATCCCATCACTTGGGAGGCAGAGGCAGGTGGATCTCTGTGAGTTCGAGACCAGCCTGGTCTACAAGAGCTAGTTCCAGGACAGGCTCCAAAACCACAGAGAAACCCTGTCTCGAAAAAACAAAACAAACAAGAAATGAAGACCAAAAAAGAAAAAAAAAGAAATGAGGACCACCGTCTCCTCGGCTTGCAAGGCATGACGATCTTGTATTTGTCAGAGCATCAAGCTTTCTTCTTTCTTTTTCTAATCCTGTGTACTGTTCCTAAATAAAACTGTTACCTGAATTTTCAGTCATCCTAGAGTCTTTGTTTCTTAAAAGTGAAAGAGGAAACAGAGAAGGGGAGAAGAAGGCAAAGAAAGAAAGATGTTGTGAAGAGAGAGAGGAAAAAGTGGTAACATAAATCTTAGATTATAAACGCCTAAATTCAATGGATATTTATTTCTTATAGAACTTGAGGACCCCAGGGCTACACATGATACCTTGGAAAAACACTTACTGTTCATTGTATTGAAATTTGAAGCTCCGTGTTTTTCAAGGTCTTACAGAAAACTAGGGAAGGTGCTTGGTAACCGGCCATCTTGGAGTCACTCAGAGTAATACTGTTCCAGAGTGCTATATAGCTATCCCTTAATTCTATACTCTCAAAATGTGATGAACACTAAAGTATCTGAATATTTATGTACAGGGAGTGGGCTTCTTTGGAACACTATGATTCTGTTCTAATGTCATTTTTATTGATATTTCTCTTTTGCTACTTAAGCCAGTATTGTATGTTAAATAGCATCGACAAGCAAACAAACAAAAAACCCTAACCCCTCACAACTTTATTTGGTTAAAAAAATTTCTATATATCTATCTTCTTACTTAGAACAAAAGAAGAGAGAACAACTCGGTAATATAATCCTGTACATTTCTCTTCCTAGCATTATCTTGCCATGGTTGCTTCAAAAGATAAGAAGAGAGTGGAGATAGTCTTTTCCCTATCTAAGAAGTGTTGATATTTTCCTGTACAGGATGAAGAAAATTTTAGAATGTCCTCATCTTAACTGGCTTGGGCAGGAATTGTTGCCTTCACTGATGCAGTTAGCACAGTAGATCAGGTCATTTTAAGAAAGTGTGGCAACATTATGCATGTTGAACATAGTGTGTCCAAGAAAATTACTATACAATATCCACCAGAGATGTGGGTGCATAGCGAAAAGTGGTTGGTTAGAGTATATCAATAGTGATAGAGCTAGTACCTAAGTCCATACGGAATTAGGATGCACTATCCAAAGGCATCATTGGTAATTCCTTCTGAAATTATCACATCACATTATGGTTTGATTTCATCTGAAATCTTGTTCTCAGTAGGTGCCTTGTTACTCTGTCATTTATTCAGCCAAATACTCTTAAAGTAGAAATTATTAGCAGAGCACACACTATGAGCTAGCCAGTCGCTGTTTTTGGCATTGGAGATAAACAGTAAACATCCACACAAAAGAAAACTTTTTCAAATGAAGTATCCATAATGGTTGATAATATAGAAAAGAAATTACATAAATCAAATGTAGACCAGTCATGTTGAGAATGTGGGGTAGGAAAGGCCAATGGAGACATCTAATGGAAGCAAGGATTAACATTCTAAGGACACTTCTTAACTAAGATATAAAAACATGACACTGGAGCAAGCTACTGAAGTATATATCTAGGTGGATTCATAGGGACAGACTTTTCTAGAAAGAAAGAATGCCAAATACAAAGGTCTTAAGTTATTAGTATCCTTGGTATACTTGAATAGAAAATGACGGATGTGACAGAAAGGTGTGAATGGAGGTGAGAATACAGAACTCACTATTTAGACAAGGCTGTCCTCAAACTTCCAGAGATCCTCCTGCCTCTGCCTCATAAGTGCTGGAACTAACGGGCACCGAACACCCTGTCCTAATTTTAACAAGTAAAGGAATAGCATGCTCTTACTGTTCAGTGATGTGTAGAAATGGAGCGTTAGGGGTGCGTTGTCAGTGGAGATCAGTACTGCTGTGTGCATTTATTTTAATAGAGCTCTTGAAATCACACAGGCTAAACATGTACGTCTTGGTGGAGCCATCGATTCTGCTAGAGAGAATAGAGAAATGTACTAGAGCTGCAGGAGAAAGGAGGTCAAAGAGGACACTTCAAAAGTACACAGGGAACAGACTCCCGCTTATCTGATGATAAGGAAGGCACTCCAGAGAGACAAAATTGATTGTACTGGATCATGGATTTAAGCTTCCAAAGCTCATAACTAGCTTATCTGACAGGAAATACAGCCTTTTCTATGAAAGATAATTTAGGGAATAAGAAAACATAGAATAAAGTTGGTTTATTTAGTAGGTATATTATTGAAAAATAAGATGTAAAGTTATTCATTAAATTTATTTGATAAAAGCAATAGCATTTCAATATAACACATGATATTTGGCCAGTGTCCGTGGTAAAGTGGGCTGGTTTCATGGAGGAAATGCAGTTGGGAAAGTCCAGCCAGTCTGGGCGGGACTCAGCTCCACTGCAGCTGGGGTGCAGATACAATGCTGGGGAATAGGCAGCTTAGCATGGGCGGAGTCAAAGGTGATATGTAATAAATCTTAGAAGACATATACAAGTTCTTACAATGGAAAACAAATCGCAGAGAGAACGTGTGTTAGAGATCGTGAACTACAGGTCTGTTCTTTCAGGAAAGGGGTATCGCAAATGACATAAATGTGCCTGACTTAGGCAACATGTCTTTCCTAAAACAAATGAAAAATTATCAGCTCTGAAGTTAATTAAAAGTTTATTTAAATATAAAAATTCATTACCACATGATGTATATAGGAGATTTTTTAAATATCATTAACTTCTTCCAAAAATCACTGAGAGATAGAGAATTTTTGAAATCCAGAGATACTAGCCTATAAGAGAACACAGAGCAGTATTAATTTTTGACCTCAAACAGATTTCTAGAAATAAGAATTGTTACATGGGAAGTGGTCTAGTATGAGACATAGTTTTGAAATTGCTGCACAGCGAAATATTCTCTGAAGTCAAAAGAAAATATTCACTACAAAACTGTAAAAGAAACTAAGAAGAAAGGCTATTTTTCCCTTTTATATAGCCACCAACATTATGTTACCCACATAGTTGTTAATTGCACTCTGACACACACAAGCACAGAGAAATTCAATCTGTCACTAATTATCATTCAGGCACACAAATATGTGCCTCAAAGGAAAATTATTTCGAAGAATAAGCAGAGGTGGAAAGATGAAGCCATGGTTGAAATCTGTTATTGTGTTGTGTCTCCTCAGTTTTCCAAAAATGTAGATCGCTTGTATTGAAATTTATGAATTTGCAAGCCCCAGGCAGTTATCTTTTATTTGTAGAAAGACTTGAATCCTTGCTTGGTGAGACATGAAGATTACAGAACAGTCAAATACAAAGCTACATAGGAGGTAGGAAATGCATCAAACTTAAAGCATGAAGCTATTGCCAGGCGATAACCTTTGTGATTAACTTTTCAGGTTTTCAAGAAAATGAGACATCAAAATTTTAATGAACAATCTGCAAAGTACAGCAATATCACGAACAAAATTGTACAGGTGTTCTAAAGCACACGTGAAGGGCACACTGGCTTGTCATCTGCAGTTACTTTCTCATAATTACCTCTACGTTGTTTTGAGATTAATATCATTGCAGCGTTTCTCCCTTCTCGTTCCTCTCTCCACACTCTCCCATATACCCCCCCTTGTTCTCCTTGTTCAAATTCATGACTTCGTTCTTCATTATTGTTACACACAGATATGCATGTGTATATACAAAGCTTTAGAAGAAGGAAGTAGACCTGTTTATTATTCACCCAGATCTACACTGTGAAGGGTTTCTAAAGCTTTCCAAGTCCCCTCATCCAAAGTCACCATTCGAGAGCAATCGGCCACCTTTGTTTACTCACGTATTTATTCGACTTCATATTTGTATTTATTTTCAAATTTTATTTTGTTTTAATGGTACCTCTACATATGATAACGTGTTAGGAAGAAATTAGAGAACAGTATTATTAGAAGGCAAAGAGGAGCTGTGAGTGACTTTTAACAGTGCGGTTTCCCACTTAAAGATACACTGGAGTTTATTCGGGTAGAATAAATATTCTTAAACTTTTAAAACAGGAGTAAATGGCATTCTGCAATCAGCCCTCTGCATCAACCCCGGAAGACTGTGTTTTAATGCACACAATGGAAGGAACACAAGTCCTAAATTCAGAACCTGAATCCCAATTACACCTTCAGCACAACCAAATGTAAACCCAGTCCAAATACCCGCATTCTCTAAGTTCATAGAGGTAAACAACGTAGAAGAGTTAGATGCTGTTGTTCCAATTTCGTCATTTTTTTAAATTTTTTATATTAGTATTTATTTATTTATTCTTTTTATTTATTTATTTATTAAAGATTTCTGCCTCCTCCCCGCCACCACCTCCCATTTCCCTTCCCCTCCCCCAATCAAGCCCCCTCCCTCTTCAGCCCGAAGAGCAATCAGGGTTCCCTGCCCTGTGGAAAGTCCAAGGACCACCCACCACCATCCAGGTCTAGTCAGGTGAGCATCCGAACTGCCTAGTGTGGCGGTTTCTCAGGAAATTCGGGATCGACTTACCCCTGGACCCAGCAATACCACTCTTGGGAATATACCCAAGAGAGGCCCTATCATACAACAAAAGTCTATGCTCAACTATGTTCATAGCAGCATTGTTTGTAATAGCCAGAACCTGGAAACAACCTAGATGCCCTTCAATGGAAGAATGGATGAAGAAAGTATGGAATATATACATATTAGAGTACTACTCAGCAGTAAAAAACAATGACTTCTTGAATTTTGCATGCAAATGGACGGAAATAGAAAACACTATCCTGAGTGAGGTAAGCCAGACCCAAAAAGAGGAACATGGGATGTACTCACTCATATTTGGTTTCTAGCAATTTCGTCATTTTTTATTGGCTTTATGTGTACCAACCAGATTTGGAAGCATCTCAGAGACCATCCTTCATAAGTTTCTATAGAGCGTGCATCTTGATATCAAGCCCATGGCTCTGAAATCAAGTCATACAACATATACTTTTCTATAGCCCTTCGTCTCCCCTTTTACTGATCTAGTTCAGACTTACTTATTCTCATTCGTTCTTTCAAATTTTGATGTGATTAGGAATCAAAGGCCCTGTGAAAATACGGAATCTGATTCCACTGTTTTGGGATCAAGCTTGAGAATGTGATGTTTTTCCTAAGCTCCGAGATGGTGCTGATGCAGAAGGTCTAGCTGCCAGATGATACCCAGAAAAATCCATAAGCCACTGCTATTGTCTGTCTCGGGGATGAGTCAGGCTCTGCCCCATACTCACTGTTCTCTGTATTCTCTTCAGTTTTCTGTCCCGTTCTTTTCAGAAGATATTCTAAAAATGAGTTTGGTTTCACAAGTTGTCCTCAAATAATTAAAACCTACCCACCACACACCACTTCCTGCCCAGAAAAGGCAGATTTAAAAGGTCAGGATGACAGTACTTGCCTGTGGACAATGGCTAGCCTTGCTTTGGGCCTTTCATGTGGAGGCACCGACACTTCAGGCCAATTTAGTATTGAAGTCATAAAGCTTGACATGCATTTCTATGAAAACTTAGGTGGCTAAAAATGACATGATCACTTTCTCATTCACCTTTACCATACAGTGTTACTTCATCCTTGGTAAATACCGACCTTCGATCTGTTGTCCTTCACAGACTCTAAGCTTTTTGGGGTTCCCACTTCACTCAAAAAGGATGTACAAAGAAAAGTTCATTTTTTTAAAAAAAAATCAGATAAGGATCCAGCTCAAAATCAAAACACTGCTTCGTGTATCTTGAGATCTGACCTAGTATTCGCTCACTGTTTTGTTAGCCCTTTGATGTACTTTCATATTCTTGGGGAAAAAAGTTTTCTGATTTGTTTTTCCTTCAAGGTGAATTGTTCAAATCACTTTGGGTTATATTCTCAAAAAAGAGTTTTAAACACACAGAAATAACCAGAGAATTTTTACCAAGTTACAAAGCTGGCAGGGACGTGTGGGAGGAGTAGAGCTTGCTAAAGAGGACCCTTCCTCTGCTTGCTTCCCAGTGTAACACGCCGTCAATCTGACCTTGGAGTCGAAACTTCTGGATGTCTCTGGAGAGGTTGAGAGGGCTGTCACTTACAAGCATACTGTAGTGGGGAATGTAGTAGAGTGGTTCTCATCCTTCCTATTCTGTGACCCTTTTAATACAGGTCCTCATGTTGTGGTGACCCCTAACCATAGAATTATTTTCACTGCTACTCCATAATTGTAATTTTGCTAGTCTTATGAATCGTAATGTAAACATGTTTTCCAGTGGCCAGTGGTCTTGGGCAACCCCTGAAAAAGGCTCACTTGATGCCAAAGTGTGAGACCCACTCCCAGAAAGCCCTTTAACTCCTCTCCTGTGGTGTTCTCCACACTCTTTAGCTGGAGATGGGCACAAACTTCCCCATTCTTTCATTTTTTATCCCCACTGCCTGTATTTTTCTACCTGATGGGGTGTGTATGAACACCTTGCACCTTGTGGGGTAGGTATTCTCACCACCGGGATATTCACGTCTTTGAAGAGGTTTATGAGCTTCTAGACCCTTGCTTATCTATCAAGGCCCCTTCCCCAATCCAGTACCACTTGTACTATTCAACTGTATCAACAGTATTTGGAGACTCACTCCATTAATTCTGTACAAAACACACTTTTGTATGTAAGCTCTCTCCGCATGATCAGTGTCCCCAGCTGCCCTGTGTCCACAGAAAACCCAAGCCTTCTCCTGTGTTAGGCATAATTGTGCCTACACTTTCTGCCTTTGTTCCATACTGCCCTGAGAGTTCCTGAAGGTCATGTGACCCTCCTCAGATTCCACAAACAACCATGAGCTCCCTCATGGTTTGGATAAGCTCTCAGGCTGCTAGAGACCCAGCAATCAGACCTCTACGTATGGATACAAAGTATGGACGAGAAGTGGTAAATAAAGAAATCTGACTGGGTAAGAAACACAATGCAGATGCTATATAGGACAGCATCATTCTCCCGGTGGTCACCTCCCGTGCTTCTTGCCGATGAAACCAGAGAACAGGAAGAGTATGGCAGTCTGCCTTGCACCTGCCATTTTGCCCCTCACAGAGCCCAGACACAGGTCGGAAACTAGAAAGCCCTACCTGCAACCTTCTCAGACATGTATTACCTTAGAAGGCTAGAGTTGTTCACATCTCCAGAGCAGTGAGAGCAGAGTGGTCCCTTTGGGCTAACAGTCATCCCCATGGTGAACTGGTTGTTAATATATCATAGCAAGACATGATTTGCTGAGCACATGAGAGCTGGGATGTCAGACAAAAGAACATCCACGAGATGGCTGTGGTCGGATCTGAGGGCCTTGGAATCTTCAAACTTTCCATGTTGGGGCATTCCCAGATAGAGACACATTTCCTTCAGGAAGTCCTATTGGTGAACTGCTTGGTTCATGCTATGCATGTAGAAATATGCCTTATTTTTTTATTCCTTCCAGTTCCAACCACAGAAGTGGTCTTGCTCCCTACATTCCTGAAGGAGAATAATTCACACCCAGGCACAGGTAGAGGAAACAAGTCCAGTCTCATCTCAGCAGGCAATCAGGCAAAGCAAAAAGCGTGCCCTACCGTGCTGTGTGAGGTGGTGTGCCAGCTAAGCAGCAATATCACAGGGCTGCTTTTAGTGGCTCAGCTTCTAAATCTGAACCTCCCACATCACCTGGCTGGTCCACCTCTAGTGCTGGACTCTGGTCTTTCTTTCCTCAAATAGATGGAGGCTTTTGTAGAGCGTCCCTACCCATGATTTAGTCTGCCACAATTAGGTGCATCTGATGCAAGAACATAGCCAATGACATAGCTACAAGTGAAGCTGAGTTAATTAGGAGTAAGGGCAACTGTGCTTGCATTTCCTCCCTAGGGAGGGTCTTCCTTACCGGAAGATGGAACGAACTTTGATATTTTTACCAGCGCTTTGCCCTGCCTTTAATCTGGCCGGCTTAGAAGTCCTATATCCAGCTTCTGTGATGTTCTTGACTTTACCGTTTAACACTTTAATAAGTGATTTGAACCTCAACATTCCAAAGACATGTTCCATTTGTACCGCTAGGTGGGTTGGTTTCACAGACACCAGATTGATGGTTGCTTGGAAGATGGCCACCTGAATGAGGTCTCATACTTAATAGTCGAGTCACTATATGTTTAGTGAGTCACGTGTGGAGAGACAATACTCAGGAGGCTAGAAAGAGTGGTGCTTCCCTCCTTTGACATTTTCAATGGTCAACATCATTTTCATGGAAAATGACTAAGACTATTTTTCAGGGAACCTCTGTGTTATGGCACGCAGGCACCCACCCACAATATCGCCAAGATGGAATCTGGTGTGTTCCTGAGAATCTGAAAAGCAGCAGGTGGTACATTCTGCCTCTTTGGAACGGAGCATGTAGACTCTGTGAAACATTGCTTCCTACTAACATACAGAGAGGACAACGGAGGACTGTGCACCCCCAGGCTTGCAGCCTCTAGGGTGAAGCATCCTGATAGACAGAGTTAGGGCTTGCTTTCCCAGGAGTCCTAGCTAATCTTCTAAAGTCTAAACCCCTTTGAAATGTGTTTCCCTAGACACAATATACACTCTATGAGAATAGGGTTATGATCTTTTTTGTATCTTACTGTAAGTCTAACATTCTTACATCATAGGTGCTTGAAGTGGCTGATAAGCCTGTACTGTTGAGCAAAGCTAAGGAATCCCAATCAGCTGATGGCGACAACAGGCAAGTGAGGTGGCTCCCCAGGTGCTCTGCAGTCTCTGAGAACCAATTGTTCAGATGGGAAGTATGTCCATGCCAAAGTATAAACTCCAGGTACCAAAGGGTTCTCCTTCGGTCAGGGCACATTTGAGAAAGGAATGATATATGTAGGCAACTAGAAGGTGAACATGTTATTATCTTCAAGAGAGAGTTTCCTCTGTGAAAAAGTGTTTCAAATACCTTCCTGAATATTTTATACTATCTATAATTCAAGTAGCCATGCTCCTTGTGAGAAACTGCATGCAAATCAATGAAACATAAGATAATAAATTTTGGAGTATCATTTAGTAGACTGCTATTATTATTGCTTTTCTTTGAAGCACCAAAATTTTGAATCAGTTTGCTTGACATGAGTGGTGAGCCTAAGATATGTGAAGAATTACGTTTCTTTAGTGGCAACAACAAATGGTTCAAAATCTGGCACACTGATTGCTTTCTGCAATTTAACCATTTGTAAAAGTAGACAGTAACAGCTACTGCAGTATTGTATGGCTTATCACTTTCAAGAGTTTGAGACCCTTGCAATGAAGACCACTAGAAACAGGAAACATTATTTTTATAAGTATGTTATGGACCATTTGATCTTCAATGGGAGCAGTAATTTGAATGGAGAAAGACAGGGGAAACCCAAGGCAGAATTATATAACACCATTTCTACCCTGAGCTTACTCATCAATAATTAACCTGAGAAATCTGGAGCTCAGTTAAAATAAAATTAAACATTCCCCAAACGGTTCCTGAAATAGTGAACAGTACAGTTCTTATGCTATGATTGGAAGCAAAGTGCTCTATTCCTAACTGAAATAAAACATGACAAATTGAAATGGTAATTTCTTACTCAATCACTATG
This sequence comes from Microtus pennsylvanicus, assembly GCF_037038515.1. Classification (NCBI taxonomy): domain Eukaryota; kingdom Metazoa; phylum Chordata; class Mammalia; order Rodentia; family Cricetidae; genus Microtus; species Microtus pennsylvanicus. Next base: position 29,841,624 of record NC_134600.1, read on the forward strand.
CACCATCAAAACAGCAAGAAAATTTTTCATCACATTTATTTACTGATTTTTGGAAAATAGGGGGCTTAACTCTGTAGCCCGGGACAGCATGGAACTGCTTTTGCAAGCAGAACTATCTTTCCAATAAAAAAAGTCAAAGCATTTTATCAAAGGAAAAAAATCATAGAATTTTAGATGCATACAGAAAGACATTTAGCTAAGTATTTGAACCATTTGTGAGCCAGTCCAGTTAATTCATGAAATTAGCTATAGCAATTCTACAAAAAATTTTAGTAATGTGGAAAATATCTGCACGTCTATGGGGAGGGGAAACAGGGTAATACACAGTGCATTCAATGGAAATCGCTGTGAGGTTCCACTGACGCGCCACACAAACACTGTAGACACACTGAACTCATTGCTCCTTTCCAAAGTAAGTAACACTAAATTCCCTTCTTCTCATATTTATCTGCCTAATTTGATCTATAATCCACACCATTCCCCAGTTCAAACTGTCTCCTTTTTATTCTGCCGAGAAAGTCAAGAAAACCTACGCTTGTGTTTTCAAAATATCTGACTTTCCACATATTGTGAACCTTAGTAATGCCAGATATCCTGTAGGCAGAGGCAGCTTGTTCATTCCTGGTTGCCCAGACCTGAAACACACACACACACACACACACACACACACACACACACACACACAGAGAGAGAGAGAGAGAGAGAGAGAGAGAGAGAGAGAGAGAGAGAGAGAGAGAGAGAGAGAGAGAGAGAGAAACTGTATTTATTAAAACACTGCTTGGCCAAATCAGTCAGGCATATTGCTAGCCAGCTCTTATATCTTAAATTAACCAATCTCTATTAATCTGTGCATCACCATGAGGTTGTGGCCTACCAGCAAGGTTCCGGTGGGCTCCCGTGGGCATCTCTCTGACTCTGCCTTCTTTTCTCCTTTATCTGCTTGCAATTCCTGCCTTGCTCTGTTCTGCTAAGCCACTGGCCGAAACAGCTTTACTCATTAACCAATAAAAGCAACACACACACAGAAGGACCTCCCACACCGGTATCCCCTAGATAGTGTCCTCCCACCTCCTTTACGGTTTAAGATGAATGGCAATTGGTTTCAACTGATTTACATCACAGGGATCAGTGTACAGTATATAACAATTGATACTGTGTTTGCAATTCCTCGCAAGTATTTTTCAATCTCCGATCTCAAGTTTTTTTCCAGGCATCTGAACAGCTGTTATCTAGACAGCTGTCTTACATGGAATCTCAAGAATATATTCCCCTCTCTCAGTAGTTTTTATGATGTACGTATAAATACCCCTCAGAAAACTTTGTATGAGTATGTTTTGCATGCTTCAGTATAACTTTGTATTCGTTATAGTTATAGTTTAAACATAAACACAAGGTATTTTTTTATTGTGGCTTTTCACGAAATAAACATGCAAGTATTCAAGATAATTGGACCTTTCTATTTCATGGTGTTGAAGAGTAGATCTGGAAGATTTGAACAAATAGCTCATTCTCAGTTTTACATTAAATTGAATTATAAGTACAGTAAACAGTAATTATATGGGACATAGTGAAAAGGGAACTTGGAAAAATTACATATAATCACAGTGTGCAAAATCTGGCATTATCAGTTATATAGTTTAACTGAAACCACAAAACCATGCGACTTAAGAGCAGCACTTCTTCGTCTTAGTATCTCGTTAATATTGGCATCATTAACATCGTCATCATCATGATTCTTTTTGTGATGCTGTGTCCACTGCTTAGTTCTGTTGTTTACATTCAGCTTATTGATGCAACTGTAACCAGGAGGGGGCTCAGCTTGGTCACAGGGCTAAGGGACCTCGGCAGCCTTAGCTGTGAAGCTAGCTTTTAGGGAACTACATTTGTCTCCATGTAATCTTAATACCCTGAGATATGGGGATGCAGAGAAGGCAAAGCTGCCAGACTGAACTGGGAATTGCACAGCATTCACTTAGGTTTATAGTTTGAGGTTGGTTGTTTTCTGTCAAAACAAGAACAAAAAAATGGTTTTGGCTCTAGTAAAAGGGGGAAAGAAATCCCATTTATCTCTTGATGGCCATGCATAACTTCTACTATGAAGGGCTGTGCATTTGGTGAGTGCTGACTCTCTTGAGACCAGCACTTTATCTTCAGGGTATCTTACAGGTACACGTGCCCACCCCCATCACCTGTCCACCCCTATCACCTGCCCACCCTCCTCACCTGCCCACCCCCATCGCCTGCCTGCCCTCCTCACCTGCCTTCCCTCTTCTCATGACCCTCCACCCCTCATCCCCTTAACTTTCCTACCTAAATTTGCAAGCTACTATAATTTTAATTATTTCAAGGATTTAGTTCAGGTATTCTACATATGGTCAGTGGTGTGATTATGTTTTTTAATGTCTTAGTATGAATGATAATTGCAGGAACGTGGTCAACTGGATGGCTTTCCAAGGTATTGTTTCCCAGTCATGTTTAGTTGCTAACTAGCATGTTATCCATTACATTGTAATCCATGTAGGAAATTGAGATAAGAAGCGAATGGGAAGACTTCACTCTCTTGAGCCAACACTTTAGGTGACATGCATGAGTAGAGGGTTTCAGAAACTCACTTGTTTCCCGATCACCGTGTCAGGCAGAATGAATTAGAGCTAAACTATTTTCAATTAAATACAGATTTAGTAAAACGTCCTTAGTGTGACTATATAATGAGCATATAATAACAGATTCTGCGACGGGGAGAATCACCAGTCTGTTTACTCTATTAAATTGATAGCCCACCCCTGGAAAACAGGGACTTCCGTGACATTCGATACCCCTTGAGTTCTGCCCATTCTCCACAACCTGAATTGTACTTCAGATTTCTAATGATTCACACAAAAGGAAAGCACTTGACTCTGCTTTAGTGTTTCTGTTCCTATCAAAGTGGGTAGAGTGTTTACATAGCAGGCATGAAGCAGGATGTAGTATCCCAAGCACCCCATAGGAAGCAGAAGATATTCAAAGTCACTCATAGCTACGTGACCAGTTCCATGCCAGTCTGAGCATACTACATACGACCCTGCCTCAAAAACAAAACATCAACAACTCACCTCCAAGAACTAACAAATTATCCCCAAATAGAAAATTAAAAAAGAACATAGCTATCCAACACCCGGCATTTAGAAGGTCCTAAAGATAAAGTCATTTTTGAAAGTCAACACTCAAAATACGTCCTCCGTTCTCTGGTTCTCTAATCTCATTTAACAGTCCATTTATTTCCTCACCATACAGCTCATTTTCATTTTCTGATGGCGTTTGCTTCTGGGGGAGGGGTGAAAAGGAAGAACACTTTGCGAAAATGGGCCATGTATTACTCCGACCTTACAAGTTCCAATATTCTTAGTCTGCATAGAGATCATCACTGACTTTTTTCTTAATATCTGGTGGGCTCCTTTCCATCTTTCAGGAATATATAAAAATTAATGGGATTTTTTTCTCAGCTTAATCATTACTCTAAAGCTGCAGGTTGAAGCTTGTGGTGTGTGGTTGTGCATACGTCAAATAATATTTTATTCCCACAAAGCCTGAGAAAACAGTTAACATGTGACTCTCCCCTTTCCCTGTTGGTTATGATTGTTACAAATTTCCATTCAGTGTCCACTGTGGAACAGTCGCTGGTTTTGAAAGAGAAGTACTACAGGATTTAGGATTTTGTTTTTAATCATGTTCTTTGAAGTGTACTCCCTTTAAAAAGCTTTAGCATATTCTATTTGCCTCCAGATGGGATTATCAGGATGTCTGATTGCCTAGGATTAATTTGTTTATGAGAATATCCTCTTTATCTCAAAGAACTACTGTTACAGCTTTGACTTTGGAAGTGACATCCCCAATATATTATCAGAGAACCAAAGTTTGATCAGTTTCTAAGGACACAACAAATAATGCATTTCCTCTATTGAGTAGCCATTTTTAAATTAGTAAGTGTAGCCAGAGATGGTTACAACTGTGCTAAGAGAAGTAGAAGCCCCAGAGTTACTACAGAGAAGAGATTTTTTTTTTTGACAAAACATGGAAACTTAATTTCTGAAAGCCTGTTCAAATCTGTTTAATAATTCAAGTCTGATTCTTAGCTTTTGGTCTCTTTAAGTTCAAACGCTGAAGCATTAAATAAATTTCATGAAAAAAAAATTTATATAGCAAATTTGGAGTTTCATACTGAGCGATAACTGAAATAATCTTTAAGGAAAGGAGCAGAAAGTGTGTGTGTGTGTGTGTACGGTGGTGGGGTATTATAAACGTAGGCATTTCTGTTGCTAAGCAGCTGTGAGATTAATGGGGTTTACCTACTTCTCTACATTTGTAAAATAAAACAATAAAAGGGGTGGAAACCATGATTTCCAAGTTTCCCATTACTGTACAACATACTTAACAATCTGATGCTTCCTAGGTGAACAATTTCCCATAATTCTTTACGTTGCTGTAGTTCCCTGTGGAGTCAGTGCAAGATATAAGCATCTGATTTCTTATCTATTTACTAATTTATCACTTTGAAATGTCTTCATGTAATGGTCTGGGAAAGTTCTAGAAGATAAGGGCCATTTTATCTCATCCTGGGAAATTTACCTCAAAAGTAGGAAGATTCTTCCTCTTCCATCTCTAGCTACCTGAACCTTCCTTAGGAGCTTTAAAGAACCTTTCCCAGTCCCCAGGGGGCGGCGGGGGGGAGGGGCAACACAACCCCCGAAACGAAACTACAAATCCCAGGGGGCAACGCTGCAGTCATCGCCCCGCCCAACCCCTCCCGCCCTTAAACGGAGTTCGCGAAAACTCAGACCGAGACATCCTGCGACACGCCTGGGAGAACCTGCGACACGCCTGGGAGAAGCGTCCGCGGCCCGCCCCGGCCCTTTCACCGCGGCGTCGCCCGGTGCCTTTAAGCCGGTGCTGGGGCGCCGACGCGCGACGCGACGCAGGGCGGGGGGGGGGGGGGGGCGTGGCGGACATCACCTGTTCGGGGCGGCGCACGCGCAGTGCGGGCGCGGCGAGGGGGCGGGGCGCGGGGCGGGGCCGACGGCGCCGGGCTGGCCGAGCTCCGCCGCTCCCGGGCTGCTCGGGTGCTGAGGCGGCTACCGGGAGGCAGGCAGCGAGGAGCTCGCCCTGGCGCTGTCCAACATGGAGGAGCGGCCGGCCGCGGTCGTCGCCTGCGGACCTCGCTGAGCCCGCGCTCATCCCCCCCGCCGCTGCACCGGGCAGCCGAGAGGGCCCCGATCCTCCCGGGCTGGGCAGCCTGCACGCTTCGGGGCGGACCCCGGTTTGGCGGGGCTCGGGCGGCCGCGGGCTTCTGCACCGGGACGTGTCCCGCCGAGAGCCATGGGCAACGAGGCGAGCTTGGAAGGGGAAGGGCTCCCCGAAGGGTTGGCGGCGGCCGCAGGCGGGGCTGGCGGCTCGGGGAGCGCCCTGCACCCCGGAATCCCAGCCGGCATGGAGGCGGACCTGAGCCAGCTGAGCGAGGAGGAGAGGAGACAGATCGCTGCTGTCATGTCAAGGGCGCAGGGGCTGCCCAAGGGAAGCGTCCCCGCGGCCGCTGCGGAGTCGCCTTCTATGCACAGGCACGCACAGCATGATGGAGAGGTCCAGGCATATATATATATACCGCTTCCCGTGCACGTATGTGTGTGTGTGCCCGCGCGGTGGTACATATATGTCGCCTCCCTTCATTTTATTCTCCCTAATGGGGTGGCGATAAGGCGATCATAAGCTTTGGATGGGCGGAATAAAAATGATGCAGTGTAGAGTTTCTGGTGGGATAGTCATGAATTGCGTTCTTGGAATTGTGATTTTTAGGGTGTGATTTTAAATTTTTTTTTAAATGTTTGGCCTTTTGTAACCTTTTCCCTCTAGGGTGGTGTGGAGAGATGCCCTACAGTGTTTTACTAATCTGGAAATCTTCCATTAATACATCACAGACGTGTTGGAAAATGGATAGAGCTGGGTTGCGTGTTTACCTGTACGCTTAAACCTCCTTAGTGTTCTGAGGTCTTTTTCTCTGGAAATGATGTGTAAATATATCTGCAACAATACCCTTAAGCCCCTGGAGGTGACTGGTCCTCCATTCCCAACCTTTCCCCAGAGAACAGGAGCTGCCTAGGTAAAAGGCATAGAAGAAATACACCTTTTATATTCAGTGAGAGAGGCCCTGAGATATTTTGTGACATTAAACAGATGGTTCGGTCACAGCAGAGCAGGTGCTGTACATGTATTTCAGAATTAGCATATGGTGGTTTTTTAAAACCATTGCTCTGTTTTATGCAAAAATGACTTTCAGTTTATGGAAGATGGGAATTTGCATTACCTTGAGATTAGGTTTCAATCCACACTTAAAAACAGGATAAATAAATGACAATTTGCACAAGCAATTATAAAAGCTAATCTGTAATATTAACATATTCATTTCCTCTCCAGCTTTCCATTTCCCCCCTTTCTAATGAATGAGTTGTTTTCTAATTAGATACCAAGAGGGTATAATCATGCTTTCTCCGCCTTTATTATTGTAAACAAACCCTTTCACTTCACATCCTTAGGCGGAACAAATAGCTATCCATGGTCCTGAAACATCCTTTTACTACTTAACGGGACTTACACGATCTTGACTTGAGGTATCAAAAGTATGAAAGAGCTGGATGTATAGGTAAAGAATGTTCTACTTCATAAACTTAAAAAAAATTCATCTTAGCTGCCAGCATGCTAACACACAAATGCTGCTTTTTCCAGTTATCACAATAAACCTATCACAGGAGAAGATTAAGTTTCTTAAGGGTAGTGATCTTGAAATGTTGAACTCTGTCGGATGAAAATCCCTATTTAATTCGAAAGAAACCACAGTAGCGTGAAAATTAGCCCCAAAATTTAAAAATCTTTTATTGTTGAAAACTAGTAAACGCTTGAAGCTTTTCTTAAATAATTTATAAGAGGAGCTGTTTTTCTCTGCTTGCTAAAATCCTGCCTTTGAAAGAAAAAAAAATGTTCACTAAGAGTGTCATTTTAGGATCATAGTGAGCAGCAGGGCTTTTCTTAGCCAGATCTCTAATTTTTCCAGAGGGGCCACATGCAACAGGTCTGGCATGGTTGCAAATACGACCGAGATCATTGGTGTTTTACCTTTGCTTATGGACAGCAAATGGCTGGAGAAAGATATCTGTCAATATAACCGCTGCTTTATGTTGTGTGTGTTTGCAGTATGCTTTCAAAGTTCCTCATTAGCAACCGAACACTTTGGCATTGTTATTATTCGGCGATTTCTGCCCCCAATTGCAATTGGTAAAGATTTGTAAAAGATACACAAATATATATATATATATATATATATATATATATATATATATATATATATTTTATTTTCTCACACACATATTTTGCCAAGGTAGTTTTATAAAGTATACTTTTGGGAAAATATGCATTACATATAATATTGAGAGATCCACTTGACCTTGCCATTTAGACTTTTAGGATCATATTAATTAAATATACGTGCATATAAAGGTCCAGATTACTTCAGATTTTTAGACTTTTAGATGCATGCATTAGACATGGCAGAATTTATCTATCTGGCTTTACTTTTGAGAAGTAAGGATTTTCAGCTCCAGGACTCAGGTTCTTAGTGCATTGATTTTTTTGTGACTCATAGGAAATTAATATGCATTTCACTACTCATGTATGTCTCATGTTCCTGGATTCTAAAGAAGATAATAAAAACCTGTCTTACCTGTTTTAGGAAGTCATTCTGAGGATGACTCAAGTTCACAGGGACATTTTGCCGGATTTTTAATAGGAAGGAGTGGAAGATATAAGCATGCTAATCTCAATGCCATCCCTAGAAAAGTCTCAATTATGGCTCCACACAAGCTGTGTGTTGTATGCATTGTTAGAAATGCTAATAATACAAATTTTATTCCTTTACATGTGAATAAGTGAGAGTCCTCACAGAAGCACCCTCATTAGGAGGCTGGAGGCCCAACTTCCTTACCTAGTTTTATGACTTTGAATTTTTCTCTTAGCCTTTTAAATCCTATGTCCTCTCTAGGACATATTCACTTATAAAAGTGAATAGCTCTTTCTTAGGTATTTTTATTTCTGATATGGAATATTTTATGTGACTCAGCACTGTCAAATTAAGTGTCATTGACTGTTGTTGTGTTACATTTAAAAACATTTCATCATTCCAGCTGGTTCAGATTTTTATATTTGCATATGCCTGAAATATCATTTTATCCAAAACAGCTTCTCTCTTAACTTATGAAAGAAAAGTTCTAATCTGGGAATAGCATTAGTAAAATGAAAAAAAAAAAAGGATGTGGAATTAAACACAAATAATTTAGGCTAGAATCAGAATAAGGTTATGAACAAAATTTCTTCTTGACATTGCTTCATTGTAGACTTAGGGAAAGACATTTTTATTTCTACTGTTCACTTGTTTCGTGAAGCTGGGATATGAGAAGGCCCTACCTACTGCACACTTTTTTTATCCCAGAAGATAAAATCTGGGAGTTGATGGTTTCCTTTGGTGCTCCTCTGAGGCTCCCCTACTGAGTGGCCATCTGCTCCGCTATTTTTGTTTGTTTGTTTTTCTTTTACTATAGAACAATAGGTCAAGCCGGGTTCTTAAGTGAATATGGGAAGTATACATTTAAAATCTTAGAAGACCTGTAGAAGACTTTGCAGGGAAAGGAACTCAAGAAACTTTAATGGAGAGTGAAGCAAGGACCTGTTGCCTTCCTCCATTGGTTCTCACATTGTGGCCCATCCATTCATCCACGGATTCATCGAACATTAGCGCTTTTCTCCTACTTCCAGCCCTGATGCTGGCAATAAAAAGATGGGTGAATGTCCTCTCCTAGCTCATAGTTCAGCGTACAAGCAGAGTTTGCATTTTAGTTCAGATTTCAGTAGAGTGGCTGATAGGGCAAACGGTTCACGGGATCACTTTTTCTCAGGCAGCTTTACCTTTTTGTTTGGCGTCAAGTCGCTATCTTGGTGATTTCCTTTCTGTTTTTCTTTTTTACTTGAATTCACATACTGACAATCATTAAAGCCAAGTTAGAATTTGGGGACGGTCTTTGTGGCTATGCATGTCTTTTCTGACAGCACAACTTAATATTTCTGGGATATTTATGCAATTATAATGTATTATGATGTGTAGCACATGCAGCTTGTTTTCAATTTTGATGTTTTCTGTTACAACAAATATTTGGTATTTGTGAAGCTGGTTTTTTTCACTTGCTATTACATATACATTGGATTAAGTGAAGAAGTAGTGTCACAAGACACAGATTAAGATAATTTAATAGTATTTTCAAGAAATGACAATAAAAATCAAGAATATATTTCCTTGGCCTTTGTTTAAAGGTAACTTTCAAAGACCACATACAAAGGTTCAGTTTGGTGAAATTCCCAATAATTACTTATAATACAGGCACAAACTCTACCAAAGTCCTTTCAAGGGAGTTTTGCATTATATTAACTCGAATGCAGAACCAATTTTAGAATAATGTCAAAATCTAAACAATGTATCTCTTTGGAAGTAACCTATGTTCAGTTATTTATGGTGACTCTTCTGCCTTCTGATGGCGGTTGGGGGGGGTGCAGGTAGGGTGTCCTAGGAAGACGTTCTTACATTATGTCCAAATGCACATATATAGCAATGACTTTAAAAAAACATATCACAGCGCTTTGAGTAATGACTCAAGAAATAGCGTTGGGTCTCTTTTAAAATTAAGGCCTTGGAAACATAGTAAAATATTTTCTTAAAAAAAAAAAACCGCTTCCTGGAGGGACCATCCCAAACTCTTCTATTGTAGTTAGCATTGATAGTATGCAGTCCTGGGATCCATACAGCACTTTGGATAATACGGGCAGACACTGCACCAGTGAGCTACACTCTACCATATTTAGTCACTTTATTACGTCATTTTATGCATATGTGCCAGTGGAAAAATATTTTCACTCAGTCTTTGCTACTAGTAACACTTTTCCATTTCTTTTCACTCTCTCTTAGATCCTGATTCATACTGTAAGCATTAGGGAAGTCCTGAAGAGAATTATTAAATACCACAAAGTTCACAATGTGTGGCTGTGTCCCTAACTAGCCTGTTTTGACAGAGTAAAAGATGTAGAACTCTTTGGGGCCATCTTACATTTCAGGTGCTCCCGAATCATGCATTCTTTTTCCTTGTTTCTTTCAAACAGAAATATGCATTTTTCCAAATAGAAAGGGACATTGATGAAGCAAAACTCCTTATCTGTTTTTCCCCACTGCTATAGTGTGGAAGGAAATCAGTGCACTTTTGTTGCTGACAGAAATGGCTCATTCAAAACTTAACATACCTAATATAACAACATATCTGTAAATACCTGTCTTAATCATTCAATTCAGATCACTTAAAACTGATCATATTGACAGGTTGTTTTAAAAAACTGTCATGTAAAGCTTCTTGTTACACCTGTCTAGCAATATCAGTGATAATAGATAAGATGATTAAACAATGTAGCAATCGCTAAATGAAGTGATTACATGTTTTCTTCCACTGAAGAAAGTAGTAGCACTTTTCAAAAATGGGGCCATAGCTGGTTCCATGCTGCTTGGCTATCAGGTTGTTATCTCAAGCTACTTGAAGTCTCAGCTGTGATGCTGCATAAAAATTCCACATTAATATTTAACTATTAGAACGAATAAAGTAATATCGGCCTCGCACAAGAAAGTTTGTTTCTCAAAGAAGTTTAGTAACTAACATACAAATCTTTATAAGGCTTAATAAGGATAGTGCTTGATGGGTGTTTCCATTCCAAGTAGAACAAAGCAAAATTGTGTAAAGCATTAGATTTCTCAGTATGCTAAAAAGGTATCATTTAGCTCCATTACTGCAGGTCATCTAAATATTACAGTGTGCCTTAGGTAACTACGAATTATGGAAATTAAGTAAAAACAAAACTGGCAAGCTGTTATATTTTAAAGCAACTTCTTAATTCTCTTTGTTTTTCCTTGACCATAAGTTTTGATCAAAAAGGAGACATAGTCATGTATGACATTACGTACTAGAGATAGTCAATATGGCGTTACCTTGACAATGCAGTTTTACTTTTTAAACTTATATGTTATAGTCTAATAAATATATTTATCTAAGTTTATATTGTTTATCCACATAAGTTTTTGTCACAAAGAAGCTGCTTTTGCTATACTACCTTGTTAAAATGTCTACCCATTCAAAAAAGTATCAGACTAGGAAAATTTTATGTTCCATCTAGGCTGCAATACGAACTGGGGCTTCATACGTTCGAGATATAAGAAAAGAATAACCTTAAATATTGATTTGATTTGAAATAACTTCCGCTGTTTTCAATTTTCCAGGAAACAAGAGTTGGATAGTAGTCAGTCTCCCAAACAACCCGGAAAGCCCCCGGACCCTGGGCGTCCCGCTCAGCCTGGACTCAGTAAAAGCAGAACTACAGACACGTTTAGGTCGGAGCAGAAGTTGCCTGGAAGGAGTCCGTCCACTATTAGCTTGAAAGAATCAAAGTCCAGAACTGATTTTAAGGAAGAGTATAAGCCTAGTTTGATGCCTGGTTTCTTCTCAGACGTTAACCCTTTAACTGCTGTCTCCTCTGTAGTAAATAAATTCAACCCTTTTGATTTGATATCGGACTCTGAGGCATCCCAGGAGGAAACAACAAGGAAACAAAAAGTTGCTCAGAAGGACCAAGGGAAATCAGAGGGAATCACAAAACCTCCCTTACAACAGCCCTCACCCAAGTCGGCTCCGAAACAGCAAGGGCCAGTGAAGGAAGGGATACAGCAGGACCCCTCTCCCAAGTCAGCATCTTCCCAACAAGCAGAAAAAATAAAACCACAAGCCCCCAGCACAGGAAAGCCTTCCCAGGCATCTTCCCAGCCTCCGCAGACGGATCAGACAAAGCTGCCTATTGAAAGAGATGCAGCCAGGCCTCAGACTAAACCTTCAGAACCAGGAAAGCCTTCCCAGCAGAGCCCAGCCAAAACACCAGCTCAGCAAGCAAGTCCTGGGAAATCTGCAGCCCAACAACCCGGACCTGCAAAGGCCACAGTCCAGCAGCCAGGGCCAACAAAGTCCCCAGCTCAACCTGCAGGGACAGTGAAGGCCCCAGTGCAACCTCCAGTGACATCCAAGCCGTCAGTGCAGCAGGCTGGAGTGGAGAAGACTTCATCTCAGCAGCCCGGGCCAAAGCCTTTAACTCAAACTCCTGGTCCTGGAAAGATTCCACCAGGGCCAGTAAAATCCCCGGCTCAGCAGCCAGGAACAGCAAAACTCCCAGCTCAACAAACTGGCCCACAGCCTCCAGCTAAGGTACCTGGGCCTACAAAGACTCCTCCAGCTCAGCAATCTGGACCTGGGAAGACACCAGCTCAACAGCCAGGCCCAGCAAAGTCTTCACCTCAGCAACCGGTTCCAGCAAAGCCTCAGCCTCAGCAGCCTACCCCAGTGAAACCCCAGCCTCAGCAGCCAGCTCCTACAAAACCTCCACAACAGACCACTGCAGCAAAGCTCCAGCCTCAGCAGCCCACGCCAGCAAAGCCCCAGCCTCAACAGCCCACCCCAGCGAAGCCCTCAGCTCAACAGCCCGCTCCAGCGAAACCCTCAGCTCAACAGCCCGCTCCAGCGAAGCCCCAGCCTCAACAGACCACTCCAGCAAAGCCCCAGCCTCAACAGCCCGCTCCAGCGAAACCCTCAGCTCAACAGCCTGCTCCAGCGAAACCCCCAGCTCAACAGCCCGCTCCAGCGAAACCCTTAGCTCAACAACAGCCTATGAAACCGACAAGCCAAACGGTCTCTGGAAGACCTCTGCAGCCACCACCTACTTCTGCAGCACAGACTCCAGGACAAGACCTCTCCAAAACCATCTGTCCCCTTTGCAACACCACTGAACTTCTGTTGCATAGTCCAGAAAAGGCCAACTTTAACACATGCACTGAGTGTCAGACCACCGTCTGTAGCCTCTGTGGTTTTAACCCCAATCCTCACTTAACCGAGGTGAGTGCATTTATTACAGCCCAAGCTCCATAAGCACCCACCGGCGCTGTCCACACGTGGTGCCTGTTACGTTACTTAGGACGGCGAGTGCTTGTCTCTCTGTCTCTTCATCTCTCTCTCTCTCCCCTTTGTCCTTTTCTTTCTCCCTGTCAATTTATTTCTATAAAATATTCTCTTGCATGAAAGTCTTAACATAATGTCACAGTTTCTAAAGATGTGGCGTATAAAACAAATATGAATTTTAGGAAAGGAGCTGAACTCCTAGATTCACGGGGTTTAACATCTACATTTTTTTTAGCATAAACTGATGCTGCTTTAGGTTAAAATTGATGCTCCCACTTACCAATTTTGCTATTATTGTTGTGTGGTTTGTTTGTTTGAGTTCTTTTTTTTTTTCTTTTTGTGACAAGGTTTGCCATGTAGCCCAAGCCGATATGGAATTCTTTACATAGCTCAGGTTGCTTCTAACTTAATAATCTTCCTTCCAAAGCCTTCCAAACTGCAGGACTTTGGCATGTTCAGTCCCATCCAGCTCACATTTTAATACAACTAACTGACATAATATTTGCATTTAAGAAAGTGGATGATTATTTTCAAATTTTAAATATATTTTTAATATTAACTGGGATAGTTTTCAGTTTGTACATACCCATCCCCATTGGTGGTTCTTCTATACCCGATGAGGATATACCCCACTCATTAGCTGAGAGTCACTGATAACAACATGGATTGATCCATAAATTGAAGCTATAAAAGTAGACTCATCATTGATATCTTTATTCCCAGGAGATGTGACAGTTACGTAGCTAACTTGCCTGCTTAACCATCAAATCAAAAGGGAACCGAGATATGTAAACATCCTCACTTGGGATGACTTCTTTCTAGTTCTTTCCATTTGCCCGCAAATTTCATGATGCCATTATTTTACGTGGGTGAGCAATACTCCATTTTATAAATGGACTTGTTCTTTATCCATTCATCTGTTCACATCTAGGTTGCTTCAGTTCCTGGCTATTGTGAATAGAGCAGCAATGAGCATGGCTGAGCAAGTTTCTCTGTGGTAGCATGAGGTGTCCTTTGGGTATATGACCAAGAGTTCTATAGATGGATCATGAGGTAGACGAATTCCCATCTTTCTGAGAAACCGCCACACTGACTTCCAGACAAGTTTGCGTTTTCACCAGCCGTGGTTCTATGTTTCCCTTACTACACATCGTTTCCAGCATGAGCTGCCACTTTTACTTTTGATCTTAGCCATTTTGACAGGTGTAAGACTAAATCTCAAAGTAATTTTTATTTCTATTTCTCTGATGGAAGACGACTTAACATTTTAAGTATTTCTTTGCCAACTGAGTTTCCTCTTCTGAGAGTTCCCTACTTATATCTGTACAAAGTTTTTAAATAGGGTTATTTGTTTTCTTGACATTTAGTTTTTTTAAAATTCTTTATATATTTTGGATATTAGCCATCTGTTGGATTTGTTATTGGAAAACCTTTTTCCATTCTGCAGACTGCCACGTGGTCTGAATAACAGTGTCCTTTGCCATATAGAAGCGTTTCAGTTTTGTGAGGCCCCATTTATTAATTGTTGAGCTTATTGCTTGTGCTCGTGGTGTTGTGTTAAGAAAGTCTTTTCCTGTGTCAGTGAATTCAAGGCTATTTCCCACTTTGTTTTCTATCAGGGTCAGTGTTTCTGGTGTTTATGTTCAGGTCTTTGATCCATTTGGAGTTGAGTTTTGTGCCGGGTGATAAGTATGGATCTATTTGCATTCCTCTTGCTGGCCTGCTTCTACATACTTTAGTTGGGAAGAGAAAATAATATATAATAGGGAATATAAATCATTTTTATGTCTTGAATGTGTATATAGACCTTTCTATACCTTTTTCTAATGTTAAATCCACATGATTCAGTCTAGTAAGATTGGGTGTTAATACGTTACAGCACAACACAGTATGTTTAGACATCAGATACAACTGAATTCTTTCACAAGCTTGCAGAAGCTTTGATTTGAGTACTTTTATTCCCTGATTGCATTTGGAACAGAAAAATAGACGGGGTGTGAAGCGTCTTCTGGGGAAAAGAAGTCACATGAAAATGGAATGATAACCTAGAGCAAATGTGAAGAGACTGGAGCTGAGGGCATAGGCAGAGTTGTGTAGTCTTTTTTTTTAATTCCAAGAGGTCTGACACCTTCTACTATATAAAAAGTACGTTCGGTCCATCTGGAACACAGCTAGTGGACTGTCTAGCACTGTGTCAGAGAACACTGGAAAAACAACTCACCAACGGAAGTGATTGAGTATGGGATTTAAATAGCTCCAAGACAGAGTTCTTCACTCTATTTATAAATATTAAGTTATGAAGATTGATAGCTGTTATATTCATGCACTCACTGAAGTATAATGTATGAGAAAAGTAAGGTTTTAGGACTTGTCAAGTGCTCTCTGCTTTCTGAAGAATTTTAGTTTGTAATCGCAATGCTCACTGGTTCTGTAACCATTTAAATGAGCCAATTTTTACTTATAAAATTATAATTAATAAGAAAACAGTATTATGTTTCTTATAAATGATGAGCAGAATCATATTGTAATCAGGTGTATGTGTTTGTGTATGTGTGTGTGCTTAGCTTTTAAAATATTAGGAAAGTTGCATTTTGGTCCATACTATGCTAATGATACAAAGAAATAGTTTGAAAGATGGATGGTTTGTCCATTGAACATTTGCATTTATCTCACTTCTGTGGTAAGTCACAAGGCAATAAATGCATTTGGAAATATATTCTTCATTTATTGCTTATATCCCCAGTATTTGGAAGATAGATATTATTTAAATTTCTAATACATGAGAGGCATTCTCATAAATGGTTTTGGAATAGAGATGAGACTAAAGCATGAATTTTTGAAAATACCATGATTGAAATATTCTCCATGCATGTCTGCACCCATGAATATGATACGGACTCAGATGATAGTGATATCTGTGAAAGATAAAAACGAATATGATGGACTTATGAGTGGGAAGCACTCTTTTCCTAGTGGGTGCGATTGAGAAAAGCTTCAAGGGAAAAGTGTCTTTCCATAGAGTGTATCAGTATAAACATGAGTTCAACAGATAGAGAAGATGCAACAGGTTAGAATTTAAGCAAGAAATGCACGTAGAACAACACAGAGTGTGTTTAGGATATGAAGAGTAAACATGGGAGTGTTGAGACAGCCCATGCAAAGGCACTAAACATATTTGCTGTGCAGGCCTGACGCTCTGAGTTGGGTCCCTAGATGACACAGTGGAAGGAGTAACTGGCTCCCGAAAGTCTCCCTCTGATATCCGTATGCTCACTGTAGTATTCTCCGACACCCTGTGATTCAGCTCACTCCTCTATGTGCAGTGGGAGGCCTTTAAAGTACCTGCCCTCTCTGGAGGCTCTTGAGATAGGAGCTGTTCCAAATACATCCTGAGAAGGCCCTGGCTCCCAGCCTAGGGTCCTGGTATGGAGAGGAAGTCATATCTGTAGCTCTCCTTGCTGCTCCATTAATGGAATTAATCACGGAACACAGGCTTTCTCTTTGAGTCTGCTTCCTGACAAACTGAGTATTTACTTTCTAATTATTGACAAGGGATTCTTTTTTGCTGTTGTTTCTGTGCATTTATTTTATCTCTATCAGTGAATAGCCTCAGGCAAGACACATTTATGGACGGATATAAAGACTTGTTCATAATTCTCTCAACTCTTCTGAAATTCAATATAAGAAGACGACTTGTCACTTCCAGAACACTGACAATGAGCTAAATGATAGTGATGAAGTAGAATTTGATTAATTTATTCTTAGTCATTATACATGGCTTTTGGTTAAAACTAGATGTCTAATTAAATAAAAATATGGCTATCTTTCAAGGGCAAAACAGTAGCAAAACCAAAGTAGACTTTTATATATGTATATGTGTGTGTGTGAACCTTATTACAAGGATGAAACAAAACATGTTTTATATACTTTACTTGGGGAAAGGGATTTCACTAGTTACCCTGTAGTGACAATCCTGTCACTACTTCTGATTCAAGAGAAACGTGTGCATATGTGTGTATGTGAGTGTGTATGTGTGTGTGAAAGAGAGAGTGAGTGAGTGTATATGTGCTTGAAGGTGTCTGTGGTCAGGGTGTGTGTGTGCGTGCGTGCGTGCAGAGAGAGGTATGCTAAACAAAAAGAGTAGAGATGACTGGCACCTCTGGTCTAGGAAAAACAGGACAACATTCCCCTCATGATGGAATAGCTGAAAGAATTATAAAACAGGAAGTGTTTTTCCAATTGCTTGCTGTTTTTAGCACAGATTTTTTTTTTTGGCACTTCTAATTCTCGACAAAAATGCTGCACAATCCCCCATCTCCCATCCCCTACCTCCACTGCCAAAAATCCCCGAAGCTTACAAGTGTTGACCACCTCTCCTAAGGCTCCGTCTTTAATGTGAAAAAGGACTGGAAATAGAAGCTGATAGGGTGAAGCATCCAAAGAAGTGGGCATTGAAAGTAGCTGAGGGAGAGCTGAGGAAAAACTACCCATAGGCTTGTCAGAGGGTCCTTCACATCAGCAAATATAAACATGTAGTGAGTTCCTCCAGGTAACATGAACAACATGATTTACATGCCTTTTGAGAAAGATTTAAGAGGACCACCACCTTCAAATGTCAGTGGGCTGACTGAAGATAACAATAGAGCTGGTTAATGACCTGGAAAACAAGAACCCTTAATTGCCCCAGACTGTAGAATCAAAAACAAAAATCAAAAACCAAAACCAAACAGACAAATAAGCAAAACCCATCAAAGTTCTTCGACTACTTGAGTAGCATCCACTAAATTCCATGGATGTTCTAGATTCTGGGCATCCAGACATGAACGACATCCTTGTCTTATGGGTTAGTATTCTAGTCAGCATCACAAATAACCAATCCATATGGTGTGACAGATGGTAAAAGTGTTATAATGCAGATGAAATACAGGAGGATTTGAAGCACGATTAATAAAAACTCAGGGTCAGAAATTGGGGTTCAACTTGAAGGTCCAAAAAGCAAAACAAGGAGCCACTGGCTCTTACCTAGATTTCAGTCTGAAATGGCACTCCTGCCTTCTGGAATCTCAGAAGGAGACTGTGTGTCTTAGAGCTGTTTCCTCCCTAGTGCTGGGATTAAAGGGATGCATCTCCGTTATTAAAGTCATGCACCGCCCAGTTTCTATGGCAACTAGCATGGCTACTGAGATTAAAGGTGCGTGTAATTGTGGCTACTGGCATTGAAAGTGTATGTTACCATAACCTGGTCTATAAAGCTGACTACTGGGACTCTTTTCTTCTCAGATCATCAGTTAGTCTTCATTTATTAAAATACAGTTGAAATGCCACCACAAGGATTATGTTATGCACAGGAGAGGAATGGGGGTGAGTGCTGCGTTTCTCTTTCTCTTTCAGTTGTATGTTATGCTTTAGGGGTACTGGAGGATTTGAGGTATAAAAGTTTTAATGAAGTAGATGAGTTAGCTCAGTGAGTAAAAGTGATTGTCCCCAACCATGACAACTGCGATTCTATCCCCAGAACTCACATCATGAAGGAGCGAACCCACCTTGTAAGTTGTCTTCTGACCCCCACCCAGGAGCCATGGAGTACATGTGCCCCCATACACAAAATAAATATATGTTGGACTATGGTTGAGTGGTAATTTCAACTGAAGTTCTAATTAGTGAGTGTAGCTGAAGGTTAGAGAATGTAGAAATGAATTTAGTATTGGTGTAATTCTGAGATCAACTCATTCTCGAAATTCTCACTATAGAGTGTATTTTTATTCCTAGAAATGAGTGACACCAAGTTGTCTCCAGATAAAATTCAGTTTATTTAGCAAGATAAAAAATATAGCATTGTAAATTTATAACTCAAACATAAACTTAAAACATAGAAAGTTATGGCAACCGCCACCACAAAATGTAAAAGCAAGAGTTAGATTTGTTGGTTCCAGTGCGCCAGCCAGTCCTGGTGCTTTTACATCTAAATAGGAGGGTTTACATTTAATGAAATGGTTTTGTACTTTTTTTTAATTTATGGATTCATGTCCAAACTAAAATCAACACTGGAGTAATCTGAAGACTCTACTTGATCAGAATTATTGGTTAAAAATGTATATGATGTTATTTAAATCCTCTTTAAAAACCTCTTTACCCCTTGTAATTATGATAGTCAGATTTCTATTACTGTGATAACTACCTGGGTAGTTTCAAAGACAGAGATTTTGTCTAGTCATATTTTCTTCCTCTTCTTCCTTTTCCTCTTCCTTCTTTCTCTCCCTCCCTCCCTCCCTCCTCTCTCTCTTTCTTTTTTCTTTCATTCTTTCTTTATTTCAAGACCAGCTTTTTATTACTACAATAACAAGCTGGGTAGTTGTGAAGAGAAGGATTTTATTTTGGGTCACGGTTTTGCAGTTTCAGCCTGTGATCAATGGCCTATTGCGGTTGAACCTGTCAGGAGGCAGCAATTGTGTCAGGAACAGGTGAACGGGGAAACAACCCACCTTATAGTTGGAGAGTAGAAGTCAACAGGAAGAGGTACCAGTTCTGCTGTCTCCTGCAATGGCTTGGTCTTAGTGGATTAGACCAGGAAGGCCCATCTGTGCATTTTCATCATCTCAGCAGTTCCCATTGTGGGGATCATGCATCTATAGATAGGAAATATTTAGAAGAGTGCCCCTGGGAGACATTATAGATACCAGTTATAAGAACAACCTAATTGATGAAACTTGTGGTTCTGAATGATATGAGAATTTGAGATAACATATTTATGATGCTGTTTAGTCAGTATTATTCATCATTTTCCATCAAGGATATCTGTTGTTTGATTGGCATAGAAGTCTTAAGATAAATAACATCTCATAATTCTACGCATAAGATTTTTGTAAGATAAAAGGCATTTGTTTTATTCCAATGATCTAGAAACTCCCATGATACCTCCTTTACTATTAAAAGTAGATTATCTTGATTATAACAAAATGGGTTTGCCACGTAAACTAGTTGTCTAATGTTGTTACTTACCAGAAGAAATAATTTTTAACAATTCTGTTCACAAATATTACATAGAATCCTAGTCTTTGATGTGGTTCAATGTGAATGCTATCTCTCTGATTCCTGCATTCCTTGACTGCACTGTGTTTGCACAGTTTCATGTTATACTCGCGAGCATAGCCACTAGACTTTAAACCATTGCTTTTTTCTTAGTTTTGGCTTCTAAATGACTAAACATTTCAGATGTCTTTTTCAAGAGTTGTATTTGATTATGTTTACTCTGCTTGTTATGTATAATTACACCTAATATTATGATCTATACAGTTTAGTAATAGCAGATGTCCTTCTTTGAAAGCAAATAATTGAAGATGATGAGGTCATCAAGCTTGACTTGATGAGTGATAGCAGCACTTGCCTGTTGCTGTCCTATGAGGAAGCATGCATTTGTCACTTTTAAATTATGTCAAGTCTTAAATGCCCTTGACAAGACAACCTGTCATTATAAACATTTCAAGAATATTTTACTAAAGACAAATGTATAAAATAATCTATGATAAATTTATAATTTTCCATAAATAATGAGATGATACGGATCATCCATCACAGATCTAGTAAATAGAAATTTGAACATTGTACATTTCAAGGCGTTTACTCATCAATTTATATGGATTTTGACATTTAATATTCTTTTAATGAGGTATTGATATTTATAGAACTACTAAGCTAATGACATTTAGTTTCTGAAAGCAATTGGTACAGAAAAAGAGTCATGAAGAAGGAACCTGGTTTCTTATCTTCCTGATCACTGGTGCTGGAAGCCGCACTCTGACTTCAGTTCTGCTCTCTAGGAAAGCTGAGATCCTGTTTTACTGTGAGGGCTCCTCTGTCACTCGCCATTTTACTGGCGTTTGACGGTAGAGATTAGGGAGGTGATGACTGCCTCTGGTTACGGATAGCATGTGGAGTCTAGAAGGACAGATAGGAACTTAGCAATTTGAGATTCGATTTTGTTTGTAAAATAGAATATGTATGGAGTGAGACAGAGCGGCAGAGGCAGAGAGAGAGAGAGTCCCTAAATATAAAACAACTTACTACCTATTGTGTGCTTTTTCTAATAAATAGCACTAACTGTAAACTGTTTCATATAGAAATATATAAATCTGTCATATAGAAATATATCATACAGAAATACAATATTTGTATCACGAATTCATCAGAAGTTTTAGTTCTATACTTGTAATAAATAAATCTTAGCAACACAGTCAACTCATGGAAAACAACCTAATTGGTTAGTTTCTTCATTTGTGAGCGTGACAATAGTAATGAATTCTCTGGATTGGCTGAGGAAAGCTAAGCTTCTGTCCAAGATTCCTCTTATTCTATTGTACTGACAGAGGAAGAAGGATTTATTTCAAAACATTATCAGAAGAAAATGAATGATAATGAAAGTTTAGATTAAATTTATTTGAGTGCAAACAGAATAATGTAAGGCTGCTGAAGAATGATTTGAAACCCATTTTCCTGATACTTATCTGTGAAACGTATTTATACACCGCTGTACAGCTTTGGAATCATTTGCAGGTTGTAAGAGGCTTCCATTAAAAAACCTATGATTCAAAAGTGCCCCTTAGGGACTATGGATATTTATATGAGCTTTAATATATTTTTAGCATTTTTACCATTTTATAAAGTGTTTTTTTTCCTTCCTTGGCCAGTGCATACAAAGTTTCCCCCAGCTCTGATCTAGTTTAATGATCTGCAGCTCTTAGCACATGTTGGCTTCCTTCTTGTTTTTATGTTTTCAGCCCACGAGATTGTTTGCCTACTTCACTAGCATGGCTTAATTTTTCAAAAAATTAAATACTTATAAAATAATTCAAGAAGCTAATGGAATACTTAAACAATCACAGTTTAACTGGAGCCATTAGAAGCCATAAACTGAAAAATTGAGAGCCAAGGCTTGTGTTTCTCCATCTTCTGAAGTGTGGGAGCTTGAGAAACTGTTTAGAAGTTTGAGCTATACAATGTAAGCTCAGTTGCTGATTAGACATCCTCCTCTTGTGTGCAACTGCGATGGTAAACATGGACTCCCTTCCATAGGCAAATGCTTTCCACTCTTGAGGTGGTGGAACCTGGAAGAATGGAACCTAAACACTAGGAGGCCTAAGTCTTATGCAATAGCCAGCATTCTTCAGAGCATCAAACGATTTATACACTGAGTGTTAAGAAAGGTCCCCTGAGTAAAGTCCTCACGCAAACTGTGTATAGTAAGGAGTTTTTCCGCAGAGGCGTGTAAAGGATAGTTTAAACACTTAATTGATAGCACCAGCAAGCAATAATGGATAATGTGAAGTCAACTCACTCCTATCCAGAACATCTGAGAGGGGCTCGAAAGCACAATCCGAAAGCAACTCCTTATGTTGACAAAACTGAGGTCACAAGATTCTTCTCTAATTTTCTTGGAGTTTCCCCACAAACACTCAGAATTCCCTGCTTTGATTCCATTCTTGGACCATGGTCTGACAGAGCTATGCTTAGGTAAAAGGGGCTATAGTGAGTGTCAGATTTTCTAGTTTCAGGCAACTGTGGCAAACATTAAAACATACTCCTATCATCTGAAGCTGCAAGGATCAAGAATGGTATTGTTAGCAGCTGGTGAATGTTGGGAATGTTGCTTTGGTTTATTAGTACAGAAGTGCACATTTGACATACTTATCACAAACTGGACATAGTGGCCAAATTATTCAGCAGGAGCCTTCAGTTAGTTTAAGAGAAGCAATATGCAACTTTATGGGCTAAATAAAGATTGTCACCAAGTTGTGGAGAATATTATTACAGTTCTGAAGAATGCCATGTCTGCCTTTTAATCAAAATAAATTATGCATTGATATGCATAGCTAAGGATTATAACTACAGTGGGCCACTTGTAGTCAAACTGCTGTAGGGTGTGGCTGTCTCTGTGGGAGACACGTGTCATGTGCCCTGGGCAATGTTTGAGTAGCAGGAAGCATGACCTGCCTTGAAGCTGGAAGAGCTTGGATTCTTATTTATAAAGTCGCATTTTAGACCAGTTGTCTGGCTTTATTATATTTTCAGTGGTGTTCAAAATTGCATAAGGTTTTCAGTAAGTATTTTAAAATAAATTAATTATATAGGAGAAGGTTTTGTAATGGTTTATAGTAAAAAAAATCCAGATTTATGTATTTTCCAATACAGAAATATGAGCAACATGGTAAGTGGCCAGTCCTTTTAATGTGTAAAGATAGGAGATAGACGAATAACTGGAAATACATAAAGCTATTGCATATTTTAACTACAGTGCAAATTTTCAAAGTGGTAATTAAGATGTGGCAGACTTAGTTGTGGCAATAGGGCACGATAAACAAAGACATCCAATTCTCGTTGTAGAAGACAAGACGGGTTGCACTTAGGGAAAGGCACAGGAGCTCCCAGTGGACAAAATCACAAGCTCGGCTCAGAGAGGATGCGAGCACCAGCTTGCTGAGGAAATAGTCCATTTAGGGGTTATGATTTGCACAAAGATTAGTTGTGATGAATCAAGAATTAAACCCCAACAGATTTTATTGTGCAAAGTCACGATGAAAGCATGATTGGAGAACACCAGGGCAGCAGCTGATACAAACACCAGCAGACATCAGGTCCTGACATTGTTCTTTTGATGGTCCATTATTTCAAGTATGTCAGCTATCGGAGTTGAGCAAAGGGTCCTTTATAAATTTTAGATGGATTTTAGTTTTGTTTTAATGAAAGAATGTTTTTTTAACCATTGTTGTTTTAAGAAGTTTCCATTCTATTTTGAAGCTAAACGCATGCTTGAAATTCTCAGAGAATAAACAAGTTTGTATTCTGAAGAAAATTACAAAATAATGCTTCGAAACAGGAATGTGATTTTCTTCTGGATCTCTAAAAAAATGTACTACTGATATTATTAACTAGGTTATCAAGTTGAGTATTATTGCTATCGTAGGCCTGAAATTAAGAGTCATAATGTAATTTTTTGACAATCAGTAGTTTGTGTATAATTTTTAAAGTGACATACATTATTAATTACAATCATATATGTGATACCCACAATTAAACCCCTTGAATAATCTAAATAAGACATTGATTATCTCCCAAAGCCTTAGCTAGTGAAATTGTATTTCTGTGTTTTCGAGATCCGATGTTCAAAGGCTCAGCAGAAAGAGAATGTGGAGCCTGTGTTCACCAGGGAGATTTGTTAGGTGCTTGTGTGTGTGTCTGTATTCACATATGGAGTGGCCCAAAAGTGAGCAGAGGTGACCTCTCCCATACCTACATTTATGTAGCATATAAAGTCAGAAGTCTAAATGAATAAACACTATTAGGCTTTTCTTTTAGCCTCGCATTCCAGAGGGCTAATAGAGTTTAGATTAGCTCATTAAATAAATATGTTTCTATATCTTGAATTTCACTTATGGATTTTCTATAAATTGGCCTGTCAGGAATGTAAAAGACGACTATTTTATTATTTGTTTTGTATAATCTAGAGTTTCAGTCAGTTCAGCTTGGGCTCTGTTTAATTGTGTTATGTTCTTTCGTTTTAATACTAGCATTTTGAAAGAAAGAGTACTTCAAGGGCATGAGAGTTAAAAGCTCTTCTCTTACCACTATTCTTTATTCTGCTTTCCTCTCCATTTTATCAGAAGGATGCAGATGATTAAAACACACTGCTAGAGAGGGGTACTGCTTGTGACGGGGGAACTTGAAAGTTGTTTATGATATCTCTGTGAAAGCAGGAAGAAGTTATGAGGAATAATATGTTCCTTCGAAAAATTAGTTCTTTGGGAATTTTATGCTATGCATATTTTTAATTTCACTGCCCCCAACTCTTCCCAGTCCACTTCCCTTTCCTGGCCACCATTTTATTTTTGTTGTTATTTGTCTTACTTAAGGGGTTCTAGTGCTGTGATGAAACACCATGACCAAAAAACAAATTAGGGAGAAAAGGGTTTATCTGCCTAACCCTTTAGCATTGCTGTTCATGACTAAAGAAGTCAGGAAAGGAGCTCGGACAGGGCAGGATCCTGAAGGCAGGAGCTGATGCAGAGACCATGTGAGGGGAGCTGCTTACTCACTCATGGCTCACTCAGCCTACCTTCTTATAGAACCCAGGACCTGTGGCCCAGGGATGGCAACACCCACCATGAGTTGGGCCTCCCATATTGATCACTAAAAGAAAAAAATGCCTTACAGCTGGATGTCATCAAGGAATTTCCTCACCTGAGGCTCCTTTCTCTGATGACTCTAGCTTGTGTCAACTTGACACACAAAACCAGCTAGTACACTGTTTTTTTTTTTAACCTATGATGGCTGATTTTAAAGGCCACATATTCTTCAATGTGTGGTCATGCACTGGAATTTGGTTGACTTACAAGGGACTACACTCTTAAAGAAAATTGCCTCTATCAAATGTCAGTGTCCAGGAGCTAGGGTTGAGGTTTTGTAACTCTACCCTCTCCTGTTGAGATTTGGTCTGTCCTAAATGTTCATAGGTCTTGTGTATACTATCACAGGCACAATGAGTTTACATGAGAATTTCCCTATGGTGCCCAGAAGACACCTTTGCTTTATAATCATTCATGGACTTCTAGCTCTTGACATCCCTTTGTCCCAATTATTCAATGATCTCTGAGCCTTGGAGAAGAGTTTGTGATGCAGATGTTCCCTTTAGTACTAGATATTCCACAGTCACTTATCTTCTGTGCTTTGACCAGTGGTGAATCTTCAGGTTAATCCCCATCTGCTGGAAACAGAAGCTTCTCAGATGAAGGTGGGGAGATGTTTGATCTATGGGTATAACTGTAAGTTAGTAGAAGCAGTGTATCTGTTTCCAAGTATGGTAGTAGGAGGTAATTCCCAAGGTCAAGTTGTCTACCTACAGGCCTTTGGTCCCGAGAATGATGCCAGGTTTCATCTTGTGGAATGAAACTTAAATCCACTCAGGAAGTGCTTGGTTACTCCCACGATGTTAATGATACTATTGCACTTTGGTACATCTTTCCAGGACTGTTATTATTGTAACTCACAGGGATCACAGCTGGGTAAGATTGACGATTACTTTTCTCATCCAGTAATGTGCATAGCACCTAGAGATGAAGTTTCCACATCAGTACCAACATGATAGCTCCATCTCGTATGTCATCTTGAGCGATATTTCATATTATCAAGTTCTGAGAATGACCAATAGCACCATAAATAGCCTGTAATATTTGAGAGTATGTAGTAGGGAGGACGCTTGTTGGTTCCTGACTGCTCAGCCCTGAAATAATCGCACAAAAACCATATTCATTAAATCACTGCTTGGCCAGTTAGCTCTAGCTTCTTATTGGCTAACTCTTACATCTTAATTTAACCAATTTCTATTAATCTGTGTATTGTCATGTGGCTGTGGCTTACCCGGTAAAGTTTCAGCACGTCTGTCTCCAGCGAAGGCTACATGGCTTCTCCCTGACTCCGTCCTTCTTCCTCCCAGCATTCAGTTCTGTCTTCCCTGCCTAGCTATGTTCTGCTCTGCTGTAGGTCCAAAGCAGTAACTTCATTCGTTAATGGTAATCACAGCACAGAGAGGGAAATCCCACATCACCAATATATGGAACCTCACTGACCAACCGCTCCAAAAGAGGTAACACATTCCAGGCACTGGGATATTTATTTTGAGGCTTTGATGTCTACTAGGAGCTAACATTTTCCAAGGTCCTCACACATGGCTGTCATAGAATGAAGATACAGTCATAAGAAACGAAGTGGCAATTGTTAACGAGAAACACAGCCACCGGTGTAACTGGCAGCCAGCATTTAGCTGATAGTGGTGGTACATCAGGTACCTCTGCTCAGCCCGCTTTAGAGACAAGGGTTTAACTTTGAAAGGCAAATAAGGAAGTTAATATCTCCAGATACAAGAAATATTTGTGCCTATGTGATTATAGTATATAATTTCCAGTTTGAATACATAATTGGGGTGGCTGTCTATGTCCAGAATTAAGAGTACTAGTGAGAAATGCATGGAATCAGAAAATAAGTATTAAAGCATCGATGCTGACTGTGTTAATAGTTGTGGTACGCAGCATAAACATAAATGCCGCAGTAAGCAAAATTAAACACTTGCAATTTCAAAAGCTTGTATCAACCAAACATTTGTATGCTCCTGATGCTGAGAAGGTCAGATACACTTTGGGGGTCAGGAAAAACATAAGAAAGTCCTTTTCTACTGGATGCTTAAATTCTTTGGGGAGTTTGGAAATAGATCTCGCCATAGAATAGCTATATAAGTACTAACATAAGAACATCAGCGGCATATTTCGATAGTAAAAGCTAAAGCTAAGCACTTCTCTTGTTCATTTTCAATTTTGCTTTGTGGAAGTATACATTATTTGAGATGTGAGGGTCAATGAAAGAGAGTTGCTTTGGAGAAGTGAAAGAATAAGTGGGGAATTGTTGGAGGAAGGGCCGCTTGTTCTTCCCGGCTGCCTGGCTAGCTTAGACCTGAAGTAATCACACAGAAACTGTATTAATTAAACCACTGCTTGGCCCAGTAGCTCTAGCTTCTTATGGGCTAACTGTTACATATTAATTTAACCCATTTCTATTAATCTGTGCATCACCGCAAGGTCTTAGCCTAACAGCAAGGCTTCAGTACATCTGTCTAAGGCGGCTCCATGGCATCCCTCTGACTCTGCCTTCTTCCTCCCAGCATTCAGTTCCATCTTCCCTGCCTACCTAAGTTCTGCCCTATCAACAGGCCAAAGAAGTTTCTTTATTCATTAACAAAGAAAAGCAACACACAGACAGAAGAACCTCCCACACCAGGGAATTATCTTTGACACCCAATGCAGACATATGTAGGCAATAATTGTATCGTGACTATAGTAAAAATATGACAGTGAAATCTGGGAGAGAGAGGGCAGTGACATTATTTCTGTCTTGTGCTCATTAATCTCTCTGTTCTTTGTGGGAAATCTAACTGGCATCAATGTCAGAGTTGGCTCACAATTTTCTTGGATAATTATGTTACTACCGAGGATAATTGGGAGCTTTACCATTTGTTCAGTGTATTAAGGGACAAGATAGTGTTTATCTGTGTGTGCATATGCGTGTGTGCATGTATGTGTGTGTGAGTATGTGTTATATGCATGTGCGAACACTGTTAAGCACTGACATAAGACTCCTTTAGATACTCATCAGATATGGCTAGTAGAATTAAGTTAAAAGGAGACTCTTTTTTTAAAACATCCTAAGAGGATAAAGGGCTGTTTGTATTATCATAGTTTAGGCAAATGATTTAAACTCTTATTCTAGAAGTGAAGCAGAATATAGAAGGATGAAATGTCTCATGCATTGTTTAGAAAGTAAAAAAATAGTGTATTAAATAGATAAGAGAGGATAGCCATATGTGCTCGAAAAAAAGGTGTGCTAAGAGAAGAGCATTCTCTGAATGGATGGGCACACATGTACCCTTTCTCCTTCCCCTAACTACTTTCTGTGTCTAAGTAGACACAAAAGTATTTACTTTTATAAACTACAGCCGATCGCTTAGTTTTGGCCACATAAAAGGCATTTCCTGAATTTATGTATATCAGACATTATATATGTTGTTGTATTATATTAATTTTGAAGTTGGCCAAAGATGTACTTAAGGACCAATGATGGACATAAAGAACTTTCAATTTTACTCATAAGTTCAAGTTTGTCTCCTCAAAAATATTTTACCGATAGAAACCTGAGGCTGAAACAAGTAGGAAAGAAGGAAACAACATAATATTTTCAGATACAAATTTTAATGTTGCGTTATGCTTTAACATTTATCTTCTAACTTTCACTGTTTGGTAGCTGCCGGTAGGTGTGGAACTCTGGATCTTTCCTTCAGAGGCCTGTGCAGTATTCAGAGCCCTCAATAAACAGTTGAGTGAAGGAATGACTGGTGATAAAATTTTATATCAATGAAACGGAGTGGTCATCATAAGAATTCGCCCTAGAAATTTGTAATTTACATTTATCAACACAGATACACACCATGTACTTGGATATTTTGTAAGACAGTGGAAAATTGGATACACTATACTTACAAAGATTTAGGGATCTAATTATATGTTCTTCTTTTATTTGGCTAATTATGTCAGGACTTGGAAAAATACACCAAAAAAAGTAAATAGTAGGACATTTACAATTAGCGATCTGGATAGTGGGAATCTACTTATATACAGGGCTCTTTCTTCATCAAAAAGGTGTGGAAGTGGTATGAAAGTTCCTCTATACCTCAGAGTAATTTCACCAAAGTATTTACAGAAGCAGCAACTATTTGGTTACTCAACGATTTCAAGCGTTGTTTGCACAAACGTTGCTTACTCTTTGAAATGCTTCCAACACATGAAAGCTATCGATGCAGAACAGCTGCAGGTGTAGCTGCTTGCACAGAGCTGACCTAGCATGTGTGGGCCCTGGGTTCACACTCCTGCATCTAATCCACAGCAAACCAGAGGTTCAAGGGGCTCCTCAGCAGTGGAGCCAGTCTGAGGCAGGTTTGGCCTACCCGAGACAATATTTTTAAAAACGTAAGGAATACATAGCTACTTAGCGTGGGTGTTTTTAATTTTTAATGTAATATTTAAAATGGAAATATGAAATTTTAGAGTTGTCCGGTCTTACGTTTGCTGTTTATGGGTTGAAACAATTTTATTTGAACACACCTATAATCCCAGTACTCAGAAGACTGAGATAGGTAGATTATGCAGCAATACCTTGTCTCGAAAATAAATAAAAGCAGAGAAGAAAAAATACTTTTATAAGTCTTAGGAAAGATTAATTAAATTTTATTCCAAAAGACAATTACTTGTAAATAAAGAATATGTTGCGTGTCCAGCCAACACATACATTTTGTACTGCCTGGCATTTCCCCAATACCTATGGTTGGTAAACTCCTTTCCCTCATCATGCGGCATTATGTATAGAGAGTTTTGTTTCCCAACGGTTTGTCCTGGTTACTCTGGATGGACAGGATTAGATAATGACAGAAATCAAAATTATATTTTTTCTGATAATACTTAAAATAGTCTGTGGTAAGTATTTTTGGAATCATACAAAATGTTAAAGTGTCACCCTTTTGATTGTCTTATACTTTGTTATATTAAACTCCGCATGTGTTCCCAGTCAACGACATATGAAATGTGGGCGTAATTGTGCGTGTGTATACATACATGTATCTCTCTCCCCTATGTACATTCCTCTTGCTCTCCCTCCCCCTTCTCTAGTTTAAACACACTTAGATACATTATCTACTATCTGAAACACTTACCTTAAATCATCTTGATAAACTTTACAGGGAATCAACATTTTCTTTGCTAAATCATGCTATTTATGATAATCAAAGAGTTGCCCCTAGAAGTCTCTTTCCAGCTTAGCTTGGTTAACTTTATTGCCCCCCTGTGTGACTATGTTGACTTGAAGTAGAAGTGAAGATGCTCTACCTTAACAAATCAGCAATGTTTCCTAAGTTGACAAGCCTCCTCGGGCTTGTGTAACTAAAACCTGGTGATGAGCCAGGAGCAGAAAAATACATGTCATCATATATTAATGGACTCTAAGAAGTTAAAATTCATGGGATTTTTTAATATTTATTTATTTATTATGGATACAATATTCTGTTTGCATATATGCCTACAGGCTAGAAGAGGGCACCAGACCCCATTACAGATGGTTGTGAGCCACCATGTGGTTGCTGGGAATCGAACTCAGGTCCTTTGGAAGAGCATGCAATTCTCTTAACCGCTGAGCCATCTCTCCAGCCCCCAAAATTCATGGTTTTTATTACGTATTACTTTCTATTTCTGGAACTAACCTATCTGAGCAAATCGTGGGTGAAGAATGCCAGGATGAGCACTAGAGGCAGAATAGAGTAAAATCATGCTGTGTTCCTATTTACTTCCCCTAAAACACAGCGTGCTTTAGTCTCTGCGGTTCGTTATCTTCCATAGAGTGAAACTTTGCATGTTTGATTAAAACGACTATATTTGATCTTTGGAATAACGAGTTACATGGCAACATGCATGCTATGAACACGTTTGTGTTTTTGCAGTGTTATCTTAGTGACGGTGCTTGTATGTTATTTGCAGATCAAAGAGTGGCTCTGTTTAAACTGTCAGATGCAAAGAGCTCTGGGAGGTGAACTGGCTCCAATCCCATCCTCACCCAAGCCCAGCCCTAAGGCTGCCTCTGTACCTCCTGCAGCAGCGGCCAGCAAGCCACCGGTACCATCACAGCCTGCTTCCCCCAAGAAGGAACCTCCACCGAAGGCTGCCTCTGTACCTCCTGCAGCAGCGGCCAGCAAGCCACCGGTACCATCACAGCCTGCTTCCCCCAAGAAGGAACCTCCACCCAAACAGGACAGCCCCAAAGCACCTGAGTCCAAAAAGCCACCACCGCTGGTGAAGCAGCCAACCCTTCACGGACCTACCCCAGCTACAACCCCAAAGCCTCCAGTGGCAGAGGCCTTACCTGAGCCAGCCCCTCCCAAGGAGCCTTCTGCACCCCTACCTGAACAAGCCAAGGCACCTGTTGCAGATGTTAAACCAAAGCAGCCCAAGACGGCAGAGCCGCGCGCTGACGTTCAATCTTCAGCCGTGGCAACAACAAGGCCCGATGTTCCGAGCTCTCAGGTGCAGCCACAGGCTCAAGTGCAAACAGCCCCTCCTTTGAAAACGGACTCTGCCAAACCTTCCCACAGTTTCCCACCAACAGGAGAAAAAACCACCCCATCTGATTCTAAAGCCATGCCTAGGCCTGCATCAGACTCAAAAATTATTTCACATCCGGGGCCCAGTTCTGAGAGCAAGGATCCAAAACACGTTGATCCAACTCCCAGAAAGGAAGAGCCTAAGAAAGCACAAACCAAGATGAGTCCTAAACCAGATGCCAAGCCAGTGCCAAAAGGGTCACCGACACCCTCTGGCCCACGACCTACCCCTAGTCAAGCTGCACCCCCATCTCACCAGCCCCTAAAGCCTCAGGAGCAACCAAGGCGGTTCAGTTTGAATCTGGGTAGTATCACCGACGCCCCCAAATCACAACCCACAACTCCTCAAGAAACTGTGACAGGGAAGCTGTTCGGGTTTGGAGCATCCATCTTTAGCCAAGCATCAAACTTAATTTCCACAGCAGGCCAGCCCGGACCTCATCCACAGACTGGGTCGGCAGCCCCAACGAAGCAAGCCCCTACTCCATCACAGACCCCTGCAGCTCCTAAACCCACAGGTCAGGTCCCACCAGCACCTGCCAAGGTGCCACCTGTGAAGAAGGAAACAAAGGCTCCGGCCGCTGAGAGCTTAGGGTCCAAACCTGAGCAAGCTCCAGCAGCAAAGAGGCTAGAAAAAGACAAGAAGCCCCCACCCAGTAAGGTCAGCAAACCCCCACCGGCTGAGCCTGACAAGACCACCAAATCGGAGCCAACCTGTCCGCTCTGCAAAACTGAACTCAACATAGGCTCTCAGGATCCTCCCAACTTCAACACGTGTACAGAGTGCAAGAGCCAAGTGTGCAGTCTCTGTGGATTTAACCCAACACCCCACTTGACGGAGGTAAGCAACACTTACATTACATATGGATGAGAATATATGTCAGTTTGTTCTGAATAGTTGGGAACCCAAATTTCTGAGCAATGAAGTATGTTTCTACTGAAAAAAAGAAATAAATATTGGTAGCTTGGAAGAGGTTAAAATTGCCTCCATCCACACTGTTAGGAGTTTTTGATCTCTGTGCTTTTATGGGTTATTGCACAAAAAGTAAGAGATGGGATGTGTTAGAAAATTAAAATGATAATGACCTCAGTATTTTATGAGTTAGAACCCATGCCAAGGCTCTTCCATTTCCATATGGGAAGTCCAGAAAAAAAATGTAATGCATAGTTGTCATTTTCTACAACCCATTTCTTGTCTTTAATGCAGTGCATTGCTGAAATTCGTCTTGCCTTCCTTTGATCTCGGGATCTTGCTGTTCAGGCCAGGCTGGCTTGGAACCCACCATCCTTGCTTGAGCCTCTGGGGGTGCTGTCATGCTATGGCCTTTAATGCATTTTCAAACAGAACTTTAGTTGATTAGATTCATATACAGTATAATCAAACACTTATAAAACCTTGGTGTCAGTTAAGGATACTGTCTAGTAAGGTTAGTAGTTCTCGCGTGGTTGTTTAAATTTTCTCTATATCTGTTGGTGGTGCTGTCTGCTGAGATAATAGAATACATTTCTGGGAGCTGTGGAAGGCCAATGTCCTCTGTGACTAGCGAGAAGACACTCTAATGAGTTGATGTCAAGAACATTCTCTCTACAACGTAAATAACCAAAATGCAGTTGGTGACTCTCTACCTGATCATATAGCTGGAAAAGAATGAGTGGATAAGAACTGGTATTATGCTAAGGCAATATTAGAATCTTTGGCTATAGGTCACTCAAGGGTTAAATGATCATTCCTATGTTAGATAAATAAAGCATTGCCTTAATAAATATTTCAAAAATTAAAATAACTGTCCATCACCTTATATCATTTTTTATTATATTTTTTTACATTTATTTATTTAATTAATTATTTTACTTCCTGGCTACAATTTCCCCTTCGTCCTTTCCTCCTGGTCCTTCCCACCAACCTACCCAACACTATCCACTCCTCCTCTTCTGTCACTTTCCAGAAAAGGGCAGACCTCCAATGTATACCAACCAGCCATGGTAAATCAAGTTGCAGTGAGTCTAGACACCTCCTCTTTCATCAAGGCTGGACTAGGTAGGAGGAAAGGGTTCCAAACCAGAAACAGAGACAAAAGACAGTCTCTGCTTCCACTGTTAGGAGTCCCACAAGAAGATGAAGCTACACATCTGTCACATATGTTCAGAGGGCCTAGGTCAGTCCCATGCAGGCTCCAGTCTCTGTGAACTGAAGCACAATTAATAAAAACACAGAGACAGAAACTGGGGTCATCTTGTAGGTTCCTGGAGATGCCCCTGCAGCAGGCTTTTACCTGACTCTGAAATCCTCCCGTTTCCGGTAGTCTCATTCAGTACTCTCCGCCATCCATCCATTCTCCCCACCTGCCCTCGATCCATTCATGAAATCTCTTCTATTTCCCCTTCCCAGTGAGATCCGGCTTCCACCCCCCCCCTCCCAACCCTTCTTGATAATTGGTCTCTCTGGGTCTGTGGATTGTAACATAGTTATGCTTTATTTTACAGCTAATATTCACTTAGGAGTGAGTACATACCATGTTTGTCCTTCTGAATCTTGCCTACCACACTCAGGATGGTTTTTCTGTTGTACCCATTTGCCTGCAAATTTCATGATGTCATTGATTTTAACAGCTGTGTAATATTCCTTTGTATAAATGTACCACATTTCTTTTTTTTTTAAGATTTACTTTTTATTATGTATACTGTTCTGCTTTCATTAATTGTGTGCATGCCAGAATAGGGCACCAGATCTCATTATAGATGGTTGTGAGTCACCATGTGGTTGCTGAGAATTGAACTCAGGACTTATGGAAGAGCAGCCAGTGCTCTTAACCTCTGAGTCATCCCTAGCCTGGAATTTTCTTTATCCATTCCTTGGTTGAGGGACATCTAGGTTTTTCCAGGTTCTGGCTATTATGAATAAAGCTGCTATGAACATAGTTGAGCAAGTACCTTGTGGTAGGATTGGGCATCCTTTGGGTATATGTCCAAAAATAGCATTGCTGGGTCTTGTGGTAGATTGATTCCTACTTTTCTGAGAAACTGTCTTACTGATTAAAATGGCTGTACAAGTTTTCACTCCTACCAGCAATGGAGGAGTGTTCTCTTTGCTCCACAGCCTCTCTGGCATTAGCTCTCACTTGTGATTTTGATCTTAGCCATTCTGACAAGTGTAAGATGGAATCTCAGAGTCGTTTTGATTTGCATTTCCCTGATGACTAAAGATGTTGAGTATTTTTTTAAGTGTTTCTTGTCCATTTGAGATTCCTCTTTTGAGAATTTTCTATTTGGATCTGTACCCCATTTTTAATTGGATTGTTTGGTATTTTGACATCTAGTTTCTTGAATTCTTTATTTTGGAAATCAGCCCTTTGTCAGATGTGCGGTTGATGAAAAACTTCTACCCTCCTGAGGGTACTGATTTGTCCTATGATGGTGTCGTTTGCCTTACAGAAGTTTTTCAATTTCATGAGGTCTCATTTATT
The DNA here is from genome assembly GCF_037038515.1 of Microtus pennsylvanicus. Lineage (NCBI taxonomy): Eukaryota > Metazoa > Chordata > Mammalia > Rodentia > Cricetidae > Microtus > Microtus pennsylvanicus. The sequence continues at coordinate 29,876,927 of NC_134600.1, forward strand.
AAGTGTTGATCTTGGTGTCTGTGCTACTGGTATTATATTTAGGAAGTAGTCTCCTGTCCCAAATTCAAGGCAATTTCTCACTTTCAATTCTATCAGGTTCAGTGGATCTGGATTAATGTTGAGGTCTTTGGTCCATTTGGTTTTGAGTTTCATGGAGAATGATAGAAGTGTCCATCACTTTTACGCAAATCAAATCTACTGAAGGGCTCTTTCAGTCCACTGTGTCTAATCTTGTGAGTCAATCAGGCAGAGCTGAAGAGGTTTGGATAAGACATGTCAGAGAATCCTTAGGGTTGCTCTTATTATTTGGGCTCTGATTTTTTTTAAAATAAATTTTAATTAAAATAAAATTACCTCACTTTCCCTTTTCCATTTCCTCCCTCAGCCTCTCCCAGGTTCAGGTATCCCCTCTCCAACTTTTCTTCAAACACAGGTAAATGGGTGGACCTAGAAAGACTTTCCAATTCTTTAATAAACAAGCATAGAACGTTTTAGTTGCTCACCTTGAAAGCACAGGAGGTTGCCATGACTTTGCTAGCACCATGTGAAGTCACCTTCGCTGCAGGATTCAGCAGGTTTGTTTTCTCAGCTGTGATGAGCCTTGCTAATTAACATTCATCTTTCAAGGCAGATACATATTGTTTCCTCAGCCCTTTGTGAGTGTTAACTGTTCTTATTGCCTGCAAATTAACTCCAGTATAAATGTAAAACACAAAGCCAAATTTAATTTCCTCATAGTTTTAGAAGAGCATTTGTGTGTGTGTGTGTGTATGTGTGTGTGTGCATTCATCCGCAGTATAATTTTTGTTTTCCTAGTACAGCTGCATTTATCTAAGCTGTTAAAAAATTGTACCCTTTAATGAGGAGCCTTATGGTGTCAACACAATGCGTTTATTGAAATAGCTGTAAAGCCAAACAGCACTACTGAAAACAAAGCTGTAATTTCTATATTTTCTTAACGCAATCATGCATATAGAGCAAGAGAAGGATTGTGCCTTAGAACACACATACAGTGTTGCATATATCTGTTTATATACACACCAACACTATTTGTTTATGTGCTGATGTGCATTTACCACATTTGACCTATCATGAGTATTAACATTCTGTCAGAGTTCGCAGTAGTGACATGAGAAGTCCTTGAGTACAGAGTCGGGAACTCTTCCTGGGCAATCTCTGGTATTCTGGATGTTGGTTAATCATGCCTTGAAGGTCAGAGTTTGGAAAGGAAATCATTTGAATAGATTGCAGAAATAGCCAGCCTGTGTGGGACTTTAATTTTGGATAACTTGAAGGTGTAAGTTGTCTAAAGTTTTTAGATAGTTTAAGTAAGATCCTATTTTAAATATGGCCCAGCAGGATATAAAATATCGATCATTCTTCACAATATTGTGCTCTGTAGTCATTTCCTTGCGTTTAGAAGACTGTGTTGCAGGGGAGAGGAGATTTTGATACAGCAAAAATGACCAGTGTTCTTGCCCATGACTATGGTAAAGGATTCATTCAGTTGGCATAAGGCTTACCTCTGCTGTGGGTATAAGCTACTGGCTAATCCAATATTAACGACGTGAATGAAAGTTAGTTCTTTTATTTTATGTTCAAATATTCATGTTATTATTGCTTCCAAAGCTTTAGAGGAATGCCAGATGAGCTAGCTGAAAAGGTTGATGATACAGTGTGTCTGCGTGTCTGTATGCCTTTACAGATATACACCCTGAAAAGGTTGATGATACAGTGTGTCTGCGTGTCTGTATGCCTTTACAGATACACACCCTGAAAAGGTTGATGATACAGTGTATCTGCTTGTCTGTATGCCTTTACATATATACACCCTGAAAAGGTTGATGATACAGTGTATCTGCTTGTCTGTATGCCTTTACATATATACACCCAGCAATATGTAAATATATTCTATTAGGCAGATTTATATGTGTCCAAATAGTTCTAACTAGTTAGGCTTAATTTACAACATGAGCCCCACTGTTACTACTAAATCATTTTGTTTGTTTTTCAATTGGGAAAGTGTTGACTGAGGTTTCTGTCCCACCCGGTCCCGCAGCCATTCAGTCCCAAAGAAACACACAGAGGCCTATATTAATTATAAACTGATTGGCCTATTAGCTCAGGTTTTCTTATTAACTAATTCTTACATCTTAGGTTAACTGATAATTCTTGTCTGTATTAGCCATGTGGCTTGGTACCTTTTATCAGTGAGGCATTCTAATCTTGTGTCCTCCTTGTCTGGGTGATGACTGTAGACTGAGCCTTTTCTCTTCCCAGAATTCTCCTGTTCTAGTCACCCCACCTATAGTTCCTGCCTAGCTACTGGCAATCAGCATTTTATTAAACCAATATAACTGACAGATCTTTACGGGGTATAAAGCCATTGTCCCACAGCAGGAAAGCATGTACTTCTATTCTTCATTTAGTCTCTATGTTTTTAAGCTCTGTTTGTGGTATATTTTTCTTGTGATTCGGTGTTACTGTACTATTAGTTCAGAAGGAATATTCTCAAAATATTCACACTTATTCCTTAAGTACAAAGAAATGATGTTCCTTTGGATAGAGTCAGAGTTTTCTATTTATTTCCTAGCATATACAACTAGGCACCAAGTCTCTGTTTCTCTTATCCCCTTGACGGAGACAGATGCTTTCCTTGCTGTTCCATACTGCCTTCCTGTCATACTTTTTTTTCCTCTCCTTTCTCTGGCAGTGAAAAGACACCCATTGTAGATTTGTATTTGGAGCAACCAAAAGTATCCCACCTGTCCACCCCTTCCCAAATACAGCTGTCCTAAGGCTGCTTCTTGATCCTCTTGCGCATCATCCCTCACTGGTCCTGAGGAGTACCAAAGTCTTCCTTCTCGTGGACCCTGGGGTGCATCTAATGTCTAGCCTGAGCTTTACTGTTTAACTGGGTAACATCCAGTTTGCATAAATGGTGCAATAATCTGTTAACCTCTAGTAGCAAAACACAGTTCTTTTAGTCTTAATTTTTGTCCAAGCAAAATGTGGTTTATCTTGGATGAAGTTTTAAAATTTGCAGTATATCTTCCAAAAAAGAGCTGCAATGAACCAATCTGGAAAGATACTGAGCAAAACAGTCTAGGCTGGCAATGTCTTTCCCTTCTAAATTTTAGTAATTCTCATTTAGTTCAAATGCAAAAGATGCCAAACTATCCTTTTTCTGGGTATTTGTTTTTGTTGGGTTTTTTTTTTTTGCCTCTCTTTTCTGAAGTAACTTTTTATCATGAAAAATAAGACAACATGAAATGTATTTCTTCATGCTGAATGAAGTCCTAGAGTCATGATTTTGCTTTCTTAGCAAGCTGATTTTGCATGGCCTAAATGGTGTAGAAATAGCTAGCATATATTTGTCACTAGGCAACAAATGAGCCTTTTGAGCTGATTAAGACCCAGTGGTAGATGGTGATCCTCTCAGTTCTTTCTCTTTCGCTGAGGTGGCTTCTGCATTCTGCATCACTTACAGCTGGTCTAGAAAAGATGAAACACATTAGTTTAGCAATGCATAATATCTTTCATCCACATTCATCAACATTACTTAATACTGTAAAAAGCATATGCAACACCAAGAACTGTTTTAAAGTATGTCTATTGGTGCAAGTATGCACAAAAATTAAAGCTAGATGATCCCAGATCAATTATGAATAGAGGGTTCTACTAATAATCAGTTCCAGAGGAAGCACATGGTGGAACTCTGTAGTCTGGGTTGGCATTTCTGACCTTTCTGACAGAGATCCCTAGTGCAACTTTTATAACAACATTTATAATGTGGTTATAGATGATAAAGTTATTCAATTTCAAGATAAATTTTGTTTTCTTTCTTGAATGATATTTATTTTCAATAGTCAAATGCAGATTTAAAATTGAGGAGTTTTGCTCAATTTTTGAGAAATTAATTTTTCCTTACAGTCCTCATTTTGGATGGATTCTATAGGGTAGCTACATATCTCAGTGACCCTATAAGTCATTTAACACCTTTAGTGTTGTCTAAATGAAGAAATATGAATTAATTCTGTGGGTTTATATTTCACTGTATATATTATACTTTTATTAGAGATTTAGGTTATTATTTTATTCTAAATAAGCAGAATTTTGTACATAAGATTTATATTTTGAATGTTTCATAAGAAAAATTTGCTTGTATTAAATAGAGAACAAAGATCACAGTGTATCACATTCTCTTGGAAGATATGAAAGCAGGTAGCATCTCCATCTCACCTGCTCCACTCATCCATCACTCACATCTCCTCAGCTCACCTCCTACACTCACCTCCTCCACTATTCTCCACTCACCCCCACTCACCTCCTCCACTATTCTCCACTCACCCCCACTCACCTCCTCCACTCACCTCCTCCACTATTCTCCACTCACCTCCACTCACCTCCTCCACTCACCTCCACTCACCTCCTCCACTCACCTCCACTATTCTCCACTCACCTCCACTCACCTCCTCCACTCATCCACCACTCACATCTCCTCAGCTCACCTCCTACACTCATCTCCTCCACTATTCTCCACTCACCTCCTCAACTCACCTCCTCAGCTCACCTCCTCCACTATTCTCCACTCACCTCCATTCACCTCCTCCATTCACCTCCTCCACTCACCTCCATTCACCTCCTCCATTCACCTCCTCCACTCACCTCCTCCATTCACCTCCATTCATCTCCTCCACTCACCTCCTCCACTCACCTCTTCCACTCACCTCCTCCACGCACCTCCTCCACTCACCTCCTCCACGCACCTTCTCCACTCACCTCCTCCACTCACCTCCTCCACGCACCTTCTCCACTCACCTCCTCCACTCACCTCCTCCACGCACCTTCTCCACTCACCTCCTCCACTCACCTCCTCCACGCACCTTCTCCACTCACCTCCTCCACTCACCTCCTCCAAGCACCTTCTCCACTCACCTCCTCCACTCACCTCCTTACTCACCCCCACTCACCTCCTCCACTCACCTTCATTCACCTCCTTACTCACCTCCACTCACCTCTCCACTCACCTCCACTCACCTTCTCCATTCACCTCCTCCACTCACCTCCTCCATTCACCTCCTCCATTCACCTCCATTCACCTCCTCCACTCACCTCTCCACTCACCTTCTCCATTCACCTCCTCCACTCACCTCCTCCACTCACCTCCTCCACTCACCTCCTCCACTCACCTCCTCCATTCACCTCCTCCATTCACCTCCTCCACTCACCTCCTCCACTCACCTCCTCCACTCACCTCCTCCACTCACCTCCTCCATTCACCTCCTCCATTCACCTCCATTCACCTCCTCCATTCACCTCCTCCATTCACCTCCTCCATTCACCTCCTCCACTCACCTCCTCCACTCACCTCCTCCATTCACCTCCTCCATTCACCTCCATTCACCTCCTCCATTCACCTCCTCCACTCACCTCCTCCACTCACCTCTACTCACCTCCTCCACTCACCTCCTCCATTCACCTCCATTCACCTCCTCCACTCACCTCCACGCACCTCCTCCACTAACCTCTTTTACTCATCTCCTCCACTCATTCGCGAAATTTCTTTTTGCTTAATCCAGAATAACTTATTATTTGACAACTTATTAAACGGCTTTTTTTCATCATTTCAATTACACACAAATAAAATAATGAATTATTACAAAAGAGAATGCAGAACTATAGTTCACAGGGATTTCTTTTTCACGTAGACTCTCTGAACTTTGATTATTGTTTAAAACAGTAGCTATTCATCTGGAAGTCTTGATTAGTATGTTTTTATACTTTTGTTTTAAACTGCAGATGTAGAATAAGTGTGACTGTGGTTCATTGAAAGTTTTCTGTAGACCGTGTTTGAAATGAACCTGATATCAACTGTTCCCTCATCTCATTACTTTCATAAAGCAAGTGTTTTAATGCAAAAAACATTGGGCTACACACTTTTCTTCCAGAACTTTATGTGATAATTTAAGCCCTACTTTAGGAATTATACTGAGAATGAGAGGCATAGAGCTATTAAACAACAAAGATTTACTTTAGGAGTCAAGTCAATACTGTCTTTACTCTATTTGTTTAAATAACCCAATGGAACTAGAGAACAAATACCACTTGTTCTACACTCTCTTGCTCATACTTCATTTGGTAATTTCTATAATTTTAACTCCTACAACTTTGTAAATATGGGGATATATTTTTAATTTTGTAAATATTTTCCATGGAACAATGTGTCTGTGTTGCATGGCTTGTTTGTAAGGATGAAGTAGTTTTGGGGAGTCAGAAGCATAGACATCAGCATCACTGTGTGTCTTGGTCAAGTTTCTGTGGCTGCCATCAAACACCATGATGAAAAGCACGTTGTGAAGGACAGTTTTTATCTGGCTTACACTTTCATATTGCTGTTCACCACTGAAGGAAATAATGACAGGAACTCAAACAAAGCAGGATCCTGGATGCAGGAGCTGATGCAGAGGTCGTGGAGGGGTGATGCTCACTGACTTACTCCCTCTGTCTTGCTCAGTCTGCTTTCTTCTAAAACCCAGGACCATTAGCCCAGGGATAGCATCACCTGCCATAGGCTGGAACCTCCACAATCAACCACTAATTAAGACAATGCCCTATAGCTTTGCCTAAAGGTCTGTCTTATGGAGGCATTTTCTCAATTGAGGCTCTCTCCTTCCTAATGACCAGTTTATATCAATTTGATATAAAACTATGCAATATAAGATTTATCTTTCCAGGTAATAAACGAGCACTGATATTTGACAAGATAATAAAATGATGGCTCTTCTTTTATACCATCTGATTGTGAGAGTGCCAAGTATATTCGTTAAAATTGCAAGAAATTTATATGTGTTAGTAAATACAGTGGAAGTCTTGTGTCCTACTAGTCATCATATGTATTATATATAATGTATATAAAATATAAAAATAGTCATTTTATATGCTATGTATAATGTGTGTACTACACACACACACGAGTTAGATGTTTTCTCCCCTCATTGTTTCAGAGTGTCTTCTGTCATGCTTCTAGTTCAGCATTTCTGAGACTGTGCAATCTTAACCTTATTCTCCACAGTATCTGAGTAATATTCTAGCCAGTGTTGAATATGTGTTTCTGTTTTGCTAGAGATGGACCATCAGATGCAATAGTCTCTGTACTTATGAACACCAAGTGGCTGGCTCAAGTTAAGTTGTATTTTAACTTTAATTTTAAAGCATGTCTTAGCTGTGGTTTCTGCTGCTGTGATAAAACACCGTGACCAAAAATAACTTGGAGAGTTTATTTCATCTCACACTTCCAGGTAGCAGTCTATCATTGAGGGAAATCAGGACAGGGAACTCAAGGCAGGAACCAGGAATCAGAGACTGTAGCCTGAACCTGGAGACAGGAGCGGGTGCAGAGGTCATAGAGGAGCGCTGCTTAATAACTTGCTGCCATGGCTTGCTCATCCTGCTTTCTTATAAAACCCAGCACCACTAGTCCAGGGATGGAACCAGCCACAGTGATTTGGGCCCTCACACACCAATCATCTATCAAGTACCTGCACCAAAAACTTACCCAAAGTTCAATCTAGTGGGTGCGTTTTTATCAACTGAAGTTTTCTCTTCCAAACTCTAGCCTATGACAGATTGATATAAAACTGGTCAACTCAAAGGGTGGTATAAACAATATAAAATGACTCATTAATTTTTCAGCAAATATTACTCAACATTGTCTTTGATTGCCCAACTGCAGTTGTGCAAACATATACTGTATCTGCCTCCATGTAGGATGTACTTGTCTCTCTACATGAGAAGTGCACTAATACCTTATATTTCTTGTAAGTCTATCTATTTACCTTTCCCAGGAATCCCTATATTATACAAGATAACTGGTGGCTTCTGCATTCTCCTGTGAATATAGAGATTTCAGTGCTCTCATTGTCAACAGACACAAAATGAATGTCTAAATTGATCTGAAGATCAGGGTTCTTAGGTCTTGCTAATAATTAATAACAGTAACCACACTACATGCTGTGGCCATATCAAACTTTATGACCTTATGTTCTCTGTTGTCTCTTCTGTTCTAAGTTTATCTTTCAAAGATTATGAGTCTGTTTGTGAACTTCAAGTGCATTTGGGTGAAATATTTCAACTTTGAGGTCATTATTAAAAGACAGATTATGTTAGAAATATAGAATGCTAGTACTACTGCATATTGAAGATATTATATTTTCAGTGTTTTATTTTCTTGATGGTTATCCATCTTACATTAAAAACTTTACTTTATTAATTGAATGATAAAAGTAATATTTTTCTTTAATAAAGTAGGCAGTGATCTAGGGTTTATCTAAATATATATTGCTATTTTTGCCTGTAAGTTATATCAATATCATGAGTTTATCATATACTAATATTTTTTAAACTGTTTATGTCCATGTTAGTTTTGGAAAATATTTATGTGTCTTTTACATAGTCTGATTCTTTGTTAATATATCTTAAGATGATATTTTACTTGTGTAACATTTGTTATTAATATTATTTATTCTTTTCTCATTATATAATTACATTTTTAAAATATTTGTCAGACAACATATTTTTATAAAACTGTCTGTTTCTGTTTGTTTATAAAAGTGGTCTTTAGTATTTCTTTATAAATATCTGTAGTTTTTATGTTAGATTTTTTTATAAATTTTGGCACATGGAAGATGAAAAATTTAATATCATTTATTCAAATACACAAACACTTGACTCCAGATTATTTGCTAAACAACTCATTGTTTTCATTCTTGATTTATGGAGGCACTTTAATCATATAATAGACTTCCATTAAATCAATTCTCTTTCCTAAATCCTTTAGCTTTTTTCTTATTGAAAGTAGTTTTATTCATACAATATTTTCTGATAAAGTTCCCATTTTAAGAGCGTTTCATAGTTTCAGTACCTTATATTTTTTATAAAACCACTTTTGGTATTTAAATATATGAAGTAGCAAATGAATCTTGGCTAAAGGGTCCTGTAGTGGAGTATTTCCTAGGCTGGAATCTGACCTTGTACGTCTTGAAGCTGTAAATACCTCGTTCCCGGGTCAGAGTGTGAATGCTGACACCGTGGCACAACAGTGCAGGAGAATTGTATTTGATCCTCCACCCTGCCCCCCCTATGGAGAGTAGTGCGGTGTGGAGCTGGAATGTTAGCGTGAACATAGTGGGCTTTGGTCAATTTGAGGAATACCCTGCTTGTGAAAGTCATACTTTCAATGCAAGTAGCAAGCTAAAGTTCTCTTTTTACCATAGAGATGGCTTTATGGCTGCCTACTGTGAACATAACCCTGACAAATTGCCAGGGTAATGAGAAGCCAGGGTCTTGCAGTGCTTATGTATACTGCAAAGTATATAGGACATTATTATGAACTTCTATCTAATATTACAAACCCTACTCAAATGAAGCTAAAGACTGAACTGTCGTCCTAAGACGGATGAAAATGAAAAGTACGCCGTCTTTGATTGGCATCAGTCATTGAGCCGAGAGTAGGTTACATAAACACTCTTATTCTTGGGTTTGGCTCTTAACCAACCACTTCAGCTTTCAGTGATAATGGTAAAAAATTAGGATCATGGAAAATATGTAAAGTGTTGGTGCCTGAAGGAAAGTAGTTAATTCTATACTAAATATTTTATACATTCAGTACTAAAATTTTTCTACATTTATTTTATCTTCATTAAAAATCCTTGCTTTATGAAAGTTATAAACAAAATTAAGTATCAAAATTTGTGAAGCTCATGGTATCATATTCAAGCATGCACCCCTCTAGCAGAAAATACACACTGTAAGATTTAATGTATATTCTCTTACCTCATTGGATGGGCTGTATATTCTCACATACATATGTGCTTTGAAATCAATTTAGTAACCTTTATTATGGACAAGCATTTGTGGGCATTATTGAAATTACTTGCCACATTATAGAAATATACCTAATCTAGTGACAAAAATATTTTTGTCTTAAATATTAATAACTTAGTAGTTGATGGAAGTAATAGGCCAATGATGGTTATAAACATTATCCTTTTTTAAAATTGAAAATAGATTCTTTTCCTACAATATATTCTATTATGGTTTCAAATTGCATGGCTCCCTCCAGCTCCTCCTCACTTCCCCACCCACCTAAATCACACCCATTATTTTTCTCATGAGAATACTAAAAGAATCTAATATAATAATAAAATAATAATTATGATGAAGATAAATAATGATAAACAAACAAAGCAGAATAGGGTAAAAGAAATGCAGAGGTCTTCTTTTTAATTTCTGGAATTATATTTATATTCATTTTGAATGTTTTTCAAATAACTTTTATATTTTCCAGTTATTTCTAGCTTACTATTTTAAAATTGAAAACTTATAGTCATAAGTTTTTGTGTGGAATGATGTTTTCTACATATCACATCACACTTTCTTCATCACCCCAGAGTAATACCCGTTTTTCTTTTGTGCTTGCTAAACATAGGAGTGCTCTAGCAAAACCACACCCCAAGGAAATGCTGGGCAGAGTGTCCTATTGATTGTATACTTTTACACCGGCTGCACAAAGAGAATGCCTGCTAATAAGTTTGTGTTTTCTCAGGCCTTATGACACTAGTCTTCTAATGTTCATTACCTGACACATATTCGTTATTTCAACTACATTATGCAATACATGAGTTTAAGAAAACAATACCCTTTCTAAAATCACATTCATGCAAAATTGATTATGTAAAATTTTGTAACGTTTGAGTCCCATATAATGGACTTACAGCAGTCTGAAGGGCCGCAGTGTCAACTGAGTCACGAAAACAAATGATCATGTTTTGAGACTGCTTTTGAAAGAAATCCTCTATTTCAAAATTTAACCCATTTATCAGGTGCAAAGCCACCCATAGCCAATGTTCTTGTGATAATCAAATTGCAATGTACACATGCTTATTAATATTACAAATAGAACCAGATAGTATGCATGAAGAATAAATTACCACTACTGTTGTCTTTATGGAAAATGAAAGTTATAGACATGTAGTCTCAGGAGATGTGAAAAAACATACTCCTTGAATTAACAGAGTTTGAAAATGTTTCCAGTTTAATCCAATTTAGTGACATGGAATATATATATGCAACTTACTGCTATCTGTGGTCTTGCAAGAAGGATATATTTTTAACCAAATATATCACATTTTGAAATTTTATTTGGCAGAATTCATTTTCTGGAAGACACTCATTGGGAGATGCTGAGGCAGAGATATATTTCTGATATGTTTGCCAGTCTGGGAAAACAGATTCTCTTTAGTTATCACCCCATGTGCAGTAAAACCATGAATGTTTCAAAACAGGAACAAAATGGATGAAGGGAAACTTCTTGATTAGATAAGCAACATTGTTCAAAATGCTGTTATACATATGCCGTATAGAAGGAGAAAAGAACTCCTCCTCTAACTATGTTCTATCATCTCGCAGAAGCTTATCCTCCACATCCTGTGCTGCTCCCTTATCATCTTTTACTGTGGTACTGAATAGTTTAAATTCTCATGAATAACTCTAAGAAAATACGGCATGATGGTCAAAGACTCATAATCCTGAACTTAAACTGGATTCTGTGTATTGACCTCTTGAACAGTGTTGAGTGAGTCACTGCTCTGTGAGAATCTTCAGGAAGGCAATGTGATCTCCTTGGACTGTGGTGGATTGCTCGAACATATAAGGACCCTCAATAAACATTTTTGAATTAGTGAAAATACAATCAACCATGACTTCAGAGTGTTTCTGTAAGCGTAGAATCACCTAAATACTTTTTGTATAGTCACTCGTAGCATTGACTGGACAAACAGAATTATTAAATGTTGAAAACCTCATTTTCATACTCCTAAGATTCTTTCCTTTGCCTCCAGCTTCATAAATTGTGTCATTGAGGAACACTCCCTTAGACACATCGTACTGACACTTCATATCCCCATGCACTAGATTGGGTTGGTCTTCTTTCCTGTGTCTCCTGAACAGCAGTATGACACAGAAGTATTGTCTTTTACCTCTCAACAACTCTTCCTGATAAAGATGACCTCACTCTTTATCAGGACTGTATCTTGGTTACAGTAGTCAGCATTCAATATTTGACCTGGAAAAATACAGACCTTCAGGTCTCATTGCCCCCTCCTGCAAATTTTGATTATCGTGCTATACTTAATCTCTGAAGTTATTTCATCTTATTTATTCATGGAACACTGTACATAATGATTTATAGTGGAATACACTTTAATACTCTCTGCCTCTCTACATGTTCCTAATGCTTCCTGATGCTTCCTATTCACCTGGTCAAATTCATCTCAAATTTTTCTTCCGTTGTTGCTTGTTCTTGCTTCTTCATAGCACATCCACTTAATATTATATCCATATAATGTTCTCTGTTTTTGTGAACTCACAAGAATGTACAATGTAGGATATATCAGTTAGTTTCTTGGGTACTATCAAAATCTGTGTACATGATATGTGAGCAATGCACATTTGTTTGATAAAGAAAATTCATGAGCAATTTTGGTAAATAGAACAGATTCAGCGTCATACTTTATGTTAATACAGCCACAATTAGAAGCACGACTTGCTTATTCAACCTTATATTAACTACAAGGGTTTTAATTTTTTTTTACACTTTGTTACTTGTTTGTTAACACATTTTGGGACATGCCATGACTCATTTGAGACCAGAGGACAACTTGCAGAATTTGGTCTTCTCCTTCAAATATGTGGGTCCTGGAACTCAGGCTCAGTTTATCAGGCTTGGTGGCAAGTACCTTTACCCACCGAGCTATCTTACAGGCCTGACTACAAGGATCCTCAAAGCATTAGTGAAGTTGTTAGTAGCAACATGCATCTGTCAACATTTATTTTTAAGAAATGAAATAAGAAAAATATATGATTTTTAGAGATACATTTTTACATATGTATAAATAGGAAATTAAGTTTTAAATTTACTAGCCTAAATTTTATCTTACTGAAGTCTTCCCTGAATATCATATTTAGTCATAAAACCTCCCTCAGGATTTCTATAATGCAATCTTATCCTGATCTCTTTTCTTTTGTCCTTAGCATTTAGTATCATTTTAAAATTATGATGGTTCATTTACAAATTTATTATCTTTTAAAATATCTTCCAGTATCAGTGGGATACAAGATCCATGATTGTTAGATATTGTCTGTTCCAGGATATCATCACACAGTAGATGCTAATATGAACTTCTTAAAAGAAAGAATTAATCCTATATAGTCATTACAGATATTGTAGCTATCTAATAAAAACAAAAAAAATGATTGACTTCAGATTTGATTACAGGCAAATATTTCATCTACTTTCCAATCTAATTTCCCTGACATTTCAAAGGACAAAAAGAAAAGATACATATAGTATTTACCAAAAACTTTCTTCAAATAGTTCCTTATTTTGAATTTGGGTGTATTGAGAATAGCAAGTCTTTTGTTATGAGTGGGGATTATATAATGTCACTGCTTCATGGAAGAGATGTGGTCTCAGTGGGGTTATAAGAACAAACTAGCAAAAGGTGTTGCAATGGCACCTGTAGTACCTGATTGCCTGAGTTTCAAAAACAGCCTAGTTTAGCCATTTTTTTTTTTGGTACACATTCCTTATCCTGAGAATTGGCTAGTGGATTCATATTTAAAGGTAGTTTATGGCACTTGACAAAGCAAAATCACTGCTAACTTTGTTAATCAACGCTGCCAGGTCTAGAAGACATATGGCATCAAGATCCACTCTTTTCTATACAGCCAAGATTGAAATTATTTTTTTCCTAACTGAAGAGTCACTTTTGAGATGAGTTGTTCTGGTTAACAAAGTAAGTTTTGTTGTTAAATGCCAAGTTGGGACCATTTACTCCGAGCTTGTAAACTTATTTCAGATTACCTTATAATGTGGCAAAAAGAAACGGAAACAGAGTCATTGCTATGCTTCTTCACTCCCGATGTCAACACTGCTTCTATCTTTATTTATGTGATGAGCTTTTCTCAATGATTGGGTCATTAACATGAATGTGTTCTTTACATATGAAAAGAGCAAGTTATCTGTAGGGGTTTGAAAAGAGTTTAATGGGAGAAATTTTATCATGGAATACTTACAAAAGCCTTAGGAAACTGACAAGAGCTTACAAACAAGAATGCATTGATGTGAGAAATATGAATGGCTGAATTCATATCTGATGTGCTCTTACGTTTATTTTCTTTCCAGACATGTGAACAAGTCATGTCAATACTCTCTAAAAATTTCAGATTGAAGGTTTTATTATTATACCGATATTTTTACCAAATCATACTGACATGTCAGAACTGTTTTATCTAGCTTCAGTTCTGAAGATAAACAAAGTGAACATTGACTAATGAAAGTATACTTTTAGTCTCAGTGAAATGTAAACAGATTGGATAGGTGTTATTTGAGTTACACATATAAACAGTTATGCCATTTGAATATTTTACAATTTTAAAATTTATTTTTTGAAAATTTACAGAGTCATTTGTTTTGATCATATCCACACCCTCAAATTTTCCTGGACCCTCTTCTGCCATGCTCCTCCCAACTTACTTATATTTATCCCTCTGAATCCAGTTTTGATACCCTTGTTTATGTAGATTTACAGGGATCATCTGGAGTATGGGGAACCTACTTACGGGTATAAAGATAAGTATTTAGAATGTAGTGAGCTACGGTATCATTTTAGCAAAATGATGAAGTTTTCTTCTAGGGTTAATGGCCTCTCCAGCTATGAGTTCTTTGCTAAGGTCACAGCACTAGGCATGGGTTCCCTCCTGTTGAAAAGGGCCTTAAGTCCAATCAGATCATTGATTATTCCAAAGCACCATTGCAACATTCAACATATCTTGCCAGCAAAGTTTTTATTGTAATTTGCAGAATTTGCATCTGGGTGGGATCATTGATAACTTTTCTCTTTCAAAAGTCTACATAGCACCTTCCACACTATGAAGACTAGTTAGCAGGGAGGAGGCTTCCGTGTTAGTACTAGTTGTTCCCAGTGTGTCTGTGAGATCGCTCCAAATAGTGTAAGCCATCGCCATTGCTCTTGGTTGCCAGCCATTACTTGAGGGTAAGACACTATTGCTGAAGATACCATACACTTATGTCATAAAACTTGAAGAAATCATTTTGACTTTAACTGTAATATTAGTAATTTATCTTTACAATGTTAATATTTAATGTAAGTAACTAAATATAATTGAATTTCCCTGTAAGTTTTTGGGGTTTTTTATTTCCGTGAAACAAATTTTTACCAATTTAACAGCTTCAAACAACATGAAGTCACTCACTATTTTGTAGATCATAAATCAAGCCTAGACTGGGAGGGTTCTATGATTAGGGACTTCAGATAGGAATCAAAGTCTGATTTCCATCTGAACTCAGTAGCTTTGGTTGTAGGACTGCGTTACAGACTGGGGCTTCTGGAATTCTTTTCCTCATGTTTTTTCCACCTCAGAGCCAATTAGGAAGCATTTTGCTCATATGAAATCCATCAGATTATAGTTGATCTAATCAATAGATGACTGTGTTGATTTACGAAAAAGTAAACTAATTAGTAACTTAATCATGACATGATATTCTATAATGTTTAGAGTTCTACTCATATTCAATGGGAGAATTAAACAAAGTAAGAATTTTGGAAAGCAGAATTCTTGGGCATAATGGGAGTACATCCCCAGCATCTGTGACTATAGCAGTGAAGTGATTGGTTTATGAAGAAAAAATTTTGGAAACAATCACTTACTTGACTTTTTCACAAGGTGTATTAGTCTTTGTTTCTGTTCCAAATAACCCAATAGAACAGACTCTATTTGTTAAAAAAGAAAAGTAGTTACTTTTTTCTTTACAATCCTGGTCCAATGTGAGGTGCTTAGTCAGCCTTCTTGCACAGTAAATCATGAGGTAGCAAAAGATATTGTTTGGAGAGAGACAGGGGCATATGCTTGTGTTCTTCTGTTTATATACCTGACTCTCTGCTTACTTGGTGGCACTGCTATTTAAACATGTGGGCTCTATCTTGGTGATTATTCCCGAATTCTAGTCACTTCCTCAAAGGTTCACCTCTAGGTATCATCAATTCACATTTCCTTTGTTAAAATTGATTTTATTGAGCTATATGTTTTTCTACTTCTCTCCCTTCTTCCCCCCTCCATAACTCCTCTCTCATGATCCCCATGCCCCCAATTTACTCAGCAGATCTTGTCTTTTCCTACTTCCCATGTAGATTAGAACCATGTATGTCTCTCTTAGGGTCCTCTTTGTTGTCTAGGTTCTCTGGAATTGTGAATTATAGGCTGGTTTTCTTTGCTTTATGTCTAAAAGCCACTGATGAGTGAGTACATATGATATTTTGTCTTTCTGGGTATAGTTTACCTCACTCAATATAATGTTTTCAAAATCCATCCATTTGCCTGCAAGTCTCAAGGTGTTATTATTTCTTTTCCATTGTGTAGTACTCCATTGTGTAAATGTACCACATCTTCTTTATCCATTCTTCAGTCAAGGGGCATTTAGGTTGTTTTCAAGTTCTGGCTATGACAAACAATGCTACTCTGAACATAGTTGAGCACATGTCCTTGTGGTATAATTGAGCATCCTTTGGTATATAACCAAAAGTGGTATTGTTGGGTCTTGAGGTAGGTTGTTTCCTAATTTTCTGAGAAATTGCCACGTTGATATCCAAAGGAGTTATACCAGTTTGCACTCCCAGCAGCAATGGAGAATTGTTCCCTTTACCCCATATCCTCTCCAGCATAAGTTGTCATCAGTATTTTTGATCTTGGTCATTCTCTTAGGTGTAAGATCATTCTCTTAACACATGAAAACTCAAATTTCAGGATATAGAAACAAATTTAATACTTATAATTGATTGACATGTTAATTTAAAATAGAATTAATCAGCGTCAAATACCACAACAAGGAGAACTGAGCCATGGCCTCAATAGAAGGTCTCTTTATGGCATTGTCTTTCTCTTATGCCCTTTTACCTAAGTCTAATAAGAGACTATCCTCTTATCTTGGACAGTAAGAGGACAATATGGATTTATAATCAATACTTAACCTTATTTTGTATTTTTATTATTAATTAATAAAATTAGCCACACTATTTTGCAAACTAGATTATAGAATTACGTCTGATGAAGAACTTGACAGTTTATTGAATGGATGGGAATAGCACCCATTTTCATCCAGGCATATTGGGTCAGCAGTTATAAATTCAAGGGACCTGTTTTCTTAAGAGTTGTGTGGGTATAGAGGTGGGATCTAGAAGGATTTAAGGTAGGGGGAAAGACTGGAGAAATGTCTAATAAGATGGCAGGTTGCTGTTTAGGAGGAGTTGTGTTATTCAAGTCTAGTTCTCAAAAGATATTTCAGGATAATTATTTGTTTTGGATGTTATCAGAATAGAAATGATGTCAAAGTCAGGGTGTTATAACATGGAGGGAAAGAACACAGAAAACCAGACATTTTGCCTAAGAAAAAGAATTTTTGTTATGAGGGAAGTAGGAAATAGTATATTAAGAAATGAGAAGTGAATCTTTGGCAAGGGCATTTTTAAAGAAAAATTTAAAAATATTTAAGGGAAACAACTGATTGAGTGCCAGAAATAATGGTGATAAAATTATTTCTTTGTAACTGCATTTTATGTTAACTGCAGATATTTTCTTTAAAATGTACATAAAGACCATCTGATTAATAAATACCATTCTTTCATAACTAAAGACTCAACAGGTGAAAAGCTAGTTAGTGCTTACTGCAACATTTCCTTTAGTAGGAAAAGTAGCCATTAAAAAATTATGGAGACCTACATTTCCTGAATTAGACAGTAACAAGAAGAAAGCATGGAACCATGTAATATATGTGATGTAATATATGCGATCTATCATTGGCATTTACTAAGCTCTCTTGGCTGTCAGGTAACAGCACTGCAAGTACAGACTTTTGAGCTGCATTATCACTGTCCTTATTCTTCAGAAGGAACTGAGCCCACAGGAGTGTCTGCTTTCTCAAGTTAATGTAGCACTCTGTATAGAAAATTTAGTTCCCATACTCTGTCTCCAGATTTGGAAGTTTTAACTCATCTTCAAAATTGCCATTCAAAGTTTTGATGCTGTGATCTACAACTTTTAAAATTATAATAGTGCTGTTTGGAAAAGTTGAATTTTATAATATAATGTTAAACAAAAAACACTACTTTATGAAGATTGCAAAGATCTTAGATTAAAATATTATTTTCCATTTTTTTTCAGGAGAAGTGGTCAGTCATCAGCAACTTGCCTCAGTATCATTAGCTATCCAGAATATAGAGAGTTATTGCTAATACCACGAGCAGCTATCATTTGCATAGGTAGCAAACACATCTTTGAAAAATTCATCCTTGGAGCCAACATATTTTATTCATACTAAGTACTAAGTCACATACCTATGAAGATGAATTATATTATTATTAAAGTTGTATAAAGGAGAATGGAAGGACTAGATAACAACAATGACACCAGAAGAGAAGAATCTGTTACTTGGGTACAGTACTTGAAAATTAACCATGGAGAACAGAAAACATTATTTGCCTAACTCCATTATATTCTTATGTAAATATTTTTCTCAACTAGCTTACAGAATTAGGAGAATTCTTACATCTTCTCCTCTGCTAAAAGCTATTGATCGACCCATACAGGCTTGCCACTTTTTCAAATAATTGGGACTGCATGGGGTGCAGTCTTTTCAAAGACCTCTCCTAAAAATACTCTAATCCTGCCATGGGAGGTCTTTTGCTAGGTATGATAGGATTAATCCTTCCCTCATTCTCTTTGCCCAGCTCTTGATTGGGTAACAACCCTTGCTGGAACATCTGAGTAGCAATAACTTTGGGGGGGGGAATATAAATATACCCTTATTCAGGTCATAATGTCTCAGCCCCACAAATTTATAGATAATTGAGGAACAATGTATAGCCAACAAGTTCTTTCATGACCCTCTCCGTCTCTCCAGTAAAGCTCATTGCTACTTTGCTGAGGATCTTGAGATTGTAACTGTGTAATAGTCTCCATTTTTGGCCACTTGGAGGCCATTGACTGGCAGTCATAGCAGAAATATCTGCACAGTTATCCAGAAGACCAGAAAAACGTTTCCCATCTAGAAGCAAAGTGAGTTCTGGTTGCTGTGGACCTATGACTTGTAGTCAATAGGCATCCGATGAACCAAATCCAGTCTCTCCTCCCTTAACTTGATTTCTAGTTTGCACCCTAGGAAATAAAATTAATTGTGCAAGCCTCTCTCTGGTCTGTCTTCCACCACAGAAACTTCATTAGGTGAGTGAGTCATAGCCTTGATTTCTCTGTTGGGAGAGAACATCTTTAACTCTTTCCCTGTAAGGCAGCAGCTGCAGCTAGTCCCTGTGTCTGTGAGAACTCAGTATCTGAACAAATCCAAATATAATAGGAGATGTCGTCTTTCTAAAAGGCTTTAAAGCAGCTTTACATACTACATTAGCTTTCCCAAGGCTATCGTCTGCAGCTGTCTGCTAGGTTAGGGCAACTTCCTGAATTCTCCACCTCTTGGCAGTCCTGCCAAGAACTGGGGAACTTGGCCAGGCGGTGTGTTCATGCTTCTTTCATTGCCCTGCCTACTCAGCAGCGGTAACAGCTGTGGCTTAGATGAGACCACACCTTTGCTTCCTCAAGTCCTGGGGCAGTCTGGAGGCAGTTGTGGCCATGCCACCAGAGCCGGGGAGAGAGCAGAATATTGGCACTCTCTACAAACTATAAAAATCTCTGCATTTGTTTCTGCTCCACCCCAGTTCCTCTGGTTATCAAAATACACTCAGGCAAATGTGAAGTGGAGCAGACCCACTTCTGTGGTCCCCACAGGGGATCTCCTTCTCACACTCTGAGTAGCGGAGACATAAAGATCCTTAGCACTCTATTTTTTATCTGATGCTTCTCATTTCAAACTTGTAACCTTCCTATGAAATCACTGGAGTTGTTTGCTTGAAAATAATGGATTCCACAGTTTGCATCCATGTGCATGTGTGTGTGTGTGTACATATGTGTGTGTTTTTATTTGGTTATATTTTTCCTTTTTTCTTTTTAGGATATGTTGTATTTTGTTTTCTAGGTTTTATGTGTTTCTTGTTGTATTGGATTATGGTTTGCTTTTTGAGCAAGAACTTAAAGTTGGGTCGGTAGGGAGAAGGAGAGGATCTGGAGGAACTTGGAGGAGGGGAAGAAATGAACGAAATATATTTAAATTTAAAAAATTGTTTTATTTTTAATTATTTTTATAATTATTAGTTGATTATAATTTTAATGATTTTATTTAATTATTTGTTTCACTTAGTCCCCAACTACTACCACCTCCCCTCTCCCCTAGATATACACCTTCTCCATTTCCCTTCAGAAAAGAGCAGACGTCCCAGGGATATCAACCAAATATGTATGATATGTTTATATCATACATAGCATGTTACAATAAAACTAGCCACAGACTTTCATATCAAGGCTGGGCAAGGCAATCCAGTAGGAGGAAAAGGATCTCAAGAGCAGGCAAAGGAATCAGAAACAGCCCTGCCTCCCACGGCTAGGAGTCCCACAAAAATGTCAAGCTGTAAAATCATTACATATATGCAAAGGACCAAGTTCAGAGTCATATAGTCTCCATGATTGTGACTTCAGAATCTGTGAACCCCTATGAGTCCTGCTTAGTTGATTCTGTGAGCCATTTTATTGTGATTTTCTCAACCCCTTTGGCTCCTACAATCCTTTAAAACCATTTTAAATAATAAAAAATACACTAATAAAAATTTGCCAAAATTCAGAAATCAGGTGCCTTCATTAAATGCATGTAAATAGCTAATATGTTCTTCTGCTTTCAAAACAAATCTTCATTAACATGGGAATTAGCCTTTGTATTTGTATCATATGTTTTTACTCAGCAAATGCATTGAAAATTGAGGCTATGCTGCGTAGTGGTGGCATACACTTTTAGTACCAGCACTTGGGAGGCAGAGGTTGGTGGATCTCTGTGAGTTCAAGACCAGCCTGGTCTACAGAGCAAGTCCCAGGACACCTAGAAAACCTGTTTTGAAAAAAAAAATCAGATTTTAAGAAATATATTTGAAGGAATTATTTTCTGTATATGCCATGACTGTGAGTTAAACTTTTGTGAGTAATGCTTTGCTTTTAAACATGGTCAGACCTACAAGAGCTATTTCCAGGACAGACTCCAAAGCTACAGAGAAGCCTTGTCTCGAAAAACCAACAATAACAACAAAAAATGTCGGACCTTGAACTCTTTAAACTCACCCTTGGTAATCATTCTGTGTTTCTTGAAAATTGTTGTGTAACAGTGATGATTTATTGCAAGATTTGTATAATAGTAGGATTAAAATCACAAAAACTCAAATTTCGAATTCTGCCTCTTGCTGATCCATTTGTTTACTCTGTATTTATTCAACCAACTGGCAGGTGTTGTTGAGTTTTTATAGAAATTTTTTCACAATGTTGAAAAGTCTGAATGCAATCCTAAAACAGAGAAACCTTTTTCTAGCTTTTTGTTTTGATGCATGATACAACCCCACATCTCTTTGATCTTAAAATAGTAGTTTAATAAAATAATAATAATGTCCTGAGAAATCGGGACACATAGATGTCCCTCTGTTTCCCTAATCTGAAATCTTTTTCTGAATTAAAAAAAAAAGAATGTGAATATTTTTCCAGTTAATTAAGCAAGGTCCTTTTGCTTGGTAATGAACTATGTATTACAAGTGTTTGGTTGCTTCTGTAAGTAGGTGATAGGTATTTAGACAGGACATTTATTTCATTAATGATGTTATGACTACAAATTAAAGTTATATTAGGTAAATTTTGAAAGAGTTTTCATATTGTAAATACTTTAGTGAAGAGTCTGGTGTGTGCAGTTATTCCAAAGTAAAATAAATATAAAATGAGATACATGTGTATATTTAAGTAGCTAAAATATATTTTGAATGTATTAACCTTTCTTACTCTTCTTAATGGAGTCAACTGTGGTTATTTTATGTCTTCTTTTATTTTTATAAAATTAACATTGTTTCAGAACATTTCCAAATAATGTGACATTTTTTTGAGAAAATTTAAATAACTGTTTTTTTAGAAAATGTAATTGAGAAAGTGAATATTTATAAATCAAAGGGCTTTCAAATTTTCACTTAATGTATAAAACATTGTCATTTTATAAAATAATCCTGGGCTAAAGGTCATAAATCCTTATGAGAGTCTTGGAAGAAGAAGTTAATGTTGGTATTCCTGAAACTGTAATAATATAGGTAACTGTCTTTGACTGAAGTAAGATTTCCTTCATTTATTTGTTTATTCATTCATTGTTTTACATCTAGACCACACTTTCCCTTCCTCCATTCCTTGCTCCTCCTCTATTTCTCTTCAGAAAAGGCCGGGCAGGCCGGGCGGTGGTGGCGCACGCCTTAATCCCAGCACTCGGGAGGCAGAGGCAGGCAGATCTCTGGGAGTTCGAGGCCAGCCTGGTCTACAAGAGCTAGTTCCGGGACGGGCACCAAAGCTACAGAGAAACCCTGTCTCGAAAAACCAAAAAGAAAAAGAAAAGGACAGGCCTCCCCTATATATCAATCAGCTATGGTCTATCAAGCTGTTGTGAGCCTAGATACTTCTTCTCCTATTAAGACTGGACTATGCAATCTGATAGGAGGAAAAGATACTAAAAGCCGACAACAGAATCCCTTCTCCCACTGTTAGAAGACCCACAAGGGTACACAACTGTCACATATATGCAGAGAGCCTAAGTCAGTCCCATGCAGACTCCCTGCTTGTTGGTTCAGTCTCTGTGAGCTCCTAAGACCCCAGGTTAGTAGATTCTGTTTTCTTGTGATGCTCTTGACTCTCTGGCTCCTACAGCCTTCCCATCTTCCTTTATGAAACACATTTAAAGTATTAGCACAATGACTAAGTTTGATTGTATAACAAAAATTGCAAAGAAGTTGCTTTTATGATTTGTTTTTTCTTAAGTAGAACAATTTAAAATATTTTAATGTTTTGGTAATCATTTTGTTTCCTGTGATAATTTAGTAATGAGATAAAACATTGACTGAAAAGTCTACTTTGGTTTGGCAAAGTTAGAAACTGACTAACATTTCATTGAAATTCATGTTTTGAAAGGAAAAAAATTTAGGTGTTCTTTGCCGTGTTAAACATAGGTAGATTAAGATGATAACTCTTTATAGTTTTATGTCTTGTAAACTTTGAATAACAGTGAATTGCACATATGTGATCTGTTTTCTTTAAATCATACAAGAAGATTTGCTACCAGATTAAGGGGAAGGAGATTTTTGTCATGTGATTTTTGAATTCTGGGTACCAAGCACTTTACTCCTTTGCTAGATTATTATGAATCCTATGTGTCTTGCAGCAGAAATTATAGTAAGAACACACTAAAGTTACTAATTTCAAAACATTAGAGTTCCAATATCTCTGTGATTAGTTATGTGAGAAATTAAAAAAATATATATGTTTCAAGTGCATTCATTTGACCAGCCTGCCTCTATTGGATCCTCATGATATGCTGCCCTGCTGCCTCAAACCTTGGAAACAAACAGGTTTTTGGAAGGAAGTAAATGATTAAATTCTATGGGAATAATGTGACTCATCAAAGCCTCTTCTTCATAAGATGGTTCAGCAGAGAGCCATGAGGAGGGCTGGCTGTGTGGATACAGGAGGACAGGAGAGGCAATTCTGGGAAAAGAAACAGAATCATCATGGCCCTGGTTAGACAACAATGCAGATATTCCCTCAGAAAATGATCATTTCACTCATTTTCAAATCCAAATAACACTTAATTTTTTTCATTAGTATAATTTTTCTTACATTGTTTTATCTTTTATCTAACAGTTTAATAACAAAGAATTTTGGTTATGATGACTTTTTATATAAATATAAAAATAATTTTAAAGTTTTAATTCAGTTTATGTCCTTTTTGGTATGTTAATTAATAAATTCTGAGGCTTAGGAAAAAGTAAATCTTATCTTTCAATTAACTTTTTTTACTTTACAAAATAAGAAATACTACTTATCTCTTAGATGCGTTATAGAAGAGGCTATCTATTGTGTACGTGGGGGTAAATAATTACCCACTTTCAGTGCTTAGCAAAATTCTACTGGAATGTGCTGAGGTTGCATTTATAAGGCACAGAACATTGTTCAAGTCCAGCAGAACTTTGTCTCAGTTCTTAAGATTGCCAGTTGCAGTTCTCTGAATTATTGCAGGGCCCCGAGTCAGCTCCATTCAAGCCTCATGTCCTTTTGTCTGTGAGACACAGAAAGAAGCAGTGACATTCTTTCCTCAGGAAGATGTGTGGGCTCATCTGAGTGTAGCTGTTCTCGGGGAAGCTACTAAAGGTTCTCAGCTGTAGAACCTTTATGGGTTCCTTGGGAGTATGACCCTGATATCAAATTTAGATTTTTTTCTGTATAGTATGAGATACCTTCTTCTTGGAAAAATTAATTTTTGAGGATTTATTCTTAATAGAGAGAAATTTCAGCCAATTGTGGCACTGGGCACTGATACATGAGTTTCTTATAAGAAAAGTGAAGCTCTCGTTATTTACAACGTCCTTCCTTCTACACACGTCAACTAGCCAGTGTCCCTCAATGGTTGCCACTTAGGAAGACTTGTCTCTGTTGATGATTCAAATTTCAATTCAAAATTATGTTTGTGTACAGAGAATCTTAAAGAAGTTGGGGATAATGTATTGAGTTTAGTAATCAATGATCCAATTAGGAGGGCCAACATTTCATGTGGATAAACTTGTATCACTGGAATTTCTCAGTAGAGCAAATGCCACTGTGGTCACAAACTATTAGAGTAAGGAAATCTCCTTCCAGCGAATGTCGTTTAGTCTGCACTACAGCCGCTAAGCCAAAGAGAACTGGAAATAGGGCACTTGTAACTTAACTAAGCAAGACTGAATACTTCAGCTAGAAAAAATAAATTAAGAGATGTAACATTAATTTATCCAAATTTTACTGCTTGGCACATGAAAAACATTTTAAGAATTGCAATTTAAGCTATTTTATGATGTAACACTACCTTGTTAGTTGAATGCCAAATATTTTGAATAAATTCCTTGATATTACTAAGTAGCAGAGGTAGGTTCAATCGCAAATCTTCCAGAATGCAAAGTCCCTGCTTTTCTCCAACCAGTAATGCATTTGCATATTTGTCTGGAAGAGGGTGAGAAAAAGTAAAATTAAAATATCAGAAGGATCCCTTTCCAAATACTGAGAATATATTTTATCAAAAATATTATTACTGATGCATTACACATAGCATTCTTCCTTAAATCCCCTAAATTAATTTACTAGAACTAAAGCCTTTTGGGACTTTCTCAGCCTTGAATAGAAGTGAATTTGTATTCCCTTTCAAATAGAAAAGAAAGCTCAATAATAACTTGATATGTAGTATAATACAGTGATTCCATAGGCTTTTTATTTTATTTGTTTTCTGAAAAATACCAACAGTTCTTAGGTAGGTTTTCTGTTGACTCTCTGTTCCAGTGGTTTCTCAAAGGAAAAGAAAAGGGAGAAAGGCTTAAAATTACAAGGTCATGAAGCTAGCGGCAGGTACACTAATGACTTTGCCTGCACAGACTTTAAAATCCTTGACCTTATTGCCTTAGGTTAAGAACTTTTATTTCCATAAAGTTCCCAGGAAGATCAGATATAGCGTTTCTGTTTTACATGCCAGCCTTGCGATGACCATTCACCTCGGTGCTTTCTTCCACATCTGCAATATTCCAAGTGTGCTCTTTATCCAGTGTGCACTGGGTCATCCCCTGCTCTGTCAATGCTTTCATAGGCATTCCTCCAACATCTCTGAAGTTATGTGGCAATCTCCTGTGCCCCTCTTGTCACTCATATAGACTTTCTTGAGGATGAAAATTATTTTGCTAATTTTTATGTTTATCATTTTGTTTTCAGTCTTTTCCCCCAAGAACTCACCATAGTGCTCTAGAGTTGATAGCATTCAATATGTCCTCTTTAGTTTTTTGTCAACTGGACATAAGGTAGAGTTACCTATAAAGAGTGAATTTCAGTTAAGAAAACACTTATATAATATTTGCCTGTACACAGGTCTGTAGGACATTTTCATGATAAATATAATTGATGTAGGAGGGACCAGCCCATTGTGGGTAGTGATAGCCCTGGGTAGGAAGCTTCAGACTGAGCAAGTTAGGAGGAGCAAGCCAGAAAGCTATGTTCTCCATGGCTTCTGCTTGAGTTCTTGTCTCCAGGTGTCTGCTCTCACTTCTCTCTCTGTTCTTCCTTTCCCTAAGGGATGGAGTGTGGTCAGAGAGTTGTAAACTGTCTTAAACCCTTTCTCTCCCTGCCAAAAATAGTCAGAAGAATAATGATTCAAATAAGAAATAGCATTTAAGATTAGTCAGACTGCCCATGTGGTGTGCACTTAATCAGGTTTATAAAATTATGAGTTTTTGCACATTTTACAGTTTTTCAAGCATGTAGTTTGTCCTTTAGTTTCTCAAAGTTGCAGATCAGAAAATACACAAGTGATTATGGTTGCTCCTAAGTCTTATAATCCTCTTTCTTGGTTGTGCAGTCCTACCAGCTGATGTCAGATATGTTGATTTTATTTGGTTACTTTACTCATTTCATTTACTTGTTAACTACATTTATTTATTTCAGTTTATGCTGAAATCCACTGAATCTTAGTAATATAGATATTAAGAATGAATATCTTTTTATTTTGATTTTATACGTTAAATATGCTTCCAAAGTCATTTTAATATTTGTTTTTAAAGTAAAACCAAAGTAAATAATCAAATGTATTTTGATTTCTAAAGTTGTATTTCAGTTTTTTGTTCATTTCATGTGTATGTTTTAGGTAAAATTCAACATATAAAATTCATTTTATTACTAGAAAAAATATATATATATATTATATAAAGCTTCTTTTCCTGGATGAAAATTGGAACTTATATTTAATATGATTTCTCTGGTCAAAAATTTTAAATTAATTTATTCTTTTATTAATTTAATGTTTTTACTTTGAAAATTTCACCTAATGTACCCCAATCATATTCCTTCCCAGTCCTCCCAGATCCACTCCCCACCCTTCTCAAAAGAAGAAAAAAATACCAGTTCCTATTTGTTGCTCATATATGTGCTTGAGCATGTTTAAACTCCCAGTGGACCTCTCCTCTGATGGAGTCACAATCCCCAGCAACTGCTGGCCCCATCCAAGCCTGAGTCAGTGGAGGACACAAATGGTGCCCTTCCAGACATTCTTGTTCTGGAAGAAGGGGTCACAAGAATTTATTGTCATTTGAGTGAATTCCTATACATTGAATTGAAACTGTCAAACGTGGGAGTGGCTAATTCTGTCTTAATGCCCCTCCCACTCTTGGGAGTTTCTTCCCTTCACTTTATAAATCTATGTTTTTTATGATTTAAAAAATATGACTGATATATATTCTACTGTGAATAGAATATATTTATAACCATTTAGTAGGAAAGATTAGTACAATCTCATGTAAAAATACCTTGAGATTAATCCTTAGATGAGGCAGATGTTAGTCAGTCATGTTCCTTTTAGGAACAAGAGTCATGTTCCCTTGCTGCAAAAATTACTTGAGTAATTCCAACTCTAGTTCATTTACATTATTGGAGAACAAACGTGATTCCATTACAAGTAACCTTTAAATTTCTGTTTTAAATATATCTTAAAATTTATCTTCTCTGGTGTATCTTTATCCCTCCACCTCAAGATGTCATTAAAGTTTGACTCAGACTTGACTTGGCACCAAAAATAGAATTGTGGTTGTTCTGATTTTTTTTAATCCATGAAGTTTAAGGGCCAAAGGAGACTGTCTGTGACTGGTTCTAGAGACAATGAAAATGGAAGTTCAGGTTGTTCTCAGCAATGTTCACTACCTTAAATGTTCATAATCACATTTAAAAGGTGATGTGGGAGTAGATGTCCCTGCGAGAGCAGGGCCATATGTTGGAGTCCTGGCATCATCTTTCTTGGCTAGATACCCAAGCCAAAAGATGAGATGCTCTATTGGAAAATGAAGCTTAGCCTTATAGAAAACAAGAATGAATGATATTAAACAATGAAACTGCTTTGTGTGAATGTCATTCTAGTAGAGTACAAAAGAGGAAGGAATTTTTATAAAACTTTTGAATCTAACATAAAATTCACAACAGTTTTATCGTTATTTCATTGTGTGTGTTAACTAAGTTACGTAGTAAGTTAACCTTACTGAGGTTTGATCTCACAGAACAAAGTTTTTACTCAATTTTACTCAAAATTCTCATGAAAAATTAACTGCATTGGAATAAGGGCCTTGTTATCTTTTGTTATTCAATTCTATGTAATACTGAGTAAACACTTTTAAAGAAGGGCCACTTAAATCATGTTGTTGAAGTAACCCTAAGTGAAATTTGTGTGTTTCTCCAAGGGCTGGATTACGAGCATAGGGTGTTGTTATCAAAAGCCGTAGTGTCCTTGATACTCTAGCGTACTGCTGGAACACACCCCAGCAAACCACTCTTTATTCTTCACCTGGGTTCAGCTGCCATGAACTTAAGTGACCCTCTTTGTACACCCAGTGTCTTAATCACGGATGAAATGAATATATGTAATCCTCTTTGTCACAGGAAAAACAACTCTATAATATATAATATTTTATTAGGAAAAGGGAAGAATTTGAGAGATTAATCATAAAAATCTTGCTAATGATTTTAGTTGTACCATCTAAGAGCCAAAACTGATGTTGAAACACCCATTTAAAATACTTGTCGCTCATGGCCATAGTCCATCAACACTTCAGTTAAGCCATTTCTCCGTTGCTGCGGTGAAAGCACCACACAACTGCTACTTAGTGTCCGCAGTGATAAACTGTAATCGTGATCAGCGCCAGTAACTCCCATCCTTTCCTCTGACACGTCCTCCTGCCATCTGTCCTCCGCTGTCCACCCTGCCAGAGTGGAAACCATGAAGTGAGCGTATGCTGAAATCAAGGGGATCCCACATTTGGTTCAAGATTCTATTAATTGAGCTCAAACTGTGAGAGCCATTTAATAATCTGCCAATGTTCCATTAATTAGCTATACTGGTCCCAAGTGGCCCTTCTCTCTCAATATCCAATTAGAAAAGCCAAAGTTCTCTGGTTCTTTCTGGATCCGTTTTGTATCCTGGATATTGTAAATTTTTTTCCTACTTGAGGCACCTTTCTTGTGATGATAATAAACTTTCTGCACATTTATTCCATTTTTTAATAGAGTTTGCTTTGTTAAAAGAATGAACCAAAGCTGGAAGTTGGAGTTAGAAACGTATTTGAACATGAAATCCACCCTTGCAGACTGGGTTGCAGTTAAAAGGGAAAGCGCAAATTGGGTGTGGTCTGGGGTTTAGAAGCAGTTAGTAGCCGTATGCATTTTACTTTGGTGTCCAATGATAGCAATGTAAACTTGCTGCTACTCCATTCTCTTCTGATCAGGAGAGAAAGAGAGAATAAGAGAGGGAGAAAGAAAAGAGGGGGAGATAGGTCCTAAGTTAGTTTGTAGGATAAACAATGTGCATTTTAGAGTACAATAGTAATAATGATTTTCAATAGTCCCCCATGCTGGGCCATTTTTCTCAGAAAGGCGATTCACCATGGTATATTTGGGGGTCATGACTGTAAAGCTGAATAATAAATAAATTAGCGTAAGCATTTTAACCTGTACAAAGTAAAGATTGCCACATGGCGCAAAACACTAAGCCTTTCTACTGAGGTTCACTTAAGTTACCAAGGCATCCTACAATATTTAAAGCCACGCCCTGTTATGCCACTAGCATACCATGTTCCGGCTAGTCATGTTTGTCACATGTTGCTGCCAGTTTCTCCTTGAGCATCACTGGGGAAATACAGTTGGCGTTGTCATAGTTAGCTGTCTACATACTAGTCCCACACTCTTCAAATGGCTGATATAGTTTTGTTTCCTGAACTCCATTTTGTTATTTACAGTATTATTTCTCTCACTTGAAAGATGAAGAAACTATTAGGATGGAAGTTAATTTGCACAGGGCTTAAAGTCCAGGAGCTGGTGTAATAACTCAGAGCTGCTTGGCTCTCATAGGTTAAAACATAGGTGGGTGGAGTAAACAGAACAGAATGCTGGGAGGAAGAGGAAGTGAGCTCAGACTCGACAGCTCTGCTCTCTGGAGCAGAGACGCCATGCTCTGCTCTCTGGGGTACATGTGATTCAGCTCCAACCCAGGATGGATGTAGGCTAGAATCTTCCCAGTAAGCGCACCTAGTGATGCTACACAAATGATTAGAAATGGGCTAAATTAATATGTGAGAATTAGCCTAGAAGAGACTAGATAGAAATGGGCCAAGCAGTGTTTAAATGAATACAGTTTGTGTGTTGTTATTTCGGGGCATAAGCTAGCCAGGCGGCCGGGGTGCTGGGGACACAGCCCTGCCACTCGTATTACTACAATGGGGCCTTGCTGTTAGTTTGTGGAGAGTAACCTATCGTCTTGGCAAGAGCCTAGTTGTTTGGGAGGTCACCATGGGACCCCTTTGACCCACAGCATCAATTAGATGTAATCCATTCCCAGTGCTAGAAGCTTCATTTGGTGACAAGAGATGTCCAGTTGGAGCTCTACCTCTCCCATTGTTTAGATATTTAATTTAGATCACCTTCATATATGTATATATTTAAGGAATCTTCTACTACATTTTTGGTTTCCAGATGACCACTCAAATGGCCCTTATTTTAGTTGTTTCTCTTCATATTCTTTTGTCCCTCTCTTACTTCCCCTCTTCACTTCATCGTTCTGTTCCAATCCCTACTTCCTTCTCCAGCCATAACTATCTATTCTGCTTCCCTCTCCTAAGGAGATGTATCTACTCACTTCTCCCCCATTCCTTACTCTATACCTAAACTCTGTGGTTCTACAGATTGTAGCTTGGTTATCATTACTTCACAGATAATATACACATAGAAGTGAATTCATTCTACATTTGTCTTCCTGGGTCTGGGATACCTCACACAAGATGGTTTTTTTTTCCCCCGGTTTCATCTACTTACCAAAGAGTTTCATTCTTTTTAATGGCCAAATAATACTCCATTGTGTAAATATACCACATTTTCTTCATTCATTCTTTTGTTGAGAGACATCTAGGTTGTTTCCAATATCTGGCTATTATGAATACAACTGAAATTAACATGGTTGAGTAAGTATCTCTGTGATAAGATGAAGTCTCTGTTGGGTATAGGCCCAAGAGTGGTTACAGTTGGATCTTGAGGTATATGCAGTCCCTTTGCTTGAATATCTGCCCCAGGAAGATTTCCATAGTGGTTGTAAATGTTTTAGAGAGTTATTGTCAAGCCTTGAGAAATGGATCAAGATTAAAGAGATGAACATTTTTTATCCTCTCTTCACATATTATCATTTAGTGGACTCTGTACATACACAGATTTGAACTTGCTTCAGTGGTTAGATGAGAAACAAGCTTTTATAGTTTATAACATTTACTTTTTGTCAGAAAATAAAAGTAGATTGTATCAACCTTTCTATGTTAAAATATCACTAAGACACAATTATTTATTAAAATACTACAAAAAAGAACTTTACTTACTTGTACTTTAGAAACAAAAATCTTACTTTCTGAATCTTACTTATCAATAGAAAGAGTAGGGTTTATGATAGTGGGATAGAGTACTTTAAATTTAGTATAGGAATAATACAACTTTATTTATCTTTAAATGAAATTTCCTTGAAATTAGAACTCAGAGTTTCAGTTCTTGTTTGTCATCAAGAAGTAGGTTAATTTAAATATACCCTTAGAATATTAACTTCTTGAATTAAAACAGATATAAAAATAAATTTGAACTATCTACTTGTTCATCTAGAAACCAACTTCCAACGTGCCCATCATAGAAATGTGTGCTGAGTCATGAGATGATGGATCTCAACAAGCTTTAACAATCGTTTTGATAATGGGGAGGCCACCTGCTGAGAGTGTAGCTTCCTTATCTGTTTCACACAGGAGTTTAAGGCCTGACATTTGAAGTTTATCAAATTTTAAGTGACTGTGCAAACCTTATAGCTGCTAAAAGCTTTTCGAAAGCAGTCTTGCTTTCCCAACTGATTCTGTGAAAGAACTTAACAATCATGAAAGACATGGATATTTCTTTTCATTTCTTGTTTAATTTTAAAGAGTCTTATGTATTTTGAAATTGTCTTCAGCACATTTCAAATAAAAAAACCACATTAGTTTTTTAATTAAGTCAACTCAGGATTGAATCCACACTTTATAGTGTTGATTTTTTTTTTGCATTTTGTAGTAATTTGGGAAGATTGGTTACAAATCCTATTTTTTATAAAATTTTCACTTTATTTATCCAGACCTTACCAGATTTATCCAGGCTACAGGATATTTGTGGATTAAAACAAGCACTCAATTTCCAGTGAAGTATCCTGGCTCTAGTTTTGACAGATATAGGATTGGTGGTTCACAAGGCCCAGCACTTGGCTTAAAGTTCCAGATATGATGTGGTTCCAGGAAGCCTCAGGATTTTTCTTAGTGTTCAAAGACATTAGCACTGAGCTTCTTGTCCTGACCGTCTACTGGCTTCTTCTAGCTTTGGTAACAGCGTACACTGTATTTTTTCCCATTGCTGTGATAAATAAAATAGCCAAAGCAACTTGGAGAGAAAAGGGTTTATTTCTTCTTAAAACTACTACTCCATCATGAATGTATGTCATGCAGGAAGTCAAGACAGAAACCCGAAGACAGGAACTGACACAGAGAATATGGAGGAATGCTCTTTACTCACTTGCTCATCCTGCTCCCTAATACTATCCCAGACCATCTGCCCAGGAGTGGCAATACCCATAGTAGGCTGGCCTCTCCCACGCTAATCCTTAATTAAGAAAATTCCCCTGTAGACTTGCCTACAGGTTAAACTAATAGAGACAATTCCTCATTGATATTTTCTCTTCCAATATGATTATAGCCAGTGTCAAGTTGACAAAAGAAATTTAAAAAAAAACTGACGAATACTCCCCCCCTCAACTAACCAGAACATGTATTAAAACTTTCTTTCAAGTTAGCGTAAGGACATATTAATACTGGATTGAGATTAGGGTAAAGGATGTACTATAGTTAGTTATCACATACAATAGGTCAGAGTATAGGTGGATGCTGTTACCAACAATGTGTTTATTTTAAGGTCTCAACCAAAGACGTCATTCTGGAAACTTAATCATGAAACCTATTTTAACAAGTTAGTAGACAGTTTTTTTTTTTTTTTGGAATAAGACATATATGACCATTCTAGTCATGTAGGTAGATGCTCAAAGCTATAGGATCCTCAAAGGCCAGCTGTATTCTAGACTACGAGGGTTTTTAGAAATATGGGGAGCTCTTGCTAGTGGGTGTAGGTAGAGAGGGATAAAATTGATGAGATAGCAAACGTGACGATAAGAAGAGCAGAGAGGAACATAAATAATTTAGAACACGAGAATACTAACCTTCAATTAAAACATAAACATGCTTCCCTTCCCCCCCCCCCCCAGCCCACCCCAGCAGCTTCTGGTATTAAGTTTTAGAGAAACTCTCCAAAACTGAGTTTGACTCAAGTCCTCTCGTGCACTTGGTATCCCTCTGTAATGCAATCTAGGGAAGAGGCTTATGAACCGTAATACAGATGCTAGGGTTTCATCCTGAAGGAATTAGAGTGAACGTGGAAGAATTTTTCAGAAGGATTCTTGTGATCACTCTTGACTTTTTCAAGATTATCTTGTCAGCATCATGAAGCCTTGCTAAAAGGAGAATGCAGCAAGAGAGATTTCATGAAAGGGGGCAGTGTTCTGTTGTCTCTGAGGCCACATCAGTGAAGATGGAAATTGGGGGCGGGGAGCTGAAAATCTGAAAAGTGTTCGCAAGGCAGCAGATTGTGCTGTCCTGTGAAATGTTGTGGTCAGAAGTCAGAAAGAGCCCTCAGTGAGGGGCCAGCTGGGAGAATGCTTTCAATCCACTAAAATTAGCCCCCCAGACAGCAGCCGGCTGCCATCCACACTGATGATTTCAGGACTGATACGGTGACAAGATGAGGAACAAAGTCAAAGGGGAAGGGAGTAGTTCCCCTTGCTTGATGAAGTCTGTGCATAGCGTAACAGCGAAGAAGCAAATAGGGACCTGCGGCACAGACCAGGTGGAGGGATGGAGTAAGAGTGTGGGCTGTGCTGGAAAACCGACCGATTTAGAAACCCACGATGTTTTAGCAGTTTTGTGATACCGATGTGGTGCTTTGTTTCTCTGACCCTCAATCGCTCCCTCAGGAAAAGTTGGAGTTGCATTTATTTTTATTTTTACTCTTGTTCCTCTAGAATAGCATTGCTCTGTCTGTCTGCCTGTCTGCCTACCTACCTACTTATCATCTACCTATCTATCATCTATCTACTATCTACCTGTCTCCTCTTCCATTAACAATGGTTAAGTGTAGCCCTATCATCCCAGTGGCTTTGTATGTACTAGCACATTTCTGGATGGCATCCAACACAGGAATTTTAAGGGTGAATTGGTGATTTTTTTTCTTCAGTTCTGGAGGCACAGATGCAGCCCAGGACCTTGTACATAATAGGCCAGGCTCCAGATCTTTGGCTCAGCCACAGGTTTTTGCTTATTTTAGACCCCCAGCTGTAATTCTGGTAGGATACACAAACTTTATCTTTTTAACTACCAGAAACTTCCAAATTAGACACTCTAATTTATTCATCTACATGGACAAAACTTAGAAAATGCAACTATCAGCCCACACCTTCTGAAGAATTTCTCACATTGAATGATGGTTCCTATGGGGCGTCTCAGCCTCTGCATTTCCCAGATCATTGGAAATAGATCACTGCCTGGATTTCCTCATTGGCTGATGTACATCTTTCCTATCAGCTGGGAAGCCCTGGCTTATTTCCCACAGAGATGGTTCTTGCTTGTCAATCTGCCCATCTCCTCTTCAGAACATGTCAGCAGAGAGATTAAGAATTATACTCGCCCCTTTCATAAGTCCTAACAAATTGTTTATTCTAAAACTGTTGATTGGTTAAAGAGAACTCAGCGTGGAAGGGGTTTACTGTCAGGATTTCAAGAATCCGTTTAATAGTTGGGAATATTTTAACTGTTTATTTGATATTAAAATACAGTTACACTTCCCCCCACCTTTTTTTTTTTTTTTTGATTTTTCGAGACAGGGTTTCTCCGTAGCTTTTGGTTCCTGTCCTGGAACTAGCTCTTGTAGACCAGGCTAGCCTCGAACTCACAGAGATCCGCCTGCCTCTGCCTCCCCCCACCTTTTAATCTTCCAATCTGCCTTTCCCCCTAATACACTTTCTAATCCATGGCCTCTTTAATTTCTTTCTCTAATTATTTTGTGTATATATGTATGTATGTATACACACATATATGCATAAATACATAAATATAATTTTCCCAGCATGTATAATGTGTAATGTTATTTGTATATTTGAGGGGATGGACATTTGGGGAGAATTCAGTCCTTACTACTATTGCTCAACTATTGCTCAAAAATTTCTGAAAAGTAGATAACATCTTCCATCTGTTTATAATGATGAATCTGGCTGCTACAAAAGTGATTATATTTATTCATGAGTATATGGAATTTATCTTTATCAACTAGGGAGTTAATGGGAGCAGAGGAGTAAAAGTTAACAAAGATTAAAGAAAATTTGCCTAGATTTAATTTGGATACAGTACGTAATAATCAAGACTCCAATTGGATAGTATCTAGTTTTGTATTTGATGTAAATACAAATCTTCAAATATTCAAGAAGCCAAAAGTTCCTGTAGGCAGAGACTACTTGTTAGTTTCCCACCTGCCCAGACCCAAAGTAACCACATGGAAACTGTATGGATTGCAACACTTATTAGCCAATGACTCTAGCATATTTCTAGGTAACTCTTATATCTTAAATTAACACATTTCTATTAATCTGTGCATTGCCACATGGTTGTGGCTCACTATTAACATTTCGTCCAGTGTCCACCATCTGTCTCCCGTGGTGGCTACATGGCTTCTCATTGTTCTCATTGGCTCCGCCTACTCTTTGCTCTTCTATCTGCTTGGAGTTCCCACCTTGCCCTATCTTGCACTACAATAGGCTCAAAGCAGCTTCTTTATTAACCAGTGATATTCACAGCATACAGAGGGGAATCCCACAGCAAGTTCCCACCTACAGATAATGATATTTGTCTCTGATCTCTGCATAGCGTTTAATAGAGCCAGAGTCATATTTTAGTTTTAAAATGTGAAGCTGCATTTCATATCAATAATGTGCTTAAACACTATTGTAATTATATAATATTTTATTATTTAATTGTAAATGTAATAACTTAAATATCACAGTTTTGTCTATTGAAGTTATTTCTAACATAGTATAGTAGAAATGTTTATTTTTTCTGTTAACATATTTTAGAACTGATGATATCAATCATTTGAGGTTTAGTTTGTGTATAGAATGAAAGATGGAGTTCTCAAGTGGCTTGCAGAGTTAACTACCTCAGTGTTTATTTCTAATGGACAGTTTTCTTCCAGTGATTTATGAGCGCCTATTATAATACGTAGACTGCGTCGATCTTTTGGACATTGTTTTTAGATATTCTGTTTTTTGGTGAATTTAGTCATTCTTAACAGTTTTAAAAATACTGTAGTTTTAAATACTCTGTGGCTCAAAAACCAGTATCTCAGAGAATTCTTCCTACTTCCCACATTCTCATACCTGTTTTGTTTGGATATCTTACTAGGTTTTTCCCCCCTCTCTTTCCAAACGTGTGGCTATCTCCTTGAGTCTACAGTTAACTTTAAAAAATGAAGTCTTCATATGACTATATTTTTTCATTTACATCTACCCTGTAGCGAGCTGCGTGAAGCCACATCTGATAATCAGCTCCTAATCATGCCTAAGACCTGACTTATGCTATTATCGCACAATGATCATCAGCTGCTTGCATATGCATGGGCCTATGGGCAATGCCCACCTGGCAATCCAGGATTGGCAGCCCATGCCTTTTTAAGGGCTGGGAGAGGTTTGCCCGAGGAGAGAGGGGAAGGGAGAGAGAGAAAGTGAATAAAGTCCTGGAATAAACTGCAGTGAGAAGAGCTCCTTGCGGGTCGAGGGTGGCCGTGACACTACCCATTTAACTTCTCCTTTGACATAAAGCAAAATAATTTCCACAAATGTTTTCTATATGACAAATATAAAAATAAATGATATTTTGAAGATTAAAAAATGACTTTAATTGAGAGTGGTATAGCTTTCCTTTCAAATATTTTAAGTAATCATTGCCTTACTGACTAGGATTGTTTTATTGTTCATAACATTTTTAATTAATTATATACACATATATTTAAATAACAGTATAAGACATAGAATACAATTTTTGGAGAAAATCCATAAAAATTACTGTACCAAACTAATTACTGTCTTTTTTCAATTCTTTCTGTCTTTTTCATATTTGAACAGAAGCCATTACTTTTTAAATCCTATTATGTGATGCTTTGCTCTTTTGGCATGTTTTTAGCAACCCACCACCCAGCTCTTAAATAAATCACACAGGGAGGTTTATTCTTAGGAATAAATTTGTGGCCTTAGCTTGGCTTCTTTCTTGCCAACCTTTGTTAACTTAAATTATCCTGACTACTTTTTACCTCTGGGCTTTTATCTTTCTCTATTTCTGTATATCTTTCTTTCCTTCTTACTCCATGACTAGCGGCTGAGTGGCTGGGTTGCTGGCCCCTGATGTCCTCTTCTCCTTCTTCTCTTTCTCCTTGTTCTTCTTTCTCACTTTATCCTCTCTGCCTGCTAGTACCGCCATTCCTTGCTCCTGCCTTGCTATTGGCCATTCATCTCTTTATTAGGATCATCAGATGTTTTACACAGGCACAGAAACACAGCTTCATAGAGTTAAACATAAGAAATGTAAACAAAAGTCACACCCCTTAAAATAATATTCCCCAACAAAATCCTGTTTCATGGTTAAACATATAACTAATAATTTTGGAAACCTTTATATAAAATGATAACTATATTTATTACAGTCAGAATATACTCAACAAGAACATCATTCTAGTCCATTTGTGGTATTCAAAATAAATTTGACTTTATGACTTTAATCTAATTCAAAGAAGCACTTGTTCAATATAAAGAATATGTTGTGATTATCTTACTAGGTTATGAATGAAAAAGAAATATTCATATTTTAGTCAAACTATGGCTGATTACATTATAAGTTGTATGTTCAACTCTTTGGAGTTTTGAACTTTCAATAATTATATGAGAAACAATACCACAAAAAATCTTATTTAAACAATATTTTTAAATTATATCATAATGTAGGTAGTTCTCTTTTTAGAGAATTGGTTTACATAATATTGAATATAAAGGCATCAGGCTTAAACGTATTTTCCCATCTATGAGTGTGGGGTGGGCATTTTCTGTTTTCCTTTGGAGTGTGAGGTATGATGGTTAAATGAGAAGAAAGTCTATTGAAGTCACCAGGTCAACTGTCCCTCAGTTATTAAATTCTCTTTGGTGAATGCAGTGCTGGTTTCCTGTATGAGGTACATATATGCTAATTTTCTCCCACTAATTTTAAAATCTATATTGTCCATTAGAGTAATTTGAGAACACTGACTTTTTATGAATCCTTAAAATGTAGTTCAACATTATGTATTCATGTGTGAGCATGCACTTGTGTTTGTGTGTCTGAGGGTGTATACATATGTGTGCAGTTTTAATTTAATTCAAGAATGAAAAAATTGCAAAACTTTTGGAAATTGGAAAATATTGGAAATTTATCAGTGTTCTTCCTTTCTGTAACATTACTATTTTAAATAATGACAGTGAAAATCAACATAGTGAAAATAATTCAATACTTTAAATTAATATATAGTTCTAATCATATCCAGGAAAATATTCAAAATAATCTGGCTAGCATTTATTTTATTTTTATTAATGGTCAGATTCATTGACATAAATATAAAATGAATGAAAAATTGAGTAAGAACCCAGAGAGAACATTAAAATTACCTAGTAAAACAAATTTAAAGGTTAGTTTTTTTTTGCTTGACAGTTTTGATCCATCTGTGTAGTAATGTATTTTAGGGATATATAATGACTGCTATGTTCTTTAGCATAAACAGTGTCTTTTTGCCGTCACATCTTGTCTAACCCATATGCAGTCTAAGCAGAATGATATGTTTCTGTTGAGAGAAGTCACGACACCAAGAGAAACTGTGGATAAACACAGATGTTAAGTCAGATTCTAATCACAGTTCTTTCTGAAACAGCCAGGTGTTTTATACCCAAGCAGGTCCACTTTTAGAGAAAAGTTTAAAACTTGAAATGGAAGGAAGTGCTGAAAGGGAGTTTTATTAAATGTCTCCTCAGCCTTCCTCTGTGGCTCTACCAGAGCTATTTCTGCCCGTTGAATAACAGGGAGAGAAAATACGAGCTTCTATTCATCACCACTCCTATTTTTATTTTGGATGACCTGATTCAGAAATAATAAAAATAATTTGTCTTATTTGTTACGTCACACTGCAGTTTTTATATTCATTCTAAGTTAGAATGGGCGATGGGTTTGCAGTAGCAACTTTGTAGCAGCTGTTGGTATTCTTATGACGTTTAAAAACTGTAAAATAGAAATCAACTCTTAGTGTACCATCCTATTTCCATGGTATTCCTCATGGTAATGCACTCCATTGCTAACATTATGTCAAATACTAATAAAAAATAATTTGGGTTGGTACGTAAGCCACAACATATTTGTTACAAACTTTGCTGTATCTACTTGACCTGAATTCAGAGAATGCTGATGAAAATGTTCTACAAAAATCGCTTTATCTAGGCATAATTTATCTACATAATACTATTTTAATCATTTAACTGGTGTTAAGTTGGCTGTGTTTATAGGCTTGTTTATTTTCTGTTAGTCATTTATAAAATGTCACATTCTACATACAATATGGGTGTGTTAATATTAATAAGAACAATACAAAAAGTATATTTTGAATCAGTTATTTAACCTGATTTATGTTACATAAATTTTTTAAAAGCACACCCTCATTTGTCATTCATCATTTTTTTCTTAGTGTGTCTTCACAATTTCTGTTCAATAATCAGGGCAGCTAAGGTTGACATAGGCTATTTTGGGACTAAGTAAGAGATGGCTCAATAGTATCAAGCTAAAGTTCTCTTTGAAGATAACTCCTTAAAAGTAAGCCTTGAGTGCTTTTGGTGTCTAACAGATCTCTCAGCTCCAAGTCATTATTTTGATGTTTTAATAATGTATGTTTGGGGATTGTTGGATGACAATAATAGGCTCAGTTTCCATTTATATGGTTATATTTAGGAAATTAATGATTAATTTCTCCTCATAGCCATTATTAGGCAGCCTCAAGAGCTTTTGCATAGAGCGGGGCCTCTTTCTTATTGTTTTCTCATTGCTGGAAAGGCTTGGCACAGACTGCTTGGAGGTACGGCCTGACCCCATTGCCCTGCCTGCCTTTTCTGTCTTGCCCTCCATCAGTTGCTGAGATGAGCTTGTTCTTTCCTATTAAGTTTTTTTTTTTAAAGGGATTGCTGACATCGCTAAGTTTATGTAACTTATATGCTTTTCTCATGTGTATTTTGTGATTTGATATCATCTCTTTCAGGTAAATCTTCCTTTAAAATATTCCATATTTGACTTTCTATGGAAAATAATAATCTATTTGTGGGGAAAAAAGTTCGCTAATCTGTGCTTAGATTGCAGGATAACAGGAATCTGCTCATAAGAGAAAACACAGGAAGAGTTTCTCGAGGTCTTTTAATTTGGCTGGCTCTTTATCTAGGTCCAATGGGCATTATTAATAAGAGAACATTTATATTTCTCAAACAGCTTCATGTGTAGCTGATGTTATCAGCTGTTGTCAATTTTATATTTGTTATAAGTCTGGCAGGAGCTGGTTCCAGTCCGAAAAATACTATTTTTTTAAAATATCAAAATTACTTTGAAATTTCAACAATAAGAAGCAAGAAGCTGTCCAGGATAGAATGAGAAGGTTGATAGAGAGGAAATCTGTAGAGAATTCTGGAATCATGGTGACCTTCTTGCAACTGAATTTTATTGTTACTGTCGAGGAACCAGCCCTTTTCTTCTTCCCTGAACTTGTTTCAATTACCCAGCCTGGGAAGCACAACAGATGTCAGCAACACAGCAGTAGGCCAGAGAGTTGACAATAATTCCGAAACATAGTGAGGCTCTTCAGGATGATAGCAAGAGCCAGTTCCTTGTTACACTCCGTAGATGAGCTTCCGTAAGTAAGGTTTTCTGTGTGCGGAACACAGTTCTGTTTTAGTAAGAAGAATAATATCAAAAGTGTTTAAATTCTTTCTTGTGCTTGAATGTCAACATTTAAAAGAGTTTAAAAGTGGTATACTTTCAGATTGTTTTTTTTGTCAGGATATTATAACTAAATAATAGAACAGAGCTCTAGAAAATCTTGAAATTAACTGTGATGAATGAATAATATTTATTATTCTATATGTATAGCTTCATATATATATTAGAATTGAGGACAGACCTCTGGTTACCTACTAAGGCACAATGTTCCACAGACGCTTTCTAGTTATCTGCTTAACAGAAATTTGAAAGATTTTTAGTTTTGGGGTATTTTTGTTGTTGTTTTCTTTTTATTGCTTGTTCACTTTTTTCTTTTTTTAGTAAGAGGAGGCTAGATAACACTGATCAAAATATAGACATTTTTCCATGAAACTTTCAGAAGTAAATCTTTTAATTATGTACCCTTAAACCTGAATCAGTTGCACAAATGGAGGAATAAATTACAAGACTCTAGTGATACTTAGGGATTCTAGTATGAACTAGTATAAAGACTTACAGAATGCATGTTTCTAAAAGGGCTAAGAAACTGCTATGTTTAGAAAGGCATGCTGAGGTTTGAAGAGGCATGTGGTTTTAGAAAGTCTCTAGAGACCATTGTTTAACATCAGTTTTAACTCAGTTCCAATGTCTATACTAAAAAATATGATTTTGATTCATTGAAAATGATCTGAGTAAATGAAAAAAATTTCCATTTTAAAATCACTTGATAGACTCTTCTTAAATTATCATAAATTGTCTTTATCTCTGTCTTTTAGTTTTTATAAACTACATAATATATCAAAGGAAAACTCTTAATATTATTATTTGTGTTATCTCTCAGTTGAGGCCAACCTGTTCTACTGATTGAGTTCTCAAAATAAGAAAGGAAAAAGAAAGGAAAAGAAAAGTATTCAACTGTTTATAATAAAGTTGCTTTGGAGTCAGATATCTGACTGTAACTTTGGAAAAATTCCTCACATATTTTATTTAATTTTCCTCTGAAAAACAACAAGAGTTCAAACAGGTTGTTACAGATTCAAATTACAAAATGCATAGAGAGCAGTTAAGACAGAATCTGGTAAATGTCATTCAAACATGATTCAACCCTTAGCCTCTACTAGGAATTTAGAAATATCAAGCCCGCCATTATATGCACGAAATTTTTTAAATAATTGTTAATAATTTTAGGCCGAAAATTTAGTGTTTGAAAGCACCCATTATCCTAAAGGGTTTTGAAGTATGCTTTTTAAAACAGTGCCAGGGTAAGGAACCGGACAGGAAATGTGAGGCCGATATCCTCACACAAGCATCCCCAGATTCCTTTTGGTGAAGAAAAGAAAGGTGTACTACCATAAAATGCAAATTAGAGCTTGAACAAGAATAATGGCTGAAACTCAGAGTAGTGAAAACTGAACCTAATACAAGTGCTAATGAGATAGGATGCTGTCAAATCTAATGTATACTTCAACAGATGTGTGTTGTTACTGACTTGGACCAGAGGACACTTCTATTTAATACTGACCAAGATGTTTTGCTTTTATTTAACAGTTATACATATTCTCAGCTATTATAAAAATTCAACTTAGAGATTCTGTCATGAAATGAGATGAAATAACCCTGATATTTATGTTCTTTAACACAGAACTTTTGTCAAGGTATAGTTGATCCTCCCTTGCTATGAGAGCTCCTTCAGCCAATAGCCTTTAAGACACCAGCCTACTTGGGCATGGTCTCTTATACTATAAAAATGCAGCTGTAAAGTCTGTGTTGGCTTCCGGCTGCTAGATTTGGTTCCTGTTCCCCGTTCCTGCAGAGGACTGTGATCTATGCAGGAGGGGTTCCAGAATCAGAGCGACTTCAACTGTGACTGGATCAAACAGCTGCACTAGAGGTTATGGCTCCTGAGCAGAAACCAGCCCACCATCTGGCAGAGAACGAACTTCGGCATTGTCCAGGACCTGGAGTTCAACCTAATTCGCTCCAGGATCATCCATGCCTTCTTTGACAATCAGAACCTAGGCAAGAGGACCAGCGGCTTGGCAGAGATTAGCTTCGAGGACTTCATGACCATCATCACCTACTTCAAGCCGCTGCGCTCCCACATCAACAAGGAGGAGGTAGAGCTGTACCACTGAGAGAAGATGCGCTTCCTTTTTTACTTGCAGGACGAGGGCTGCGATGGGCTCATCATGTTGCAAGAGTACTATAGGGTGGGGAGAACCTGCTGTCCGCGAATCCACAGTTGGAGCATGCGTGGGCGCGCTCCATTGCCAACTCCTTCGCACACCTCCCTTGAAGGAGGAGGCCAGGGCTTCAGACAAGCCGCTGGAGGAGGGCCAGCCATCTTTGAGATCAAGATGCGAGTCACTTTCCTGAACCTAGAAGCCATGGCCTTATGCCAGTGACCTGCGGGCTACCCCGCCCACCACCCTCACCATGGGAGAAGCTGCCCCTGAGCCTGGCAGCAGCTATGGGGTATCTGTGACCTAATGGGAAGCGAGAGCCAGAATCTAGCTCATGCTTTACAGCTGCATTTATAGTATAAGAGACTACACCCAAGTGAGCTGGAATCTTAAAGGCTATTGGCTGAAGGAGTTCCCACAGCACTCCCTTGAACTTTTACTATCAATTTGGGTACCAGTTACCTTTTTTCCTAGAGAGACATTGACTGTTATATTT
Source organism: Microtus pennsylvanicus (assembly GCF_037038515.1). Lineage (NCBI taxonomy): Eukaryota > Metazoa > Chordata > Mammalia > Rodentia > Cricetidae > Microtus > Microtus pennsylvanicus. The sequence continues at coordinate 29,921,119 of NC_134600.1, forward strand.
CAGAATATTTGTGTTTTACCCATAACTTGGTGAATTAATGAATGTAAGCATTGATTTTTACAGGGACAGACTTCCTAGAATCATGTAATGCATCTAGCTATGTGAGAATTTAGATACTGGATATGCTCATATATCTATAATTGTGGCTTTTGAGGGTTTCGTTAAGACAGTAATTCAAAGTTGTCATATGAACCTCATATTTGACATGTCCTGAGAGATACACTTCTTGGTATCTCTTGATCTGTGCCGCCTGGCACTTCATCACCAACCGATATTTTGATTCTGATGATGTAAATAAGGCAATGAAAAGTCTTTTATATTTTCTTCAGTGTCAAATCTTAAGTACCCAAAATGTTTAAAATACTTGGTCTTAGATTCAAGATACCATGTATCCTCGAAAATAGGATTGGGATAAATCATTTCTTACACATTCAAATGAATTGTAAGTACAAGAGATCACCCATATGGTTACACTGGAATTCTGAGCAAAATTACTTAGCTTTAAGTACTATGGCATATGGCTGCCTATTTGAGGACTCATCTGAAATAATACAGTCCAAAAATTAACCACAAAGGACAATTTTTCAGCAAGAAAATAAATGTAACCAGGCTGTAGTAATATGGGCGACGGCGGGGCTGCGTCCCCAAACACCCCAGCCGCCTGCCCGGCTCGGCTAGCTTATGCCCCGAAATAATTACACAGACACTGTATTCTTTTCATCACTGCTTGGCCCTTAGCTCTGGCCCTTACTGGCTAATTCTGATATCCCAATCAACCCATCTCTAATAATCTGTGAGCACCGGTCTTACCGGGAAGATTCTAGTTCAGCGCTTCATCGCGTGTGTCTGCCTGGGAGGAGAGCTGCGGAGTCTGACCTCTTCCTCCCGGCATTCTGTTCTGTTTACTCCACCCACCTAAGGGTGGGCCTATCCAATGGGCCTAGCAGTTTCTTTATTGCTTAGCCAATGAAATCAACAAATTGATATGACACTCCCACATCACCAGGCAAGAATGAGTGCTGAATGTTCCTTGTCTGGTTAACTTGAGGAGTTAGTTAACCAACATCCTTAATGTGGAAAAGCTTGAATTATAAGCGACAATGCAGCTCAGCCAACACATGGATGCCAAGCTTCTAAAACTGTATGCAAAGAAGTCAGTGGTGTGGTTGCTGGGCATCTGATTTCCACAAGGTCTGATGTAAAGATTTTTTTGTTACTTTAGAACATTAATTTTTGGTAAGGTTTTTTTTGCATATGATAATAGATACAAATATGCTATCAATTCTTCTACATTTGTGTACCAAATAATTTCTTTGGGAATAGGAAATGGTTTGTGAAAATACATCTTTGGACAGTTGAAGTTTAGACACACTGGTATGTGTACCAAATGTTCTATATTAGCAATTTCTTTTTGAGAGCAGTTGTGAAAATCAAAACATTCCTCAGTGTATAGCATTGCTCATAAAAAAAAAACTATGGAGGATTAATTTTAAAATGATATTTCACGTGGGGCTGAACATAGCCACGCTGACCAAAGGAGTTATGAGAGTAGGGGAGTGGGTTAGGCCTGTCCGTAGCCAGCCATGCCTCAGCTCACTCCCTGGAATCCCCTCATCGCCACACACTTAGGAACAATTCATTGCTTGAGTATTATTAAAAGATTTGATCCTTTGGTCATTTCTCATCTCAAAGTTGTACCTCCACAACTTAGTGGATGGATGGATGACCTGAGAACAGGGAGAACGCTGTGGCGGAGAAGAAAGATGACATTGAACTGAAAGAATCCCTGATCTGGACGCAGAGAGGCAGCAAGCTGGAGCAGCTTTCAAGCTTGTATCTGGAAGCTGCAGCAGAGAACAATCAGGCGTGAGCATCAGGGTTGGGCGGCATTGCTGGCAGAGCAAGTGGTGATTATATGGAGCTTAATGGCAGTCTCAAAACAGCAGCCTCAGCATCATGCCAGAGCCAAACAGGAGCAGTGTTTTTATTCCCCCACAGAAGTGTGTGGGAAACTCGGGAGAGATTCGTGAGGATAGTGTATCAGGAGCAGAGCTTCCAGTGGACTCCTATCTGGCTCCTTGTATTAATGAAGGCTCTTAGGCAATCAAGATTGGTCTTGGTATTTTCAGATGTTATTTGTTTTGTGCTGTCCTTGCCAATATGTCTGATCCTTCAAAACCTTTATAAGGGAGGTAGGTGTATTGTTGAAGGATTTTCCTTATGAATATGATTCAGTGCACAGAAAATTAATAGTGTCCCTCTCTAGAAGCTTTGGTAAATATAAGATTACTTTTATTTTCTGGAATGCCCAACACTCAAGATGCCCCCTCCTCTTTTATACCTTCATCACATCCAGCCCTGGACATGGAATACAACTGGAAAGACTTCAGAGTTCCTTTATCCATATCATATTATTCTGTAATCTCATTGCTCTGCCTTTTCTGTTTCGCATTTAATTGGGAAACCTAAATTGTGACACCCCCCCCCTTCTTTGGCTTGCTCCTGACCTCTCTTTACGATTTCCATCATGACACTGTTCTTGGGTGACTTGATATTCCCTTCCTGACCATGAAGTTGATTTTCCATTTACCCCAGATCCATCATTCTAGATTCTGTCTGTCGTGCATATAAGTAAGACTAGATACGTTCCCAACGTTACTGTCCTTTATGCCTACCTTTCTTTCATTTCACTTAAAAATAATGAACCGATGAACACTGTTATCAGTATAAAAATGAGATTTTTCTCATGATTTCTATTCTTACGGTTCTTGTAGGTTAACATTTTAAAGCTTGGAGTTTTATAATGATGCATATACATAAATCAACTTTTCCATTATTGGTTGTGACTTCCTTTGTTCATTCTTTTGTGTCTTCCTTCCTTTCTTTCTTGTCTGTGTATGTTTAGAGTGTATGTGTGTATGTTTGTGTTTGTGTGTGTGTGTGTATGTACAGATGTATGTGTGCCCTTGGAGGTAGACATAGGTGTGTCTATTGCTCTCCACTTTATTTATTTAGACATGACCCTTCACTAAAGTCAGAGCTCATTTATTAGCTCTCCTGGCTGATCAAGAAGCTTTGGAGTGCTGCTTGTCTCTACTTACAGTGTTGGGGCTGCAGGTGTATGCCTCACTTTCCAGTGGGTACTGAGGATCCAAGCACAGGTGTTTGTGTTACAGGCATTGGACTGACCAAACTTAAGCCTTCTATATCATTTGCATTGAAATTTATCTTCAAACTGTGTAGATATGTAATATCTATATATACACACATGCTCTGTATCAATCAATGAGTGTAGTATATGGTATTAAGAGACATTTTCTTATTCATGCCGTGACTTATAAAACTCGATTGCCCTTTAAGCAAGAATAATGTACTTTTATTTGCTTTAATCCATGGTGGCTTTCTATTCCTATTAAGGTTAGCAGGAAGGGAAGCTGTCGTTTCTTTAGGAGAAAATAGTAATTTTACTCAAATGAGTGCTGGGATTGTTCTCATTTGGTAAGGCTTCTTTTATATTGCTGACGTCATTACTCTCATTGTGCAATGAGCAAATGGGTCTCTGCATGCCTCTGTGGAGAAAATAATGTGGGGTTGTTAAGATGGTGAGCTGTGGGTCAGAATAAGAGGGTTCAATTGGTAGCATCCCTTGCTGATGGTGTGAATTTGGGTATACAGTAAAACTCCTCCCACCCATTTCTTAGTTCATATGACATGGGTAGTTGTGTTGAGGAATAAATGAATTGATCCATGTAACTTTATTAGTACAAAACCCAACCTATTAGATATTTGGTAATATCCGCATTTTATTGATGCTTCTATTCATGTTAAGTTGATCACTACAACATGGCATTTAAATTGTACAGTAAGTTAACAGAGTTCTCATTTGGCCCGTAGATCAGTGCTATACTATTGTCTGGGTACATGTTAGAGAAGTATGCTATATTTGTTTACAGATTTTATCCTCAAGAAGTTTAATACTTTTGAGAAATTGTGTCTCTCTGTACTATTATAATGCTTCAAAGTATGCTTTATTTTCAGTTTTAATAGCAGAAAATTGGCATAAGATGCTGTTTCCTTTGAAGTTAACTTTCAGAAAATGAAACACAAGAGCAAGGTGTCTGTATAGAAAAACATGATTTCAAACAACACTTACTATTGTTCCGAGGCCATTCTGAGATTCAGTCTGAGTTATAGGCTCCCAACCCTCTATTTTTAATTAATAAGTTAATGAGTCTGATTTAAGAGTTCCAAAACTTTGGAAAAGAAAATAATTAGAATTATAAAAATTAGGCAAACCCTGGTTTTTAATTCCCTACATATGAGCTACTTTTTTGGACTGTCTCTATTTACACAAGACAGACTTCCCTGCACTTCAGGAGCTCGGTGTCTTCTCACGTAAGACCTGAGTTACTTCTGTCCCTAGATTGCTAACGTACTGAATAACCTACGTATCTGCCCTGAATTTCAATTTGTAGAAGGAAAGCAGTTTCTTTTTACTGTATTCCTTTTTGCCTAACATATTTCTTTATTGTAGAAAATCAAAATAGGAATTAAGCAGTACCGATCTTCCAGAGGTTTCTCCAAAATGTCCACAATTAGTTTTCTTGGTTATTAGAAATTCACATCTGCTATTGTGAAGGCCCAGATATTGTTTATCTGACCCTTTATCCTTGGTAAGTAATTAGAATCTTGGGCATTGGAAATGCACGTCTTTTAAAACCTGATCTAAAGAAATGCTATGGAGGAGAATCATAGAATGCCCACCAACACACACAATGGGAGGTAGCATTGAGAGCTCAGTCCGTGGAATAGCATTACTGGTGTCTTAAGGCCAGAATACATCTTCGGCCTCTTAGTTCTAAATATAATGAAAGGTCATCACTTTTTTAAAAAATTCTGCTTCTTATAAAGCCCGTGGTAGCCCTCTTCAAATAAAATTGATAGCGGTTTTGACAGCATGTCACAGGTCATTAGGAATCTCATTCTAAATATCATCTCCCATCACGTTCTTGCCCACACCCTCAGTGCCAGTGGGAAGGAAGATGTCCCATTTATTCTTCAGTGAGTGCAGCCCTCTAGGGTGTGAGTTTATTTTGGGATTGCTCACAACATTAGGGAAAAGAGTGTTTTTAAGAAGTCATTCTTCTCATTGGCAAATCCATGCTCCATTCTGTGGTGGTGACAATGCGGGCAAACCTACATGCAAGACAATCAACTTCTAAGACTTAAGAGTGGAAAAAGAGCTAAGATTTTTAGTGTGCTAATTAATAGTTATTTTATCGTGGTGGCTAAATTGCACTTGAGAATATATTTACCACTGTAGTTGCTTAACTGATTGAACATAATTAAATTCCCTATCTTGATGCTGCTTGTGATTGATAATGCTTCTACCCAATGTACATTTGCCTTGCCAATTGTTTGTATTAAAATTGTACTCATTTTTGAACCAATTGGCCTTCAGTTTTATGCTAATGAGGGCTTATGGACACTTAAATCTTGATGTCCTAGCCAGGACATTAGGGAGAATTTTGTTCAGCGGCTTGAGTCCTGTGCATCTGGCTCATCTCTTGGTCTGATTCCTAAAATCCGACTTTAGAGCAAAACTTTATATTTCTTTGATATTTTTATATCATAATTTATCTGTGTGTGTTAGGGTTTGCTATCATGTGTGGAGGATCAGAGGACAGCTTGAGACAGTTAATTCTTTCCTTCTACCATATGGGTCTCCAAGCTCTAACACAAGTCCTCAGCCTTATTTGCTGAGCCATCTTGCCAGCCCTAATTTTATTATGTTTAAGTGTTTAGCAGTTTAAAATCTGGCTTCCCTCTTTTCTTCTAATTTATTATCTAAATGGATATTTAAACAATACTCTAACATCAGAAAAATTACCATAAAAGAACAAATACATTTGACATTTCTCATGTTAATTCTTAAAAAGGAAAACATTATTTTCTAAGATCTTGATTGATTTTCATTATTAAAATGTATTATATATTAGTCAATTTTTCTTTCGTTGTAGTGGAAAATACCTGACAAATTAATTTAAAGGAAGGGAAGGCCTCATTTCAGCTCATAGTTTGAGGATAGTCAGTCATCCTGAGGAAGGTATAGTAAGTAGCAGGAGCCTGATAAAACTAATCATACCCTGTCTACAGGTATGGATCAGAGAGAGATTTAGGCTGTGATGGGCTAGCTTCATCCTCTTCCCTCTATATTCCCACTGACACCCTCAGACCATGGCATGGTTGTACCTACATTCGGCATGGGTTTGCCCATCCAGTGGGAAGACTTAAAACTCCCTCACAGACACACCAGAAGCGTGTCCACTGGAAGATGGCGAATCAAGTCTAGCGACAATGAAGATTAGTGAGCATTCCCACATCAAGGCCTTGTTTATGTGCATTGTATGAGCAGCCCTCGGATTTGAACAATTCCCACATTAAGGGCACTGCTTCTGTGTGTGCGTAATGCGAGAGTAGTTCTCAGATTTGATTGGCTAGTCTTGCGTTTTGTTTTTTTTGTTTTGTTTTGTTTTTGTTCGAGACAGGGTTTCTCTGTGGCTTTGGAGCCTGTCCTGGAACTAGCTCTGTAGACCAGGCTGGTCTCGAACTCACAGAAATCCGCTTGTCTCTGCCTCCCGAGTGCTGGGATTAAAGGTGTGCGCCACCATCGCCCGGCTAGTCTTGCGTTTTGTATTACAGAACTCCAAATGATTAATTATTACTTAATTAAGAGAAACATTATGCTCTTTTCTTTGTAACTAGACCAAATTGTTTTGTAGTTGCTTAAAAAAATATAGATCCTTTGAATCTTATAAAATCTCATACTAAAAATCATAGAACCAAAGTCATAGTAATTGAAATCTCTCCATTAAAGTTACTCCATTGTCCTCTGACTGACACCCACTAATATCCCTGTACCTATAGTCATGGAGAACAGCTTTCATACTCTTTGTGAGTAATAAGGAATAATTTGGTGTTATACCCATTGTGCCGACTAGTTTTATTTCTAGTCAGTTGAGAAGATGCTCCACAAGACTGGTTTGTAGGCAAGCCTCTGATGTATTTTCATTCCTGATGTAGAGGGACAAGCTCATTGTGGGTGGTGCTACTCCTGACCTGGTGGTCCAGTAAGCATCTCTCTTCCATAGACTCTTCATCAGCTCCGGCCTCCATATTTCTGCCCTGTTTGAGTTCCTGTCCTGGCTTCCTTTAATAATGGGTTGTGTCGCGAACATGTAAACTGAAATGAAGTCTTTCTTCCCAAGATGTTGATGGTCATGGCGCTTTATCACAGCAATAGGATCCCTAGCTGAGACAACCACCTATATTTCATAAATTCTACAGTGAATTCTTTTTTATTTAAGTATTTTTAAAGTACGCATATTATAATATTGCTAAACTGCATGGTGGTGGTGCACGTCTTTAATCTCAGCACTCAGGAGGCAGAGGCAGACAGATCTCTGTGAGTTCGAGGACAGCCTGGGAATGGAGAGAGTTCCAGGAGAGGCTCCAAAGCTACCCAGAGAAACCCTGTCTCAAAAAAACCAAAAAAGAAAAAATTGCTATGTTTTGGCATTTCATTTTCTCTGGGGGATGCAAAATATGCCATTCTATATTTACTGAAATAAAATCGTGTAGCACTATTGCAACTTGAAGAATAATTACATAGATTGAAAGGAAAAGAGTTGTTGAAAACTCAAAATAGCTCTATAGTTCTAAAATTAATTCACAAATTGCTATGGATATTTAAATAGCTTTGAGATGTGGATCAATTTTTTGAGCTATCCACCAGCCCTGTGCTTTCCTTCCTTCCCCTGCCTTTCTTTATTGTGAACATCTATTTAATGTGTTTATGTTATGGCTTAAAGAAAGAATATTTGGCCTTGAACTCTATGCTGTCTGTGATGTCACGTTACTTACATTTGTAAGCAGATGGATAAAGGAAACTTTCCATATCATGATGGTTTGCAAATGCCATGAAAAAGCAATGCTGGGAAAGGAAATGACTTAGCTGTGTTTGAGCCACTGCTCAAAGCAGAAAGAATATGCAAATGAGAAATTACATGAAACCCAGAGCACGAGAGAGAATGCCTGAGGAAGCAGAGATTCTACAGAAGATTTGAAGTGGCATGGTCACATACGTACAACTAGTATGTCAGTAAACAACCCGAAGACGTAGAAAGGCTGGGTCACCATGGGCTTCCTGTATCGTACTGGGGGAAGAAGCTTTTCTAGAGAGTATTGTGAACTCAATTTCAGAATTATGTGGGGAACAGTTACCTTAAAAACTACTGAAGCTGCAATGTGTGAAATATATAGAATGGAGACTCAATTCAAGTCTATTAAATCCAATCCTCAATTTAGAAGGCTGTATTTTAAATTACAGAAGAGGGAACTAATACAGAAAAGCAAACGGACAGATCTAATTAAATGTTAGGGTAGAAAAGTTTTGGTTATCACTTACCTCCAGAAGGAAAAGTGAAGATTCTTGGTTGCACACAGTGCAGCCATATGCATGGCTCTGAACATTAAAATAGGGATGGAGACAGGACTTGTCAAAAACAGAGAAATAAAGATGAATCCGTTTGGGGACGTGCAGAGTTTTAAATTCCGTCTTCATGCAAGGGTATGTTCAGCTGACAGAGCACCATTTTCTTCCTAAGACTGAGATTGGGTCTCTCTGTTTCTACTTTCGCGAGTGTTTTTTTTTTTTTTAACATGTGGCTCTTGAGTTTTTCAAACTACATCTTTTTCTATTTCTATAGCTACACTTTTATTTTTATATTAATGTGATGGGTTGCATTAAATTTTGAGTATTTTGATGTCTTTATATGATTAGGATACTTCATTCTTGGATGTGACATGCAACTTTCTTCTTTTATTATTTTGTTAGACTTGCCTGCTAATACTTCATTGAGAACTTGAGTGCTTTAGTTACTCTAGGGAACTTTAAGAGTCACCAGTGTACAACTGCTGAGGAATGTGGATGTCTGACAAGTAAGTGTGACACCTGAAGCTAAGAAATGGTCACAGATAGTAAAGATGTTAATGGTAGCGTATGATGTTGAGGCATTGATTCCAGACAATGTTGTGAATAGTTTAGGAATATTTACTCGAAGAAGGGGGCATGTTTGTTTTCTGTATGCTTATTGTCATTTTACAAGTGAGGACGGAGTGAACAAGTTATGGAATATCCCTCAGCCTTGGGCTCCACACCCAAACTGTCTCACTTCAGAGCCTACGCTTCAGCCATCACTGCTAATGACGGGATTCTTCTGCAGTTGCCTAAGGATTTACTTTTCCCACCTGAAGGTGTCCATTAGTCATATCCTCCCTGTGAGGTGTCTGTTCAGGAACGTTAGAGTTGGCTGTGACTTTCCTATCTTCATGTTATTTTCTTAGAGGTGAGTTCAGTGACTATAGGAGAAATCCGTCTGGTGAGACATTAACAGCAGGTGGCTAAGGGAGTTTGATCAAAATGCAGATGGGTGCATTATTGTCATTCGGGACGACACTCAACCATGACTAAGCCAACTGTTCTAATAGTTTGAATCTGCAGGACACTTTCCTTGTTGAGGAAAGTATAAGGTAAAAAAGACATTGCTGTAAAAATATAGTAAACCACAAGTTAAACAATAAACTAAATGGACTAGGAATGGTTCTCTCATCCATAATTTGATGGACCAGAACGATGTGAGGTTTTGCCCTTGAAGCCATGGTTATGGTAAAAAATGACCTGTCTGAAAGGTGTTAAAACTGGCGTATGTAGAGAGGAGAGTATAAGTCCGTTCAGTTTCCAAAGAATACGATGCTTAACAGCTTCTTAGTTGTTTTCATTGGGTGAATTCTAGTTTCCCTTTAAAGAACGCCAAGTAAATGTCCAAAACATTTATTTAAAATACACATTAGGAGCTGGGCGGTGGTGGCACACACCTTTAATCCCAGCACTCAGGAGGCAGAGGTGAGCGGATCTCTGTGAGTTCGAGGCCAGCCTGGACTACAAGAGCTAGTTCCAGAACAGGCTCCAAAGCTGCGGAGAAAGCCTGTCTTGAAAAACCAAACAAAACAACAACAACAAAATACACATTAGGTGTGGCAGTACACACCTGCAATGCCAGCACTTGAGAAATGAGTGTGAAACAGAAAGAAATTACCACATTTGCCTAAATTCTCCAAAGATTGTGAGGACTGACATAGTGTGCAAACATTTCCACAATCAACCTGGAGCATGCTTGCTTTTGTATTGGTAGAAAACAATCCATAGTCACAAGCTGATTCAACAGGGATTTCTTCTTTGGGGTCATAAGATAGTCCTCCTCTAGGGCTTTGGGATGGTGACTCTTGATTCTCGAATAGACTGTATTATGAATTCAACTAAATGACAAGCTACTGGGAAATACTGCAAGAGATTTTTAAGATATTTTAAATTTGAACACCTACTCTAAAGGTGGCCGTGGCAACCTAGGAACTTGGGAAACGAAAGAAGGAAGTTTTGCTTTTCCCTGTTTGGCTTCTCTCACCGGCAATATTATCTACCATGTTGCAGCTTCCTTCCTTGCCTACTATTAGAAGCAGGCTTCATTAATAATCTAATACTCATATATCTCATATATAAAAATCCATCTCATATATATCGTGCATATAAGTCATTTATTTATCAGGCTTCATTTATCTGGACTGCAGATCTCTGCTTCTCCAGAAACCTTCCAACCCTTCAGTGAAAGATGCAGATTTCTAAGAAAGTCGGCCTAGTGTAATGAACAGTTACTAAGTTCACGTGTTCTTCTTTGTGTTTAAATATAGCTATGTTTGAACTACCCAGAAAACATTGTATGAGCCAATGTCAACTGTCCTTGAATATAGTCCAATTCATCAGTTCTGTTACCTTAGAGAAACATGAATAATACAGTCGTTTAAATGATGACATCTTTAATGTTTTCTCTGAACTTGGAGCCAATACTTCAGTCAAGCCAGTGTTGGTAGATGTTTCTGTTCTGCAAGCTGCTCCCAAGGAATCACACAGATATTTATATCAATTATAAATGCTCCTCCAGTAGCTTAGGCTTATTACTAGCTTACTCTTATATTTTAAATTAACACATATTTCTTAGCTTTGCTTTGCCACATGGCTTGGTACATTTTCTCAGCATAGCATGACCATCTTGCTCCCCTCTGTGTCTGCTAACAACTCCCAACTCTACCCTTCTTCATCCCAGAATTCTCAGTTGGACTCTCCCACCTAACCTTACCCTGTTCAGCTATTGGCCAATCAGCTTCTTTATTAAACCAATCACAGTGACATATGTTCACATGGTGTAAAGGAATATTCCACAAGTCAGCAACTTTAGTATTAAAGATCAAGCTCAGTACAGTGTCCTTAGAGCTCTGAGCAGCTAGCATAAGAACCGTAACAACTCAGTTGTATAGTAAATTAAAATTTAAATTCTAAGTAAATGTAGGTGCACAAGTCAAATACATAGAAAAATACTGTGAGGTATACGTGTGCATTTTGGATTATAAATCTTGTCAAAGTTCAAAAACCCAAGATAGCATAAAATAGATGTTGACACTGAAATATATATGATTTATATGCATGATATATATGAGATGGATTTTTATATATGAGATATATGAGTATTAGATTATTACTTAAAGTCAAATGTTTTGAGTATAAACATAATGGGCATATATCATGAATGCAGGATATTTATATATGACGTTGACCAATTTTTAAATTTTTGTAATTGTCATACCTTCAGTCAGTGAAATATTTATTAAAATGGAATAGTAGAGAGTGATTATCTAGTGTTTTTGTACTTAACATTGTGCCTGGGAAACAGTAGTCCCTAGATAATGTAAGCTACTAGGGACCCATCCTAAATTAGTTTATATACATTTTGTAGTTTCTATAACAATCCTACTTTCATTATCATTAATATGAGCACCAAGAAAATGAATTTTGAACTAAATATTCAAATAAAATAGACGGTGATAGCCGGGTGGTGGTGGCATACGCCTTTAATCCCAGCATTCGGGAGGCAGAGGCAGGCGGATCTCTGTGAGTTCGAGGCCAACCTGGTCTAGAAGAGCTAGTTCCAGGACAGGAACCAAAAGCTACGGAGAAACCTGCCTCGAAAATAAAAAAAAAAAAAAAGACGATGATAATGTAAGACACTATTTTCAGTGTCTTCAAAATCAATGAAAATTCATACACAGTGTAAGATGAAAGAGCTCATTTTACTGAAGATATATAACATTACTTTTAATCTCAGTTAGGATATATTAGTTAGGATATCAAGTGCTGGCATTGCAGGTGTGTACTGCCACACCTAATGTGTATTTTGTTGTTGTTGTTTTGTTTGGTTTTTCAAGACAGGGTTTCTCCGCAGCTTTGGAGCCTGTTCTGGAACTAGCTCTTGCAGTCCAGGCTGGCCTCGAACTCACAGAGATCCGCTAACTGAGTTAGGATTAGCAAATATCCTTTTTATGTACGGATGGATATATTCATTGTGGATAAATAGGAAACAATTCCTCACCACCAATCTGATGCACAACCTATTTGATGAACAAATGATCAAATAAAGGAATACCACTCTTTCCAAAGAGGTAGCCAAAGTTCTTGTTCACCATTAAATCACACCCTTAAGTCACAAACATGCATTGTACCCTAAAGAACACAACCTCAGGTCCTCTACAAAAGAAACATGTGCTCTTAATCGGTGAGCCCTATCTGTAACCCCAAGAATTAAATTTTGTTTGTATCAATACAGTCCACATATTCCTTTCCTGAAGAAATAAGGAGGGCTAGAAAAGAAGTACTCAGTGTGGACGCACTAGAAAGGGAAGGGTAATGAAAAATAAAACATGCAGTGCACCTCAAGATTCTAAGATTCATCTTCCAGGAGATATAGGAACTTTGGGGCATTAGGAAAAGGGAAGCAAGAAAATCATGAAAGACAACTACATAGCTGTGCTGGGGTATTAACTATATTATCATCGCTGAGACTAAAGACTATAAATAGATATTTAATAGAGGAAAGTCTTTTTCCTCATGGTTCCATAGGTTTTATTTCATCTAACCAAGCATAGCAATAATGGGAAGCTGCTGGGGCAAGATAGATTCCCCCAAGTTTATGGTCCCAGAGATTCGCTTCCTTCAGCAAGACCCTGTCGTTTGCAGCTCCTTCACCTTCTGAGAGCTTTTTCATATTCTCTGTCCATCACTGGATTGAACTATTCACTATGCACTAGCTCTCATGATTGAGTTATCTCTGAAAGCACTCTCACAGACACACGCAAATATGTGTTTTACTGATCTTATAGTCACTTCTCAGTCCAATAACTTGAAAATAAAGACTAAATAACACAGAGGGTTGCATATCTAGCAGAGCAGATAATTTTGGCTAATCTTGTTGAACATACAGAATCATCAGGCTGGAGTTCCTGGAGGTAAAAAAAAAAAGCTGCTCCAGTTAGTTTCAGACCCTCGTCGCAAGATTTTTGTGTAACAAACCTATTATTCCTGGTATCTGTGGTGATTATAAGGAAGTATAAACAGCTCACAGGGAGTCAAAAGGAGAACAAGAAATCAAGTTACAGGCAAGAAAGAGTTAGAGAGTTCAAATTGTTGCCATTCACTGACCTGGATCATAAGGGAACCCAACAGAAAGAGGTAAGGCTAAGAGAGCAGACACTGCGTTCTCCATATTCACCCAGAGCTCAGCGCTTGGGAAGGAGGCATGTCTACCAAGATCATCTGCATTGTCCCTTGGTTTGGCACCAAGCCATGGCAAAGTGGTTCTGTATGGTTGAAAAATGTTGCCCTTGGAGTGGCAACTTGCAAATCCTTGCCTGCAAGTAAATGGCATCAGCAGCTGATGAAGAAGTTCGAGCCTAAGGACCCATTATAGAAAGTGGATGTTGCAATGAGAGGCCATTTAGGGTTGATGGATAGATCCATCAGGGACATGAACTGAACTGTAGGTCAGTTGGCCTGCTGGAGAGAAACGAAAGAAAAGGACAGCTGGGAGGAGCCCTCACAGAATCAAAATATATCAGATGCTTAAGTGGGAAATGATCTCAAGAAAGAAGCCCAAATTAGAATAGATTAAACAGTAAGTAGTTTACGCTATGCCCAAGGCATTCTTAAAAGCGGGAGACGAATCAGCCACTGTTAGTGAAATTAAACAGCTGGTGAAATCCTGAGGGCAATGAAAAGATCCAAATCTCCGCCATTACTGGGAGATTCTCTGTCTACACAGACAGTATTCGATGCGCCCACTCTGGAACAGCAAATGAATAACTTAAATAAAATGAGCTTTTCAGTTACTAGATATGTCACTTATAATATGTTCCAGATGGAGAATAGGAAGCATCCCTATCTAAACTGCCCTGCTACCTGTAACAAATTGTGAGAGTTGAAAACAAACGGACAAACAAAACAGAAACAAGAACGCATGACTGCGATTGTCAGGTGACATGATCTATAAAGAACGTCCCACGAAACCCACTAAAAACTACTAAAAGTCACAAGTCCAGCAGGGCTGGAGAGTTATGATCAATATAAAAATCCCTTATATTTGTCTGCACTTACATTGAATATCAAAAAAAGGATAAAGCATTCCTATTTATAGCTCCATTAAAAAACAACAAAATCAGGCTTGGGATGTAGGTCAGTTGGTAGACTGTTTGCCTAGCTGCTCATATCTGGGTTAGGTGACCCATGCTTCTAATCCAGCACTCTGCTAGTAAAAGTGGGACAATGGATGAGGATTTAAAGGCCATCATCTTCAGCATAGCATGTTCCAGGCATGTGGATTACATGAGACCCAGTCGTAAAACAAGAATCAAAAATAAGCAACCCTTAATAGTAAATCCATGACAGGAATACCAAACTATTTCTGGGACCTCAAAATATTTTTGTAAGACATTCATATCTAAATAAGTTGCCAACTGTACACATTAATGGAAAAATGATTGTGTTATTAAAGTGGAAGCATCCCCAAAATTCTTCTACAGGTTTAGGGTGACACCTACCAAAATGCTACCTGACTCATAAAAATGTATGAGATAATGCTAAAGTTCACATGAAATTACAAGTGACAAAGAATAACTAAAGTTAATAGAAAAATAACAAGCTTGATTTAAAGCTTAATACAAAGCAGCCATACTCAAGATAATATGATAACATGTATGCTAGACA
This sequence comes from Microtus pennsylvanicus, assembly GCF_037038515.1. NCBI lineage: Eukaryota > Metazoa > Chordata > Mammalia > Rodentia > Cricetidae > Microtus > Microtus pennsylvanicus. The sequence continues at coordinate 29,936,324 of NC_134600.1, forward strand.
TAAAGACATCTAATTATAGAGTACGGAGTTAAACTCAAATTTAACAGGGCAATTCAACAGGGACTTACTATTTTAAAAATTGCATTGAAACACATATATATCTATGTGCAAGCAATAAAATTGAAGTTTCACATTTTAGAATCGTACTTAAAATGGACAAAAGTCTTGAGTATGAGAAGTAAAAATATAAAATATAAAAAGAAGTTGCAAGTAGAATTTTTGAAATGGATTTGTAACTATGACTCCAGATACACAAGGAACAAAATGAAAGTAAGTAAATGTTCATGAAAATTAAAAATTCCAGTGACTCAAATGACATCAAGAGACAACCCACAACATAGGAGAAAATACTGAAAATAGTTATATATGATGAGACATTTGTGTCTGTGTTACAAAAATAACTCTTAAAAGTCAGAGAAAAATAACCATTCCTCCATAGAAATTTACACAGTAGCCGATTTTGTATGCTCCATGTTAGAACTCAACATATGACCTATGGGTAAACAAAATCCATATAGTGATAATGTTTTATTAGAACTTTTGGTCTGCAGACACAAGAAGCAGTAAAAGTAAAATATACAGAAAGAAATTAAAAAGGTAAAAAGCCCCAAAGGAAAAAAAAGGTAGATAAACAGGTTAATTTCAGTTAAAAGAGCTAGCCAGAAATGGGCCTAAGCCAGGTCAAGCATTCATAACTAATAAGAAGTCTCATGTCATGATTTGGGAGTTGGTTGGTGGCCCAAAAGAAGAAGCCTGGTACAGCTCCCTGGTGATATTACAGCTGTGTGACATCACAGTGCAGTACATCGTTCATGTGATTAGGATGATGTCTGCAAACAAACACTGCTCCTCTCTTCTCCTCTTCTGAGTCCAGATTTTTCCTCCTACTTATTCCCTCTGCCCCCCAGCCCCGCCTATCCTTTCTCTGCCTAGCTACTGGGCATTCAGCTCTTTGCTAGACCAATCAAGTGCCTTAGGCAGGCAAAGTGAAACAAATGCAGCATATCCTTACATAATTAAACAGTGCAGCGCAAACAAATGCAACACAGCTTTACACAGTTAAAGTAATACACTGCAGCATGAACAAATGTAACACATCTTTGCCTAGCTAAAATAATACTCCCTAAAAGGTAGTAGAAATGTTTTAGAAAAATTGGAGGGAGGGAGGGAGGGAGGGAGGGAGAGAGGGAGGGAGAGAGGGAGGGAGGGAGGGAGGGAGGGAGGGAGGGAGGGAGGGAGGATGGAATGGATCTGAACAAAAATGTATTGCATGCAGGTGTGAAACTCTCAAATAGTAAATTAAAATTTTCTAAAACATTTCTACTACCTTTTAGGGAGTATTATTTTAATTTACTATTTGAGAGTTTCACACCTGCATGCAATATGTTTTTGTTTGGATCCATTCCACCCTCCCTCCCTCCATGTTGGTGGCGCTTGTGATAGCTCTAGTAATCACAACCTTACAGCACACTTCCTATTCCTCTTGCTCTTACAGACTTTCTCCTCCCTCTTCCACAATGATGCCCACATCTTAGGATCAAGAATTATACTGCAGATGTTTTAGGAGAAAAAAATCTTATTTTCACATTGAAAATTATCTAGATGTATGGAAATGTCCCATAGTAATCCTTAATTTTATACAATTTTTGCGTTTCAATTCCAGAAATAGTTTTAAAGGTCTCATACTTTATTTATCATAATTTGCAACCTTAAAAGATTAACAGATAGTAAAGCAAATTAGATACTGATAAAATTCTACTTGACAAAGCAAAAAAATATCAAATGGAAAAAAGAAAACATATTTAACAAATGGTGCTGGCATAGCTGGATATCAACATGTAGAAGAATGAAAATAGACCCATATCTATTACCATGCACAAAACTCAAGTCCAAATGGATCAAAGACCTCAACATAAAGCCAGCTACACTGAATTTCATAGAAGAGAAAGTGGGAAGTACATTTGAATGCATTGGCACAGGGAACCACTTCCTTAATATAACCCCAGTAGCACAGACACTGAGAGAAACAGTTAATAAATGGGACCTCCTGAAACTGAAAAGCTTCTGTAAAGCAATGGACACAGTCAACAAGACAAAATGACAGCCTACAGAATTAGAAAAATTCTTCACTAATGCCACATCAGACATAAGTCTGCTCTCCAAAATATGAAAAGAATTCAAGAAAATGGTCATCAATGACCATTTTCATAATTCAATGAAAATAAATGGAGTACAGACCTAAACAGGGAACTCTCAACAAAGGAATCTAAAAAGGCTGAAAGACACTTAAGGAAATGCTCAACATTCTTAGCCATCAGAGAAATGCAAATCAAAACCACTCTGAGATTCCATCTTATGCCTGTAAGAATGGCCAAAATCAAAAGCACTGATGACAACATATGCTGGAGAGGTTGTGGGGTAAAGGGAACATTTCTGCATTGCTGGTGGGAGTGCAAAATGATACAGCCCCTTTGGATATCAGTGTGGTGATTTCTCAGAAAATTAGGAAACAACCTTCCTCAAGACACAGCAATATCACTTTTGAGTATATATCCAGAGGTTGCTCAGTTGTGCCATAAGGATGTGTGCTCAACTATGTTCATAGCAGCATTGTTTGTCATAATCAGAACTTGGAAACAACCTTAATGTCCCTTGACCAAAGAATGAATAAGGAAAATGTGGTACATTTACACAATGGAGTACTACACAGCAGGAAAAAGAAATGACCTCTTGAAATTTCCAGGCAAATAAATGGAGCTAGAAAACATCATGGTGAATGAGGTAACCTAGACCCAGAAAGACAATTATTACATGTACTCAGTCATTGGTGGTTTCTAAACATAAAGCAAAAAAAAAAAAAAGCCTACAAATCACAATCCCAAAGAACCTAGACCACAATGAGGATCCTAAGAGATATTTACATAGATGTAATCTACATGGGAAGTAGAAAAAGACAAGATCTTCTGAGTAAATTGGGAGCATGGGGACCGTGGGAGAGAGTTGAAGGGGAGGGGATAGGCAGGGAGAGGAGCAAAGAAAAATGTAGAACACAACAAAATCAATTTAAAAAAAAAAGAAAAAGGAAAAAATCCTACTTTGACATAAAGATAAATATTACAGATGTTTTCAAGGACACAATGTGAATTGTGGGGCAGAGAACATTTTATCATTATAAAAAAAGAAATCACTGCTGTTACTAAGAATTGTTATTCTTAGAAAAAATAAGCCAAGGGTTCTTGGTAATCCAGTTTTTATAGAAAAGTTAGAGAGTTTTTCATTTCCAGCGGCTCAAGTACTCAAAACCCAATTATTGTCTCCCTGAGTACAAAGCGGAATACTGTGGGGGAAGTAAACAGAAGGTGGAGTATCACGGTGGGAAAGAGAATTTAAAAATGGCACATTTATCTAATGTTACATCTCTAAGATTAGCAACTAGAAAATGAAGGATAATACAACATAAAAAGATGAAAGTGTTTCTGAAAATATAATATACAAATATTCATGTATATAGGGGACATGGATTAAACATTTTAACTAATATCAAAAATCAGTAGATGCTGCTACTGTTTAAAAGCAATACAATATATTTATAAATATACAAAACTGAAATGAATTAAAAATAGATGCAAAATTATAAATCATTTTCTACAACTTGCTAATCAATATTAATGCATAAACAGTTTACAGTTTTCAGCAACTGTATTTTTATCTTAAATTTGATTCTTAAAATCATGTCTTGAAAGGCACACAAAGGTAGAGATTATCTAGACTACTAAAGTAATTGTTAATGAAAATTCCAAAATCCCTTATATCTTTCTTTATAATATTTAGGAAGAGTTAAGTATTTCCGGATTAGATCAGATGTTAGCCCTAAATATTTTATGTCTGATAGTACATCGTACAGATTATTATATCGATATAGCACAAACAGTTTTGGTTCGATAAATGACAGAGAAACTTTTAAAGTATCTCAGAATGAAAAGAAATTATCTTTTCCAAATCAGTGTAAATATATTATACTTTATTTAAATATGGCTAGAAGTTGATGAATCAGAGTTTAAATGCTTGTATACAGTAGACAAGAAACTTGGTAAAGATAAACTTCACCCAGAAGGCACACAAACAGTACAGAGCTACATTTAGAATATTAATTGTACCATCTGTACTCTATACCACTACAGGCAACTTAATTATTGAGTATCTGTGTGCCCACTTTATTCCAAGTAGTGATAAGATCATCCTCCCATGGGTGTTGTAGGAGTAAATTAAACAAGTGTGTAAATGTCTTCTACTGTATCTGTAATAAGATGTACTTACTTACTTTTGGAAAACTGAACTTCCTGAATGCCTTCTGGTGCAAAAGCCTAATATTTGACTCCAGAGATGTCAATCTAAAGAAAATATGTCCCTGACCTAGAAAGTTTCACAGCATTGAAGCCCTGATATTTTGCCTGTGTTCTAATAAGTCTATAGCTGAAAAGATTTTGTAATAAGAAAGACAGCTTCTTAGAGTGTGATGATAGACTTCAAATGGAATATCTATGTGACTAAACAAAATTGCAAGACAGATAAGATTTAGGAAATATAAGAATAATGATCACTACACAAATATTGCGGAGACTGTGTTAGATGTTCATACACTGTGAAGAACCCTTTGTTAGAAAACATACAGAGCCTCATTTTAGCATTTGGTGGTGGAGCGGCTGCTATGCACATTGTAGCACAGCAAATTCTTAAGAAAACATCCACATGATGTCTCATACACACAGTACCTGCAAAACAAAAGACATGGTCCATAGTTGCAGATTAATATCAGTTAATTATTTATTGATCCTTGTTTCTATATCTCACTTTTTGTATGACACTTGGACGACATACACGTAACGTGTCACAAAATTCCCTTCTAGAGTCCTGAAACTAGATTCCTCTCTCATCATGTGCCAAATACAATGAATAAAGTAACATACAACTAAAATAAGCAAGTGCCCTAATTTAAGACCTCAGTTTTTGAAATTGTTGATGAAAAACGGGGGAGAACACTTTAAGCCCTAGAAACATGCAAAGAATTTATTTTTGTTAAGACGTATTTTTAAATTTTAATTTGTCTATGTGTATGTATTGTCAGCCGGTGGGTATGTCCACCTGAGTTCTGAGTCCCTCAGAGATCAGTAGGCCAGAAACATTGGATGTCCCTGGAACTAGAGTTTGTGAGCAGCCCACGCTGGTGCTGTGAATTGAGTCTGTGTCCTCCTCCAGAGCAGAATGTGCTCTTAGTTGTTAATCCATCTCTTTAGCTTCTGGTTTTTTTTTAATTGCACTCTGAATCCACTGAATTAAAAGCAAGAATTGACAAATAGGTCTGCATTAAATTAAAAAAGCTTCTGTAAGTAAAATAAATAATGGTGGGTGAAGAGGCAGCCTACGGAACGGGAAGAAAACCGCTACAAGCTATTAATACAGCAGAGGACTAATGTACAGAATATGTAAGAACAGAAAATAAGTGAACGTCACTGAACAAGTCATATAACTAATAAATGGGAAAATAATATGGAGAGAAGCTTGTAAAAACACTAAAGATGTGCAAATGACCAATAAATATAAGAAAAATATTTAAAAACTTTTGCTAGAGTGCGAAAGGAAATAAAAATTACCCTGAGACTTCCAGGTGAAGAGCACCAGGTGTGAGAAGAATAATAATATTCTCATGAGAATAAGAAGGGGCAAGTTGTTCCTAAAAATGAAAAAGGAGAAGAGCTTCAGAAATTCATAAAAGTTTTCATAGAAAATTGAAGAGTGTGATGGAAAAACACAAACTTTGATCTAAGCCGAACATAAACCATCTTAGAGGCTTCTGAGCCATGGTGGGAGGAGAGGAGTCCTCCAAAAGGTAATCCAGGAGGTTCTGATAAAAAAAAAATAGTGGCAACCTAGCAAGGCTCAGAATCTATCCCATGAGTTTTTGAGATAAGAACGTCTCTGAATAGAAGGTCAACAGTGGACAGTAACCCTGTTACCCTCCAAGTCAGGAGACAGTGGATAGAAATGACTTCAAGAGCCTGTCTTTGAAACTGTGCTACTCTATGATAACTACATGAATATAAGAAATAAAAATAAATTAAATGCAATGAGCAATAAATGCCTGAAAATAGCCTCAGCGTCCATAGCTATCGAGAGAAATACAGATTAAAGTGGCTTTAACGTTCAGGCAGAATATTAGAGACACAGGTATATCAGATGGCCTCTTCCAAAGCACATCAGACAGCCGGACTATGCGCCACTTTTGTCCTGCATCCTGCTTACAGAGAAAATGTTGTGCTATCCTAGAACATCTCTGGCAGCTTCCCAAGAAAAGATCCAATTTATGAAAATGGATATGGCTAGTCTCCCTTTTTTGAGCTGTACTCCTCACCATCGTAGCAATTCCAGGAGAGGACACGTTCTGAACAAATTATCTCTCACTAAGTGCTTTTAACTGTACTAACGCTCTAAACTATTGCTGTGACCCAATATTCTATGCAGTTATTCTTTCAATTTAGCAAGGAGGACGTTGAAGGACCTAATGCTAATCTGACTGCTATTCCATGGTCCTTAAGTCACTGAGATGGGATTTGGTCCAGGCAACCAATCCCCCAAATCCATGATCTTCTTTATGGGGTATTTCACTGCTTTTCGGTGTAACCTAAGAGTGCAAGTTACACAAAGTACATCTGTGAGTTTTGTAAGTATGACTCTGCATTTTTAAACCACATACCACCTTTTGACCTTAGGAAAACTAAATTCCTGGACTTCCATGTCTAAGCCACACAGTTTTTATGATCATAAAAAAATCACATCTTCCATATGATTTTTTACATAGATACCTTTACTTCTTTGTGCTAAAATTTCCTCTCTTTCATTTCTCTATAGTAGTGATGAAACATAACACTTTGTATTGCAGGTGCAAGGTAGCATCTGTATTAAATAAACACACATCTTACCAATAAAATGTCAATGAGTTATATAAACAAGATACTGTTTCATTATGCAAACAGGTGTAATAGGCAATAATCTATAACAAATCATCATTAATTTTTTAATATAGACATTATGACAATGAAAAATAACATTTTCCCCATAAATATCCTACTTTGGAGCAGATGAATGATGGAGTCATTATCTCTCAGTAGTGAAATATATCATAGTATTTTTATGAATAAAAATTAATTCTTGTTTTAAAGTTTTTTCTCTAACAAAAATCTAAAGATCTCATAACTATTTTTTATCCTCTAAAGAACATATGCTTTTTGCCTTGTCAAAAGCCAAAAATTTAAAAAAAATAAGTCTTCTCAGAACACAATAGTTTTTGACTTTACCGTTTTGAAATGTCACACATTCTTACGTCTGTTTCCTGAAGAGAACAGAAATTTGGCAGTGTTTAAGCATGAGCTTGTCTTCATGGAAGTGCACAGCCTGGGGAGCAAAGCAAACATCGGGAGGCAGGTGATGCTCTTCCCACCGGCTCACCGAGTTCCGCGTGTGAAAAGGGACTTAGTACAAGGCTGGACACCCACCATCAGAGGCCCAACAACAGATGGGCTGACTCAGAATCTCTGTGCTGGTGCCAAAATCTGGAAATGTCAAAATAAAATAAAACACGTAAGTTGAGGAAAATGGAAAAATCCGTGTGGAAATGGGAACATGGAATTCAAATCAGTGTCCATGGGGAAAAAAGCAAAGTGCTTTCTTTCAGCTGTGTCTGGAGAAAAGAGATCATATATGAGGACTTTAGAATGAACAACGAAGAATGGTTTTAATTTTATTTCTTAATGTTTCTGGTCTTAGGTGACTAACATATAGTGATTTTCTATAGCTGATTTAGAAATTGTATGTCAATCATCAATTATGGGGGACTGGATCAAACTAAAATGTGTTGCTGGCATTGGTTTTAAACTTTAAAGGCGGGTTGCTGTTTAAATAATTGGTGTCATTGTGAAGGAATCTGTTGAAGAGGTAGAAAGAAGGCGTTGAAGATAAGTCTTGTATGAAGGGCCTTAAATGACGGACTCAGGCATAAAGGTAGGAATCATTCTTAAGAAACCAGGAAACCACTCTTGTGTTCTGTTTTATAAAGTATACATTATGACATGAAGAAAGAAAATGTCAAAAAAAAAGTTATTCTCTGTGTCATTGAGGATAGATTGAAATAGAAAAAAAATGGAGTCCGAACATGGTCATAACTAGATATTGAGAGGTTGGCAAAACCAACATATCAACTTTCTTCTCTGACGGTACAAAGGAATCAACAATCACTTTTCAGATAAAATCCAGTAAAGCACAGCACAACTGACTGACTTAAAATGGCAAAGCTATGTTATGAATGACTACCATTCACCAGAAAAAAATATCAATATTATAATACTTATTAATAAACTTTATAAAACTAAAAGTCCCAAGACAGTGGCTCTCTCTAAGATTTAAGAACAGAAGGGTGGAAGTGTTTCTGAAGTACCAGAGAAAACATCTAAAATTATTTATTATAGGAATAAAGTAATTCGAAAATGATTGGGTATCTTACTGATACGTCAAAGTGTGTGCAGTGAGTAAGAAGATATGGGAATGAACGCATATCTTCCGTGAGGCACATGACATGAAGAGAAAAGGACAAGAAGATACATTTGACAACACAACCACACTAAACTAAGTGTATATGCATGTGTGTGCTTGTGTATGTATAGATAGATATGTATTACCAGATTTCCTATAGGCCATTTACAATTGTAGTGTGTAGGCTATACAGCTGTTTTTTTTTTGACATTTATCAAACATACTAGCAAGATAAAATTATGTAATTGTTTAACCTAACATTATCCCATTATTTATTTATTTACTCTGTCTCTCTTTCCTCTCTCTCTTTCTCTCTCTTTCCTCTCTCTCTCTCTCTCTCTCTCTCTCTCTCTCTCTCTCTCTCTCTCTCTCTCTCTCTCTCTCTGTGTACGTATATGCACATGGCTTGGTGGTCACATGAAGGTCAGAATAAATTTTAAGAGAGTCTTTTCGACCTATACATCATCTTGATCTTGGGATCAAAGTCAATGTGTCAGGCTTGGTGGCAAGCTACCTTACTTACTGAGTTGTATTACCAAACCAAATTTTAAATTGTTATGTATTTTACAACCTAAATATGTCTTGTCTCTCCGAAGTAGCTTGGTTGAAATCTTAGCTCCAGTATGTTAGAACTGAGAGGTGAGATCTATTTGTGAGTGATGAGGTAATGAAGGTGGAGCCCAGCAGGACTGAGTAGCCTGCGAGGAAACGCAACAGGTGCCTTTTATGGGAATTTGATTTTCATCAGACACTGACCTTCTCACACCCTGAAGTGGGCCTTGCTACATGCCAGACTGAGAAATGAACCTCTGTTGTTTATAAATTATGTAGAGTAAGGTATTTTGTTAGTTTAGACTTAAAAAAAATAAGACAGTATATTAGATACTAATTCAGACAGAAAGTGTTTGTACACAAGTATCTGAAAAATAAAGACAGTGTTATAAGAGATTTAATAAAGTACCATAATTATAGTCTTTGCACATTTACAGGATCATTTTAAGAATTCCAAGTTGTTGTTTAGCTTTTGGTTTTTCTTTTAAATGTTGTTTTGCTTCAAGGATGAGTGGACGGGGCGGTAAGTGGGATCAAGATGCATGTCATGAAACCCACAAAAACCAATAGTTGTGTTGGTGCAGCGTGTCTTCTACAAACATGAAAGTGATTTAATATTTAAACAGCAAGCACGTTTGAATTTAAACACAAGTTTTAGATTTTTTTGTTTTGTTTCGTTTTTGGTTTTTCGAGACAGGTTTTCTCTGTAGCTTTGGAGCCTGTCCTGGAACTAGCTCTTGTAGCCCAGGCTGGTCTCGAACTCACAGAGATCCGCCTGCCTCTGCCTCCCGAGTGCTGGGATTAAAGGCAAAATTTAGACTAGGGACTATGTTAACTTTAGAGTTTACGGAGGCCTGTGTTGTATGCTTTCTATGAGAAACACTGTAAAGCTTCTGGGTATCCAACATCAGAAAGCATGAGTGTGTGGGAAAACTGTTTAGCTTATCAGTTCCCTGAGGATTTCTATGGATGGAGAAGGCTGGAGAAGCTGCCTCAGATCATGTTCTATTCAGAATCCATAGCTACTGTTCTCTGGCCCATGACAAATATTGAGTGTAAGTATGTATATAAAATTCTCAAAATGATTTTAACAACTGTTTCCATCAGCTAGATTTGACTAAACATTTACTATTGCAAACCATCTAACCTTCTGAGGGTGAGTTTTTGATGGCACAAAAGCCGAGAGCATATGACAAGGTGATTTTATAATACCTACATCTCCTCATTTACTGATTCCTGGAGGCCATAGATAAATCTCCTGTGTGCATGCATACAGTTCAGTATGTAATCCTTAAATTAACCACCCTTTGCCCCTGGGCTTACACCTTTTTCATAAATAAGATGATAGACCACACCTGCCTCACAATCTTTTCCTTCACTCATTATACTATCGGGGCTGCCATTGGTACGTTTTGTTTGCTTAAAACCCTCCATTTTCTCGTTGTATTGACGAGTTAATTCCTTCAGTTGAGCCGTGAGATTTGCAGTTGTCTTCGTAGGTTGCATTTCTGACATCGTTTATAAATATTCAGAAAGCGTAGCATCCTTTGCAGAGATGCAGCAAGGCTGAGCTGTAATTCCTCGGCTCATGATGATGATGTACTTGTACTATTACCCACTGCTATTCCTTTTCAATCCAGTACCTGTCGGTCCACTCTCACCAGTCTCTGGAGGAGCGTTCTGACCTCGAACAAAGCCATTATCTCTGGAGACTTCATGTTCTGTCGTGTCCTAGGAGTAACTTTAGTTCTAGCCTCTCTGACCTTTCAGTGCAAAAACTCAAAGTTACGTTCATTATCTCTTCGTTCAGCTAAACTTTCCGTTTCTAATTCTCCTACTTTTGTTCAAAATTGATGTGAATATTCCTCAAAATTTTATTCCAGTTATCTTTTTTCTTTTTCCTCTGAGCTCATCTATATTGTCCAGAAAAAATGAACACACACAAAACCCTTTTATTGTATAGTCTTTACCAGCCATAAAACACCGGCATTATTACAAAACCTTTTACTGCTTTATTACTTAAGTGCATTTTACAGATAAATCATGGAGTGTAGCATGTAATGTGTCAAATGTCTGACCCAGTAGACTATAAGAACTGCCTTATCCAAAAATCGTCCCTATGATACTACCTCACTTGTAGCTTTCTCCTCCAAATTGAAAATTTTTTCTAGATAGAGAGATCAATGTTTTATGTGCTTATCGGTTCTACTCATAATAGTCAGATTGGAGACAGCCTGTTACCCAACTGATGAGTGGATATTGACAATGTGGTATATGCACACACCAGGATATCATTTTTCTGTTAACAAGTGGAATTTGTATGTAAATTTACGGATCTAGAAACAGTCATCCTGAGTGAGGTAATTCAGACCCCAAATGATAAATATTGCATTCTTTTTCTCGTGAGGATGCTGACTCTTAAGACTTCAATATGTGGGTTTCAACCACAATGATCACAGAGCTTATGTAGCTATTAAAACTGGGAGCACTTTCAGGGGAGAGGAAATAAAAATGGTGTTATAATGGGATAAGACGGGAACTGGAATAGAGGGATTATATAAGGCATGAGGTAAAGGAGGGAATGTGGGGAGAGACTAGGAACAGTAAAAGTGGTTGGAAAAGCCATGTGGAAGCCTATTATCAGAGAGGCGTCTTAATTTAAATGAATTCACTATATAATGCGGAGGAAAACAACTCAACTGGCCATCAGATGCCACCATGTAAAACCGCCAGTGGCAAGAATGGGATGACATAAAACAGAATCAAAATACAAATAAAAAGAAGTCTATTTCTCTTCTATATATTTCCTTGAACAATTAGGAAGTCTTCTATAAAACACATTTTAGAACAGAACTTCTTATAGACAATTTCCCATGGTGAGTAAGGATTTTTTAAACAAGCAAGCTACCACTAATCTCTTTAATCAAGTGTACTTTTTCCAAGTTTCTTACACATAAGATTTATTTACCTAATTCTGCGTGTTCTAGATGGTGCCTGGGATAATTTTTCAGCACTGTCCATATTAATGATCTAACTGCATAAATTTCTTACTGTGCTGAATCAGACCATACCTACATTTGTCGATTTATAATCTAGTTATTTTGTGAGAACTATGTAAAATGTCTTGTTCAACTAGTTATTCCAAGCTTGCTTCTCCCAGGTGCACCACAAAAACATATAGCTAATATTTTGCCAACTATCACAGATGACTTTGAATAAAACCTTTGGCTATTTTGTACCACTATTGGCAGTATTACTTTGAATACATACCATGAGACCGGCTTATACCGCACATTTTCCTCATTAATATTCAAAGCCTCTCTACAAATCCATCCCTGCTTTTATCGTACTGTTTTACAAGAGCAGGAAATTGAGTCACAGGCTTGCTAGCTTCTTTCAGGCTCCTCACCATTACTGAAGCCAGACTGTCATGTTTTAGTTCAATGTGTACAGTGCCTTAAATCCATTGTCTTCATCTTTCCAAGATCAAGTCTTTCTACCCAGTGTGCTAGCTCTTTCAGGCCTGAGGTTTTTGTCTTTACACCTCTCTGTCTTCATGTCTAACTATCCAAACACATATGGGGAAAACCTTATGGGACTCCACCCCTAAATCAAGAGCTACAGGCAACTGACATTTACGGAGAAAGGGAGAATTGGTGTTCCCCAGGGATGAGCCCCCTGATTTGCTACCCAGTATCTAGTAATCAGCCCTAGAAAAATTCATGCAGGCAACATCAATGAAGGGAAAACAGTGGGTTGTTTTATATATCTCTATCTATCTATCTATCTATCTATCTATCTATCTATCTATCTATCTATCTATAGATATAGGTATATGTAGAGTGTATGAGTGAGTGTGTGTATGTGTGTGCATGTGTGTGTGTAAAAGAAGTGGGACCTTGTGCCCCTTCTCTTCCTCCACGCTGGGATATTGTCTTCTGCAGCTGGTACAGTCCGGTGTATACTGTAACCATCTCTCTGTTCGGATGTGCATCTGTCCTGTTTTGTCTGGGAGTGCTGTTTCCTTAAAATCCTCCACCACCTCTAGCTCTTACATCTTCCTGCAATCCAGGGTGTGATAAATCCGTCCCATTCCGAGATGAGGGCTCTAACTGTCACCATACTGTCCGGATGTGGGCCTCTGTGGTAATTATCATCTGCTACCCGAAGAAGCTTCTCTGATGACTGTGTGACTCGCTGAACGACGGGCACAGCCGTGTGTCTAGGAGTCATTTTATCATGCTATCCATGTAGCAAAATAATAGCGGTAGGTTTTCCCCATCCTTGACCTCGTCAACAATATCAGCTACGGGTTCCATCTCATGGAGTGGACTTTTAATCCAATTCTTCATTTTTTCAACTTTTTCAGAATTCTCTGAGAATTTCATACAGTGCGTTTTTCTCATACTCCGCTCCACTTCCCCGAGTCCTCTCAGCTCCATCCTGTTCCTCCCTAATTGCCCAATTTTGTGTTCTCATTTAGTCTAATAATTGTTTGATTTTTCAAGATTATAATGCAGTTGCATAATTTCACTCTTCATTTTTCCTTGCTCCAAATCCTCCCAGATACACACAGCCTGTTTTCTTTCAAATTCGCGTCCTCTTTTTCTTCAGTCATTTCATATCTAATGTTAAATTGTTATTTGACGTCATATTTAAGAATGTTAAATTGCTACTTAATGCCAAAGTAGCATTTTTCCAGTATCTACGTTATGCATGTGTTAATCATTTGAAGTTATTAACCACGATAAATTACGTGTGAGAGTTTTAAAACATTTTAAAATTGAAACACAAAATGTTTACATATTTGTGAATTTCCATGGATATTTCAATATATCTATGATTCTTTGATGTAAAAATAAGTTTCTTTCTCCTAAAACATTTAAGTTTTATAGTGAAATGCTGAAAACCGTTTCTGACAGCTTTATAAAAGTGCCTTTTAATTATTTTCAATATTTTTTTTCTTTGGGATTATAATTACAACATTTCCCCCTTCCTTTTCCTTCCTTTAATGTTCTCAGATACTTTTTCTTGCTCTTTTTTTCGAACTCATGTCCCCCTTTTTATAAATTTTTCACACACACATACATGCATATAGAGAGAGACATATACATATTCATGTGTCTATATATATATATATATATATATATGTATGTATGTATGTATTATTGTGTATTCCTAAATACACGAGTACAACCTGCACTTTCTGTTGGTGTCACTTGTATGTATTCTCAGGGCGACCATTTGGCACCGGATAAGCAGCTGGTGGGAAGGACTATTTCTCTTCCTCTCGGCTTTCCTTAGGTACCCGTAGTGTATCTTTGAGGCCTTGTGGGCTGTCCCGTCCATGATACCCTGTCACTGATTGTTGTCCTGCCCAGCCTATGTTTAGGCAGTCATGGTGATGTGCTGTTTCTGACGTTGCTAGAAGACGTCATTTCACAGCAAGCTCCCTATTCCCTCCGTTCTTACCATCTCTCCACCTTCCTTCAACAATGATCCCTCAGTGCTATGAACAGGGGCTATAGTTTAGATGTAGCCTTTGGGACTGAGCTCCACAACTCTGTACTTTGGTTGTGGCTTTCTGTAGTGGTCTCTGCCCATTACACAGAGATGTTTCCTTGATCAGGAGTGAAGATTACACTTTGGGGTCTAGACCCCAAAGAAGGATATCAGAAAGGCAGTGGCTATGCCTACATTAGGAAGTGGTTCTCTATTTCATATTTGAATGTTGATGTTAGTCTTAAAAACAGGCTTGAGTTTTCACACTGGGGTTTGGGTTTTTTTTTTCCTGATGAACACCTTTCCTGTATCTTCTTATCACTTGTATTCATCAATTATAACTGATAAAAGTTTTTTTTTAAAAAAAAAGTCATAAAATCTTTTCTTTGTGAACTGGAGTAATAGTTTCTCCTGAGAGCAGGTCTCGTTAGAAAGAGCAAAGCATTTCTGTATGTTTTTAAACATTTTCCCCTACCTTTCTGCTGCGAGAGCTGTGCATTCTGCTGAACTGTGGTTCTTTCGCCTCAGTATTACTGTGAAAACTGATCGAGTGTTTGGAGGCTTTTGTCTCTGATCTAGTATGTCAAGGACTTTTAGGGTTGCCTCCTCAGAGGTTCCTAAAGTCAAATTCGGGTCTTGAGCAAGTTCAGCAAGTGATATATAAAATATATATATATATTGTCCTTTATTATCGTATTTTTTAAACAGGATAACATTTTAAATACCATGTTAATATCTCAATTAATTATTTTCAGTAATTTTTTTTCTTTTTTAAAAAAGGGTTACTGGCTTAAGTAATAGGCCCAAATGAAATTTCTAACGTAATAAAACTCAGAGCTTGCTTAAAAGCCTCAAGGGCCTGATTTATCTGTGATTTGTCTCAGGTTATAAAACCAAACCAAACAGGTTAAGTTAGAATGTATGGTTTCACCACAATAAAACATGCTGTAATTAAAACAGTTTGTTGACTTCCTACAATTAGGTCCTGGCTTTAATCCTCTCTTATTTTTATAAAATATTATGGTTGTTCAAGCTTATTATTGCACCCTGGGGACTGAGTCAGGAGGATTGTATGCTTTTGAGGCTACCCCAATCTACAGAGTAATATCTTGTCACAATAAATAGATGAATAAATAGTAAAATGATTGAGCTTTCACTTTATGTATGTTTGGTTAGTGTATGTATGTGTTTGATCACGTGGACAAGTGGAGGTTATAGATCAACATGAGATGTCTCCCTTATCTTGTGGGACAAGTTTCCCTACTGGACCTAATCCTTATTGATTGGCTGCACTGGGTGGGTCTGCCTGTCTCCACCTGTGCTAATGGATGCACAGATGGTTACATCTGTATTTTTTTATTAGGTGCTTGAGATCTGAACTGAGTCACAATTGCATAGTGAGAGCTTCACTCACCAATATATCTTCTCTGTCCCTATTTTGTTTTTTTAAATTTGAGATATTAAGTCATATAGGTTATGCTAGATTCTAAATCTGCTGGAGAAACAAACTATGTTTTCATTTTTATTTGGTGTGAATTTCACCTTAGTGCTCACATCAGTGGTAATGTGCTTTGACTTTGTGTGACTCTTCATTGTAGAACTGATACATAGCACACATCCTGATTGCCAGTTATGATTTATCCCTAGTTGTATATCATCATTTATATATTCCCCAGACATGCTAGATATCAAGTCAGATGACTCATACTTATTTTTGAAGCATCCCTTGGTTGAGTTATTGAATTTATAAAACTAGAAGTGGTATGAATATCAGCATTTTATGTGATTGTACAAAAATGAAATATCAACAGTTTTGATCTTACAATGCAATCAGAAGCATCAGTCCCGTATAATAACTTCAAAAGTACCAAAAAGATAGGATGCTCTATTATTACAAGACAATATACTTTACTCTTTTAACATTTGACTTTTAGCTCACCAAATAATAACTGTTCACTTGACATTAATTATGGAGAGAAGCACACGCACAGAGAGCAGCCATTTATCTTCTTTCTCCAGGTCTGGAGAGCAATGTTTGCAGGGTGGGGGTGGGGCAGTTGGGGTGGCATCCGCATCTCTGTGGCTCCTTATAGGACAAAGGCTAAAGAGGTCAAGATGCAGGAGGGGACAGAGCTAGAAGCTTACCAGTGTTAGTTACTCAGGAAGACAATAACTGGAAGATACTTCTTTTTCAAAGACAATTATCATATTGATTATGTAAATGTAACTGTGTAGGGATTTTATTAAGATCCAGGGGTGAAAGTGAGTTTCTCTTGAGCTGGCAATAGGATTTGTTGTTGTTGTTGTTGTTTTATTATATAAAACAGAGTTTTCAAAGGTGCTCAAGATAATCCATAAAGCAGATTAAGACATCTATTAGGGCACGTAGGAAGTCTGCAATGATTGCTCCATGAAATTGATTTCGGGGGGCCTTGGTAATAAGAACGCTTTCACATTCCTTAGGAGGGGCAGCTGATGCCTGTGGCAGTCTGAGAGTAGCACAGCGTGGTTTATTGACATTTCATTCCCACAAAGAATTGAATCTCCTTTGACTAAGATCAAAATACAGTAGAAAGATTTAAAATGGGTTTTGGCCCTATAATGTTTAGGGTGTATGTGTATTTCCTATCCTAGCATATGTCTTTCAAACATTTTTACAAAAGTCTCAAGTAAAAGTAAAAGTCTATGTAAAAATATTATGCTTGAACACAATTTTGAGTATAAATTTGTTCTTTTAAAAATATAATCTGGATTTAGAATTAAATCCAAAACTTTATATATGCTAATCAAGCACTCTACAACTGAGCTATCCTTAGTCTGTTTTTTATGAGTACATTTTCTGCCTTTCAAACATTAAAAAAGCACACCTGCCATTTGACATTCATTAAGAAAAATGGACAGTTTTAATATTAACATAAGAAAATTATACTCTGTTTCATAATAGTTCAAGAATAATTTTTAATAAGAGGTCAAAATTAAATGATTAAACAAATCTGTTCCTTCAGATCTTAATGTTTGAAAAGGAACATCTTGAGGCTAAGTAATCTTTATAAACAGAAGCAAAATGTTCACACCAATAAAGGATCCTTTGAAATGTCCTAATACAGTATCAATATTGAGGCTAATTTCCTTACTTAATTTTGTATCTGTGACACACCAATAACCATATACATTGATTATGGATGTTATTAGATGATTGGTTGCACCCCAGAATTTCAAAGTAAGACCCTGTTGCTGAAGACATCATATACAAGTACACCAGGCTTGTGGGATTCAAACTGGCCCTCACCTGGAAGTCTCTGCTCTTAGGACTAGTTCTCATAGTATCTGAAGGTGATATATGTAAGCTGTCAAGGAACAAAAGTAATTGATAGTACTGCCCAGCTGTTAAGCCTACAAAACTCGGTACCACCAAGAAGGAAAGATAACCCCAAGAGTTCATTAGTATCACTTACGTTTCTGGGGTGACAGCAGACACCTTAGTTGTATTTCAGGCCCAATCAATAGGAGGCAGTTCATGCTTACTATCATAAACCTAGCTAGCTACTGTGACTAGTGAGGTCATGGACCTTAGAAAAGAACCTACTGTGCTTCTTCTCTAAATCAATACAACTTCTAGCTACATTCTGAATATTTATCCTTATACTCACAGATAGTATAGGTCTCACCCTTCAACAAAGAAGCTTCTTTTTCCAACAGATACTTGTTAATACAGTTTTGCAACTGGTCAAAATGTGGCTACTAAATAGTCACAAATAACCATGCCCAGTTGGTAGATCAACAGCACAGCCCCAATACCTACGGCTCATGGAACATCTTTGATACGGGGTTTAAAGCCTATAAGAGCCAGAGAACTAGGGTACCTGATGCAGGATATTGTCTAATAGACATGACAAGGATGCTTTATCCACAACATTTCAACAAGGTGTTTGCCTAAACCAAACTTGTATAATGACCACACCAGTTGACATGCCAACAGGGATAAGGGCAATTCCACAAGACTCCATTTTTCATTGAAGAACTACCTATATCACTGGCTACTGAGAGATGGAGAGTCAGTTTTCTCCACTGACAAGACCTCTCAATGATTATCCAATTCCATGTATTCAGCGCTAAACTCGTATGCATATGAGAATCATTAAATGGATTCAGTAGTGTGTGTGTGTGTGTGTGTGTGTGTGTGTGTGTGTTTATGTGACAGTAGTGGTTCTAGAAAGTAATGAGTCTGGGAGGGAGAGGGAGGAGAAGGAAGAGTTGGAGGCAAAGTAGGAGTGGAAATTATGTAAATAAAATATGTTTATATATGAAATTCTCAAAAAACAATAAAATATCATATAAATAAAGAACAACTCACTTTTTGTGTATCTAAATCCCAAAAGAATAGAAAATGAAACTAAATACAGCCGAATGTTAAGTGGTCAGATTCTATGTTATTTTCTTAGTGGCTAGCAAAATATTTTCATGCTTGCAAGTAAACGTATTCAACCTGAGCTAATAGCATAGTCAATGTGGTTTCAGAACTGATACAATGAAATTATCTTCACTGCCATACCGAAACCAGAAAAACATATAGATTAAATGTATTTGAAAAAAATTAATTTGCAAAATTAGATTTGGATAATATGCCTGATGTCATTGTATTCCCAAGACCTCATTCAGATTGGCCAATATAATAACATGCTTCATATTTTTCCTATTATAAATAATTATATAATATAAATGAATGGAAATATTTACATATATTTGTTCTTAGGTTAATTTTATTAAAATCTCAAAACTTATGAAATTTATTCTAAGAACATATTATATGTTAGTTAAGAAATCTTAATAGAAAATCCATACCAAGCCCATGTAAAATATTTTTTAAATTTATTTTGCAAACTTCCAATATAAAATGATAAAACATGTCCAGATCCTGAGTACACATTTCCAATCTAAGAGGAAACAATAATCAACCCAAAATAAGACCACAGCCTGCGAGAAAAAGCTTGGATACCATAGCTTCATTTCCAACATTTGAAACACACCACAGTGAGACAGCTTCCAAGGGATCCTTAACTCTCTTCTTTTAGTTTCTCTCTTTGTGGCCTCGTTCAGGCTGGATTTGCAAGCTTTGGTCACTTTCCTTCCAGGGATACCTTGCTGATGGCCTCTCTAAGTTCTGTGGATGTGTACTGCAGCTTAGGCTTCTGTCTCATTACTCCAATCCTTGACCTTTCAAGCCCTGCCTGCAGGGATGATGACCCAGCGCTGTGGAGTTGGTCGTCTAAGCTTACTATTGATGTCTCCGTGGAAGTATCCGTGACTCAAAAATTCTTTGGTTCTTTTGTCTACACAACACGGAATACACAATGCTTAGGTCGACCACTAATTTAACCTATACCTGTAGTCTCTTTGTGCCTTCCTACTTAAGTAGTGGTAGATGAACAGTTTACAGCAGGCCTTTATTCTCAAATAAAGTCTTTGAAACAATTTACCCTTTTGTATCCAATGCACGCATTAGGTAGAGTCTGTCTGATTCCCGAGAAGACCCCTTTGCAGCTTTCCTATTGTATTGTTGAACATAATTTGCCTTATCTTTATTGATGTTATTCACTGCTTTCGTTTTTAAACATATTCTCTTTCCGGAGGAAGGAATTGAACAGTTTTCAAGTATCCTTGCCCTGCTCCACTTTGCTCTGATGCCCATGTAACCAGCGGCGACCTTGCTGGTGTCTGCATTCCATGGTTCCCTGAAGCTTTCCTTCCAGGTTAATGACTCCTTCACTTTTAACTCTGCCCTTGCACCTTCATGGGGGCATGGAGAAATTTTTTCCTGTGGTTTTGAGAACAGTATCCTCTAATCCAGTCCCCAGTGGAATGCACATTTCCATCTGAATCTCATTAGCATAGCTTTTTCTGCACACATTTTTCTTAGCATTCTGCGCTCAGCCCTCATCAGAATCCCTCATTAAGTTCTGCTTACATACAGAATTCTCAGCTTTTGTCTCACTTTTCTTTCATGAGCTCTTTCAAATCTTCCCCAAATCTTTTTGTAATTCAACTCTAAAAACTTTTCCATATCATCAGATATAATTCTAGCCATGGTTCTCAGCATAAATATTCTGAGTTGGAATACCCTCCTCAAACATATGCTTTAGGTAATCCATAACTTGCCCTACTCCCCACGGTTATTTTTCTTAGACTTTTGCCTCACAGTTGGAAGATCTAACCCACCAACAGTTGGTCTCAGTGTTTGCAGTAGATGTGAAATCTGGCAAGTCCTGGTGGTAAGCAAAACCTGCGTCATGGCCAGGAAGTAACAGCGAGAAAGAAAGAACCTAAAATTCAAAACATCCTGAGTTTGTTTGTGGATTGCCTATGCCAAGCATTTTCATTAAGTCTTCCCATGTACTTACTAATTTCTCCTGCTTTTTTTCCAGTTTGAAGAATACCCTAGCATTTCTTCTACAAAATATCTGATGGAGATATGATCACTCACCTTCGTCAGTGAATGTATTTATTTTTTCTTTTATTGCCAGTACTAGGGATTGTACCTAGTACCTTATGTATGCTGTACCTTTAAACTGAAAGAGAAAGAGAGAGAGAAACAGAGATAGAAAGGCAGAGAGAGAGAGAGAGAGAGAGAGAGAGAGAGAGAGAGAGAGAGAGTTGTTAGATAGATGATAGCTGTACTCCCAATAAACCTCTCTACCAATGCAGCAATCCAAATCAGACCAGATCAAACCAAATTAGAAAAAGCCCAGGTTTAATGGATAAAACTATCCCAGAGTGAAGACAGGAAAGAGAGACCCGAAAACCACGTCTGTTCTCAGTTTAAATACACTGTGGGAGTGATTTTCAGCATCTCTGTGGGAGGGGTCAATATTTGGTGTGCTTTCTGAGATGTGGCAGAGAGATGGGGAGTGGGCTTGGGGTGGAGCTTCTACCAGAACATCCCAAGCTCTTTGGGTATGTGGATGCCAGGGGCTGGGGTGAAGTTTCCATCTGAACAGGATGGATGGATAGATGTATGGATAGGTAGGTAGGTAGGTAGGTAGGTAGGTAGGTAGGTAGGTAGGTAGGTAGATGATAGATAGATAGATAGATAGATAGATAGATAGATAGATAGATAGACAGACAATAGACAGACAGACGGACAGACGATAGATAGATAGATAGATAGATAGATAGATAGATAGATAGGTAGGTAGAGATATAGACAGACAATAGACAGACAGACGGACAGACGATAGATAGATAGATAGATAGATAGATAGATAGATAGATAGATAGATAGATAGATAGATAGATAGATAGATTGATTTCCCATGCTGTCTTTAGAAATTCCCAATCTACCAAGTAGCTGTAATTTACAGGCATTTGTCAGTACACTGAGCCGCTTCACATTTTTAAAGAAGCAGCTTCCTACGTGCCATGTACTTGGTTGATAATGTATTTGGTATTGTTTCCCTCAGTGCTCTTGACATTTTCATTCTTCCTGGCTGCTAAAGCATCACTGGGAAGCATTTTGTCAAAGCAATGTGGACACTCATATGCACACTCCCTCTCCCTTTACCATCTTGAGAAATTTCATCTTGCACTTTTAAAAGTTTGGAATTGACCTATCTTAATCTGTCTAGTTATTTGAACCTCACATCCTGAGATTTGTATGTTCTTGTTCTTGAATATTTCTCTCGTTCTCACTTTCTTCCTCTTCAGCAGCCTCAATTTCTCTTCAAATCAAGTGACCCGAATATCACTCTATCAGTGCATCCCAGAGTTTCCATTACCTTCTTATTATTTTCATCTACTCTTCCTTCTTTTACAGCTGTGCACTTTCAAATATCCTGAGTTTGAGCTCATTAACTGTTACTTCCCATTCATATGCACTGACAGTGATGCCTTTTGCTGTTTTATCAATTTGCTTAAAGTATTTTGCAGCTCAGGAACTTCTGATATTTATTGTTTCCAGCTCTGTTAATTGTCTATAAGAGCTTTCATTCTGATCGTATTGTTTTCCTCAAGATCTTTGAGTTTCCTTAAGTTAGGTGCTTTATATTTCTCTTCTCAGAGTTCTCCCATACTAATTACCCTCTGGTCATTTTTTCTCACCTTATTTTGACATTTTAGGTGATATCATCATGGTTTTGTGAGAACTTTTCATGATTTTTAGTGTGTGGCAAAGTCTTGACATGTAAGGATCAGATATTCTTGCAGTCTGCCTAATCTGGCTATGTTCGTGCCCCCGCCTCCTCCCCCGCCATTCTAAGCAACCTACCTTATCTCTTTAGATATTGTTACTTTCAGTATTTTGACACTAGATCTTGACCTAAGTCTAGGCTTTCTACATGTCTTCTGGTTGCATTCTTTCAGCATTCAGGCTGATGTAAGCATATCCACTTAATTGTTGTTCAAAATGAACAAGGAATATATACCTAGCAAGAGTAATATCTCCCAGAGTCATTGTCTTCTCATTGACATAGAGGCAGAAATGCCATCCATAGCCTCCTTTTGTCATCAGGGACTGGGATTCTGAAAACTCAGCGCAGAATCACTGTAGAGGAACCAGTCTTGGGCCCCTGATAACACTGTAAATCTGTGTCGGAGTCCAAGTTCATAAGCCTAAAAAAGCCCTGGACCCAGGCCCACACTGCTCTGACCTGCTGACTGCCAAGGTGAGCTCATGCCCCAAACAATTACAATAGACACAGATGATACTGGCCAGAATAAAAGTCCAGTACACATGTCTTCTTCTGTAGTAATACAGAACAGGCCTAGGATGTCAGCTGGGCAAGCTTCACCCTGACTAACGGAAGAGAAAGTTTCTTGATAGCCACAGCTTATGGTAAGCTAGTTCATACCTGGCTCTCTCAACTGCAAAGACCTGCACAGTCTTGGGAAAAGCTATGCTCCCAGACCATTCGAAGGACCATAGTGATATCAGCTGAAACTCAAGTCACCAGGTATGTAACTATTTCTAGGGCTGGCAGTCTAGAGGGTCTCTTCGTAAGCAGACTATACAATACTTTGGGTCTACTTAGTATTGGGTCCTCCCACAGAAGCAAGATGTCTCTAAGATAGAGCCATGTTTTAGATTTCATGGTCTGGCAGTGTTGCTTAGCCTTGGTGGGACTGCTATTGCATTTAAAGTCAAAGATTGGGACTTTATCCCTCTGCCTTCCCCAAGTGTGCAACACCCACTTCCATGTTATACAACTTCAGTTGAAGGGGTGATGCCGTATTATATTAAAACCAAGCAGTGGCTACTATGGATTCCTTCTCCCTGTGAACAGTCTTGAGAATGAATAGTTAGTAGCTAGGTATGGCTGCACGGAGATGCTTACTATGGCTGCATGGAGATGCTTACCATGGCTGCATGGAGATGGTTGCCATGGCTGCATGGAGATGGTTGCCATGGTTGCATGGAGTGGTTGCTATGACTGCATGGAGATGGTTGCTGAAAGCTTTTACCCCGCTACCATTTGGTTCCACTGCTGAACTTTCATTTTATAAAGCCATATTTTTGTTATCATAAAAAATAATTTTAAGGATTAAAGTGATTGCTCAGTGGTTAAAAACATAGCTGCTTTTCTGTAAAACCCCAGTTTGATTCCCAGAACCCTAATGGTAACTGACAACTGTCTATAACGTCAATAGCAAGGAATCTGGTGACCTCTCCTGGCCTCTGTGGGCAGCAAGCATACACGTGTGATGTGAAGAAATATGGATAGGTAAAATAACCACGTTCACAAAATTAAATTTCTTAATATGGATTAAATACTTATTAACTTTTTAAAAAGCTTTAGCATTTGACAAAATGAACTAAAATTATATTATGACTGATATTTTATTAGACATATGAGACTATTCCTTGTATTCAGTGTGAATAAATAAAAAAATATATTTCCAATTAAGACAATGCTTCATAAATAACAGTAAAAACACTTTCAAAATGCCTTAAATTTATGAGCATCTTTACAAATTAGCAAGTAACTTTCAACTCACTTTTCTATTCAATTTTGTCTGCTGATTAGAGTGGGCATCAATATTATCTTAATAACTTTACAGGTGAGAAAATTTTAAAAAATGGATTAGCTATTAAAAGCCCTATCCATAATACAACTGTATTTTAGTTTTTATTGCTTCATTAAAAGTTTTTATTTGGCATGTCATATATGCCAGCCTGAAGACATAAAAATTCACTGTGAGCCCTAAAGTTGTAACAATGAATCCAGTTAAAATTCCCAATTCTGTAGATGGTGTCAAGAGCTCATCACCATATTAAAAATGACCAAATTATTAAATGTCTGAATTCATTGGATATTGGAAAAATTATGTATAAACATACATCTCAATGCAAATTGCTAGTTTGCTGTAATAAATTTCAGCACGTATTTAAAAATAAATATCAAATTTATATATTTCTTTCCTTTCAAAAAATCGATAATGCTTTAATATTGAACTGTCTAAAGATTTTAACCTGAATTTCAGAATAAAATTAATATTGTAGGATGTGAAAGAAAGCGATTTAATTTATTTTTTAGGTAATATAGAAAGTAACAGATTTCCTTATGTATATAATGAATACATAGTTTTGATTAATTTGCATCTAAGAAACTCCTCTTCCCCACCCCTCCACTTCTGCTCGTCCTACCCCACCTTCCCCACCTTCAGTATTCCCTTCCCAAGTTCACACCGTATGTGTTCTAACACCCTCACTACGCCCCTTCTTTAAAGCCTCATGTTTCCTCTTATCTGTGCTCATTCGAGTTTCTGTCCCCATTTCCTCCCACCCCACAAATACACATATACAAAATCTATCACTACAAGAGCTTTTTACAAATATATACAGATATAAAAAGAGTTTTAGTGGAGTTACCCTGTGATATAGCAACAGTATCCCTACTTGGTAGCACAAGCTAACAAAGACAGTCCACATTCAGAAATGGGTTAACACTTGGAGTTGCCCAGTGAGAGCGCTCCTAACATTACAAGCTTTACAGTAATTCTTGAATGCTGAAGTCACCATGTATTTGAGTCATAGAACGTTAGTATTACTTGTTAGCTTTCACAGTGCTAGAAGATGCTATGCATGAAATTAGTCATCAGTCTTATCCAGTTGTGAACTCTGTCAACTGCAATGACAGTCAGGGGCAAGATATGCCCACTGGAGCAATAGGAACAGAAATGTTAATGGGAATAACCAATTACTTTTTGTTTGTATTTAAGGCCCACATCACAAGAGAGAACCAATATCTGATAGCATTATTGGGGCCAAGAACCTGTGGCTAGCGAACTCATAGATTCTAAGGTGGAGTCTACTATCACTATAATAAATGGACATAGCATTAAACTGTCCCCTGAGTTGTTAACTCTCAACTAGAAATCAGTTAATAGAGACAATCAATAAAGTTGCAGAAATTAAAAAGTGGACACGATGCTTAGCTGGCATTAAATGGGAAAAGTTGGAGGAGGAAGAATCGATACTATTAGAATACATCCCACTTACTCCTCTCATTGTAGAAGAGAAAGCAGAAAGACCATGAGGACCAGAGTTAGTGAATGACTACAGCCCCACACAGTATTTTCTGGACACAATGAGGCAGCTACATATGTGAACTCACAGCACTTGAGAATATGAACAAGTCCTGTGCAAGTTCAAACTTGACAAGAATCCTAACTTGATGGGGAGAAATGGGCACCAAAGCCAGTCCTTAACTAGGAGTTGATAACTACAAGAAGAGAAACAGTCAGTTTTTTCTAAGTAAGGCCCCTGGTGGGTTACCAGTGCTCTATTGAGTAGCTTCAAATCAATGAGTTATGGGCAAAATAAATTGGGCCTGGTACCTTGCTCAGCCTAGATATAGTATGGAAGGCCATGGAGCTTCCTTAAAGCAATCTGCTAGACTTTGTTGACTCCCCATGGGAAGTCTTACCCTCTCTGGGGAGTGGATGGGAGGGTATAAGGGGGAGGTGGAGGGAGCAAGAGGAAGGGAGGGAGTGGGAACTGGGATTGGTATGTAAAATGAGAAAGGATAGGTTTCTTAAAAAAATAAAATAAAATGAAAAATACAAAGAAAGAAACAAAGAAAGAAAGAAAAGAAAAGCAGGATGCTAAGCTAGGTGGATATTAAATGGGTGTGAATTTAAGAAAAGTTGGGGGAAGAATGATAAATATGATTAGAATACTTTTATACAATTCTCCAAGAATTAAAATATTTTTAAATTATAAAAAAAAGAAAAATGAAAATGTTAAAAACTCAAAACTAAGACTCACATGTAAGAGAAAGTCTGCTGTCTGTATGGCTGAGGCTGGATTACCTCACAACATACTATCTTCTAGTTCCACCCACTTCCATAGAAATTTCATTTTTATAGCTTAAATAAAGTCACTATGTGGATAAATCACGTGTTTGTTATCTATTCGTATGTTAATAGATATCTAGGCTGATTCTGCTCCCTTGCCATTGTGAGGAAAGCAAGAATAAACAAGCATCTCTAGTGGGATGTAGTCTATTGAGAGTATATTCAGGAGTGGGAAAGCTGGGTCATAGGAAATATCTAATTTTAGTTGTGTGAGAACTTCCCCAGCAGTTTTTAAGTGGCCGTATCAGTTTACATTCCCACCAGCACTGGATAAGGACTCCTCCTTCCTCCTATTCACCAGCCTTCATTGTCCTTTCATCTCAAGGGCAGCCACGCTGGCAGGTGAGATGGACCTTTGAACTAGTTTGAGCATTTCTCAGGCTGCTAAATATTTGAACCCTTATTAAAATACTGATTTTGATTAGCATTTCTCAGGTTGCTAATATTCTGACCCTTATTAAAATACATTTTAACATTTGTGGGTTTTTTTCCTTTTGAGAACTATCTGTTCAGTTTAATCAGACCATTCTTTGGTGGACATATTTTTGTGTGTTTCTGTTTAATTTTTGTAATGCTATACCTATTTTAGAGAATAACCAATATCTGAAGTATAGTTGGAAAAGGTTTGTCTCCCTGTCTATAGGCTTTCTCTCTGTTCTACTAACAGTTTGGTTTCCTATGCAGAAGTCTTAAATCTACATAGTCCCATTAAATCTTGAGCCTATTTCCGGGGCTATTGTGGTTATTCAGAAAGGTTTTGCCCATCCCTGTGTCCTGAATTATTTTCTGTATGTTTTCCCCTAATTGTTTTAGCATGTTGGCTTTTAAAATAAAAGCTTGCTCCGTTCAAACTGAGGTAAGCACAGGGTGTGGGTCTTCTTCCATGCAGAAGCATTGACTGAGAGCAAAATCCCAGTATTGAGAATGCTGCTTCAGTCACTGGTCCTCTTTCACGAACACCTTCATCCTTGTTAGGACACATTCCTTTGCCAACTTTCCTCTCTCCCTAGTGTTTACACTTCTGTCTCACTGTGCCACCTCAGTTGTTCCATTTTTTTCTGCGATGTCAACCCATCTTCGCATGAGTTAACAACTCTATTGTCCTTTCTGAGAGTCTTCCACTGTTATCATAAGCCTTGTTTTCATATTTTCTACTAGACTATGGGGACATTTGCTAAACAACTATGATTTCAATGCCTGTGTTAGCATAGTCCCATGCAGTGTCTCCGAAAATGTATTACGATGCTGAATTGATTGAATGAGTTATTCAGTATGGTAGCTCAGTCGCTTCTCCACGGTAAATAAATAGTTTCTCAGTAGTTTCTAGGTATTCCTTGATATGTACAAAGCATAGAAACATAGAAAACATGTTTATTTCCTCTTTATAACTTAACTTTGTTTTGCCATTTTAAAAGCTAGAAAAGCAAGCATGTGCAGATTTTTGAACATCATTGTAGGAAATATAATTTCTAATCCTTTAATACTTTATAGGGAAAGATGATACCCATGAATAGATTTCTATTCCAGATCCAGTGTTCACTGGATTCTTCTGCTGCTGTCCTCATCATCTACAAAAGTTTGCAGCCTCTGAGGCTGGGGAGATGGTTCAGTTGGTAAAGTACCTGAGGTGCAAGCAACAGGACCAACATTTTATCTTTAGAACCTACATTAAAAAGCCCAGTTTGGTGGCACATGGCTGTGATCCCAGCTCTGGGGAGGAAGAGATGAGTGAATTTAAGAGCTCCCTGGCCAGCCAGCCACACCCAGTTGGAGAGTCTCAATCCTGTGAGAGACCCTGTCTCCAAAACCAACAGGAGCAGTGTCATAAGAATGATTCTAATGATATTTGAGGTTTGTTCTTAGCATCCACATACATGCAAACTTTCACACACACACACACATACACGGTGCGGTGGGGGGGGAAGGGAGGGAAGGAGAGAGAGAAGAGAGAGATATTGGATCATGAAACTAGAATTCTGAGATTCTTTTTGAACAGTGTTTGAGTAACTTCCAGTTATCAAAATAAGGATGGAGCAATGTAACATGCATCATAACTCATTCTAGAAATTTAATCAAGACTAAAGCAATAATCAGTTTTACTGTCTACTTGAGAAAAATAAAAATAAGTATTACAGGAGAAGGGAAGAAGTTAAATGTTAAGAAGGAAATTATTAGCTGAGCACTCAGCTCATGTGTCTAAAAAATTACATCGGGGCTACGTGTGGTAGCACATGCCTGTAATCCCAGACAGCACTCTGGAGGTAGAGGCAGGTGAATCTCTGAGACTGAGACCAGCCTGATCTTCATCATGGATTTCAAATCAGCTAGGATACATAATGAGACCTTGTCAAAAGAAAGGGAAAGAGAAGAAGAAAAAATAAGAAATCTGCCTCTTTTTTTTTTTTTTGATATCTTACTTAGCCTCATTGCAAGCAATATTGCCAGTTCGTATCTGTGAAATTTTCATTTTTCCTTCACTCAAGCATAGAAAAACTGGCACTTCCTCCCACTCTTATTAATAATTCTGCACAGTATGTCTGGCTGGTTTCTTCGGACCAGAGGGAGATATTAAGAGCCTGCTCTTTGCTCTCTTCATTTGTATGAAAGAATTGTAGGAATTTCATGACTAATCCTGATTTAAATATCTTCGTTTCCTTTAAAACTGACTCTAGAGATGCGCCCATATCTCTGCATCCTGTCTGTTTCTCCCACTGGATACTTAACAGGATATAGTTTCTAGTTTCCATGTGTCAGCTTCTGCATTTGTATAATGAACATAATTATAGGAACTCCTTAGATGGGGTGAGAATTTAATGAGATGAAGAATATCCGCGGGATCCTTTAATCCAACATATTCCACCCTCTCTCTCTCTTGAATCTGTTCCTTCTCTATTTTAAATCACCATATTCCTTGTAAATCGGGACAGGCTTTTTTGTTGTTGTTTTCGCAATGTTAATTCCACCATTCAGTTTCTGCCGCTGCTTCTCTTGTCGTCTACACAAGCCTGCAACTGTGTCAAGCACCGCTGTCCCTTCAGGGGACCCTCGTCCTCTTCAATGGAAGCAGACAAAGGAGGAAGTTATACACACCAGAAACCAGATTCGTCTTAAAAATAGGAGCTCTGCTTTCTTTCTGTTTTTGATCCTAGCCCAACGTACGTACTCACAGGCTCAGACAGCAGTGATGATTTTTAGCATACAGTTTTTAGCAGATTCTTTCAAAATTACATATAATCATGCCACTTTATGACTTAAATCTCCCTTTGACTTAGCCGATCATTTAAGGTAGGGAGACTTCAACTGACTCCCTCTATATAACATGTTTGCCCCCATCTCCCTGAGAATTCGGGGCAACAAGTCTTTCTGCCCAAATCATTCCTGGTAGTTGTGTCAGTAGAACAAGCCAATGACATACATCCCAAGTATTTCTGGCTTGACTGTCCTGTCTGTCTGTACCTTCTCTTCTTCCCAACTCATTCAGTGTCTTCTGTCTTCACCTCGCAGGAAATCCTTATTGAGTCAGTGGCTCAAGGGTTTTCATTATAAACTTACTCCTTATGCCCAGCATACATTTTATAGATCATTGGAAAAACTTTGTGAAAAGCCCCCACTTTCCAGTCATCTCTTCTGGTACTCTCCTCCTTCACACATCCCTAAACTTGATCCTTCAAGTTCCCATCCCCACATGCCCCCAGTCCTCCCAGGAGATGGCTCCTATTTCTCCTTCCCAGAGAGATCCATGCAGCCCCTTGTGCCCTCCTTGTTACCTAGCTTCTCTGGATCTGTGGTTATAATATGGTTATCCTTTACTTTACAGCTAATATCCACTTGTAAGCGAGTACATACTGTGTTTGTCTTTCTCGAGATGTTTTTTTTTTTCTATTTCCATTCATTTGCCTGTAAATTTCATGATATCATTGTTTTTAATAGCTGAGTAGTACTCCATTGTGCAAATATTCCACATTTCTTTGTCCATTCTTCAGTTGAGGAACATATAGGTTGTTTCCAGGTTCTGACTATTAAAAATGAAACTTGTGTTTTATGACTATTATTATTATTAAAATTTCCACCTCCTCCCCTCATCTGATTTCCCTCCCCCATCCCACCACTTCTCCTCCCCCTCCTCTCCAGTCCTAAGAGCAGTCAGGGTTCCCTCACATCATACTATCTTCTAATTCTACCCACCTTCATATAAATTTCATTTTTATAGATTAATAAAATGTCACTATGTAGATATGCCACGTTTTTGTTATCTATTCATATGTTAATCGATATCTAGGCTGATTCTGCTCCCTTGCCATTGTGAGGAAAGCAAGAATAAACAAGCATCTCTAGTGGGATGTAGTCTATTGAGAGTATATTCAGGAGTGGGAAAGCTGGGCTATAAGAAATATCTAATTTTAGTTGTGTGTGAACTTCCTCATCAGTTTTTAGATGGCTGTATCAGTTTACATTCCCACCAGCACTGGATAAGGATTTCTCCTTCCTCCTATTCACCAGCATTCATTGTCATTTCATCCTATTCCCCAAGGATGCTCAATCATATCACAAGGATACTTGCTCAGCTATGTTCACGGATAGAGACACAGACACACATTGGAGCACTGGATTGAGCTCCCAAGGTCCAAAAGAGGAGCAGAAGGAGGGAGAACAAGAGCAAGGAAGTCAGGACCATGAGGGGTGCACCCACCCACTGAGACATTGGGACTGATCTAATGGGAGCTCACCAAGGCCAGCTGAACTGGGACTGATGGAGCATGTGATCAAACTGGACTCTCTGAGCGTGGAGGACAATGAGTGCTGACTGAGAAGCCAAGGACAATGGCACTGGGTTTTGATCCTACTGCATGTACTGGCTTTGTGGGAGCCTAGTCTGTTTGGATGCTCACCTTCCTAGACCTGGATGGAGCAGGGAGGACCTTGGTCTTCACATAGGGCAGGGGATAGTGTGGGATTTTTCCATCTTCTTTATGTAGGCATTTAGTGCTATGAAATTTCCTATTAACACTGCTTTCATTGTGTCCTATAAACTTGGGTATGTTGTGTGGTCATTTTCATTGAATTTTAGGAAGTCTTTAATTTCTCCCTTTATTTCTTCCTTGACCCATTGATGATTCAGGTGAGCATTGTTTAATTTCCATGTATTAGTGGGCTTTCTGGAATTAGTGTTGCTGTTGAATTCTAGTTTTAAGCCATGGTGATCTGATAAGATAATGGAGTTATTCCAAATTTTTGTGTCTGTTGAAGTTTGTTTTGTTACCGAGTGTGTGGTCAGTTTTTGAGAAGGTTTCATGAGGTGCTGAGAAGAAGGTATGTTCTTTTATGTTTGGATGGAATATTCTATAGATGTCTATTAAGTCCATTTGAGTCATATCATCAAATGTATTTTCTGTGCTTTTGAGTTGAATTTCTCC
Organism: Microtus pennsylvanicus; assembly: GCF_037038515.1. Classification (NCBI taxonomy): domain Eukaryota; kingdom Metazoa; phylum Chordata; class Mammalia; order Rodentia; family Cricetidae; genus Microtus; species Microtus pennsylvanicus. The sequence continues at coordinate 29,968,723 of NC_134600.1, forward strand.
TTCTTGAATACTCATTATTCTTAGGTTTTGTCTTTTCATGGTATCCCAAATTTCTTGGATATTTTGTTTTAAGCTTTTGTTAGATTTAATGTTTGCTTTGACTGTCATGTTGCTCTTTGTGGTGTTACCTTTGTTCTTACCTTATCTACCCATCTTTTCTTCTAATTGATGTGGTTGGGGCTGTCTGTGACTCTGGGGATCAATTTTCCAGACACCAGTGGATCCAAGGCTCAGAGGGCTGAACTGTGCAGTCAGTGCCACAGTTCCAGTTACTCCATCGGTCACTCCATGTTTCTGGAGATCGCTCAGTGCTACCGGGGTTTGCTCTGCTCCCGTGGAGTTCAATGTCTCAGGTCTGCTCTGGCCTAGATTGCTGGCTCAGTTCTGCTCCTGTGGAGTTTGACTGTCCCAGGCCTGCTCCAGCCCTGGTTGCTGGCTCAATCCTGCTCCTGTGTAGTTTTTCTCTGAAATTGTTCTTATAGTTTTGGAAAATGCATATACATTATGATAGGAAATTAAACAGAAAAGGAATCTGACTTAAGTCAAGAAATCCTAACACTAAAATTATCAACAAAATGTATGAAATTATATTCTCAGTATCTTTAAATCTCTGATTATAATATACATAATATGATGTGAGTATTATAAAATTATATATATATATATAAAATTTAGTTAGCATCTGGCTCTTTATGCAACTATTGTTCACAAATTTTGTATGTGTGGAAATGTGCATTTTATACTCCTAAAGAAAGAAGCAGAGCGGCCTTGCTTGAGTGCACAGCAATGCAGCACTGCAGATGTGCACACACATGAGAGCGGTGGGGACATAGGCATGACCTCCGATCTGCTTGGACCTGGGACCTTAGAACTTCAGTTCCCCTTAGTCTACTGGGTTTTATTATTGATCCCTATCCTTTCCATTTATTTAGCCATGTTACTGTAACTTAGCAAAGCATCTGTTTCTCATTATGCAGTCTTACATATGCATGCATGTCTATTTTGCATTGCATTTTTATATAATTTACTTTCTATATATGAACAAATGAGAAAGAACACATTTTTCAATTTTGGTTATGAGTTATTCCTTTTTAGCTGTCATAAAAAGTCCAGAAATATGATGGAAACTCTATATTCTAATTTTTAAAAAATTAGTAATAAGTGGACTTTAAACATATTTCTCATTCATTTTTAAGAGAGGTAGAGTAAGAATAAAAATCTCATTTTGAAACGGTGTTTTGTGTGTCCCATGCTGATTTTTAATTCATTATTTAGCATAAACAGTGCTTGAATTCTGGTCCTCTTGCTATCAGCTCTTGAGTGCTAAGATGACAGACTTACAATAGCATGCCTAGTTCAATTTGCATTCTTGTAAATGGTAATCACATGATCAAATATTGCTAGCATCTTAATTTTATGGTCTGGACAACTGATTGTATAATCTAGAAAATGTATGTCATATAATCTTTCAATTGTATTTTTTCTCTTTTACAATTAACAAAAACACTACATTCATAGTAAAAGTAACAATTTTAGAATGTCAAATTACATTTAAGAATACAGGGTCCTGAGATACATAAAATATTATGTAGCTAAGATAGTAGGAAGTACTGATAGAGATTGCAAGTCTCAGAAAACATTGTTCCCAGACTTTCGGATCAATTAATAAAAGAAAGCTTATTTCTAGAGCTGAAGAGATGGCTCAGTGCTTATGAACACTTGCTGCTCTTCTTGAGAACCTGAGTTCAGGATCCAGCACCCATATCAAGCAGCTCACATCTGGCAGTAACTCCAACTCTGAGGATTCAATGACCTTTTGACCTCTGCTGGCCTCCTTGGGCAACTGCACTCACATGTGCACATGATGCACCCCCCCCACACACACACACAATACTTAATATGTGAAAATATTCAAAAAGTGTGATTTAGAAATAGATTACTATGATTATAATTATTTTTCCTAAATAATATTTGATATGTTATGAACATCTACAAGCCATCAAAAATGTTAACTTATCGCTTAGTATTGCTTAACTCTTTTATTGTTTAACTGAAAGTTGCACAAGGCTCAGAATGATGTTTTAGTCACTACTCTGTCAGTGGAGATAAGGCTATCACCGTCTCTGGTTCAGTGATTCTCTTGAAGGAAAGAATGTTAGTTTCCAAACAAGTTCAATTGGTTTTTTAATGAAAATCAATACTAAATTTTATTTACATGATTTCTCAGAGACAAATATGTATGCTTGTGAATGTAATTTTGAGCATCATTTAAATTTATAGGTAAATCTTCAGCCTACTTCAGGTCTCATATTCAGCCTTTAAAGAAGACACTTAGAATAACAAACAGTCAGCCCTGAATTCTGAGATTTAACTTGATATTATTGTTGCTATAGTTACAGCTGAAATCTTACATAAAACAAATTACTTATTGATGGGAAATGCTGAGCAGCTCTGCAGAATCCCTTTTCTGTTTCTTTTTTTTTTATTGCTTTCATTTCCTAGTCCCCTCTTAAGATTAATGGATTTTCGTATTATTGTTCTGTTTTGAACAAGCTTTGATGACTTGATGTTAAAGTAAATACATTTTACTAACATATTCTAGCTGACAGTTGAATGTGCTTGAATATACTGTGATCATCATAGTTATTTTTACATGCTTCTTCCTTATTAGAATTTTCCCTATCTGGAGATACATTTTTATATTCTAATAAGTGATAATAAAGAAGGAAATAAGAATGTGATTATTTTTATAATATGAAGGTTTCTGGCTTTGTTATCTTTAATCATAGCATAGATGAAAATCTTTTCTTGTAGGTTGTTCCATTAAAGGATACTAACAAGAGTATCCTCAAAATAAAACATTAAAATCTGCAAAATGTATAAAAAAATTGTCTTAGTTAAGGTTTTTATTGTTGTGAAGAGACACCACGACCACTGCAACTCTAATAAAAAAAAACATTTAATTGGGGTGGTTTACAGGTTCCAAGGTTTATTGCATCATCAGGGTGGGACATGGGAGAGTGCAGGCAGACATGGTGCTGAAGAAGTAGCCAAGAGTACTGCATCTTACAGACAACAGGAAGTGATCTAAAACACTTGGCGGTATCTTGAATGTAGGAGACCTCAGTTCCACCAAGAAAGTCAGACCGCCTAATAGTGCCAGTCCCTTTGGGGACATTTCCCTTCAAACTACCAGCTACCACTCACTGACCACCCCCAAAGACTTTCAGCCATATTATGGTTCAAAACTGCATTTAGTTCCACTTCAGAAGTCCTCATAATATATAACAGTCTGTAACTTGTTGCAAAGTCCAAAATCTCTTCTGAGACTTATAGCAGTCTCTTAACTATAAATTCCTCTATAAAAGCAAAAGCAAAAATAAAATCACAGATTTCCAACATATAATGACACAAAATATACATTACCATTTCAAAATGTATGGAAGGGAGCATAGTGAGGAAATACTGAACCAAAATAAGACCAAAAAGCAGCTGGGCAAACTCCAAACCCTGAATTCCCATGTCTGATGTCAAAATGCTCTTCAGATCTCCAACTCCTTTCAGCTTTGTTGACAACATACTTCTTTCTCTTTGGCTGGTTCCATTCCCCGCTAGCAGCTTTCCTTGGCGGCAATTCTATGACTCTGGCATTGCCAACATCTTGGGGTTCTCTAGGCAATCCATGCTTAGGTTCACAGCTTTAGCAGTGGCCTCTCTCCATTCAAGAATGCCGCTGACACATTCCTGACCTCAGGGGCTTTTCTTAGTCTCTCTCTTAAGAGAAACGAACAAACCAAGAGTCAAATTTGTATCAGCAAACAACTACTGAGGATGGGGCCTGCCCCACAGTGTGGTTGATACACACAGTGTCACCCCTTTGAAGTAACTTCTCCCCATGTTTATCCATCATGAACACCTTCTTGGGCAGGGTTAGGAATTTATACTTACTTCCTCTCTTCTATGCTAGGATTTTTCTGGCTTGAGTTGCAGGTCTTGTGATTGTTTTCATAGTCTATGTAAATTCCTAGGTGTATCTGCCCTGTTGTGTCTTGAAAATGCTGTCTCCTTGAGGCCATCCATCCCTATGGCTCTTACAGTCTTTCCACACCTTCTTCTCTACAGATCTCTGAGCCCTGGCTTCAGAAGTGTGATATGGATACCATATATAGGACCGGGCATTTCAAAGTCCTTATTCTCTGCACATTGTCCATTTGTGGCTTTCAGTGTTAGTTACTATACGAAGAAGCTTCTCTGATGAGGGTGGAGAAGTGCATATAGAAGTTCTCCATAGGCATAGCAATATGCCATCAAGAGACAGTTTCTTGTATGTTGTCTTAGCATAATAATAATAATAATAGAGTTCCCCCTAGAACTCATGACTTAGCTAGCCTCAGGATCTCAGCCTTGCTGAGTGTCTGATATAGAATTCAACTTGTGGAGTGTGACAAATCCAACCAAATGTTCCCACCACGTTTGTTCTGCATTTGCACCGATTCATCTTGCAGACAGGGGGCTCTTGCAGGTTTCAGGGTTTGTAGCTGCGTGTTATCTCTGAGAGCTGTTCTACCAAGTGTTCACCCGGGATACTGTGGTATAGCCACTACCGCTTCATAAGTTTACCAAACATGCAATAAACTGGAGAAATGAAGTGTTTTATTTGCCATAACAGCTTAAATGGATTCACTAAAGTTGAGCTTCTTACCTAAATTTCAAGAAGGTATGAGAATATTGAGTATACCAAAGTTCTTCGGTTTCTCAACAGATTTCTCCCTTTAAAAACAGCCATGTGTTCTCTGGTACTTACCATATACCCAATGTATGACAACTAAGTAAGAATAATTTCACAAAAAAAAAATAAATCAGAATTTTATAGTGGACAAAATGCTTGAAACCTGTATTCCTGTTAGATTAAAAGTCCCCAGCTTATCCACACTGGGACATGTCCTGATGAGAATGCTTCATACACACCTGTGCTTGTGATTTTTAGACTCCTTATATCAAAACAGCCCTGTGAGACTGCTATTTTTGTCTGTTTTGGGGGTTTTTTTTTGAAACATCAAGTTCAAAATATGAATAATGATGGTATCTTCAGATGGGCTTCAATTAAGTAATGACTTCTGAGCCGCAGCACAGATCAAGACCGGTGCTCTGGAGGTTTTCTCTTTTACTCAGCCCTGTCTGACAAGTGACCAAGTCACTTTCTTTCCCATGACTCGTGAAGCAGATTGTTACATAACACTGTAGTTCACACCAGAGATGCTTTCGCGGGAATTTAAGAAAGGATTGATATTGAGGGGCCATACACACCAACAGCAAAGGCGTCCACATGCATCCTACTGTTTTAAGTCAGGGCTTTCTGAAAGGAAGGGTTGTCTTTTTATCTTTGTACTTTAGAGGAGAAACTAAGGATCTATAACCCCTAACAGATTACAAAATAGTCAAATAGATTAAGCACCATTTATAACGTCTATAAAGAATAGAAAAATAAAAAGGGGGAACAAATGAGACTTTTCTCTGATAGTATTCCACTGAATCACTGCAGTAAGTGATTTTTCTGCAAGGGATTTAAGCCGAGCACCTGGAGAGAGCATCCAGGATGAAAAGCAATTTGAAACTGAATTTATCCAGAGACAATGACACATAAGACAGCAGGCAGACTTATTTATAGGACCCTCCCACCTTGTTCCTTGCATAACAAATACACATTATATGCTAATGATTAGAAAGAAGCAACATGTACAGCCTTTGTCTTTTATATGAAAATACATATAATGGAAGACAAAATACAAAACACAAAAGTCAAGGATAATGTCTGCCCCGAACCTTGCATCTGCCTCCCGTGTGATTGTTTTGCCTTGTGCTCTTTTCAGAAAGTAGTTTTCATGACTTAGATTGCAAAAACAGTGAGCTGGATGGTTCTCAAAGTGGTGGGTCCTCTTTTCTTCTCTTGGTGCTCTGCTAAAATAGCCCTCAAGGAAACTGTAGTTGATCAGGGGATCTGCTGAAGAGTGTTCCAGTCTCCTGGCCCTTGAGAAGCAGTCCCAGAAGGAGGCATTTCAGTCAGAAAAACAAAATACTTTAAAAAAAAAAACAAACATGGCAAACAATTTGATCTATGACTCTATTCTGCTTAACTGGTGAATAATGTAACTAGTATTAAAAATGAAATCATTTTATTAATTAGAACGAAGATAGAGAATTACACATGAGTGACTCTGGAAAAGTCCATGCAACTTGGTGGGAATTTATTTGGTTGATACCAAGAGATAAAGAGTTGCTAAACTAAATTCAAATAATGTTTTTTTTAGTTTTAAACATATTATGTAATGTAATTGTATTTAAGCAAATTTATGATGGAAATGCTAAGTTTTAAGATACCTGGCTTAAAATAATATTTCTTTCAAATTTACAGGTTTCTTTCCTGTGCCAAACTCTAAATAAGTGTTTCTCTGGGTCCTCCTAAAGTTCATTCTTCTGCCCCTTGCTTTTTCCAAGTGGTGGTGGACATAGAAATTGGTAGTCGTTATAGATTTTGCCCATGTTTATATTTTAAATAATCTTCTTTACATTTTTTCCATGATGCTTTTTATGATTTAGAACGGAATAACTTTCCCTGGGCCTATCAACAATCAACCGAATAACTAGACATTTTCAGTTTTCATTTTGACTAATGCGCTGAAAGTCTGCTGTAATCCTAATCTGTTCATTGCTGTTCATTTTACAGATTCAAGAATGGCTTTGTTTAAATTGCCAGACGCAGAGAGCAATTTCAGGACAACTTGGAGATACAGGCAAAATGCCTCCTGTATCGTCAGGACCCAAGGCATCTCCTGTGCCTGTCCCTGCCGAACCACCGTCTCAGAAAACAGCGAGGGCCCCTGTAAAAGATAAAAAGAAGGAAACAGAAGTCAAAACTGAAACTGAAAAACTTATTCCAGAAAAAGAGACACCACTAATTGAGAAAACCCTTGCAACGGTCACCATAGATCAAAAACCAGAAGAGAGTAAAGTAGAGAAAGGCAAAATTTCGGCCTGGAAAGAAAAGAAATCACCCTCTGAAGAGGAAAAACCACTCCCCGAAGATAAAACGAGAAAGAAGCCACTTGACGAGAAGTCGGCACCTGCTGAAGAAAAACCACCCCTTGAAGGAAAGAAGCCAACCCCGGGAGATGAGGAATTACCCCCAGAAGTAAAGCCACTGGCCTTGGAGGGGGGAGAGAAACCTGAAATACTTAAAGCTCAAGCACAAATTCCTGAAGAGCCCACAGCAGGGGTGGCCGCCAAGGCAGTGGCAGGAGAGGGGCAGCCCGAGGCCAGGACTGAAGATCTGCCCAGGGACACACCTCAGACTTTGCCCAAGGAAGGAGGGAGGGAAAGCGGTGCGGAGAAACCGCCACCGGCGGAAGGCAGCGCCAAGTCTGACCTGGTGGGGCCTGGCAAAGACAAACCGGTAAGTTGTCTTTCCTACCATCGTAGCTTTGCGTGCGCGCAGTTCTCTAGGTTTGCTTAGGGCCTCAGCCGGTCACAGATAGGATGGATGTGAAAACCTTTAAACCGTGGATTACGTTTCAGAGAACTCTACTTTTTTTTTTTTTTTGGCACTTAAGTGAAAAGCAATGGCGTTTTGCCTTAGTCAACTTCCATAAAGCATAGAGACAAAATTCTCTAAATCATAGAGAACAATGAAAAGATTTCCTATAGCTCCATGTTAGTGTTTTAATTACACAATGGGAGTATAAGTCAGTTTTTCTCTGTACCTAAAATAATCTATTAAGATTTTGTAAGAGGCAAGTTGTTGTTTCTGTTGTTGCTTCGTTTTGATTTCCTTTTTGATAGATTTCTAATCTGCGGTCAGCCACAAAATTCATGGTTAAAAAAAAAGTTCATGGTTAAAATCCAGAGGGAAAGTAAATTTACATATTCTTAGTTATTCTAGATTTTTCTCATGATTTAGTGTCATTTTCTAATATGGAGGATTGGTTATTATCTGCATATAGTATAGAGTACTACGTACTTTGTATACTGTTCCTTTAGTTAAAAGTTTCAAGAATGACCCGTTTTAAGTAATATTTGCATAAGCAATTCTGCCATTTTAAAGGAACTCTGTTCTTTCAAAGTATATTCATTTTAATTAAAAGCCAATTTTATTATGTATATATGTGTGTGTATACATACATAAGAATTAAAATATAAGCTACTTAGAGGTCCACAAAATATCTTCTACCTAATTAAATAATTTAATTCATAGAGGACACTGATGATTCACAGAAAAATTACCTATTGTACATCTATTATAACCACAAGCAGAAATTACAATTGCCTAATTAGTTTGGGGGTCTGCTATTTTGTGTTCACCATGACACATGGCTGCTGACCCATCTCCACCATTTTCTTTCTCATTCTGATCATTTTTTGTGGGTCCCGCATTTGCCATTTTTTATCTTATTTTTCTTTGCCAGTCTCCAATTTTCCCCCTGGAGTTTCCTTCTTTTCTATACAGAGAAGTCACATGATTAACCCTTAAAATCACATGTGCATATGCGTCTCTAGTTTTGAGTTTCAGAACTGTGTTTTCGTGTATTTAAGTAGACAGTTTCCCTTTAGACCTCACTGTAAATTCAAGCTCAACATGTTTGACTAATTACTCATTTTTCTTTAGAACCCACCTCTCCTTTTGGCTTTCTGTAACGTGACACCATCATTTACTTGCCTCTTGTCTTGCAGACACTAATCTGAGGCCAGCTAGGTTTCACTTTCTAGGGACTTGGTCCTCCATACCATTACTGATCATGAGGACATCTCTACGTGATGCTTCCCTTGAGCTCCAGAGTTTGTTATTCTCATAATGGTTATAAATGCAGACTCCATCGGTTTTCCTGGCACATTTTGCTTACTCCTTGTGGGATCTCATTTAATCATTGTTTTACCTCGGTTTGCTGCTAGACAAATGCCTTAGCCATACAGGAAGGGTCAGTTCCCTAGTGATACACTTGTGAGTTCTTTGCATTGTAAGTTTTATTAGCACATGACCTGTGTGTGTGTATGTGTGTGTTTGTGTGTGTGTTATTGTTTTATCTGCCACTAGCCTACTATAGGAAAGGGTTTGGCTGACACAATATAAGTCATATTTCTTCTTTGTCAAACAATAAGTTTTAAATCGACAGTGAACAAATGAAGTGATTGCTTCACTATACTTTCTCTTACAGCAGAACTTCCAGTTTTACTTGAGGGTTTTGTAAACCGTGTTAACAAGCAACAGGAAATTAAAGAACACCAGTACTATCGGTCTATTTCCAAAATCAAACTAAAACTTTCTGTCTTGCATTTAAATGCTATCATAAACATTCTAATGTTTTGTTTTCCCACCTTGAGACATTTGCATAGTGGTCAGGCTGCCCGTACCCACAGTGTGTAGTCCTGGCTAAACAGATTAGCTAGGGTTTTTCACCCTGTGATATCTGTCTGCAATATAACTCCCCTGCAAGGCTCACCACCCTCTACCAGTGAGAAATCAAAACCACAAACACTTCAATGTGATTCTTATTTTCAATGTGTTTCTCCCCTCTGTAGCTGTCTGGACTTCTCTGTGTGTCTCTGCAATGTCAACACCGAAACCCCACCTGAGTTGCTGTCCTTTGGATGCCATCCCCTCCCCCCACGACTGAAAGTCAACCTCCCCTGCTGCAGAGCTCCCTATATTGACTCCTTTTTATATTGCCATTTAAAAATCCAAGGAATCCTCCTCATTTGCCTCTTACCACATTCAAGGTTCTTTTTATAAATCCCATTTCCTTCTATCTAACCTACACAAATATTGATAATGTAACCATCATGGTGGTTGTTTTAAAAAATAGGGAAATTGGATTTTATACTCCAAATACAAGTATACTTGGAGGAAAATAGCAGAATGAGGATTTTAGTGCGGTTCTGATTATAAAGCCTCGATTCACAGCCCCTACCTGTGAGGACTTTTCTCCTGTGACACTTCTGACTTAAGTTCTTTCCTTAGTATCCATTTCTCTTTCTAACTTTTGGCACACTCTTTTGGGCGATTTTCACAGCTTGTATATCTGCACTATTTTATATTCATTTATCAATTTGTAAGTTGTTTTAATATTGTGTTGTTTTTATTTCTTCATTGCTACATCATTCAGTTTCTTTATTCAAATTTCCAAACTGTGTTTATTAAGCAAAATTAAATGAATATATATTAAAATGAGAATCTACTTAAATATGATATATATTTAAAAATATACCTCTTTAAACTTTTCAGTTTCATATTTTTAAGTCATGTCACTATAATATTCTGTATTTTCACCTATATATCCACGCAGGAAACTTTCCGTCTTTGTTCCATATTCTCTACTGAGAACTGCTATCCTCCAGAAGGAAACTAGGGTTAGCGTAGATTTTAATGTGGGCTTTGATTTCTGTTAAAGTAGCTGAAGGGCCAACAGTCAAGCTATCTCTCAGCATAGAATGCAGTGCCTGCCTTGTTTGCGATTGGAGCGCTTTAGTTACTCATATTTCTGTCCGAGTTGATTGGGGGAGGGGGAGGGAAATGGGAGGTGGTGGCGGGGAAGAGACAGAAATCTTAAATAAATAAATAAATAAATAAATAAATAAATAAATAAATAAAAGTTACTCCTATTTGCCCTCCATCCTAACATAAACTTTCTATACAGGATTGAAGCTAGGCCCTGTGCTTGATCAGCTCATTTAAAATAAAGTCTAGAAAAACCAACCAAGCACTTACAGTTATTTGTCTTTGCACATTTTTATACGAATCCTAGAACTCAATTCCTAACGCTTCTATCTTCAGAAACTTTTGTTCTTCTCCAGTGTGGAGTGCCTCTGGCTTCAAGTCAAGTCTTGAGGAAAGAGCACAGACACGCTCGAAAGAACATATGTATTTTTGTGCATTTTCTCCCACGAGGCTCCCCACAAGGTCCAGTACAGTCAAGAGTTTTAGATGGCGCTGACTCGTGACTGCTTTCTCTCTGACGTGTCTGCTGTCCAGTAATGGCTATGGGAGGCTCTCGGGAAAGGGGATGCTCCAATCCCTACTATTTGTTAGTCCATTTAAAAACTGAAGCTTAGCCCCTGAAATTTTTGAGTGGTTTTTTTCAATACATAGATTAGCAAAGCTCAAGTAACTAAAACTCTATGCATGGAAATCATGCCGTATGCTATAGGGCAGTGTGATGGACTGCACGCTGCTCACTAGGAACAGACAGACAGCGTTCTCTTTAGGGGAATGAAAGTAACACTGCGATGTTAAAGCTGAGCCTGCAGCCTTACTGACTTTATCAAAGGTGATAAAACTTGCATACGGAAGTAATTTAACTGAAATGGTATTCTCATTTTAGAATTTCGGAAGTGATTCTATACAGTATTACGTGTTAAAAGTGAAACAGAAAATACAGATATCAATTTCCTGATGGTTCAAATGAAAAGGAGTGAATTTTTAAAAGTCCATAACAGTTTACATTTTAGATATTTTATAACATTATATATGTGTGTGTTCTACGTTATTCAAAAGTATGTTTGTTATAGTCTTATATATAAATATTAATTCACTAAATAGATTAATACTTTTCTTGAAATAAGTATACTGTTACAAATTTTTGAAGCACATGAGAAAAAGTCTCCAATCTTTTAGTCTGATGTAATGAGAAATTGGTGGTAAAATGGCCCACATTATGTTGCCTTCACATGAATCTTTTGACCATATTCTAGTCTGTGGTACTTCAAACACCCACTTTAAAGTTCAATAATTAGAGAAAACAGGATACGTCTTACAGACTGTAATCTACATCTAATTTCCCCTTGTTTATAAGTGTTATTAATGAAGCAGTGTCAAGGACCAGTTAGCTACAAGAAAGACAAATGGTTGCCAAGTCCTGATATGTCCAATTCCTTTTTAAAATGATTAATAGCAGTAATAAAGATTAATTTGTAGGTGCCTTTAATCATTGAAGCAAAGAACCTGATCACTGGGTGATCTGATGTTTCACAGCTAAACTATGTAGTTAATTAGAACACATTATTATGTGAGGTTATATAGACCTAAATCTAGTTAATGGGGTAAAAATGAACATTCCAAAGTGTACCCTGGTGAGCACGACTCTCCTTTGAACCTTCCAGTGAGGGGCATTAGAAACAACTAATTGATTCTCCATCGGTCACTCCTAGCATATTATCTACAGAATGAGCCTTTGCACACTTGCTACCGTTTAATACACAATAGAGAGAACAGCACAGAAGCAGCCTCACCAGACTTGGTGAGGGAAGCCCGTGAAGCGCGTGGGGCAGACAGGACCAGAAGGTCTGAGAAGGAAGAACATAGTGCAAAGGAGTGCAAGATGCGTAGGCACACGGGAAAGCCATACACCGGCAGGAGCAGAGAAAGGATTTTAATGTTTTGTGTTAGCACTTCATGAATTCCCTTTTGCTTTTCTTTGTTATGTTCTATGTAGTCTTAACCTTTTCTTTTATAAAGATGTCAGGGCGGACTTCAAAAATCTGTATTATAAACTATCAAAATTAACTTACGGAAGATCATATTTTGGCTGATTTTCCTCCATAACCGTGGTGTTTGCTGTGGATGATGGGAGGCAGCATTAACTAATGAAGTCATCCACTGAGACTCTCTTGTGCTTCCCATCCCTGCTCTGTGTCATCTTGTGGGACGCGGTGAGGTCGCGCTGTCCACTCAGGAAGACCGTGTATTAGCGGACTGCTCTGATGGCAGCCTGTTTGTTTTGTCTCCGTTGTTCTATAAGGAGAGAGAGGAAGAAGATGTGTGGGTGGAGAGGAGGCAGGAGGGACCTGGGAGGATTCCGAGTCAGAATTACTGTTGCTGTGTGATGAAACACCATGACCTAGAAACTTGGGGAGGGAAGGGTTTATTTCAGCTTACACTTCTAAGAACATTATCACTAAGGGAAGTCAGGACAGGAACTCACACAGGGCAGGAACCTAGAAGCAGGGGCTGATGCAGAGGCCATGGAGGGATCTGCTTACTGGTTTGCTTCCCCACGGCTTGCTCAGCCCAGGACCACTAGCTTAGGGATGGCACCACCCACAATGGGCTGGCCTTCCCCCATCAATCACGAGTAAAGCCTTACAGCTGGGTCTTATGGAGGCATTTCCTCAGTTGAGGCTCCCTCCTTTCAGATAACTCAAGCTTGTGTCAAGTTGAAATAAAGCTATTCAGCACAGAGGAGTTGGAAGAGGAAAATCCATAATCAAATATTTATGGAAAACTTTTCAATTAAAGAAAAAACACAACACACACAGGAGAGGAAAAGGGGGAGGGAGAAAGAAAGATTGCTTGCTGTATGATCATGACAAGAATCCATGTTCAGACTGCAGCACCCATGTAAGAAATAAGTGTGGCCTTGTACACCTGTAACATCAGTCCTGGGGTAGGGACTTGGGACAGGACAGACAGGGACAGGAAGATTTCTTGGGCTCACTGGTCATCTAGCATAGCCAAAAACAGCAAGCTCCAGGTCCAGTGAATGATCCTGTCTTAAGGGAACTAGACAAAGAATGATAGAACACCCAATGTTCTCCTCTGCCGTCCAAGCATGGCCAGACAAGAGACACATACACGCATGAGAGAAAGAGACAGAGACTGACCTTTGCTTTTAACCATTTGAACTCCATCACAAAATAAATGTACTGATACAGAGAATGTACTTGAAGGAAAGTGAAATTAAAATGTAAAGGGGCCTCGTGAAATTAATGAAAGAAAATCAAGCGAAATTGAGAATGAATATGTAATTTAAATTTAGTTTAAACGAAAACTAACCTAAGTTAGTGAATATCAACTGTTCTCAATTTTGTTCTCATACAAAGATTTTTTTTTTTTTGAAAATACCATCTTATGCCAGGTGGTGGTGGAAAACACATATAACCTCAGCACTCCAGAGGCAGAGGCAGAGGCAGAGGCAGAGGCAGAGGCAGAGGCAGGCAGGTCTTGGTGAGTTCGAGGCCAGCCTGGGGTATAAAGCAAGTTCCAGAATGGGTTCCAAAGCTACACAAAAAAACCCTGTGTCAGAAAACAACAACAACAATGATACCAAACAAACAAAAACTATCATCACATAGCTGGATTTTTCCATATTTATTCCTCAATTATTGATGGTTATTTAATAATAATGGTGAAGCCACGTGATTAGTTCAACTCTAATACATTTGCCTGTGATTTTTTTTTCCCCTCCACTAGGAAAAGGAAGAAGACAAGTCCGACACCTCCAGTTCTCAGCAGCCCAAGAGCCCACAAGGTCTGAGTGACACGGGCTACTCTTCTGATGGAATATCAGGTTCTCTTGGTGAAATCCCAAGTCTTATACCAAGCGATGACAAAGATTTGCTCAAAGGACTCAAAAAGGACTCTTTCTCACAAGAAAGCAGCCCTTCCAGCCCCTCGGACCTAGCGAAGCTGGAAAGCACAGTACTATCCATATTGGAAGCTCAGGCGAGTACACTGGGTGATAAATCAGAAAAGAAAGCACAGCCCCAGAAGGTTTCTCCTGAGCAGCCTCAGGACCAACAAAAGCCTCAGATCCAGTCTGAAATGCTGGATATTACTATTTCGGAAGAAGAGGTCAAAGAGGGCCAAGAAAAGAAAGAAAGTTCCAAAAGGGATAGCCAACAAGGCTTTCCTTCCAGGAAGGACCATAAAGAAAAGCCTGAGCTGGTTGATGACCTGAGTCCAAGAAGAGCATCCTATGATTCCGTGGAAGACAGCAGCGAAAGTGAAAACTCCCCTGTTGTACGTCGAAAGCGGAGAACCAGTGTTGGCTCCTCAAGCAGCGATGAGTATAAACAGGAAGACAGTCAAGGTTCTGGGGAAGAAGAGGACTTCATTCGAAAACAGATTCTCGAAATGAGTGCGGATGAGGATGCTTCTGGCTCTGAAGACGATGAGTTCATCAGGAGTCAGCTCAAAGAGATTGGCGGTCTTCCTGAGAGCCAGAAAAGGGAAGAAGCCAAAGTCAAAGGGAAAAGCACAGTGGGGAAGCACAGACGACTGACTCGCAAGAGTACCACTAGCTTTGATGATGACGCAGGGAGACGTCATTCCTGGCATGACGAGGACGACGAAACATTTGATGACAGTCCTGAGCTCAAATTCCGAGAAACTAAAAGTCAAGAGAGCGAAGAACTCGTCGTTGCTGGAGGCGGAGGGTTACGTCGTTTTAAGACGATCGAACTCAACAGCACGACAGCAGAAAAATACTCCGCGGAATCCTCTCAGAAAAAAACAACTTTGTATTTTGACGAAGAGCCAGAATTAGAAATGGAAAGCCTGACAGACTCACCTGAGGACAGATCTAGGGGAGAGGGGTCCTCTAGTCTCCATGCATCCAGCTTCACTCCTGGCACGTCCCCTACATCGGTGTCGTCACTTGATGAGGACAGCGACAGCAGCCCCAGCCACAAGAAAGGGGAAAGCAAACAGCAGCGCAAAGCGCGGCACCGAACACATGGCCCTCTCTTGCCCACCATCGAAGATTCTTCAGAGGAAGAAGAATTGAGAGAGGAAGAAGAATTGCTCAAAGAGCAAGAGAAGCAGAGGGAATTAGAGCAGCAACAAAGGAAGAGTTCTAGTAAGAAATCAAAGAAAGACAAAGATGAACTTCGAGCTCAGAGAAGGAGAGAAAGACCCAAGACGCCACCCAGTAATCTCTCTCCCATCGAGGATGCATCTCCCACAGAAGAACTGCGCCAGGCGGCAGAAATGGAGGAGCTCCATAGGTCCTCATGTTCTGAATACTCACCTAGCATAGAATCCGACCCAGAAGGATTTGAAATAAGCCCTGAGAAAATAATAGAAGTTCAGAAAGTTTATAAATTGCCAACAGCTGTGTCTTTGTACTCACCCACAGATGAGCAATCTGTGATGCAGAAAGAAGGTGTTCAGAAGGCCCTGAGGAGTGCCGAGGAGATGTATGAAGAAATGATGCATAAAACCCACAAATACAAGTCATTCCCAGCTGCAAATGAGCGAGACGAAGTGTTTGAAAAAGAGCCGCTGTATGGGGGCATGTTAATAGAGGACTACATTTATGAATCTTTAGTAGAGGACACATACAATGGATCTGTAGATGGCAGCCTGCTCACCAGGCAAGAAGAACAAAATGGATTTCTGCAGCAGAGAGGGAGAGAGCAAAAGATAAGACTCCCCGAACAGATTTATGATGATCCTATGCAGAAAATTACAGACCTCCAGAAAGAGTTTTATGAGTTAGAAAGCTTACATTCCATTGTGCCTCAAGAAGACATAGTTTCAAGCTCGTATATCATTCCAGAAAGCCACGAGATAGTGGACCTGGGCACCATGGTTACTTCTACCAGTGAGGAAAAGAAATTATTAGATGCTGACGCTGCCTATGAAGAACTTATGAGGCGGCAACAGATGCAGGTAACAGATGGATCCAGTCCTCTGCAGACCACCATCGGGGATGACATGACAGAGTCCACTATAGATTTTGACAGGGTGCAAGATGCATCTTTGACATCAAGCATCCTTTCTGGAGCATCTCTTACAGACTCAACCAGCAGCGCCACTCTCTCTATCCCAGATGTTAAGATAACCCAACATTTTTCAACAGAAGAACTTGAAGATGAATATGTAACTGATTATACCAGAGAAATTCAAGAAATAATTGCCCATGAGTCACTGATATTGACCTACTCCGAGCCTTCAGAAAGTGCTGCGTCTGTCCCCCCGTCTGACACACCTTCTCTTACGTCATCGATTTCTTCCGTCTGCACCACCGACAGCTCCTCACCCGTCGCTCCCCTGGACAGCGTAACCGCTGCTTATACAGAGCCAGCGGGAGGATTAACTAAATTTGAAGACTCTGAGGAGATTTCTTCCTCGACTTATTTTCCAGGCAGTGTCATAGACTACCCAGAAGACATAGGCGTGTCCTTAGATCGGACCATCATGCCTGAAAGTAGAATTGATGGAGAGCATGCTGGAATTTCCTTCTCTAGTATGGCCCCTTCTGTCACAGAAACTGTAGGACCTAAAGCTGACAGGCCACACGCTGACACTGTGTCCACGGACTTACCTACATCTGAAAAAGATACCATAAAAGGCAAGACAGAAACTGGGGATGGAATTATTCTAGAGGTTTTGGATGCTTACAAAGACAAAAGGGAAGAGTCCGAGGCTGAATTCTCAAAAATCAGCTTACCTGAAACTGGGTTGGTCCAAACACCTCCTTCCGTAATAGCCCCTCAGATGAAAGAACAGCCTGTATCTCCATATTCTGTATCTGGAAAGGTCTCCAGTCAGGAAAAGCCCACATATAGGTTACCATCAGCCGGTCCTCCTAAATCTCATCCATTTTTCCGAAGTTCTTCTTTGGACATATCAGCCCAGCCACCCCCTCCTCCCCCTCCACCTCCTCCTCCACCACCTCCTCCTCCCCCACCTCCACCATTGCCCCCAGCAACTTCACCTAAGCCAACTATTCATCCTAAAAAAAAGGTGGCCGCTCAAGCTCCAGTGACTCCAACAACTATCGCTACAACCCACGTTGATGTTGTTACTACAGTGGAGGTCACAGCTGCTCAGAGGAGTAATGGGCAACCTGCAACCAAAGTGTGTGCCGCCGCACCGCCTCCTGTCCCTCCGAAGCCTGCTTCAATTCCAACTGGACTTGTGTTTACACATCGGCCAGAACCGATCAAACCTCCAATTGCCCCCAAGCCAGTAGTTCCTCAGATTCCGGTCACTACACCAAAAACAACAGACACATGCCCCAAACCAACAGGTCTGTCTTTAACTTCAAGTATGTCCCTGAATTTAGTGACTTCAGCAGATTACAAACTGCCTTCCCCTACCTCTCCGCTTTCCCCACACTCCAATAAATCCTCACCAAGGTACTCTAAGTCTCTAATGGAGACCTACGTGGTTATCACACTACCCTCTGAACCTGGGACTCCAACAGATTCTTCTGCTCCCCAAGCCATTACCAGCTGGCCCTTGGGATCACCCCCAAAAGATCTAGTTTCCCTTGAAACAGTGTTTTCTGTAGTTCCTCCTATGACAACTACAGAAATTCCAAGTTCTTCACAGCCAGCCCTGTATGCACCAGGAGCTTTGGAGACATTTTCATCTGCCCCTGTTGTGACACCGTCTCTATTTCAAGGAGCTCCAACATCACTTACACAGTTCCTTCCAACAGAAGGATCAAAAACCCAGGTTTCTGCGACCGGAAGCACAGCCCCCAGCATCGCTCCCAGAAGTGTTTCCATACCCATTCCGCCAGAGCCTCTTGCTCTAGACAGGCGTCCGTACAAGGAAAATGGAAAGTTGCCACTTACTGGTAATGCCATTGATTTACGCACAATACCAAAAACAGAAGCTAAAGCAGCTGAAAAATGTATGGATCTTTCTGCCTCTGCAGCGGAGGTGAAAAGGCAGACCACGACAAATGAAGTTTATGGGCGACAAATTAGCGCCATCCAACCTTCTATCATAAATCTCAGCGCGGCTGCCTCTTTAATAACTCCAGTCGGCCTAGACTCCGAGACAGTGGCGGTTGTCACATGCGCCGATACTACAACTTACACAACAGTCACGGGAAGCCAAGTGAGCGGAGAGCGTGCGGGGGCAGCACCCCTCCAGCTTACCGTATCGAAACACACTGAGTCACCCTATAGGGTAGCAGGCGGCCAGACATTTCCCACCATCAGAGACGAAGCACCAATCAACTTATCGCTAGGTCCCTCCGCTCAGTCAGTGACGTTGGCGGTTACGAAGCCTGTCACTGTGCCCCCTGTCGGTGTTACCAATGGCTGGACTGACAGCATCGCATCTCAGGGGATCACAGACGGAGAAGCGGTAGATCTCAGCACATCCAAGTCTCATAGGACTGTTGTAACAATGGATGAGTCTACTTCCAATGTGGTGACCAAAATAATAGAAGACGACGAGAAGCCTGTTGATCTGACCGCGGGAAGAAGGGCTGTGTGCTGTGACATGGTTTATAAGTTGCCTTTTGGAAGGAGCTGCACAGCGCAGCAGCCCGCCACTACCCTTCCTGAAGACCGCTTCGGTTACAGGGACGATCACTATCAGTACGATAGATCAGGGCAGTACGGTTACAGAGGGGTTGGTGGAATGAAACCTTCCATGTCTGATACTAATTTGGCAGAAGCTGGACATTTTTTCTATAAAAGTAAGAATGCTTTTGATTATTCTGGAGGCGCTGATGCAGCAGTAGATCTAACTTCAGGGAGAGTATCTACAGGTCAGTATGATATAGCCATAGACGCTGCCTTGAAATGCCATTATGGTGTTCTGCATCTCGTTTCAGGATGAAAAAAATACCCCTACTCTGGTTTCCTTTACATTTTTGCTTTCTTTTGGATGTCTTGGCAATTATATTTTACAGTACACGCGCATTTTTGTTTCTTCATGGTTCTTGCTGTTGTCGTTGTCTGCATGTGCCTGCATGTCCAACATTGCTTTTTCTCCGCACCTAACTAGGTTAACCTGTGGATTTGCATGCCGTCCCATCCATTGCATCCACCGAGATAAAAGGGCTTTCAGACCCAAACAGCATCATTCATTCTGAGAACGGGACTATAACTCTACCCTGTATTTCAGGTGAGGTAATGGATTATTCAAGCAAGACTACAGGTCCATACCCAGAAACACGCCAAGTCATTTCAGGAGTTGGGATTAGTACCCCACAATATTCCACAGCGAGAATGACTCCTCCCCCAGGACCACAGTATGGAGCGGGAAGTGTTTTGAGGTCCTCTAATGGTGTTGTCTATTCTTCAGTAGCAACTCCAATCCCCGCCACGTTTGCTATCACCACTCAGCCCGGCTCCATTTTCAGCACCACGGTCAGGGATTTGTCTGGCATTCATACAACAGATGCACTGACTTCCCTCTCAGCCCTGCATCAAAGCCAGCCAATGCCTCGGTCGTATTTCCTAACAACAGGTGCATCAGAAACAGACATCTCAGTAACCGGCATTGACATCAATGCCAGTCTGCAAACAATGACTATGGAAACTCTCCCTGCTGAGACAATGGACTCTGTCCCTGCTTTAACCACAGCATCGGAAGGCTTCTCTGAGGTGGTAGGAGAGGAAAGCACTCTTCTAATGGTCTCTGACGAAGACAAGCAGCAACAGCAGCTTGACTTGGAGCGAGAGCTCCTGGAGCTGGAGAAAATTAAGCAACAGCGCTTTGCTGAGGAGTTGGAGTGGGAACGTCAGGAGATTCAGAGGTTCCGAGAGCAGGAAAAGATCATGGTTCAAAAGAAGCTGGAGGAGCTGCAGTCTATGAAACAGCACCTCCTATACCAGCAAGAAGAAGAGCGGCAGGCCCAGTTCATGATGAGGCAGGAGACGCTAGCTCAGCAGCAGTTACAGCTTGAGCAGATTCAGCAGCTGCAACAGCAGCTACACCAGCAGCTTGAGGAGCAGAAGCTCCGCCAGATCTACCAGTACAACTACGACCCCTCTGCAAACGCCTCTCCGCAAACCACCACTGAGCAGGCCATGTTGGAGGGTCAGTATGCTGCTCCGGAGGGCAGTCAGTTTTGGGCCACCGAAGATGCCACTACCACTGCTTCTACTGTGATGGCCATTGAAATACCCCAGAGCCAAGGATGGTACACTGTTCAATCCGATGGGGTGACTCAGTACATCGCTCCGCCCGGCATCCTGAGTACTGTTTCAGAGATACCTCTGACAGATGTTGTGGTAAAAGAGGAGAAACAACCAAAAAAGAGAAGTTCTGGAGCTAAAGTTCGGGGGCAGTATGAAGAGATGGGGGAAAGTCTGGCAGACGACCCGCGGAACTTGAAAAAGATAGTGGACAGTGGCGTCCAAACTGACGACGAAGAAACTGCTGACCGGAGCTATGCCAGTAGAAGGAGGAGAACTAAAAAGAGCGTTGATACCAGCGTCCAGACTGATGACGAAGATCAGGATGAATGGGATGTGCCTTCTAGGTCAAGGAGAAAAGCCCGTCCGGGGAAGTACGGAGAGAGCACCACAGAGGGTGACAAGACCAAACCCCTCTCCAAAGTCTCCAGTGTAGCGGTTCAGACAGTGGCAGAGATATCTGTGCAAACTGAACCATTGGGAACCATAAGGACACCTTCCATACGAGCGCGGGTGGATGCCAAGGTAGAAATAATTAAACACATTTCAGCACCTGAAAAGACTTACAAAGGGGGCAGTTTAGGATGTCAAACAGAAACAGATTCAGACACACAGAGCCCTCCTTATCTGGGTGCCTCCTCTCCACCCAAAGACAAGAAACGCCCAACACCTTTAGAGATTGGGTACTCATCAGCTCACCTTCGGGCAGACACCACAGTCCAGCTGGCTCCTTCCCCACCCAAATCTCCCAAGGTCCTCTACTCCCCCATCTCCCCACTGTCACCAGGCAAAGCATTAGAATCAGCCTTTGTACCTTACGAAAAACCCCTCCCTGATGACGTAAGTCCACAGAAAGTGCTCCATCCAGACATGGCTAAAGTGCCCCCAGCAAGTCCTAAGACAGCCAAGATGATGCAGCGTTCTCTGTCCGACCCCAAGCCTGTGAGTCCTTCAGCAGACGAGCGTTCCGGGGTTCCTTTTCCGTATTCCGAGGGCTTCACGGTAAGAGGGGTTCCTTTCAGGTAGAAGACAATGGATGCGTAGATGTTGATCATGTGTTTGCAGACGTAGAAGGTAACGAAGCTAGCGCGTAGAAAGTGAAAGACTAAAATTGAGGGAGGACTATTGCATTATAAGTGTGTCCGCGGTGGGGAGGACCTCCTTCTCTTAAAAGTGCCTACAGAAGAAAAAAAAGGTTTATTCTAAAATACAGATCTCTGACTCATAGACCGATTTTAGTGTGTTCAACTAATATTCATTTCCCCCACCTGATGGGATCAAATATTGAATATAAATAAACAAGGCAAAGGATGAAGCATGACCATGCACTGAGACCAGGAGTGTTAGAACTCATGACTGGAGTGCTGGTCTCTTTTCCCAGTCAGGATATTGGCCTTAAAAGCTTAGCATAAACTATTTCCCAAGATGTGAACAGACGAAAGGAAGGCCCAGTTCATCCAAGTTTACTTTGTTTGGGGCAACTTCCTTAAACTAACCTCAGATGAGCCTTACTACAAATGCTAATAGAAGCATCATGCACTAATGTGTGTGTTTGTCTCAATAGAGATCATCTTATGAGGTATAATCATGTCTCAAGGGAAGAAACAGATAAATATGTTGTACATATAGACCTAAATGGAGATGAGAAAGGTTGATTAACCACAATAGTAGGCATATTGTAATTAATAAAATCATTTATATATGGTTTAACTATCAGTTCAGTTTGGAACAAATCTTTTCAAGTGCCAATTTGCCCTGGTGCAGTAGTTTCTTACCTCTGGACCTGCAAACTCTGAAGCTTCTGAATACAATAGTCTGAAGTACCACTCTTCCACTGATCCCCCATGGGTTCAACAACAGCCGTGGTCTATAAAATATAATTTTTTAAATTTAATATTATATATTTAAATGGATATTATAAAATATAAACCTTTAAGTCTGTTTGTAGTTATATAGACATATTTACAATAATATTAATTAAATTAATTAATTAAAATTTCACATCTAAATTTTCCACATTTATAACAGAATTTTATTATCTTCTGTATTTCCTTCTTAAAGAGTATTGTGAGGTGAATCCTAAAGATACAAGTAAGACTGGGCACAGAGGCCAGGACTGCAGTCAGATAGACACTTGTGCATTGAGATAGCTTTGCTTCTGAAATCCGTTCAATGTCACGTGAAAGTGACATCTAAGTAATTTCAGTGTGTATTTATTTTTTTACACCTCTGACCTATAAATTCACATAAATAATAAAATGGGAAAACATTATGTTTTGAACTTTTAAAATAGTGTTTCAGGATTTGGTCATTAGAAAGAGTAGATTTGCCAATTGATGCGTTGATTGTCTACTCAAATTTTGGCTTTAAACTTTTAATTCAGTTGTGGCAGAGATTCAAGCTATCAGAATTTTCCTCACATTGTTCCCTTTGCATTTGCAAATGTACAAAGAAGGATATAATGGGTGTCGTGAGTTTATTAAGTACAATTACCAAATAATAACTAAGTCTGAAACATCCTAGGTTCATTGAGTCTCGGAGCACAATTCCAACTTCTTCTAGTTGGTCAACTTCAATATATACTAAATATGGGATAATTGCATACGTGTTATTGATATTGCTATTGGTAGGACCCTTCATAAGCAGCAGAAGATAAGTTTTATAGTGTATAAAAGTCTGGACCAGCATCTCTGCTTCCAATAGGTCAGGAACGTTTCCAGGGAGGAGACTCTTAGACATGAAGGCTGAACTCTCTGCTGGGTCATGGAGAGAAAGATGAAGATGATTCCAAATAGAGGATAAAAAATATCCATGTGTTCAGATTAATAGCCAGTTATACATCAAAAAAAGGGGCAAACAAGGTTTACGTTAAATAAAACTGGAGTGGTTAGTGAGGGGTCAATTACACGGAATCTAATGTCCGAATTAGAGAACCTATGTTTGCTTCCTGTGTGCCAAGCTGGATCAAATTACCATCATTTTGTGTTTAGCCTTTGGACTCTGCTGTTCTGCTCCTTTCTAAGGAGTTCTCTAAAGGAGCAAGTAGAGTAGCTTTTGATTAAAATCTATGTAAGCAAATGCACTACTTGCTTCACAATTTGAACTCATTAGTAGAATCTTACAAAGTTCAGTCAATACTAGGAATTTACTTTTTATTGAAGTTATTTTTTTCCTGCAGTATATTATTCTGATTGTGGCTTCCTTTCTCTCATCTCCTCTCAGATCCTCTCCACATCCCCACCCATCCAACTCCATGCAATTCTCTCTCTGTCTCTCTTTAGAAAAAAAAAGCAGGCAGAAAAGAACAGAAAAAAATAATGAAAAAAACGCATACACAGAGAGACACACACAAAATAAAATCCATGAAAAAATAAAATAAGAAAACATAATATGTGAACAAAAGACAAATAAGGTTTAAAAATGCCCAAACACATAAATATAAATTGAAAAAAATTCTCTAAAATTAATACTGAGTTGGTTTTATGCCATCAATCTGCTGTTGGGCGTGTGACCTGCCCTTAGTTATGGTTCGTGTACCCAGTGAAACTGCACCCAAGAGCACAGGTTGTTCCTTTGCCAACAGCTGTCAGTGGTTAGTGATAGGAGCTTATGTCCTTTTCTACTCCCAGCATTGTGACCCCATCTAGCATAGACCTGTGCACGCGGCCACAGTCTCTGCAAGTGTGCGTCAGCCCCACTGTGTCTGGAAGACACTATTTCCTTGGAGCCCTCCATCCCCGCCAGCTTTTACAATCTTTCCACCTTGTCTTTCTTGGGCTCCGAGGAGAGATATTTGATAGAGACATCCCATTTAGGGCTGAGTTTTCCCCAGTCTCTCAGTGTCTGCACATTTTCCAGTTGTGGGTGTCTGTGTTAGTTTGCATCTACTGTAGAAGGAAATTTCTCCGATGATAACTCAGACACTGGTCAAATGGTGTAGAAGAAGGTTGTTTGCAGTCATTTTATTGCTATGTTCCTTTAGCAGAAGAGTGGGTTCTACTGGGTTTTTCCCCTAGATCCAAGCCCTATCTACTGTCAGGTTCTTGGATGTATCAGGTATGGGCTCCATCTCACTGAGTAGACCTTATGGTTACTTTAACAAGTTTATGCATTGTGCAGTTTACCATGCAGGCAGGCCATCACTGTAGACCTCAGGACTTGTAGCTGGACTGGTGATTAACAATCCCCCAGAAGTGTGCAAAGCACCTTCCAGCACTATTAACTTTTAACAACAGGGATGAAAAGGGCTCTAGGCAGACACCGGGTTGACTTCTCCATGGTCTATGAGAGATGTAAGTGTGATCTTCAGCAATAGGGCCGTCCCATCAGTTTGTGGAGAACAAGCCATAGCTATCACAATAGCCCGTGTATTCTAGGGGTTTCAATAGGGCTCCTTTGTTCAAAAACTTAATTAAATGAAACCAATTCCTTGCTCTGGAGGTATAGGTTGGTGGCAAAACATGTCTAGTAGCAGCCCTGTTATCTCCCCATTCATTTGCGTTTATATTTTATGTTTATATGTTAACAAGCTTCCATTGTACGTAGGTTTCATCCATTTACCTGTGAATTTTATGATTTCACTTTTTTTGACACAGAGAGGGGAGACTTTGGGGTGGGTACCCCCTCTTGATTTTAGGAAAAGGCATGGTGCTACCAGCTGCTGAGGAAAATAAGGGAGGTGTTACCACAGCTGGGATAGATCGGAAGGCTCCTGGAATAACCTTCATGTCCAGGGCAGCTCAAAATCCCCAATGGATCTGTGAGAGCCAGCCTCTGAGGAACAGTCTCCCTGTCCTCAGTGATAGAGCCACACAGGAGTCAACTGAACCCTGGCAGAAGTGTCAGTGATGTTAGAGAGAATCCTTATGTAGACAAGATGTCTCTTCCCTTTTTTTGTTTACATCTAGTGCATGGCTTTGCTGGCCTCAAATTGCCAATCCTCCCACCTCTGCCTAACGATGACACCAGCTAAGAACCTAAGCAACAGAGGAGAGGGTGCCCAAAATGGCCTTGACATATATTCAGATTGATGAATATCATAGATGTCACTATAGAACCTTCATCCAGCAACTGATGGAAACAGAGGCAGAGACCCACAGTGGAGCACTGAGATGAGGTCCCAAAGCCCAGCTGAAGAGTGGGAGGAATGAGAATATGAGCAAAGAGGTCAAGACCAGGATGGGGATACCCACTGAAACAGTTTACCTGAGCTAATGGGAGCTCACCAACTCCACCTAGACCTGGAAGGAACCAGCATAAGTCCAAACTAGTCCCTCTAAATGTGGGTGACAGTTGTCTGGCTGGAGCAGACTGCGGGGCCACTGGCAGTGACACCAGGATTTGTCCCTACTACTTGCACTGGCTTTCTGGAAGCTATTCTCTTTGGTTGGATACCTTGATCAGCCTAGATATAGTAGGGAGGGCCTTGGATCTTCCCCAAAGCAATGTGCCTTATGCTCTCTGAATAGTCATTGGGGTGGGGGTAGGTGGAGTGAATGGAAACTGGGATTGGTATGTAAAATGAAAAAAGACAGTTTGTTTTCTTTTAAAAAATAAAAGAAAAAGAAAGGAAGGAAAAAAAGAGAAAAGAGTTTCTTCTCTATATGAGGGTCCTTTACTTTAGTAAAATTGAGTTGAATGCTGAGCTTAAGGAAATATAGGAAAAGAAAGGTAATCTAATGTCAGTCATGTTGGGATTTAAGAAAAGGGACCATTGAGAAGGGGTTAGGGTTTTTTTTATTATATTCTGTTTTATATATATATATATTTATATATATATATATATATATATATATATTAAAAGGATATTACATTTGTCCTTCTATGTGGCCTAGGCCTGGAACTCACTGTGTAGCCTTGACTAGTCTCAATTTTGCAGAAATCCCCCTGCCTCAACTTCTCGAGCACTGGGGTTACAGTCACAGGCCATCATACCAGACCTAAGAACTTCATTCTAATCTCAAGTAGCATCCCAGAGGAAGTGACTTGTCTAAATGACTCACATTCCCCATGCCTAGAAGGTTCCTAGGATTGTCTTTGTGGATGTGAGAATCCTAATTCAAATGTGCTGGGAACCAACACATGATTTCACTTTTTTAGACAAGTAGACAATATTCCATTGTACAAATCCACCACATTTTAATAATCCGTTCGTCTGTTGATGGGCATCTCGGCAGCTTCCAGTCTCGGCAGGAGCAGCGGACGTGAATGAACAAGTGTCACTGTGGTAGAGTCCTTTGGATATGTGGCCCAGGGTGTCACAGCTGGATCTTGAGGCAAATCTCCTCCCAGCTTCCCGAAGATCTGCCACACTCATTTCCACAGGGGAAAACAGTTTGCAATCCCAGCAGCAATGCAGGAGTGTTTCCCTTACCCACCTTCTCACCAGCATGAGGTCTCATTTGTTTTACTTATCTTTGCCATTCTGGCTGGTGTAAGACACAATCTCTAAGTAGTTTTGATTTGCATTTCTTCAGAAGGCCCTTTGCTTCCTAAACGCTGCCTGTCTGTTGTTCCTGTCTGTTGTTCCTGTCTGTTGTTCCTGTCTGTTGTTCCTGCCTGTTGTTCCTGTCTGTTGTTCCTGCCTGTTGTTCCTGCCTGTTGTTCCTGCCTGTTGTTCCTGCCTGTTGTTCCTGTCTGTTGTTCCTGCCTGTTGTTCCTGCCTGTTGTTCCTGCCTGTTGTTCCTGCCTGTTGTTCCTGCCTGTTGTTCCTGCCTGTTGTTCCTGCCTGTTGTTCCTGTCTGTTGTTCCTGTCTGTTGTTCCTGTCTGTTGTTCCTGTCTCTTGTTCCTGTCTGTTGTTCCTGTCTGTTGTTCCTGTCTGTTGTTCCTGCCTGCTTCCCACGCCTTGCCCTGCTCACACCAGGAGCTCTCTGATGCTTGGATGTGCCCACACATCTACTATCCCAGTACAGGTTCCTCTTCTGGATTCCTCCCAGATCCTTGTAAAATTCACTCTTACTTGATGGACTTTGGCTCAGATGATATTGAACAGAGGCCCTCTTGCCTAATTTTCTTATATACATGTATGACATTAAGTCTCACTTCCACGCCTACATTTACACGTAACACATGTGAAATATTATCTTCATTATCTAGTAGAATATACATAATACATAATATTCTTTCTTATCGAGAAGAATATAAGCTCAGATTTTATTCGTGGGTAAAGATTTGTTTACTGAGTTCACAGCTTTATAGAAAGCACAGAAAAATGCCTGACCAAACAAATGTTTAATGGACTTCTTATCAAACTGTTTCCATTTTTACAGTTTCACAAATTCTTAATGTCCAGTAAAACAAAAGCAAAAGTTAAGCCTGTAATAAAAAAGCCAGTATTCACCCGCTTACCAAACTTGCCTAACTCAGTGTTATATTGTTTCGTTCTGGTTTATCCTGCTTCTTTTTCTACCTCCTGGATATGCAACACTGGACTTCGTCAGAATTTATTTCAACCCACTTTTTAAAAATGCATTTGTGGAGTATCCGTAGCTTCAGGGCAGGAGAATTGCATAGATAGAGGAAAGAAGCTATGCTCCCTGCGACCTTTCTCTTCCACGGCAGGAAAGTGTCACTGACCCAGGTGATCCACAGCCTCAGGAAGGAATGGTAATTGAGCAGGTCAGGAGACAAGGTGACCTTAGCCACTGCAAGAAAGCAATGTAAATTCTAAGAACATCCCCCCAGCTAGAAATAGCTGAATCCATTCAAAGATTCATATGTCCTAGAGAATAAAAAATCTTTAATGATTTCGCCATAGGAACACAAAGTATTTGGTAAAACTGTTTGATCCTATTCCCAGCCTTAACAGATATAATCTCTATTAAAATTATTTTTATCTATAATAAGCCAGATCCTTTAGGAAAACAGATGCAAATTATGAGCTGAATGTTGCAAGAATACATTTTGCCTTCATGATTGCTGTTTCAATAGCTATTTTTGAATTTTTGGATGCCTTTAATGTCTGTTTCTAAGAGTGATTTCCATAGTCAAATACTTAGAATTTTTGTTTTTACCAATTTTTTTGTATTCTTCCAAAGTATGAAGATTTAAGAAGTAATGGCTAAGTGGGATTTAAGGAAAGATTTTTGACTGGGGTTATTGCCCTATCTTTTAAGAAAAAGCAAGATAAATGTTAGTTTATTAAAACTGATTTTGATAAAATCATATTTATAATAATATTATGTAAGAAAATGTACTTACATTTTAAAGATATATTTGTAAATCCTAGAAACATCATCTTTTCTAGGTCTGATCTTTCTTCATTTTCTATCTTGTTCACATATTTGTTGGGATTTAGTCTTATATTGCGAAGTCCAACTATGTTAAAATTAAAATAGGCAGCAGTATATTAGTGTTTTCTAAAATATAACAGTGAAGTGACTTAGAGTCATTAATAGTTAGCAAAGTATTATCAAGTCTTGTGATAAAATCAACATAAATACAAATGTCAGTTTATTGTTTGTTCAATAATATTGCAATTTATTTTAATCAATATTGAAGGATTAATTCAGAATACTGAAAGTCCATTTTTTCTTATCTTCTCCAGAAGTCCATATTTCAAAATATAAACGTTAGCATGCTTCTAAGAAACAGTTTTATATTCCAGCTAGTGAAGATCCTCTACTAAAATGTAACAGTGGATATTTTGACATGCCAGCTTAACAGATATAAGGGACCCTTCTCTACTGAGATCTGATTGTGATTAATGTAATTTACTAATGTACAGCATTACTTAACATTATTTAGCTTCCAAAGTGTTTTATAATACAATTTTCTCAACAGCTCATGTTATTCTATTTAAACAATTGTGAGGCTAATAACCACCTCTTCAATAAAGCTACACACACGTTCCCCCAAATATACTTCCTCCAAAACTCAGATACAAACAAATGCACATGTTTGTGTATCTATTTATATTTTTTTAAAAATGCTAGTTATTAGGTCTTAAAAATACAGCATTAACTATTATTAAGAACAAAATAGCAATTAAACTGATAATAATGTTAAAAATTGGAAAAAAACAAGAATATATTTCAAGACATAAGTTACAGTTAAGGAACAATATGTCCCATTAATTTTCTGATATTTTCTTCTCATATGTAATATAATATACATTAATATCATATGTATATTATTTTAGTATTCATACATATGGAGAATATGCACACATAAACCTATGGCTTTGCACAGTGTTTCATATGTTGTTGCATAGCTAAAACATACAAATCACTTCACTTCTGTAGTAGCTAAATCTATTTTATTCAATGATTTCAAGGTGAATAATCTGAAATTAAGGTGTATGTCCTTTTAATTACTACACCTACCCAACGTCAATTTTACTATAGTAGGATTTTGTTACCGTATAACAGGCTTTCTTTTTGATGATGTTGTGTGTGTCTGGGGTTATAATTAATGTCTGAGTGACGGAATGATGGGACTAAATTTGTAAGTTCAAAGGAACTGACTAAATAAGTTGAAGTAGGTTAGTCCAAAGTTAAATAACAAAAGGGCTTTTATTTATCTTAATTTCATACTACGAACAAGTTGTGAAGGATTCATATTAAAACAGTTGATAAAATTCATATTTAAAAAAGTTGATAACAATTTTACTGTGTAGCCCTGGTTGTCCTGTGGAGCTCATTATGTAGACCAGGCTGGCCTCGTGCTCACAAAGATCTACCTGTCCCTGCCTCCAAAATGCCGGAGCTAAAGGTGTGCACCACCAAGCCAGGAAAAATCTTGAAAATAATACAAGAAATTATTAATCCCGATTATAGCCCCATAATTTAATAACTTATTTGCTTTGAGAAATGAATGCCTATTTGGGCTTCGGGGCGGGGGGGTCACACAAAGATCAGGGACAAAACACCAAAGTCTATTAAACCAGAAGCAAACTTTA
Source organism: Microtus pennsylvanicus (assembly GCF_037038515.1). NCBI lineage: Eukaryota > Metazoa > Chordata > Mammalia > Rodentia > Cricetidae > Microtus > Microtus pennsylvanicus. The sequence goes on from NC_134600.1 coordinate 29,999,280, forward strand.
TTTTAGGAAAAAATAAAAGAAATTAAAAAATCAATCTCCATGGGGCACAAAAAGCTTATCAGCTAGCTGAGACCACAGCCAGAGATGGATTTGTAAGCCTGTAGCAAAAGACGGTTTCTGAGCTCCCTCTTTTTATAGCAAGAAGCAAGAAGCATTAAGACATGAACAAAGCAGTTTTTACAATATCGAGGTGACACTCAGATACAAATTGCCTGTTATTAGAATTTCCATTGGCAGGGTTTGTCCATTTATTTATTTAGCCCATTGTTTCTCTCTTGCACTTTCTGATGGTGTTTACCAAAGCTCTGCACTCCCCCTGATACTACAGTTTCATGAAGCTGGAAAGAGTATGGGACAACGAACAACAACAAAGTCACATACATCCCATCATTTCCGAGTTAACTCAGGTCACATCAATAGCTGGTCATGAGTGATGGGGGGAGGCGAAGGGGGTGATTGTCTAAAATCTGCCTCTCAGTTTGCAGGAGCTGCTTCAACCTTGCAGGCAGAGCTCTGGGTTGTAAGCAAAGTAACCCACTGTTAGCAGTTAATCCTTAAGCTGCTGAGAAAGCTGCTGACAGTCTGCTCTCATTCTCCTAGGCTTACAACATTGTATTCTCTATTCCTATATTCTTATTCCTGGAATCTACATTTCTATATTCTTATTCTTGGACTCATCATATCACATTTAATTGGATGTGATGTCAACTAAAAGCTTAATATTGCAGTTAACAGTAAAGAGCACAGACTGAATTCAGGATAACACAAGGAGCCTTGAGGCTGAAGGTGATTACGCTTGTTGTGGCCATTCCTCTTCCCAACGGAATGGCTAATTACTTGTTTATTATTTATTATTTGAAGAAATAGAAATTCTTTCTGGTAAGTTATTTTAACCACAGGACTAAATCACTCTTTTGAGGTTGGATTAAAAATCCATTTAATTTCTGCTAGGCAGTGGGTTCCTGCCCGACAAGTCCTAATTGCAGGGTTTGTGCTCTGTGCCTAGAGGCTGCTTGGGTAGTTGTTGCCTCATTTGAACCTTGACCTGAAAACACTGATTCATGTGATAGGAAACCATGTGAACTGCTAGTTTCCTAAATAACCTAGCATGACAATTTGCTGTCCCTTAGTACCTGAAAAAAATGTGTATGAGTTTCTCCGGTGTGATATAGTTATCAGTGCTCAAAATTGTTCTAACAAAAAATCACCCCGATGTTGTTTGCAGGAGTCATCTTTATTGAAAATTTCAACCAGTTTTTCATGTGTGGCAGGGATTACTTGCCAATAAATACGTACTGAAATGCACAATAGGCTCATATTTCATGGCTTGGCTATCAAAAAGCCATTGGCTTGCTTCTTTCTGTGTCTATGTAGAACTAGGAATAGAAAGCAAATTTAAGAAGTTAAAATAACAGAAAAAAAAGACATGATTTTACAAGCCTGTGAACTTTATCTTCCAATCTATAGAATGCTTGTTGACACTAACTGGATTAAATGTACAGTCCCTAATCGATTGTAAATAGTATTGTCACAGGGAACCAAATGATCCAAAGAACATTTGAAATCCGATCTATTACCATGACTTTACGGCAGGACTGAAGTTTTATGAGCACCGTTTCACAGGATTTCAATTTATGGAGAAGAAATGTTTCATCAATTGCAAACATCTCTTGGAGCTAGTGAGACGGCTCATGGGATAAGATGCTTCTGGACACACACAACAGACGAGCAAACCAGTTCCCACACGTTGTCACTTGGCCTCCACACTCACAGACACAAAATAAATTAACAAATACGCTAGCAAACAAACCCCCATCTCACATTTGTTTCAATGTCGTTTTAGGACAAGGAATAATCAGAGAGATATAAACACCAAATTATAGAGATCCCTCTATGGCTTTGTGGTTAGCCATTATAGCGGCATGAACACAGACTGTCTTTCTCACTCCCGTATAGTTCAATGCCACTTTTAGAATTGTCGTCAAAGTTCTCAGAGCTTTTGATACTCAGTGGCGGCCTCATTCTTCACATGGCTCATGACCTGATGCTTGGGAAGCAATTTGCAGCAGCCACGGATTTAATACTTCACGTTCAGAAAGAACTGAAAGAATAGTTCATGCTCAGTAAGGAATTACATTTTATTGTCTATAAAACAGAGTTAATAATATCCGGATGAAAATGACAGTAAGTCGATATTTCATGAAAACATTGGAGTCACAGCAGCGGCTCTCTCTGGAGAAGAGATTTGTTCTCAAGCTGACTAAATCCCCGGCAAGCCAAGCTACAGTTAACACCCCAGAGCGTGAAAGATCGCTTGCTAAGAAGAAGCAAGAGGTGCTTTCAATTTTTATATTGCATTTATGTCTTCATACAGGTTATTGCTTTAATTTTTAGAAATTTTTTTAGTTTCATGCTCTCTTCGGATTTCCCACACAAATGGTTTAGCCCATTTTCCAATAAATGAATGCAGTCAGGTGGCCTGTGCTATTTTTTTACCTTACAGAAAGTATCATTAGACGCTAGTAAGTGGTATTCAGTATCTCTAGGTAAGCGGAACCCTGTAAAAGTTAAGTTGTTTGGAAAGGGGAAATAGTTATTTTCTGCGACTTTGAGAAGTGGCTTTAATTCGGTTCACATTTCCAGAGTACAGTCAGTTCATCATGGTAGGGACTGCAGTCACTCACACACAAGCACATAAATTAAAATGTTGCTTAAATATTAAAATAAATAAAGTGAAATATTTTGCCATAGAGCTCGGGTTGTCCTGGAACTCACTGTCAATCCCACACTGGCCTCAAACTCCTGGGTAATCTTACCACCTATGTCACGGGATGCGGGAACCGCAGGCTAATTATAATATTGAAAGGAAATTGATTGTTTCTGTATGTATGTATGTTCCTTGCTACATTATTCTATTCCCAATATTCATAGTACTTCAAAGAGAGCAAGTCTTACTTTTGTGTGTGCAAACTTTGCCTCATGGTGGCTTATGTGGTCTGCAAGGCCACAGCTCTTCAAACTCTAGACCCTGAAAACAACCGCACCCTAAACATGTGTGTTCACGGAGAAAAGAATAAGCTGGGGGGGGCGGAGGTTCACTACCCAGTAAGATCCTGTAGTCATGTGATTAAGATATGGATTTTATAAACTATTACCATAGTTTATAATATATATAAATAAATAAGTATATAAAAATATAATTTCATAGGGACAGAGTGTTTCTTTGTTTTAAGCTCATAGAACAAAGCCCTTTCATTCCAGTCAATTCCCATTCGTACTGCAATATATTCTTCAATGAATACATGCTGGGCTGTAAAATATAGAAGTAAAATTTGAGTGGCTTTGGTTAATTACATGAGACAATGCTGTCCCTAAATAGCACCTGAAATAGATCCCGCTAGTGTCTACAATCATAAAATTTACAAAATAGGAAAATCGTGTTTTTCATGCTCTTGCAGTTGGTTATGTAAAACATGCAGTGGGAGGCTATTGCCGAAGTGAGATACAGTTTCCAAAGCACATCAAGCGTAATCACTCATAGGAGAAACATTTGTACCATATTCTTAGCGCTGGAAGTACTTTCAGTAGCCAAGGGAATTCTAGATATAAGGTGTATATACAGATGTTTAAGCAATTTTTTTCTTTTGGATTTTTGAGACAAGGTTTCTCCATGTAATAACCCTAGCTGTCCTGGAATTAGCTCTTGTAGACCAAGCTGGCCTTGAACTCACAGAGATCCTCCTGCCTCTGCCTCCCAAGTGCTGGGATTAAAGGCTTATGCCACCACCACCCAGCAATTAAGCAAATTTTAAAGTTATGGCTGATAGAGATGATTATTTTACATACCAAAATAGACTCAGATGAAGTGGGTCGCTTTTTGTTTTTCGCAGCTCTGGGAATCAAGCCCAGAGCCTTGCCTGTAGTAGGCAGTTGTTCTACTATCAAGCTACATCTCAGCTCAGCGTGTGTTTTACGGAGAAAGTCCTGTAATTTGGGCGCTGCTAGCCACTGCCAAGAATTTCGAAATTAATATTTAATTCCAATAAAGCATCAACAGAAGAGATTAGAAATAAAAGCGTTTTAAAATGAAGACAACTCTTGTTCATATGTCAAATACTAGGAAGTAAAAATAATTTCTAAGAATAGCTTTTTATAATTAATGTGAAATTCATATCAAATTAGCCATTTAAAAGTAAAGAATCTGGTTGTGTTTAGTATATTTAAAATGTTACACAGCCACCACCTCCTCTAAAACTATTATATTTATATAGTATATATAAATATATATTATATATAAAATGGAAGATGACCTAAGACTTACATTTCTCCCCAGACCAAGGTCTTTTCTCAAATCCCTGCTCTTCCTGAGAGTATCCAAAGTTGAGGGCATTTGAAACATTTCTCTGAAAGCTCTAACCTAGAAAATAAAAGAATCCCAAGACAATTTTAATAAAGAAAAGTACTGAGGATTCAACTGAAATCTTGACATACAATGAGAACAATAACATGTGGGATCCAGGTGTGAAATTCGGGTTTTCAGGTGTGTGTCTTTGCCTGCTGATCCATTTCCCCAGCCGCCAGACAGGCAAGTGTTGTAATATCCACCTTTGAAAAAGTAGTTTCAATAGTAAAATTTTTGCTTTGTTAAAAAGAAAAGAGGCATCAGAAAACCTTAGATGATCCACTTTCTCCAATGTATTCCTATGCTATTTCTAAACTACTTCTTGATGCAAGTCATATCTGTAGCTTTGAGATTAAAAAGTAGCCTTAGGATTGACCAGTTTGGAATTCTAGTACTTGCTATGCCTTTTCTTGGCTTATATATATTTTGGAAAAACTATTGAAATTTTCTGGTTTTGGGTTTAGTACGATGATGTCGATGATGATGCTGATAAATAAATACCACCTTGCCATTGTTTGGCAAGTACTTGATGTAATACCAGATAATGAGTATTGAATGTGTTGAATGAGTATTGGTTGAATGGCGGTGCTCCCATCCTGACTGCAGGAACAGGAGTCGTGAGTCACTGCTGCCTTTGTTCCACGGACTGTAAATACTCTGAAACAATTTTCATCTTCTTAAAGAACAGTCCTTTGCTAGAGGAGAACTTCAGAATTGTGTTCTATTTTTAAAAATATGTTTTGAATTGAAGTAGAATTATGTCACTTTTACTCCTTCCTTTCTCTCCCCAACCCCCAACTACCCTCCCTTACCCCTAAACCCTTCCTTGCCCCTAATCTCAAATTGATAATCTTTTGTTCTTTATATATACATGGATGGGTGTACATGTGCATATATACACATGGATATATATGTGTGAATATGCATATAATTTTAAAATGTATACATTGCATACATGAGTGCATATTTCCCATATGGATATGTATGTGCACATATATATGTGTGTGTATGTATACACATAGATGCATATATACATACACATAACTTGTTGGGTCTGTTTTTGTTGTTTTTGCATATATCTTTTCAGTAAAGGGCTTTTCCCTAGAAGAGTCTTATTTTCCTCTTTCTCAGTAGTCATTAGTTGCATATCGTTCATTGTCTAGGAGTTGGACCTGAAAATACTTTCCTTCTCGTTAACATATCCATTGATACTGCCATTGTTCTGTTCCTGTTTGTGCCGACATTTCTAGAAGAGACTCTTTCACTGGAGAGGATGTAAAACTGACCTGAGACTGTTTCACACTGTCTCCTTGATATTCTGGCTCCTACACTCTTCCCCCATTTCTTCCTTGATGTTATGAAACTTGTTGTTTAACTGCACCTGTGGGGGGTTGTCTCCCCCAAATCTGTTGATTTCTGCTTTGAGTCCAGTTGTGGTTTCCTGTGATGGTCTCATTTGCTTCACTAAAGAGAACTTCTTTCATGGTCTGTGGGTATAAGGATGAGGTTTAGAATGTAGTAAGGAACTCACCAGTCTACGAAGTACTAGATTCTTTGCTTAGGTCTCTGACCTCACTAGCCACAGAAAGCTAAGATTCCAGTACCTTGCAAGATTTTTTTCCTCCTGTTGAATGGGCCTCAAATCCAGTCCAACAGCTCTTAATTTCCATCAGTATGTGACAGATACTTAGAGCATCATTATTGCCATGTTGCTGGTTGTGGTTCATAGGTGTTGCAGTTGAATAGGACAGTCTAATTGCTTCTTTGTCTTGGCAGCTTCGTTATATTTTCTGGAACCGAGGAAGCTAGACTGCAGGAAAGAGGTTTTCAGATCAAGTCCAGTTTACATCACCTAAGTCCTATGTTCTAAAGGTTCAGTGCCTTCTGAGATGCCCCTAGATGTTTAATTAACAACCCAAGGCATGGCTGTTCTTTCTTTGAAGCAGCTCTAACTAAACCTGGCTCAGTCTCACTTGTCAGATAAGGAGATTGATTCAGTGATCTGGAGAACTTGTCACTTGATCTAGAGGAAATCACCTCTATTTTTTGAGTTAAGCTTTGCCACCTAGGATAACCTCATAAAGCAAACAGCATGCAGGAGTCTACATGGGCAGAAACCTCCATTTGTTAAAATAGATGGTCTGTTTGTCAGAATAACATAAGGCAAAATTATTAGCAAGGTAAATCTAGGCATATAATATACTTAGAAGTTTGTTAATACAGTGAGTATAATTTTTGTATTTATATCCTTATAAAAATTTGTCCATACCTCACCTTAATATATATATATATATATATGTGTGTGTATATATATATATATATATATATATAGAGAGAGAGAGAGAGAGAGAGAGAGAGAGAGAGAGAGAGGCAAGAATTGTTTACTTTGGAACAAGAAGCTATTTGTAATTGATACCTGCTGGGGAAGGAAGCCCCAGTTTTCTCCAATGAGCGACACAGGGTATATTGGCCACACTACAGGCGGGGTTAAGACTGGTTGGCCAACACAATGGATTTCATCTACCGTATGTGCTTGCTCTTGATGATGTTGTTTTAGTTTAGTTGGTGTTTGTTCTGTTTGTTTGTGAGAAAGTACATGAGGCTGGATTGGTGGTGTATCTGAGAGGAGCTAGGGAAAGAGAAACAGCATGAACAAAATACATGGCAGGAAAAATTAAAACCTAAAGTCAAAATATGTAAAACAGCACCAAGACCACTCAACTGCTTGTGTTGCCTTCCAAGAATATCCTTGCATTAGCAAAGCAGTCTTGTTGGGTGCATCAGCATTCACACATGCTCTATGACACCACCTTCCTCTAGACAGATGGCATTTCACAATCAAGGCTTAGTATCCTGGATGAGTTTGCCTCTGTGAGGATAATCTAACACCAGAGACTCTGTTCCTTTGTCATCTTGAAGCTCACCCATGATCTCTACTTTTCATCCATGTTGTCCTTTCATTCCCACATTGTTTTCTGACCTCTCACATGTAAACACATTTTCTCAATGCTTCTTTGATCACATATGCATTTGCTCATGTTAGTCATTCAGGGTTGCTCGTATTCTTGTCAACTTAAATGTCCTGTTAACTGACAAAGCTGCCCCTGTACTACTAAGCCAAGTTTCACTACAAGATCATTCCCCTGATTTTTTTTCCATCTCTCAACCTCAGGGAAAAACATTGAATAAGTTAAAATCAAATGGTGTTTCTTTTTTTTTAAGGGTTTAATTTGAAATATATTTTTTCTTTCAGAAACAAAATTTTAATTAGAAAGTAGATTTTTTTCTTTTTTTCATTTTTCATTATTATTAATGGGAGGAGAGAAGGTGGAAATTTTTAATAATAACAAATAGTGTTTCTTTAAGTCATTACATTTTGAGGTGAACTGTTCCAAGGCAATAGAAAACTACCTTTGTTTTGTGTCTTCTACTTAAGACCATGGCTCTTGGAATGGTTTTCTCTATAACTCTGCACTTTCTTGATTCCAATTTTGTTAGAAGCCGGCACTGGAAACTAAAGGAAGCTGGGAAACCTTTCTCTGCCTGATTTTTCTCATGCATGGGGTGAAGATGTTAGAAATTACCATAAAAATTATAAATTGAAATAAGTCAACGTAAGTAACACAGTAGATATAACATGAAATTCTTAATATCACATATGTGTCCTACATCTAACCACTTATTACCACTTTTTCAAAAGCAGATCATCTTTTGTTCCTGGACCATTTGATAAATTATGGGATGTTCTCAAATCTTATCTATATTTCCCTCCCATTCTGCACTTCAAGTGCAGTGTTTTTCATGTGTAAGTGATAATATTCCAGTCAGTACTCTTCAAGCAAGCAATATGAAAAACTAAGAGGAAGCCCCCTGACCTTCAAGACATATCACCTGCTCTCTCGTGTCTTTCCTTGTGCCCCAGAACTGGAGTTAGTCTACTGAACAACATGTTCGGCTCACTCTGTATCTGTATATGCATAGCACCCCTTCAATAACGGATGTTTGTATAACCAAATGAATTTTAACATAATGTATACAAACGTCAGAAATAGTGTGAAAAAACAGAAGTGTTAAGAATAACTACTACTTCGGGAACTGAGAAAAGTGATTGCCAACACCTACAGCTCGATACTGTTGGATTGGCCTCATTTTCTGTGATAATATTTCAATATCTGAAACGGTATTTCTTATTTTTCAGTATAGAATGCTTCCATCTTCATCTCTTATTTTTAAGTCAGACTTCATTTTTCCACTGTGTCATAACTAAAATTTCCATATGGTTTGTCTTCTTGACATCTGTTCTACCATATGAACCTAGTATAGTGTCTGTCTGCTCAGGAAACACACTCTAGGAATTATATAAGTAAAAAACATTTAAAGGACCATGAGGTTGAAATTCCATCAAGGAAATGGTAAAAGGAACCAAAATATTTGTGAAATAGCCTTAAATTCTAGGTGAGATATGTTGTGTGATATTTTACTTTTTTACTCTTTTGATTTTGGGGGGGGAGCATCACCCAGCTCCCAAATAAATCAGTCAGAGGCTTATTCTTAGTTACGAATGCCCAACCTTAGCTTGGCTTGTTTCTTGCCAGCTTTTCCTGAATTAACCCATCTACTTTTGACCTCTGGGCTTTTACCTTTCTCTTTCTTCTGTAGATCTTACTTTCACTTTTTCTCTGTGGCTGGCTGGGTGTCTGGGTGGCTGGGTGGCTGAGTGACTGGGTGACTGGCCCCTAGTGTCCTCCTTTCCTTATTCTCTCAATGCTCCTCCTCTTCCTCATTTCTCCTTCATTTATACTCTCTACCTGCCAGCCCCACCTGTCTTTGCTCCTGTCTTGCTTTTGGCTGTTCAACTCTTTATTAGGCCCGTCAGGTGTTTCAGACAAGCAAAGTAGCCCAGCTTCACAGAGTTGAACAAATGTAGCATAAGCAAAAGTCACACCGCTTAAAATAATATTTCCCAGCAGAAGAAGAGAGCACATAATCTAATAACTAGTTTTAGGAAAGGTATTATCTTGGCCAGAAACCAAAGTTAGAAGTTTTCAAGTAAAAATCTATTTATCACAGAAGTCAAAGTTTATGCACTTTAATGCTTAAGAAGCATTAGTTTTTACTTTTGTAGTAATGAATTAAACATTTGTTGTTGTTGTTGGTGTTGTTGTTGATGGTCATGGTTTTGTTTGGTCATGAGAAATTCCATTTCAGTCAATATTTTTGTTTAATTTAATAGTTGACACTTTCAGTGTACTAGAAAGTTGAAATTAATAGACACTAATGATCACTTATCAAAACATTCCTTTCCTATTTAGGATTGAGTTCTTCTGAATTATTAAATACAGCATTTATTTTATGTATCATATGTAACTACGTTGTCTTAATATGCAAATACTATTTATCATATATCCTGATGTTTACATTTGCATTGTAGATTACTTTCTTCTTTTAAATTAACATACCAATACAAAGGCAAGTAATTATTTCATGTACAGTAAAGAATTAGTCTTGAGGATTGTGTATGTGATAACTTCACGCAATTTTGTTGTGCATTTTTTGTCGTTGTTTTAAATGGCAGTTTAAAACAGGCAGTAGGTACTCTGTCCTTATCTTCTTGAAAGTTTTATCATTGATCATCATGAGTTAAGAAGGATATTACCTTCTACTAAAGCACTCATAGTAAAATACCATTCCGATGTCTGTTTTAAAATACACAGTTTCCATGGAACCCAGCTTATGGCTGTGATAATAGAACAAAGGCATTGAGAAGAAAATCAAAGGAATAAGAAACTTAATGTGGTCATTGAACTGCACAGAAATCCTTAGAAACAGCATATATATTGGTTTCTTCCTTGCGATAAAGACATCTGAATCGATAGAAAAGAAGGGAAAGAAAGATAGAAACATAGATGTACATGGATATATCACCTTAACAAAAGTTCTAAGAGTGCTTTAAAAAATACTTCATAAATATCTGGAAAAAGAAGAAATTAATCTCTTTGGGACTTTCCAGAATATATAAGGCAATGAAGGTGACACAGACTGGCGTCTCTCATACTCTGTCCAGTGAGGTAGAAACTCGTTTTCTGCCTGGCTGCTCAGCCCAAGAACAACGGACCTCAGCAACAAAACAAAGCAAACTGGGACACAAGGTGCGGTAAGGGAAACTTAAGGATGTCCGATGGAATAGTGAGTGCCTTTCAGTCTGCTGGCAACATAAAGAACTTGTCCCGAGACCTCTAAGTGTGTCCTATCGCTTTGTTTGTAATTTAGCTTCTCACACATTATTATTATTATTATTATTTTACTTTTATTATTGTCTCTGGATTTTTACAATTAAACTATCCTCTGGTCAATTTCAGTTCCATTCACAAAGGATAAATTCTCCCTGTCAGTAGTGCACATTCAAGATTTTATAAGTATTCTGATTTTTCCCATAATTTGAAGATCTTCCCATTATGTTAGTACTGTTTTTCTAGTATTTTGATCGTGAAAGCATTCATTCATATTGGGCTGCAGCCCAATTTGCTATACGTAGAATTTTAGCGTTTTCCTTCCTTTAAACCCGTGGAACTGGAGGACAGTGAGGAAGATAAAGATTTTCTGTGACCGCTTCACTAAAGGCACCCTCTGGAGGACATGCTCTTGACTCTATACTCAACTGCTATCCTGTCTCAAAACTGACAAGTCTTCCTGTAGATGGACAGGCGTGGAGACAGGAAAGCATCTTAGTGCTTCTATTGTGACTTCAGGGTTAATTCCACTTGCCCTCAGTGGAGACAGGAAAGCCTCTTAGTGTTTCTATTGTGACTTCAGAGTTAATTCCGCTTGCCCTCAGTCTCACTGGAAAGAAGGGAAGCATGAGTTTCCTTCTGTTGTTCCTAGACTCACCTACAACTTCATAATCATGTCCTCACCGGACCTCTCAAAGCTAAATGAACTTGGCAACCAGCTTTATGTTTTATACAGTTGCCTGGCTTGGAGGAGGCAAAATCCCTACACATTTCCACTTTCTGAATAATAATTTAGAGGCATGAGGGCTTATAATTATTTTTTTTTGTATCCAGACCTGAGGGAAATAAGGTCAGAGATTAGGAGAATATGTTAATTATTCTTTTTAGCAAGAAGAAAAAGGCCTATTCCCATATTCAAAGGGAACAGAATTGCCGAATTTGAAAGTTACCGCAGAGTGATTTCTGTTCTTAGATTCTGTACGGCTTCCAGAAGTAAAGGGTACAGATCACATCTTATCATTACCGTCTCAGCCTTCAGCATAGTGAGGAACATGCAAGTGTTTAGTGTTTGTTACGATGTTCCCAGCTGTGTTTTTAATTGCCCTGAGATTTCAGATGCATTTTTGTTCGACCTCTTTGTTTCTTAAATGATTTTGTTTGAAGGCTGGGATTTTCTGATTTTAAAATTAAGTTTAGCTATACAACTGATCTCACTGAGTAATTCCAGTATTGATCTGCAAAATAAGTACATGGTTAAGGTTTTCATGTGTATTTGATTGCGTAATTAATTTTTATTTTAAACCTAGTAATAGATAGCCTTTAATGAAGTCTAAAATCTATGAAGGTTCCAGTCAGATTGACAGTTTTATTCTTGCTAGTTTTCATAGTTTAAGCAGCAGTCGAAGGTTTCCCAGGAATTTGATGAGGCATCTTGTTTCTGTGACAAGGTAATCAATGCTAAATATATTATAAAGAACAAAAGCCTTAATTATCTGACAATGTTGGTTGCTGAAAGATCAGCCCCCATGTCAGTTTGAACTCTGATGAGGGCCTCACAAGTCAACATTGCAGCCAAAACCAGGTGAAGAAGAGGAGAAAGATTGGGTGGGGGGCAAAACAGCTTCCTTCAAAAAGGCCTCAGCGGGTAGGTGATCTTACAGTTTAGCAACCTGCTCATGGAAAAATTAGTCAGAAGAGGTGAACGTGTTTTACTATCATGAGGCAAATTGATAATGAGGCAAAATCATCTAGTACATTCTTGCTTCATTTATTTTATCAGATCATTACTGTAACACAGACTCTCTTATTTATTTATTAGTTTGTCCCACTCCTGTCTTTCCAAGGCACCGTAGGAACAGGTTTTTGTTGTGTTTTTGTTTGTTTTGTTATTTTAAATATGTTTTCCCACTCAGAATAAAGCAGAAAGAGAGACATAAAAGAGTAGCTGTTTCCATATCAGGAGATAGAATTAATCAAAAATAGCAAAGATCTCTTCCTGAGAACATTTTCTAATATCTGTGAGTATTAGCTAAAGGCTACTTAAGGAGATGATTGGTAGGTATTACATGACAACATTGATTTTTATATTATGTGTGGTAGATAAAGGTCATAAGTATAGATAAATATCCTCCAAAGTTCAAAACAGTTGCCCAGTGCAGAGAAACACCTGTTTCCAATAGATTAGTAAGAAGGTTAAGAAACACTGGCTAATTACACACACATACGTGTGTGTGGTGTGTATGCTATACCATGAAGAGAAACACCTGTTTCCAATAGATAAATAAGAAGGTTAGGAAACATTGGCTGATTACACATATGTACGTGTGTGTGGTGTGTGTGCACACCACGAAGGGCCATGAGCTGCATTTCCATTCCTATGACCAGAACTATTTTGCTGACCTCCTTGAGAAGATGGATGATGTCTATCGCCTTTGTGTTACCTCCTGTGACAGCTGCCTGGTCGCTGGAAGAAATTAGATTCAACTGTTTTCTCCTAGACAAAGTCAGACTGATTACTACCCAGTGGACAGTATCACAAGCGAGAGCCAGGGACTGAATATTGACACTCTGATGGTTTCCTCTGCATTTCATGTGCTCCTGGATAATTTGACCTTGATGTAAGAACCAGGGTTGCTTTTGCAGTCTGTGAGAGAATGGCACAGAGGGTTTGAGACTTTAGTATAAACACAGATTTCAAAGTTTTGTATTATAAGTTCCCATATATTTGCCTCTTTTTCTAGTTTTCCTCTCCAAGCTTGTATCAAAAAGGCCCTGAATCTGATCTTGCTCATAGGCACTGTTGCATTATCTGCTGATAATGAAGCCAGATGATCCTTGAATTTCCCTGAAAACTTACATGTTATACATTTCCCTCCAGAAACACCTGCTTAAAACCCATCCATTTGTTTTGGCCCTGAATTTGTTGTATCTTGTAGACAGAGACTGCGCTTTTATTTCCCGGCCACCCAGGCCCAAATAATCACACAGAAACTATATTAATTATAACACCATTTGACATACAACTCAGGTGTATTTCTAGGTAGCTCTTACAACTTAAATTGACCCATAATACTTATCCCTGTTTAGCCACATGGCTTGGTACCTTTTCTTACTGCAGCATTTTCATCTTGCATCCTCTGTGTCTATGTGGTGACTGTAGACTGAGCCTTTCCTCTTCCCAGAATTCTCCTAGCCTGGTTGCCCTGCCTATACTTCCTGCCTGGTTACTGGCCAATCAGTGTTTTACTCAACAAATACAAGTGACAATCTTTACAGGATGCAAGAGTATTGTCCCACAGAAATATCTGTTACTTTTTCCTTTCTCAAACTGAAAGCAAAGATTGATTTTGAGGTCCAATACTCTATATGCTCTTCTAACTCACCTCCTAGCATACTTCATAGACTAACACAAAAGAGAATACATTTTCTCTAGAAAAATGTACCATTACATTACCAGAATGTCTTATTCATCAGCAGTTTTGGTTGACTCACACTGTTTAAAATAAATCCTCTCTGTCTTTTAAAAGAAAAAAAGCAGTTTATAGAAATCTTTCCACTTTAACAGGAAAACAAAATTGCAAAGTCAAGATACAGTATAATTTTCATGATTGTATTTATTTATATGTTTATAAAATGAGAAATGCATTGCCATGTCTTTCAAGTGATATAATGATAGTTTCCTACTATATCTTAGAGATTGACACCAAGAGCTACCTAAGGAAGTAGTAGTGCAATAGTATAGTTGTGTTTGTTTGTGTGTGTGTGTGTGTGTGCGTGTGTGTGTGTGTGTGTGTGTGTGTGTGTGTGTGTGTGTGTGTGTGTAAGAAGTCAGTATTGGGTGTCCTTCCAGTTGCTCTTCATCTTATTTTTAAGACAAGCTCCATTGCAGAACCTAGAGCCCACTGGCCCAGACAGAGTTGTTTACCATAGAGTCCCAGGGGTCCAGAAGTCCAGGGGTCCACTTGTTTCTGCTTCCATAGTGCTTAGGTTATAAACTCTTGCTCGTGAGCAGCTTTTTATGTGGTTCCTTGGAGATCAAGTTCAGACCCTCAAATACTTTACACAGCAATGCTTCTCCTCTGCCCTGTAACCTGATTTGTATTTACATTTTTTGTTTTTTCAAGACAGGGTTTCTCTGTAGCTTTGGAGACCTGTCCTAGAACTAGCTCTTGTAGACCAGGCAGGCATTGAACTCACAGAGATCCACCTGCCTCTGCCTCCCGAGTGCTGAGATTAAAGGACATCACCAAGGACTAGCTTTGGAGCTTATCTTGAAGACCTTTTTACTCTCCCCCACATCTTCTTTCATTGTTTAAAAGTCTATGGTCTTCTGGCCTTTGTACAACTGGCCATGATTATGTTTTTCCCCACCCTAGAATGGCATCTCAGTGGGTGTAAGGTAGAACAGTCTTCTTTACAGCACTGACTCAAAACTGTACCTCAAAACCTTAGTTTCTCAGATATTGACAATGTAATGAATCTATTTAAAATGAAGACTGAAAATTTAATGGACATTCTTATTCCTGCTGAAAAACAAACAGATGTCTTAACACCAAGCCTCCATATTTTCTAAAATAAACCTAAAGCTGAACAGACAGGACTGATTCACTTAGCACAAGGTTTCCTCCACCTTCATTTCCTCCACTCATTAAACTGCCTCACCCACGTGATTTTGTGCCCTGGATAGAGTTCATGATCCTGTCTCTTTTCAAGATGATCTCTCATTTTCATCCCCAGTGTAACTTTCCTACAGGACTTACTTTTTATTCTCCCAACAATTTCAATGTAATCAGTGGTAACTGTATTTTATAAAGAACGTGACCGTGGTGAAAAGCTCAAGAAGTCCTTGTCAAGGCTATGGTTGCAAATGACAGTTAGTTCTTTTCAGATTATACACTGAAGGTAGTTATATTCAAAGCAGATAACCCAATCTTTTGTGTAAGGAATGAAAAGTGGATAAACACTGACCTGTCCACTGCTATTGTCTGTCTACAAGGTAGAAGAGATGACTCACTCTTACTCAGTGCTGCAAAACCAGTATTCTAGAAAAAGTCGTTCCGGGAAACTTCTTCTCTTAGACAGTAAAGCCTTCAGTGCTCACCTCCCCTAACCTAATACATTCAGAATATGACCTGCTGTCTTGGAAACAAGATCAAGATTATTGCTATCTGATATATTAGAATATGGCAGCCTAGAATCAGAACATTAGACTCAATTGTTACTTACTTGAAGGGAAATATACTCATGTTTGTAGAAGTCTTCATAAAATGTTTAAAATACAACTTATATCTTAATATTCCAGTGGATAAAAGAATGAGAACTATACTGACCATTACATTTATGTCAAGTCAGCACATTGATAACTAACTCTTTCCCCTAAATGGAGGAATGAATGGATAAATGAATGAATGGACTTGATTGAGAAATGTCTTGATTTACTAACTTTTATACCATTTACTTTTTAGAATTATAAATCTAGAAATTAAATGGGAGATTGCATTTGCTTTGCTGTGCTATTTGTTTGTGACAGTTATCTCAGTCATAATTCTTCTTGATTTATTTTGTTCTTTTGAAATATTAGTTAATGGGTACCTGCAGAAATAAAATGTGGTCAATGCATACTTTAAAGTATAGTTTGTTTCACTTTTTTCATTTTACCACGGAAAGCTATAAACACCTAACTGGAAGATCATGACAAATCCTGTGCTGTCAAGGTACACTCCCATGGAGACAGCTTGTTGTCATTTAATAAGGGATTTGAATAGCTTTAGAATTGATGGAAGTTAACTTTCGATCTGGCATTCATACTGCTGGGCCCTGTGGGCACCAGGCATGTATATAGTACCCGTACATGGAAGCACTCACACATGCACATCAAATAAATCTTCCCCAAAATAGCATCACTTATCATTGATAGTCTCTCTTGACCTGAGAGACTAAAATCTCCCCCATCTCACACCCTGCCTCACACCAGCTAATGTGTTGGCAAGCGAGTTTCCACATTCATGACCTGTTGTGTAGTCAGGCTAAGCAACAGTGAGGCATTCTTTGACAACAACGTAGCAGTCTAAAATATATCAAGTGCAAATTTATCAGGAAGCTGCAAAGTCCAGAAGAAATAATATTTTTGAAATAGTAGTTAATGGATACCTATAGTACTAAAACAGCTGTCTCGTTTGACTTTCATATCAACTTCCTGGATTAATGGTGCGTATAAAGTGGACAGAACGGGGGTAAGGATTAGTAATGTGCGCAACAGCTGCGTTGGAAATGTGCCTTATCCATATTTCATAAACCTGTGCAGGAGAGCAGATGAGAAACATGAAGGAAGCGAACTATGAAAGGATGTTCGAAAGTAACAGAAGTGTGGAGGCCTACACAAATGTGATCTAATTAATAAGGAATAATGTTTGATTGTTATAATATCATAATAAGGAACAATAAGGAAATGAGATTCTATTTCCAAAACTCATATAGGCAAGTATCACCCATTTTCGTCATATATGTGTGATGACTGAGGGTAGGTAGAAATTATCTCTTTGGATTGCTAAAGAGAAAGGAATATGGCATCTTCTAAAAAACCATGGATGAGTACAGAGAAGACTAGGCTCCAACTTCAGCATGCTACTGACACACAGACAGCTTTGAGAACATCAGCATGTTTAGCTATAAATGATCTCTCGTGGTGTCTCTAGCTATTCTGATTTTATGACTCTCAAGACTTCTGCCTGTTAACAGGCAAGTATATGTCAAATTAGTGAAATAAACAAAAAGTACTTCACATGCTATTTTAGAAGGCCATTGTTAGCAGGTTGGTGGCGCACGCCTTTAATCCCAGCACTTGGGAGTGGAGGCAGTGGCGGGCGGATCTCTGTGATTTCGAAGTCAGTCTGGTCTACAAGAGATAGTTTCCAGGACAGACTCCAAAGCTACAGAGAAACCCTGTCTAAAAAACAAACAAACAAAAAATAGTTATTGTTTTACTTGGCTGAAACTAGCTACAATAATCTTTTATGAAGTAAACTATCTTTGCCCTTACAAATTTGTGAAAACACTCAGAAGAAAGTAGAGTTGCTAAAGAATAGCAAAATTTAAAGGAAGTGGGAATCCAAATAATCACGGAGACAATGAAAATTGCAAGATAGTACAATGTAAAATGGGGAAGGAAGACAAACATCTCCAACAAATGTATATTGCATTTCAGACAAGCAACACAGTTACAGTGATCATCTATTAAATAAATAGCCTTATATTTAATAAGTTGGATTGAAAATGAGTGTGCAAAGAGTTCTTCTAGGAGCAAAACTAAAATGTTAGCTTGCCTAAAATAAGAGTTTGCCCTGAGTTAAATACTCCCCTGAAATGTTGCAGACATTATGATTATAAAAAACTAATTTACAAAGAAAAATTTTCACTGATTTTATTTGCGATCAACTTTTGAAATATGGGTGAAATTTTAATTTTACTATACTATAATACCACAGTGTATGTGAACTCAGTTATTCGAGTAGAATTTACGTAGTTTACTTCTGGCCTTTATTTTCTTATTTGATAGTAAAATACAATGTTTTGTTTTCTTGATTGTAGACCAAAGGTTCTCAAACCATGACAGCCTCTGGAACCCAGAAAAAAGTCAAGAGAACACTGCCAAACCCCCCTCCCGAGGAGGCTACTACGGGAACACAGTCCGCTTACAGTACAGTGGGCACTGCGTCCAGGAGAAGAATGTGCAGAACTAACACCATGGCTCGAGCCAAGATTCTCCAGGACATAGACCGAGAGCTCGACCTCGTAGAAAGGGAATCTGCCAAGCTTAGGAAGAAGCAAGCAGAACTTGATGAAGAAGAAAAGGAGATTGATGCCAAGCTACGGTATTTAGAGATGGGGATTAACAGGAGAAAAGAAGCCTTGCTGAAGGAGCGAGAAAAGAGAGAACGCGCCTACCTGCAGGGGGTAGCCGAGGACCGGGATTACATGTCCGACAGTGAGGTCAGCAGCACCAGACCAAGCCGAATAGAAAGTCAGCACGGCATTGAGCGGCCGAGGACAGCTCCTCAAACTGAATTCAGCCAGTTCATACCACCCCAAACCCAAACGGAAGCTCAACTGGTTCCTCCAACGAGTCCTTACACGCAATACCAGTACTCCTCGCCGGCTCTTCCCACCCAAGCACCCACCCCGTATACTCAACAATCTCATTTTCAACAGCAGACACTGTACCATCAGCAAGTCTCACCTTATCAGACTCAACCAACCTTCCAAGCGGTGGCAACCATGTCCTTCACACCCCAAGCTCAGCCCACTCCAAGCCCACAACCGTCTTATCAGTTACCGTCACAGATGATGGTGATACAGCAGAAGCCTCGGCAAACCACATTGTATTTGGAACCCAAGATAACGTCCAACTATGAAGTGATTCGCAACCAGCCCTTGATGATCGCTCCTGTTTCGACTGATAATACGTACGCTGTTTCCCACCTCGGGAGTAAGTACAACAGCTTAGATTTGAGAATAGGACTGGAGGAAAGAAGCACCATGGTGAGCAGTCCAATATCAAGCATTTCTGCAGACTCTTTCTATGCAGATATGGACCACCACACTTCAAGGAATTACGTCCTAATCGATGACATTGGAGAGATTACCAAAGGAACAGCGGCACTAAGCACAGCATTTAGCCTCCATGAGAAAGATCTGTCCAAAACAGACCGTCTCCTTAGAACCACCGAGACCCGCAGGTCTCAGGAAGTGACCGATTTCCTAGCGCCTTTGCAGACTTCCTCCAGACTGCACAGCTATGTGAAGGCAGAGGAGGACCCGATGGAGGATCCTTACGAGTTAAAGCTTCTGAAACACCAGATTAAGCAAGAATTCCGCAGAGGCACCGAGAGCCTCGACCACCTTGCTGGTCTTTCACATTATTACCACGCCGATACTAGCTATAGACATTTCCCCAAGTCTGAAAAGTATAGCATCAGTAGACTCACCCTTGAAAAGCAAGCAGCCAAACAATTACCAGCCGCCATTCTCTACCAAAAGCAGTCAAAGCATAAGAAATCGTTAATTGACCCTAAAATGTCAAAGTTTTCACCTATTCAAGAAAGCAGAGATCTCGAACCCGACTATCCAAGTTATATGAGTTCTAGCACTTCATCTATTGGTGGGATTTCTTCTAGGGCAAGGCTTCTTCAAGATGATATCACATTTGGTCTCAGAAAAAATATTACAGATCAACAAAAATTCATGGGCTCATCCCTTGGGTCGGGACTGGGCACCTTAGGAAACACCATCAGGTCGGCTCTACAGGATGAAGCAGATAAACCATACAGCAGCGGAAGCAGGTCCAGGCCTTCCTCGAGACCTTCTTCTGTCTATGGGCTTGACTTATCGATTAAGAGGGATTCTTCCAGCTCATCGTTAAGACTGAAAGCTCAAGAGGCCGAAGCTCTCGATGTCTCCTTCGGCCACTCGGCATCTTCTTCCAGAACTAAGCCCACCAGTTTACCAATCAGCCAGAGCCGAGGAAGAATACCAATCGTGGCTCAGAACTCGGAGGAAGAAAGTCCCCTCAGTCCTGTTGGCCAGCCAATGGGAATGGCCAGGGCTGCCGCTGGACCACTGCCCCCGATATCAGCAGACACCAGGGATCAGTTTGGATCGAGTCACTCACTGCCCGAAGTTCAGCAACACATGAGAGAAGAGTCACGGACAAGAGGGTATGACCGTGACATAGCGTTCATCATGGATGATTTCCAACACG
The DNA here is from genome assembly GCF_037038515.1 of Microtus pennsylvanicus. Classification (NCBI taxonomy): domain Eukaryota; kingdom Metazoa; phylum Chordata; class Mammalia; order Rodentia; family Cricetidae; genus Microtus; species Microtus pennsylvanicus. The sequence continues at coordinate 30,019,669 of NC_134600.1, forward strand.
CTATGTCTGACAGCGAAGGTAAATGCGGCCTCAGCCTACCCTGTTACTCTCCAAACTCCAACGTGGTTCTCTCTGCATGTTTAATTTTCTCTCTTCAAAAATGTAGTCCATCTTTCTTGGTGCACCTTGTGCATGTTTATTTCAGTTTTATTTCCTGTATGTGTACTTCCTGTGTCTAGACTTGGTGGCATGGTTCTCTTTGATTATTTTAAGTTTCTTGTTTTCTTCTGTTTCATGAGTGTTCGCTTGATTTGTTTTGTGTCTGATTTTTTAAAACAAGTATTACATAATTATATCAATAAAATATGGTCATCCTTAATATATATAACTGGGAAGATTTTCATTGTATGGTTCTTCACACTTTAAAACTATATTTTGACGTATTTAATAAATTTTAATAAAATCACTAAGAATTGGAGCCATTGAGTAATATTGGGTTCCACTTTGTAATGAAGATGAGTGTTTGAACATCAGACGTTATGATTCTCTTGCCAAGAGCTTTTGCAACTGCTTGATGTTAGCATAACACAAAGTTTTATCATTCTCATTGAATAGATGTGTTTCATCTTCCTTTATTATGAAGATTATTGCTGACAAATTTGTACATTTACTATTATGCATTAAAAAGTTTAACTCTAATCATGACATTAAAAATAATTTTAGTATGAAATTTTTATATAAAATTCTATTTAAAACTGAAAAATATTACACTGCTTTTTCAGATGTAACTGTCTGGAGTCTAGGCCTGGGCATCTAATCCTTCCTGCAACCCTTTGGCATTTCATTGCTTTTCCTTTTTGCCCAAAGGCATCTTGCTACTTTTTTGGTTGAACAAGTACATATGACACTAGAGTTGCTTTAATTTGGAAATTCTTATAGAAATATAGAGAGAAATATAGAGATTTTAAATTATTATGTAAAGCCTATAATGTTAGATAAATAATTTGACTTATTTATCTAACATTTTTATTAAGTTTTTTTTTTAAGATAGATCCTATTCTGTAGCTCACACAGACCTGGAAATCACTATTCAGGTCACACTAGCTGAATTGATGGTGATCCCTCAATTTCAGGCCCAGACATGCTTGTTTCAAAGACATGAGCCACTGTACCCGTCTTGTATATTGGTTTATATTTGAATAGATACAGGGCTGAAGCCCTGGAAATAAACCATGTCTAAACAAATGCAAATATCACTTCGTTTGGATACTAAAAAATACTAAAATAATATGAATATTTATAATCAGAGGTTTCTTTCCTGCCCACCGGTTCCTGACTTAACATTATTTATAAATGTTTGGTCGATGGCTGAGGATAATTATTATCTAACACTTACAAGTAAATTAAACAATATCTTTTATTTATGCTTTGCCACACAATTCATGGCTTGGTAGCTCATATTCTACATGTCTTGCTTCCTCAGAGGCGGGCTGACTGGCATCTCCAGACTCCATCTTTCCTCTCCTCTTTCTCTGTCTGGATTTCCTGCTTGGCTCTATTCTGCCTTGCTATAGGCCAAAGCAGCTTTATTTATCAACCAATGAGAGCAACATATATTCAGAGTGTATAGAAAGACATCCCACAGCAAATATTCTCCCATTTGAATCTTTCTCAGTAAAAACTCACATCAAAACATGTTTTTATGAAGAAAATTTCTTTATTCTGATGTAGACACAGATTTGATTTAGAGACTGTTGGCTGAACTAAAGGGGGGGGGGGGGTCTGTGGGCCTGAGGTAAAAACCGTTTATGTTGCTTATGAAGTTCTGATCACCAAGTTTCTTTCAAACCTGGTTTTTCTCATAACAGGCTGATTGGTTGACCATTTTTATTGACAATTTATTATTTAAGTAAAACATTTCTGTCTGTCCTAGGCCAGTATTTGAAATAATCCAATTAACTTACCTGGCATTATGACATTATGTGGAAACAGTTATTGTTTTAGTCTAGTACACATCTTATTCTCATTGTATACAAGTAGAATGACCGAGAAAAGGAATGAGAAGCCATCAATGACCTTATCTATAAAAATAAATTCTCTTGGAATTATGGAGCAACTCAATACCTAAAGGATATGTACACAAAGGTGACAGTTATCTGGAAAGAATTTGACAAATAGTATTATTCCTCAGAAATGTGGCAGATTTGTAACTTGATGTTGGACATGTGAATGTTTGTAACTAGCCCAAAATGTGACATTTATTTGATTCCATACGTATAAAATTAACTAAGTATTTTTATTTCTAGATTTTGTTTATAGAAGTAATCACTGACTGAACTTTTGTTTGATGATAACATGATAAGATAGCACACATCCTATACAGTTTTGAGGCAAATAAAGATTGTGCCAAAGCAAAAAAAAAATGTACAATTGGATGGAAATTTGAGAACTAAAATATATTTTAAAATGAAGCAGACAAAATTCATTCATAAAGACTATCGATGCATAACTAGGTGAAAGGCTATAACAAATTGAATTTCATCAGTAACTTTGTTATTGCATTATACTGGGTATCTTTAGAATACATGCAAAGTAAAATGTAAAATGGTTTTCATTGTTTGTATATCATGCAAATACTTGAAGTTTTTTTTTTTTTACTTGAAGTTTTGTAGTGACAGGAAAACAAATAAAATTACTTGAATCAGCATGGAACATACATTTTACATTTTCTAAGATCTGTTTGTAATATAGTTCCACCGCAGCAGATCAAATGCAAGCAATTAGGAGCAGCTGACTCTGCATACCTGGTGCTCCATGAGGAAGACAGATGTGACCCAGGAGCAGAGTCACTCTGTCAGGTGGCTTAGATTGAGTCTATAGTCCTATCAAAGGCTGCAGATACCTTTTTTGCTCAGTTACATAGGAGACTGTTATTAGAAATAACATAAATCAAAATAAGTTATCAGAATTGGAGATAAACTGATAAAAATTGGATCAGGTGGAGGTTCTGTCATATTTGTAAAATCCAGAGACCCCTAAAACACATTTAAACTGTCGTATTTAAAATGCAATGAGGGAAGTTACATGTTCAAATGGAAGCCTGTATTATTCAGGATAACCACATGTTGAAAGCATAATTAAATTTACTTTATTTTCTATTTTATTTTATTTATTTTTGGTTTTTCGAGTCAGGGTTTCTCTGTGTGACAGTCCTAGCTGTCCTAGAATTAGCTCTTAAAGACTTGGCTAGTCTCAAACTCACAGAGTTCCACCTTACTCTGCCTCCCGAGTGCTGGGATTAAAGGCATGTACCACCATCCCTGCCCATCCTTTATTTAGGAAAAAGCAAACCCTTAAAACTGAATGATAAATATATTTAATACCTATACAAAATTATTTTCTCCTAAGTGAAGTTAACTATAATCTAGTAAATTCACTGACTGATGACTATCTGGTTTATTGTTTTATTTATCAAGCATTTGTTATACTGAATAATTTTGTAAATTTATTCACTCAGCTTCGAATTACTACTGTGGTTTAGAACAATAATTATCAAGTAGATTATGAAAAGAATATTGGATAGCTATAAAAAGGTATAAAGAGAAGTTATTTATCTAAAACTATCCTAACTATGATGTTTAACTTCTTCTTTAGATGATGACAAATCAGTCTATGTTTCACTCATTCTGTGATACTTTATTAAACACTATGCTCCAATAAGTGGGAGGAGAAAATTGAAAGAGGAGAAAATAACAAAAGAATTATAAATTTCCTCTTCAAGCAGCTGCTAGTCCAATGGGAAAATCAGCCGAGAGTATATGTAGCCACAACCCAGGCATCAACTCTAAAATGGGTGGAGCCATGCTATGCCACTCCCCATTCCATGTGCACTTGGGAGAGGTGGTGTGGCTGAGGATTGCTGGTGTGCCAGGCTACAGATGTGCAGCTGAACAGAGATGCACACACCGGCTGTCTTGTTCTACCAGCCGGTAAATGCTGGAAATGGCAGTCTCTGGAGAGATTTTTAAAGTAGACACAGGAAGCCACCTTCAACAGCATGGACAAGAGAGCTCAGTCTGTGGCATTTTAGAAGCTACCATTTAAAGAAAATAATATTGAAAGCACCATGTACCAGGTTGAGCAAGGGAACAGGCCATTTCATTGTCACTTGAGAAGCAACAATTGTTTCCAAAGGCTTTTAATTGCTGAGGGGACAAGAATATAGCCAAGGAATGCCAAGAAGTGATATATGCCTATTCAGTGTTAGCTGTTCAGTACAATTGACACTTTGCAATATGCTAAAAAAACTCAGAAAGTTCTGATTTAACTAGGTAAAAATTTTAAATTTATATTTGAATGTTTTAAATGTGATTAAAATTTCAAAATATACTATCAAGTTTTATCACAGTGGTAAGTTAGTAAAAAGTAGTTGTCAAATTCCTAAGTCAGTGCTAAAATTCAGATAATCATACTCTTATTTATATTAAAGATCCTCATATATGTATATATGTATTTTAGATATATTTTTATTATTAAGCTCTAAACTTCTTGTAGTACACATGTTTCTCACAATAACACATAGAGGATCTTAGCTTTAAATGCTTTTGTTCACTTATGATTGTCAAAGAAATGTCATATTTTTCAAAAATATATTCACTCAGGGTTGTAGCCAGAAGCCATATGCTTGACTTAACAAACGTGGAAAGTTAAGAGACACTTGCATATGCACACAGTGCATTTCCTGTTGACATCTGGTCATGCATGGTGGGTTGCAGGGTATGTTATCTATGTAGGAACTGATGGACTTCAGTTGAATGAAATTATCCTCATATACTTTTGTTTTTTTATTGTCATCTAAATTTCATTTATACTGACTTATAAATGTAACTTTGTATTGTTTTATTTACTATGAGATGTTGTGCCTATGTGTGCCTCATTTTCTTTAGATTATTCTGTTTCCCGAAACTTTGTAGATACTCTTGGAAACGGGTCTAGTTCTGACGCAGGTTATGTCTGACATGCATGCTGTGCTCCACAAGCCCAGTGCATGCTAATGCTGCAGACACTTGCTTCCCTCTATCACCTGTATCAGCTGCAGTCGAAATGTATGATGTTTCCTTGGTCTCCAAAGCCTACCACTTGCGTCGGGAGGAAACGGATTGGTTTGATAAACCCAGGGAGTCTCGCTTGGAAAATAGCCATGGTCTGGACCGGAAATTGCCGGAAAGATTGGTTCACTCTAGACCCCTCAGTCAACATCAAGAGCAGGTAAGTGAGCAGTTTTACAGTCCCCTGGAATTGTTAACAACAAGAGTCAAAATCCCAAAACAGGCGAGTCTGTTAACCAAAATAATTATCAGTCAAGTTCAAGAGTGTTTCCTTTTGGTAATTTCATGAAAATAGTACTTTGTTTTATCAGTTTGTTGCACATTGTGATGTTTCTACCAGACAACTTAAATGATTCATTCATGCAATAGATGATTATTTTATGGATATACCATCTCTGGTAATGAATGAAAAGGAAATACATGGAGCTACTTAAAGAGATTGCAAGAACATTGTGCAATATACATATGTGTAATAAAAATATTGTAAAGATTCTCTTTTCTTGTTTTTAACATATTGTTGTTTAGGACAATATTGACTAAATCTTTACATACTTTTGGGTCTTTTGCATCTTAATATGTCATTATATTGAATTGTATTTTTTGTTACTCTTAACATTGTATTTATGCTTTGATTCTCATCATAAAGATCTGGCTAGGAATTTCCACAATAATGAAACCAATATTGTTATCATTTATTGCCCTTCTGGGTTTCTGTAGCTTAGTGCTCTCTACAAGCCTGGACAAAGTTAATGGAATGTTAAATATGTTAAAGAAAATGATAACCGCTGCTATAGAAACCACAAATCTAAATTCACCTTGCAATCAAACACTCTTCTATGAATACTCAAGAGTTCTTTAACTAAATTGTTACATAATGTTGTCTGAGAATACATGGAGGTAATCTGTATCTATTCCAATGAATTTGAAAATCTGTTCTATTCTATTTAGAAAGACAAAATACATGTATTGCAAATAACATTTTGTTTTAAGATTTCTGATACTGACATGTGTAGCTGAGTAAATCTGAGGACACAGTACCATTTTAAATATGTACTTACAGACTAGTGTAATGTAAGAAAATAAAGAAGAGGTTTATTGAAGATCATTTCATAAAATTCTAGCTAGTTCAACAAACAGAAGGATGAAGATCCATGTTAAATGAACATAACAATCATAATGTAATTTATCGCTGATAGAAGTCTTACATTTGCAAAAATGAATTTGAATTCGTATCAATTAAACTATAAAACATTATGTAATGATGAAATCATAAAGTTATAAGATACTGTAAAGTGAACAGCCATACGAGTACCCCAGTAGCTGAGACAGAGAGCATGGCTTGCCACAGAAACCTTCACACCCCTTGTGAATCACAGCCTCTCCTTCAACAAGTAGCAGACATACTTATTTTTATGTTAATAATTTCTTTGCTTTTCTTTATACATTTCTAAGTGGATTCTATATAGGAGATAACATGTGCCTTAAATATATAGCATTCAAAGTTTAATTACATGTTAAGTTTATGCTTTCCTGCGTTGATATTTGTCTTCAAATACTGTTTTCTCCTTTAAATCAAGAACTTTATTTTGGTCTAAAAGCATTCTCATTTTATTTTCTTCTTTGCATGTCTGGTAATAAAAGGTAATACTGAGCTCTTGATACCAATAAACAAAGATGCTATTACTTGAAACATACACAACATGAATTTATTCTCACAAAATGCTCTGGGGGAAAGAGGATAAAATCCAACTGACTAATTCAAACATGAATTTGTCTTCTATAAAAATTTGTATACAAAACCCTACATAGATACAGGACTATTTCTGGAAAAAAAAAGTATTCGATTTATAATCATATTAACTACAAATTCACCAATGCAGCATTTTTTTCCTTCCAAATATGTACATTTTAATACTTGTACTATTCAAGGGAAATCTAAATGTTCTTTGTGAAACAAACAGATCATGCAATCCTATTTACTTTTAAGGTTTTTCTATATAAAGAGGATTGATATTCTTTGATGATGTTTGCTAAAAATAAGTCACCATTTGTTGTCTCTAACAATATGCCCCCACTGTCCAGTAAAGCTCATGTCATCGGCAAACCCCGTGGAGCTCCTGCCATATATATATATATATATATATATATATATATATATATATATATATATATATATATATATATATACATATATATACGTGTATATATATATATATATATATATATATATATATATATATATATATATATATTCTTCTGAAGGGACCATACCTTTTCTTTCATTTGTAGGTAAACTCTCTGTTTTCTTTCCCTAGACCCCAGTCACTTTGGTAAGCATACTGTTCATTCAGATTGTCATCAATAAGCCCCCTCCTGCCATAGAGCATCTATGAAACTACCAATGCTATCTTGCTACAAAGCTAGAGAAAGTCTCTTTTCCTAGTGCTTTGGTATAACTATGTCTTATGTCTTTGATTATGATACAACACAAGAGCTGTCTGCCCTACATACCCTGACATGTAGGTGCGCAGTGTCCAGTACAGTGTGGGGAAACAGGCAGACATCTGTTCTCTATAACAAGCATTTATGCTATTCAAAGTGGACGTGTAAATAAAAATTATACTAATGCAAATGTAATTACTTCATAAATATGTAGACTCATCCCATAAAAATATTTTTGGTTAGGAAAGAACAATGCATTTTCTGGTATCTATGCAGGTGACAATCTTGATGATGTAGAATCATCAGGAGATGGTGGTGGCCGAGTCCAGCACCTTGGTGGATCACTTACCCTCCGGTTTCCCTGGGCATGCTCTTGATAATATTGGTACAAGAACAACAAACAGCTGCCCCGTAAGCCTATTTGTCAGAGGCTCTGTCAATATTTGCCTGCAATTGTGATTCTGCTCTCTATTGACTCGTATATAGCAATCATAACTATAAAATTTAATATTTTACTAAGTGAACTCATGATGCTGGTTGCAAAGTCTTAAAATTTGTAGAATTGTGTGGAGATATTCTAAGGAAACAACAGTGGAAATGAAGATGTTCAGAATCCCAACATCACAGATACCGGTTAAAATGTGATAATAATTCACTGACAAAACTATCATGGCCACACTAAAACCCTGCCTGTTCTTGAGAACTGCAGTTTATGCATTGTGAAATTTTATCTAGAGAATAAACATAGAAAACAGAAAGAAACCCTAAATGCAAAATAGTGTCGCCTTAGTTTATTTTTGAATAAATGCCTTAAATTGTCATTAAATCTTTATAAGGTCATAAAATCGCCAAAATAAGGTTGAGGTGGCATACACTAATTTTAAGGAATAATCTCAACAACAGGACACCCAAGAGGAGTCCCCGTGCGTGCCCAGTATTGACAGTGTAGCAGAAACCAGAGGTCTCAATCAATTCTTTGCAATGAACACTTGCAAGTAAAGATAAATGGACAACGGGACTTTACTGTGACCCACTGTGTCACATTACAGCCTCCATGTCGAGATTTTTTTCTTTTTCTCTATTTTTCTCCTTTTCCTCTTAATTTTTTTTATTTTGTTGGGGATGCGGGAGCTGAGCGTGGATGTGAAAGGATGGGTAATGAATGGGATCTAAATATATGATGTAACAGACACACCGAGTAAATTTAAAAACAAACAGTTAAACCTAAAAACATTTAAAAGGAAAGTCCAGTCGCGTGATAGTTTGGGAACCACAGACACAACAGCAGCTTCAGCGCTGCCCCTGCTTCAGGAGGGGCTCTTGTAGCAACAAGAAATCTCCCCACCAGTCACAGAACTTTCGAATAGAAGGACAGAACCAGGGAGCATTTGAATGAACAAAGTCTTTATTCATTTCAACAGAACTATTCTGAACATGGATGTAATAGATCTTCTCAGTAAAATTTTCACAATAAATTTCAGCACCTTAAATATGTCACAGACCCAAGTATGGTGTCAGGGATCTGACGGGAAGGGAGGGATGTCTCTGAGATTTCTCCACTAGTTTCATTTAATTACTTAAAGTTAACAATGCCTTTCCATTTCCCGACTTTCAAGTGTGAAATCAAGAGCTGGAATTTCTCAAATATAAATTATTCATTGTCATCGATAATAAGTACCTATCACTGTCATCTGAAACATCCTTCAAAAACAGATATACATGCTCATTGATTTCCCAAATACGACAAGTCAGTCCTCAGGAGAGATGGGTTGTAAAGGAAACACCATAGTGAACTCAGAAACTAACTTAAGCAGTATGCAGTGTGAGTGTAAAGACTTCAGTTGCCATCAGCCAAGAATCATCTGGTATATTCTCATTGATTTAATTGGTATGCTTTGAATTGAACAAGTGTACGTCTGCATAATGTATTTCAAGGGTTTTTATAACTTATTTTTACCAAATCCCTTCTATGGCCTAGATTCTGCAAATGAATGGCAAGACGATGCATTACATCTTTCCTCATGCAAGAGTAAAAATAGCCAGAGACTCGAAGGATCACACAGTTTCAGGTAAAGCAAACTGAACTCTCTGGTCATTTCTAATTCTAATGTCATATTGACATACATATTTATTTTTCAGCTTGAATGACTCGTTAAATTTTAGAAAGCAACCATTTATATCTGTTTTATAGCGCATTTCCAAAAATAGCAGACTATTCATTTGAATACAAAAAGCATTAATGACATGGTTTGTGCATGAAGAGTCACTCGAGTGGTACAGATCCTATGTTCATTTTCTGCATTTCTAACAGTGCGTGATTTGGCGGTGCTCATAATTACTGCTTCAGGAAGTATCATGGTCACCGCATTATGGTGTGGTTTGCTCTCTTGAATGCAATGGCTGCTGAGGACAGAGAAAATAGAGGCTTAGGATCTTAGGATCAGATTTTTCTGTATTTGTCCAAGGTGAACACTGACAATCGTGCTAAGCCATCAGATTGCTTGTGTCTATTTATAGATCAAAGCTGATAATGGACTTTGTAAGCTTCTTATTTGGAATAATTTTGGACTCAAGAAAATGGCTCAAAAAGCAATATCTGGTTTTTGCCCAGTTTTCCTAATGTTGACATAAATCTAGCATCAAACAAAAAAAAAATCAACATGGTCACATATTACTAAGACAGCTGTAAGTCTTACTCAGATTGTGAGTTTCTTCACTTATCAATTATTTTATCTATTGCGTCAAGATACAATCTAGATCTCACCTTTTATTTCATTGTCATGGTTCCTACGTCACTTCCAGCATAATCGTTTTTGTATTTCTTTTATTTCCTGAGCCAGAAAGGCTTAAAATTTATTAAATCTTTACATTAAAAATGAGATTTTCATTATTGGAAGTGTGAGATAAAATAAATTTTCAAGTTGATGAAATAATATACCCTGGTTATTTCTTGTATTCGTTCTCAATTACTGTGCACTACCTGTGTTTCAGGTCCACTCCATATAAACAGAAAATTATGGTAAATTTTTAAAGACATTGTTGTGCTCTTTGTATGAGAGTTTGATCGAGTGTGCACACACCTCTTTCACTTTGTTTCCATGATGACTTGGGAAGGCAATTGTCTCCTCAGCTGCAATTGTGTTGGGGATTTGGAAGCATGGTTGTGCACTGAGGGATGGTCTGCTCTCTGTTGCCACAGATACGCATCACTTAGAAATCTAGCATTATTTTCCTGGTAAAATGGGTGTTTTTGCTTGTACCAAAGAAAGATACTTCAAATATATATATATATATATATATATATATATATATATATATATATATATATATAGTTATTCAGATTGAAAATACAAGGAAAATATTTAAATCCCAAGTTTTCCATCGATTCATTCTTATAAAATGCATTTTAGAGGCACTGGATCTGAGTGGAAATTTCAAGTGTGTGTTTTATTATATTATTATTAATTACAATCATCATCATAATTACCAATATTGTTTCATCAAGGTATAGTTTAAATATTACAAATATCCTTTGTTAATATTCAGGTCAATAGTTTTAATAAACTTACAGAATTGTATGACCATTCCACAGTTCTGTTTTCAAATTTTCCACTATCATAAATTTTTCTAGAAATTGCTCATCTAAACTTTTTATGTCTGTTGAGAAAGTCCACGTTTATTGGACTTTCTCATGAGAAAGTCCACGTTTACTGTATGACTCTGTCAGCTTACCTTTTAAAAGCATTACTTGTGAACAGAATCAAATAATATATTTTAGTACCTGAATTTTCACTTTTCGAAGTTTTAGATTACTCTTTGTTAAACATACATCAGTCATATGTTCCTCTATGTTCCTAAATATATTCCATTCTTTTAATGCTCTACATTTCATTTAATTTATTGGGTTTTTCTTAGGTTTTAAAAATATTTAAACATAAGTTTTAGTATATATCTATGATAGTTCTGCTGCATCGTTTTCTGGATGTACAGCTACCCTGTACACTTTCTGTTCAGCTTTTTTATTCATTCTTCTCTAATAGTTTACATCCCAACAAAAGTGTGCCCCACCTCCTCTTCTCTCAGTTCTTCCCTAAAATCCCTTCTCCCCAAGAACTGTTGTTCCTCCATTTCTCTTCATAAATGGGCTATCAGAGATATCAACCAAACATGACATAATCATATCCAGGCTGGATCAGGCAAACCGGTAAGAGGAAAAGGGTCCCGAGAGCATGCAAAAGAGTCCGAGACAGCCCCACTCCTACTGTTCGGAGACCCATAAAACCAACAAGCTACTCAGCTATATATATAGAAGACCAAGATAAGGCCCATGCAGGATTCCTGGTTATTGGTTCAGTCTCTGTGAGCCCCTATGAGCCCAGGTTAATTGATTCTGTGGACTGTGTTCTTGTAGTATCATTGACCCCTCTGTTTCCTACAGTCTGTCCTCATCTTCTGCCGCAGGATTCCCTGAGTTCTGCATAACATTTGGCTGCTGGTCTCTGCATCTGCCCCCATCAGTTGCTAGATGAAGCCTCTCTGATGACAACTATGCTAGATTCTGGTCTGCAAGTATAGCAGAATGTCATTAGTAATATTTTCACTGACATTTTTTTTTGCCAGTTGTGTTTAGTGAAATGACCCTCCCCCCCCCCAATTTCAGTTGTCCCTCTCAAGGACTCTCTGGCTTCCTAAAGTTGGTTTTAAGGCTATTTTCTTGTACTTCAGCTGTGTTGGAATATTTGTGGATTGCTATAGTAGGATATCTGGGCTCTGGTGGTGCGATAATGACCTAGCTGTTGTTGAATGTGTTCTTACACTAGAATCTAGATTTCTGGGTTTGGGATGAATGCAGATGTAGGTGCTGATTTCTCAGTTTGTGTTTGTTGGATGTGTGTTTTGTTCCTTGTTTCTCTTTCCTGATTGGCCCTCTGGTCTTTGTTGTCTGTATTTCTGCTGGCCAGTTTGACCTCTGGTTCAGCAGGAAGTCTCCATGAGAGTTGCAGCTAGAATAGCTTTTGGTTCATCAGGGGCCCCTGTTCTTCCTAGTGGTTATAGCATGCACCTGAAGAGCAGATAAGAGCCCATGTAGAGGGAAAAGGCACAGTCTCTGAAAAATTTTCTTAAGAAGCTATATAATCATTTCTCATATTGATCTTGTCTTATTCCCTCAATCAATGGTAGGTTCCCTTGTCATTGTCCTTGCTGACAGTTGTCATAGGAAGTGACTGTCCACACAGAGGCCATGGTCAGGTGACCATCCACACAGAGGCCCTGGTGAGGTGACTATCTACACAGAGGGCCTGGTGAGGTGACTATCCACACAGATGGCCTGGTGAGGTGACCGTCCACACAGAAGCCATGGTGAGGTGACTGTCCGCACAGAGTCCATGGTGAGGTGACCATCCTCACAAAGTCCTGATCAAGTGACTGTCCACACAGAGGCCCTGGTGAGGTGACTGTCCACAAGAGGCTATGGTGAGATGACCGTCCACACAGAGGACCTGGTCAGGTGACTGTCCACTAAGAAGCCCTGGTGAACTGAGGACCAAGCATGCTGTTTCTTATTGGGTTGTTTGCCACCTAAGTTGTAAAAGTTTTTATATGTTAAATCTCAACATCTTTGTAGAGTATGTATCTTCCTGCATTTATTTTTGGTTTGTTTTTTGTCCATCTGTGTTTTTTGAGATTATAAATTCATTACATGGATTCCTTTCCTTTCCTCCCTCCAAACCCTTCCATATATCCTTCCCCATCATCATTTAAATTCATGCCTTCTCTCTTCATCAATTGCCATTGAATTCATATATACATTTCTGTACATATATTATATTGTGCATATATAATATCATGCACCTGCATATATAAATATACGAATATATGTCTATATGTGTATTCCTAAATATTGAAAACTGTGGCAGCTACTATAGAAATCAGTATTGAAAATTCTCAAAAAGCTAAAAATAAATCTACCATTTGACACAGCTATACCACTCATTAACTTATGCCCAAAGGACTTGACATCCTCCTTCACAGATGTCCGCTCAGTGTGATAGGGGTTGTGCTGAAAACACAGATCAAACATAAAACTGCTTCCTAAAAACACAGAAATTTCCAGTCCGTGAATATGCAACATCTCATTTATTTAGGTTTCCTATACAACTTCTCACTATTATTTTTATTTCTTGTCTATAAAATTTCTCGTCTACTAAATGTGTTTAATTTTTTTATTCTGTTTGAGCTAATTGTGAAGAGTTTTCTTAATTGTTATTTTGAAAATCTGTTGACATGATGTAGAAATTGATATTTGGCCTCACACATTTACTCTTCTTATGATTTTAATTTAATACTCATGATTTCGTACATGCAAAATTATGCCATCTGCCAATAAAGTATTTACTATTCCTATTTCAATTAGCATGTTCAGTGTTTGGTAGCACTACGCAGAATTTTCTGTGTGATCCTGAATACAGTAGTTAGGGCAGGCATCCTTGTTCTACCCTGACATCTAAGGAACACATTTATTCTTTCACAATGACAATGTTACAAATAGAAAATGTGCAAGCATCTTCCTATTTTTACCTTGGGATTTTTGTTTGTTTTCTATTTGTTTTTCTGTCGTTTTGTCTTGTGTTGTATGAGAGAGGGTCTTATGTAACTATGGCTTGCCTTGAACTCACTGGGTAGTTGGAGGATGGTCTCCTGTCCCTATTGTACTAGGACAATAGGAACATACCATACCTATATGAATTATACCTGAGTCTTCACTTCTAGTTTAGTTTAAGGTCTTTATTATGAATGTATTCAGCATTTTGCCCAAGATATTGACTAGGTATAGTGAGGCAAGCATGTGTTCTTTGTTCTTTACTATCCATAAGACACATATTAACTGATTTCTGGATTATAAAATACATGACATTCATAGAATAATTCCCATTTGTTATAATGTGTGATTATTTTATATGTCATGATTTAGCTTGTTTGTTAAGTATTTTAATGTCACGTTCCAGGATTGTTCTATGTATATATTTTCATGTAATGTCTTTGAATAGCCTTATATTTATATTTGTCTAAGACTTCTATCTAAATTGCCAGTGATGGGCCACAAGTTCACCTCAAGTGACTTTCAGCTACCTCTAAGGATGTAAAAAACACATTGGTTTATAAATTGGGGAGAAATTGCTCAAGTAAGTTTTAAATTTTCTGGTTTATTACCTGTGTTATATATCTGGGTTATCTTCTTCAGACTAGATATTCAAGATGGCTTAGACTCTGCCTGGTCTATGCTTTCTATATTCCAAGACTCCATTTACCCAAAAGCATGGAGAGAGTTTGTTAACTATGACTGATCTAGTTATAAGTGGGCTAACAATACCTAGAGAATCTTCAGATTTCCTACTTGCTCCATTCCATAGCAACAATGCCTCTGGTTTTTATGGCTCGTTCTGCCCCGTTAAAGTCACGTGACAGCTGAGCTTGGTACAGAAATAGTCCAGAAAGGCAAAGTAGAGTTCTGCTGCTCTTCCTCTCAGGCCAGTAGTTTCTCCGGAATGTATACTTCTCTCTTTGATGTATGATGTACTCAACTTCCAAATGCTGAAGTTGTCAATAATTTATAATTTTTTTAGTTTATAGTTCACTCATTAAGAGAAGTTTTTGTTTTATAGCTCTTTATATAATATTTCAGCATTCAAAAGTTTTCTTTATATGATTTGTGGTAGTATTTTTTATTTTCTATTAGATATAAAGGACAAGAGGATGAAATTATTATGAATTGATGAGTTTGGACATATAATACATATAGCTATAATTTGTGATAGTGAGTTATAACAGAGAGCATAGAGTTTGCATTGTAACTGTGATAAATTGGCATCATTTGATATTTGACAGTTTTAATAGTAGTCTCAAATATAAAACTCTCATAATAAACACAAAGGAAATATCAGTAGAATATAGATAAGTAGAAATAAAAGTAAATCAAATTATATCACTGTCATAAAATAAACGTGAACGAAAGTAAAAAATACATGAAGCAATAGTCAAAACCTATAAAGTATGCAGAAAACAAACAACAAAGTGGCAATATGATTCTTTTAAAGGTTATTTCCTTGACAGTAAATAGATTAAACTTACCAATCAGACACCATTAGCAAAGAGTATTTGCTAATGTGCTTTCTAAGTGTTTAGATTAGCTCCAACTAAGTTGAAAATAAAAAGATTGCAAAAAGTTCATATAGTAACCAAGAGATGGCAAAAGTAATTAATAATAAGTAACACAAAGCAAAATCTGTATATATAGTGAGAGAATTCGCCAAGAATATGTAATTATTATAAACATGTTTGGGCTAAAAATCAGAGCCCTTAAGTATATGAAATAATCATTGTTGGAATTAATAAATAGTCAAAGACTTCAATATATCATTTTCAATGTCGGAATAACTAGAAACATGACCACCAAGGAAATACAGGACAAAAACAACAATTAAACATAAAAAACCTACAGACCCTCACAAGCAAAAAAAAAAAAAAAAACAGAGCATACATTATTTTTCTTCCTCAGATGAACAGGAATGACCCAGCAAGATGGAACAGAATATAAAAGCAAAAAAAAAACCTCCAGTTATGATATATGTCGACATACTATTAAAAATACCATAGTACCTTGGGATTTTAAGTCACTTACAGAATTGGTTTTGACTGTACAGTGTTGCTATATTTAAATAAAACACAAAAGATCAGATTACAGAAATTTGACCTGATGTTAGACTCTCATAAGCAATAGAATCTTTTGTTCTATTGAAATACATTTTTGTATGCCTAAAAAGAAAGCTGCAGACATAATAATCCTCATTGTACTCCAGTAGAATGAGCCAAGAGGTAGCAGAACAGTAGTTCCAGGTATCTGGATAACACTTGCTCCCAGAAACAGCAGTGTTCAGAGAACTCGGAACGCTGGAGAAAAGTCACAGTGCCCTATTCCTTCAAACAAACCCAGTAAATTCCTGGGAATAGGATGGAATTCTTAGAATCTTAAAGAAAGTTAATGCCTACTTTGTGAGAACAAAACAGAGATTCTAAATGCATCCTGCAGCAGAAGTCCTTCCTTTCTTCACTTTCTCTAAAACTTCTATGAATTATTTAATGATTCCTCTAATAATAAAAATTGTATAAAGTTAGTACTGTAGTCTTTGGTGGATGGCAGGCCCCCTTAGTCCTGGGTTGGTTTATGCTCATGTTTAACTATTTCTATGGCCACGGACTGAATTTTAAAGTCCTAAACCTGAAGTGTAAACTATAAATTTATATGACTTAAAATATTGCTTATTTTATGTTTTGAAATTCCACTTAATGTTGCATTAAAATAAGTTTTTCATTAGTTAGGATGTTTTAGAGCCGCTTTTTAGTTCTGTTCGGCTTTCGGTAGCTAAGCCACTAAGACGCAGAGTAGACGGTGTAAGCATCTCTCATTTGTGATGTTGTGAATGGAGATCTCCTTTAGACCACTGAATCCCACATAATAAGAGACAAAAAGGTAGGGTGAGGGAGAAAGAGCAGGGGATGGGAAGGAAGGGAGAGAAAGGAGGAAGAAGAAAGAGGGAGAGAGGCAAGAAGGAAGGAAGGGAAGGAAGAAAAAAGGGCAGGAAGCAGGAAGGAAGTTCGTTTATAATTATCACATGAACTGGAAGGGTGCGTTATGTTAGAATATACCTTTGTTTAGAAGTGACGGAAAGGTTCACTGATTTAGGATAATTAGTTGTATAACACTTGAACTGTGCAGATGCTGGCTGAAACGTGACTTTCGAAGAATAAAGTGAGAAAGGGACGGGATTTTGAGAGTGAAAAGCATAGGGAATAGTACTTCCACTATCAAGTAATAAAAATTCAGTTAAATTAAGAGGTACTGTGACTTCCTTAGAGATTAATATCTGCTTTCTTGTATTACATTTTTGTACAAAAGCCTTTGATGTTTGTCACAAAAACCACACGTACTCACTTGTTTTTAGTTCATGTAGGAACGGCACACCAACTTAGGCTGCAACGGTTCATGTATATCAGAATCATAATTATTTATGGGTAATCTAGAACAATCTGGTTACGGAGTAAAGAACCAGGAAAAAGTTATTCATAACCTGGAACAATATTTTTGTGCCACAAACAATACTCAGTGAGGAGTTAAATTTGGAAGTGAAGAGTAACCGTAGGTTATGGTCTTAATGCTACAGGAAGTTGTATCTGCATTGGGATTATATTTGTCCGGTTTACAATAGCCATGAGTATATTTCTGGTAGTTAATTGTTCTTTGTTTCATAGTTAAATTGTTTACTCTAGAGTTTTTCTTAACATATTCTTTTGTAATTTAAAATTAACCAATATATATGTATATATATATATATATATATATGTGGTTTCATTTGGGAACATTTACTGTTTGAATGAATATAACAAACTTTGAGAAAGCATTCAATGATAATCTAATCACTGTAGATTATTCTTAAGTGCCAATAACCTTACGTATTATTATTATCTATTTGGGCATCCGATAATGTAATTTTGTTATTGATGTCAAGTTTCTACTCTTAGAGTTGGCTTCTGGGTATTTAATCCATTCTTTCTGTAACCTACTTTTGAGAGATATTTGCTTCTTTAGTGATTACTAACCATTTGCTATTTTTTTAAATGCAGGTAATGGGCTAGGAATTAGAATTGTTGGTGGTAAAGAAATCCCTGGACATGGTGGAGAAATTGGAGCCTATATTGCTAAGATTCTTCCGGGTGGAAGTGCAGAACACACGGGAAAACTTATAGAAGGTAAGAATTAGAAATTTGGTAATAGAATATAATAAATGTACTAAATTGTTTTATTTGTGTGAAAATTATTGTGCAAATTTGTTTACATTTGTATCAGAAAATCTTGTAATCAATGTTGGTGAAATTTTGGTATGGTAATGTTGTGCTACGATATAATGGAAAAATGTATTCGCAATAAGATAATTTTACTTTGCTCACATTGTTCTTTTGTCAGTTTATTAGCTGCTGGTTGCTTTATTTAAAAACACAATTAGTCAAGATTTTTATTGATGTGTAATTTTTAAAATCTTTAATAATTTAGTTTAATATTTTATGATGAAAAGGTAAAATTAGATGGGAAGCGGCTATGAAAATGTAAAATAAAATCCAGCGGAAGCTAAGGTCAGGTCTCTAGCTACAGATGGCTCGCAAGCCTCATCCATCTGCCACCTGTTCTATCAACAATGTATCTGGAGCACAGCCAGGATTACTAACTTACAGGGGCACATGCACGCTTTCCTGCGGCAATAGCGAGGACAGAGACTCTATGGTCAGTGACATCCGCAGTATCCACTTGTGGTACTGTTTACTTTTAGATACTATTCACCTCCCTGTGGACAATTTAAAATAACATGTATCTCACCATCTTTACACAGTAAATTATAAATCCATTTGTTATGATAGTGTTTTTTCTTTGAGATAATGTAACCATTCTGAATACAAATTCTGTAACATATACATGCAATACTCATGAGCTATATATACTATATATGTGTATATATAGCTATATATACATATAGCTCACTATCTTCAAGTGATATTTTTATAATAATCATCTGTTTATCACAAAATATTTACAACCTTTCTGCTTTATGGTTTCACTTTTTGATTTAAATTCTTCCTGCTATTGCTTGCAGTCTTTAGCTCCTTTAGAACTGATTCTCTGGCATTTTAAGTGAAATGTGTTAGAACCTACACACATGGGTCTTGAGTATTTTAATAAGTTATTATTATAGAATTTACACAGACCATACACAGTATTTATCCACCGAAGTTTGTGCTTGGGCCACTCGTACTGTTAAGTGAGGCAGCCAGTGCACATCCCCTCCAGATCCAGATTCAGACTTTACAACATGTCTTTCATGACATGCTTTGGTCATGATAGGGTTATTTAATGTGGAAAGAGACAAATGTTATTAATTCATTCCATCTTTTGACTTGCTTTTACAAGGCCTTTATTTAGTCTTTCTCTCTTTCTCTTTGTATATCTATGTTTTGATATTTTGTTCGTCAGTAGTTACATACCTATATGTCTAATTCATACATGGTATCTTGCATTTCTGTATAAACTTCTCTGAGAATACACCAGGCCTCAAAAATTGTGGAGCAGGTGTAGTGCAGCTTTGATTTTTATTGTTTGTATAAAGCATTACTCTAATATTACCAAACATGTAACACTAGCGGTTCTGTTCTCATTTAATGTTAAAAAGATTTTATTATGGATGGCTCAGTGGTTAAGAGCATTGCCTGCTCTTCCAAAGGTCCTGAGTTCAATTCTCAGCAACCCATGGTGGCTCACAACCATCTGTAATGAGGTCTGGTGCCCTCTTCTGGCCTGCAGGCACACACACAGACAGAATATTGTATACATAATAAATAAATAAATACCAAGCAAAAAGTGAAAGAATAAATGACAAGTAGCAGATGATAAAAAATATCATCAAATTGTGCATTCCAAACATCCAGTAAAGAAAATTAGTGAAGGTAAATTGAGAGAGCAAAAAAAAAGGGGTTAGAATCATCAACTCCAGGGGCCTCCAAACACCCCGCGGAAACATGGTGGTGAAGCCGCTTAGTGCGGGAAGCTGGAGAGTCCGGTGCGGTCCCATGGAGAGTACCAGGCAGAGCAGAATGTACCCCCTGGTGAGACGTCCAAATAAATAAACAAATAGCCGCAGATAAAGATAAAAACGTCAAATGAGATGCTCATACCCAGCCGAAACCAACTGGGGAAGCTCAGCTGAGGTCCCTTCGAGCTTTCTGCCCCTGAATGAGATTCCCATCGCTGAACTTCCAGCTCCTCTTTCCACAGCAGGGACTTCTATGTCATAAGACAAACAGTCTGAGCGTCTGCTGGAAATGCTTCTCCTTCTTGCTGTTTTCAAGAATACAGTGTTTTTGTTCTTGAGTGTTTTGTCCTCCCTGCCCCAGCTGGGGTCGGGGAGTCACCCGTCCTCAGATGAAAGGCATCAAAAGGCACTTTGACACAAGCATGCTTAAGTCTGGTAGAGGAGGTCGTGCTTAACCCTGCTTCCAGAGTCAGCTTCTCGGTGAGCTCAAACAGCACGTGCAGTTTATCGATATAATATATGTTATGAACAATACTCAACATGCCAAATGCATTTTAAATTTTCCTCAGAAACTCTCCCTGCTTTATTACATTCTTAAGCTGATATATGTGTACATAAACTTAATTAATAATTAAGTGAATTAGCACAAATTAGCACATACCGCACCTTACATATAACTTTTTATTGGTGATGAAATTTAAGATTTATTCAGCAAATATGGAGGACAGAGTAGAGTGATTCCAATGACACTCACCATGAATGTTGGCTTCCCAAATCATTTATCCTGTAACTAGACATTTCAACACATGGACCATCTTCTCCTGTTTCCCTCTGTCTCAGTCCCCTGCCAACTCCCATTCTCCTTCTGATTTTAAGAATTATAAGAAGCCAGGTAGTGGTGGTGCACGCATTTAATCCCAGCACCCAGGAGGCAGAGGCAGACAGATCTCTCTGAGTTCAAGGTCAGCCTTGTATACAGAGTTTCAGGGCTGCCAGGGCTGTTACACAGCGAAACCCTGTCTTGAAAAACTAAATAATAATAATAATAAAATAAAAGAATTATAAGAAGCCAGGTGGTGGTGGTGCACGCCTTTAATCCCAGCACTCAGGAGGCAGAGGCAGGCGGATCTCTGTGAGTTCGAGACCAGCCTGGTCTACAAGAGCTAGTTCCAGGACAGGCTCCAAAGCCACAGAGAAACCCTGTCTCGAAAAACCAAAAAAAAAAATTATAAGAATATTAAAATCTTCCATTTAATGCTAAAGATGAATTACTAGGTTCTTTGTCAAAACCGGCTTTTTAATTACAGTTTTTCTCCTGACTCATTTATCGGGGTTTTAAAATTATTTCTCAGAAATGTTTGTAACAGTCTTTGCATTTAATCGACCAGGTAAAAGTATGTTTTCCTTTTGCGTGTGCTCAGTGGAGACGATGGCATTGCTACCCATTTAATAGCACCTGTATTTATTAGGAAACAGTTTTCCTGAAATAAAGTGATGATATTCTGTGTTAAAATCCATTATTTGAGTGAAGTACATTTACAAGGCATTAAAAATAGTTAAGAATATATCAAGTGAATATTTATTTTTTAAATATTTATTTATTATGTATACAATGTTCTGTCTGTGGGTATGCCTGCAGGCCAGAAGAGGACACCGGACCTCATTACAGATGGTTGTGAGCCACCATGTGGTTGCCGGGAATTGAACTCATGACCTTTGGAAGAGCAGGCAATGCTCTTAACCGCTGAGCCATCTCTCCAGCCCTCAAATGAATACTTAAAAGGATTAAAGACAAAAATAGTTAGGGCCTTTAATGATTCCACCTGGACATCTAAAGTAGGAGTGGCCATTTGGGTGTTTCGTCCCTTCCTCTAAACCTATTTATCCATTCTGTTAGCTGCTCATCTCTGCATAAGTCAATACTTTTTCATTTGGTCTGTTTATATTAACTAGACATGCCATTCTTCAGATGTGATAGTTTTAATATGCTAAATAATGAGCTTTTAATAAGAATTACATTAAAAACATCCATCCTAGGCATAGTAACAGAATCAACTAAGAAGTTCAATTATGAAATTTATTTATATCTGAACTGAAATCTACTTGAAATGACTATTTCCTGAGGATCCATCAGATTATGCCCACATACCCATGACCTTCTTCTGACTGTTCAGTCACTTTCTGATGTTATCTTGTTCTAATAATATGCAGTATTCTAAGACAATAGATTATAGTAATAAATTGGCTTTGACATGCATATCAGTCCTTCCAGGACATAATGGGCCATAATGGTGAATTATTTTAGTGATCGCTGTGAACTAAAAGAAAAATCCTATCACAACAATCTCAAGGCGGGGACACAAATCAGACCAAATTTTATTCTGTTATACTCTCTGTGAAAGCATGGATTTGTAATATTCATATTGAAGTACAAAAAATACATGTTTAAACAAGTTGATTGTAATCAGTTCCAATTGTCTCTTTAACTATTGGTAGTAAATTTAATTGCTTTCATTAATAGTTTTTTTTGTCCTAAATTCAGTATAAAAAAAAAAGTCTGATTAGTAACTGTACATTCTAGAACACTGAGAATAACCCGTAATTCTGAAATTGCCTGTCAAAGCCAGAGCAGTTCTTCCAGGCTAGGTGATTTCCTTACTGTGCCCTGGTGTTTACAAGAGAAATTCTGGATATAACGGAAGCCATAGAACTTAAGAACATCTTGAAGCAGTTTTTCTTTAAGGTAGTACCTTCTTCCATGGACCACAGAAGCAACCACAATTTCTTTGCTAAAACTGATTCCCTACTTTAATTTGATGAATCTTTCCAGTGTGGGTGATACATGCATCTGCCTAGAAAAGGGACAAAAAGAGATGAGGAGCTATATCCACCTCGTTCCTTTCATTACTTACCCTAAAATGATGAAGCACGGGTCAGGTTCCTGTTTGTTCACTGATACCTTCAGTTTTTAAATGTCTGCAACATCAATTAATATTGTCATATAAGTAATAATCTCTAAATTATCTTGCTTTATTAAAATTAAAATGGCATCGTACAAAATTTGTATATTCTGTGCAAAATTTTATGTATTTGAATATTTGATGTATTCAATGGAGCTAAATTTGGTGTTAGTAAGCACAAACTCAGAACATTTTCTATTTATTGATATAACCTTGACCGAGGACACTGTCAAAGATTATATTTGTATACAGCCAGTAACTGTATAGTGTAAAGCGAATAATTTAAGCTCTTCTGTATCTCTTTTTTATAACAGATAAGGTTAGAGCACCTGTAGGAACTTATTCACTTTATAAAACGAGTTGAAAACCACATGCTGGTTTCTAATTTATTTACCTAATACTTTAATAGGACTTTTCAAGTTAATTTTAAGGTCCCATATGACTGGGTTTCATTGTGGCACTTGCATACATATGTGCACTATACCCTCTCCTAATCCATCCCTCTACCGCGTTTTCCTCCTCCCGTTCCTATTGGTCCCTTCCTTCCCGAGATCGCCCCTCCACACTTACTGCGCATGTGCTCCATTGCCTGTCCTTTCCGTTGCTCCTTTCTTAAGCTGTCTCACTCCCTGATGTCCTCTGGTCATCTACAGACTTTATAGGTTTGAACAGCAAACTGCGACTGTTGTGCATTTGGACAAAATTAAGAATTTGTCTTAGTTTCTGTACTGGTAACTGGTGTGATCGCCACTGTCTGTGGATGCCATTGCAGTCGGCTGTGAATGTCAGCTGGGCACTCCCCATTTGACAGATCACCTAAAACATATCTAGATATAACTTAAATACATGAAAATATTATTGTTTGCTTCTAATCCTAGAACTAAACATGCATAGTATTCTCTAGAAAATTTTCTATAATCCAGTAAAAGATGTAATTTAAGATTGAAAATACATCTAAGTGAGTTCGAGGCCAGCCTGGTCTACAGAGTGAGTTCCAGGACAGCCAAAGATACACAGAGAAATCATGTCTCGAAAAAAAAAAAAACCAGAAAATACATCTAAATTATTAAATAGTAAAATAACACTGGTAAGTTTCAAAAAGGTTCTGTACATATTAGTCTACATAACTTGGTTTTTTTTTTTTAGTATCAAATAATTTTAAGTGTGCTAGTACAATGCTTCCTGCTTCAGCTTTTTTCTCAAGTTTGATACCCACGTGTAGGAGCTTTTGGACTTCCAAACATGTTTAACTCTATTCATTCTGTGAACAGTGTCTTTGATATTTAATAGGGATTGCAGGAGACTTTGGATACATAAGCATTTTTAAATGATTGATTCTTGAAGACCGTGGCTATATAATCATATTTGCATTTCTTTGTGTTCCCAACAATGGCTTTCATAACCGCTTTATATATTTTTATTCTACAGATATTTCACATAGTTGAATAAAGTTATTCCTGGCTGCTTTGTTTTTTAAATTTTGTAGCATTATAAAAGAGTGCTTTCTTGATTTATGTTTTAGTTAATACACTGTCTTTACAGTAATGCTACGGTTTTTATGTGTTGACCTTGTATATTGCAACTTGCTAAATGGTTATTTGATAATGTATTTGTGGTTCTCTGGTTGTAAGATTGTGTGTGCAAGCAGCGAGAATTTGGCCGCTATCCCCTAGCCCCAGTGCCTGGCCTGTCTTTGTGTTGCATGACTGACTGAAGTAGCATTTAAAGACCTATGCTCAGTAACTAATGGGCATGGTCATCCTTGTTCTATTCCAGATCATGGAGAGAATTGCTCAGTCTTTCCCACTCATTATAACACTAACCATTGGCTTATTATAAATGTATTAAACTGTGGTGATACATATTTCTTCTAAATCAACTTTATTCTTAATGTTGTAGAGTCTTAAAATACTTTCAAGTGTCCTTTATGTATCTACTGGGATGATTCTACTTTTATTCGCCTTCGTTTGTTCTTGTGATGAATCAAATACATTGGCTTGAAATCACATAACATGTAATTCATCATTCTAAATATGCGTTATGAAATGAGTAGAGGTTGTATTCCATTCTTCTTCAGGAGCCGAGAGACACTGAAGTGGGAAATATAAATAACTATGCTGAAAGTAGTGACGCTTTTTCTTGTTCATCAGCATGGGCACCAAACCAGGACAAAAGACCTGGGAGAATATTTTTAGCTTTTGCCGCTGCACTGACGAGCGTGAGAAAGGATGAGTGGAAAAGAAATGCCGGTGTCTGGCCTGGGGCAGAGCCGAGCTCGGAGTTAAAAGCACCACATGCATGCTGTGGCAAGAATATGGTCGGAAATGTTACTGACGATATAAAATGTGTTTTCCTTCATTATGATTAGACACGTTCTTTATTTCACTAGATAATTAAGTTTTCTCCGTGTTCCCTTTGTCCCAAGAAGTAAAAACCTGAGAAGGTAAACACAATAGAAAAAAACATAGACCTGGGCTTATTTTCACAGAATATGATTCTGTAGAAATATGAGGGGATAATATCTAGATTATTATGGCATTAATTTTTCAATTCAGAATAATTGCAGGTTTTTCCTCCTAGCTTTAAAGATGTTTTTGCTTTCTGCTTTCTCTGCACTGAGTTATCCTTAGAGCCAACATCTTTTTATAATGTTCTTATTTTCTGTATACAACAGCTGGGATTGTTGAAATAAACCTAAGACTCCTCTGAAGATAAAGTTTTCTTGGAGTAAGTTATAGAAAAGTCTTTCTCTGTGTTACTGTGAGCCTTTGGATGGATTTTTCTGTTACTCAACTCTAGTATAAAGGCATTTCCTTCGCTTAATTGCAACTGGTAACATACCTCCCAATGTATGCTATATAATGAAAATTAAAGACACAACCATATCTACATATTTGCATTTTCCCATTGAACCAGCGCGGAAGTCGGCAATAGGGAATTACAGAGTGTGAAGTATAATTAAAGCTGTTCAGAAGTTATTATTTTTAATTTACTATATAATGGCATACAGATATTTTCTCTAGAAGGAAGCTGATAGCATTCACAAATATTTGGGTACCCTGTTGGATTATTTTCAGCCATGTATATTCATCTCATATAGCTATATCTTATGGCCATGTGAATGAGGTCAAACATGCACTTTTAGGTTATTTTTGACAATTCACAAAATGAACCAGAAACTCTGGGTATAAATGTTTAAATATTAAATATATTATTATTTTGCGTAAAATTGTCTTTTCAGATAGATAGCATAAATGAAATGCCTTGACCAGGCGGGAAGAATACATAATTTATTAGATTCAGTGAAAAAAATGAAAAAAGTAGATTTTTCAAGATGACAGCAGAGCGCATAGCCTTTCTGAACACAGAGCCTGTACTAACCGCACAGATCACAGACCCACAAAGCTGACCTTCCTAGAACGCTGTTGCTGTTCTGTTCAGAAACGTCTGCCTGCCTTGAAATAGACACAAAGTACCAGAGCAGAGCTGCAGCAGGAAATCCTGATGACTTTTTTTTTTACCACTCCTTTCCATAAAAGGAATCTAATGCTAATGGTTGCAATTACCTGTTTGTTTATTCAATATGATTTTCTTTACGGAAGTGTGAACAGAATGCATGTGTTTGGTAAGAATTAATAGGTTTTTTTTAAAAAGGCAAACTTTGCATGTTGTCTTAAACATGTATTATACATTCAGGTAAGTTTGTGTCCAACTACATGATGCTCTGGAGAACATTGTGTCCGTGTTCTCTGAAATGTGTGCTGATTTGGCTTGGAAAAGCACAGAAAATCTTTTGTGCCCTGTGAGCTAAGATTACAGATAACACACCTGTTTGATTTCCTACTCAAATTTGTCTTTCTAGGGATGCAGGTTTTGGAATGGAACGGGATCCCCTTAACCTCTAAGACATACGAGGAAGTACAGAGCATCATTAATCAGCAAAGTGGGGAAGCAGAAATATGTGTAAGACTGTGAGTTTTTCCCCATCTTTCTGTTTCCATTTTTTGGCTCGCCATGTCTCTTTTGATTTAAATTGTTAAGGTGGAACCTTTGCCCCTCAGCAGGTGTTTCAGAATGAGAAAATAAAGGGAATTCAAAGTCGATGGCCTTCTTGTGCTCTGAATCAAAGGTTAGAATGTAGCCAGAATCCAACAGCTACCTCTAAGGTGTCACAGCTCTCCCTTCCGTGCTTTTATTAAAATATGTTCCACTTGGAAGAAGGCCGGAACCCAACATGTGTAATATTTTGAAGTGACTTGCGTTTAATCCATAAAGATTTCACCTTAAATGATCATTCTTATCAGCTTTGACTTTTAATGACATTGCTAATATGGACTGGGCCAGCAGGGTGCGCATGCCCGGGAGCTGCTTTGTACCATGAACCACTTCTCATTGACCTTCTGGAAAGGAAATCAAGACAGGTGGGGAAAGGGACCTTCGGTTGCAATCTTCCTCAATGTCTTTCTTAATGACCTGTCTTCATTTTTAGGGACCTCAATATGTTGTCCGATTCGGAAAACCCCCAGCACCTAGAACTGCATGAGCCACCGAAAGCTGGTAGGTGCCAGAGTCTGATTTCAACTATGGGTGAAAAGGCCGATACAGAAGTAGTTTGTTTTGACATAGATACAGAGAAAATTATAAACTTATATACAAGAATGTGATCATGAACGATGCCAAAAGTGTTTTAGCTACAATAGTAGCATTCTGGGGAAACATGCATCTTTAGCAGTTAGAGTAAGCGAGAAAACTATATTAAATATGTGCTTATGAGTTCATGTTTTAAATTCTTAAAATATGAATTCATCTTGTGAAGGCAATCCACGGAGCTATTTTTAATCATATAGTTTTCAGTTACTGTTTATTTTTTGAAGCACAACTTGGCCTTTTGCTATTGTTATTATAATGATACTAGGAACTCTTAGTTACTGAAATAAACAAGCCAGTTCAAAATATATACTTTGTGAGATTTCTTCTATAAAGAATATGAAAGACTTAGAAAAGAGAAAATATGTGTTCATCCAAGCAAGTCCTTGGGAGATAAAGTAGGTATTTTGTTATTCCCAGAGTTCACTCAATAAAACATTCAAAGTATTTTTCTGAAGACTTAATAGGACTTCAGATCCCCTGTAATTCATCATTATAACACTCCTATCTGGGCTGTCTCGATTTCCCTAAAAATAGATACATAAAACTTTCATTGAGTACATTTGGTTTTGAAATTTTAACTTAATCTTTAAATAGTGCTCAGTCACCACCTAGAACTCCAACAAGTGTCACGGTGCATCTGACATATAGACCCAAGACGTAACGCCTCTGTTTTCTCCTAGTGGACAAGGCAAAGTCCCCAGGGGTTGATCCCAAGCAGTTGGCGGCGGAGCTGCAGAAGGTCTCGCTCCAGCAGTCCCCACTGGTCATGTCGTCAGTCGTGGAGAAAGGGTCTCATGCTCATTCAGGTCCCACGTCAGCAGGATCCAGCTCTGTTCCCAGCCCTGGGCAGCCAGGGTCACCCTCCGTGAGCAAGAAGAAGCATGGTAGCAGCAAGGTGAGGTGGGCCCCATGTCACTGCAGGTGGCCAATCCTGGCCGTTTAATCTGGACGGGAGGTCGCTGGGAGGTGAAGTGATTGACAGTCTGAAAAGTCCTGAGGATCTATTGAAACAAATATTTTCCACTTCTGACTGCTTAACTGGTCCCTGTAGAAAATCACATCTCTTTGGATATTTCAGTTTTTAAGAAAGACAACTTTGAACAATGTGGTACTTCATAATCTTGATGTGCAGCGGAGGTCATTGTTCCAGAAATCTACATTTCCTTCTAGGTAGAACATTAGCTTTATGACTGCTTGAAAACAAAAGATACATATCCTGCTAGATCTCTCTCAGTACAAAATGCAAAGGGATAGAAATAATTTAGGAGAAAGGAAGGAAGGAAGGAAGGAAGGAAGGAAGGAAGGAAGGAAGGAAGGAAGGAAGGAAGGAAGGAAGGAAGGAAGAGCAAGCAGTGACATATGATCACCCTTCTAAATTTTATTCATTTTCACCGTATGGGTTGTTCTTCATGTGCTTGTCTTTATTTGAGACAAACAAATAAAAAACAAAGTTTTTCTTTAAAGTTGCTGTGGACAGTGCACTGACCCTTCTGCCTAGAAAAAGCAGGGGACAGTACAATGTGACTTCTCTGACGTGGCGTCCACTGTGCCATCTCTCATTGGGCCCTATCCTATTCATGAAAAACATAGGTTTCTTTTCTTAAAAATTATACTAGGCATAGTGTTATTATATCTGCTCTGATATGCTTGTGATCAGAACTGCGTTGACGAAGGTTTCAGCTCTGCTTTTTGCTCCGGTCATTTGCCCATGACTGTCACGCTCTACCAGACTGCAAAGCGGGATGGAAAAACCCCCTCTCTCTCATTCCAAGTAGACCCATGGTCCTAAATTGTACCCATTTTCAGCAGATTTGGCACAGCACCATATGTCTTAGAATGAGAGAATGTGTTAGAACTGCATTTTTTTTTTTTTGCACAGCCTTGACTATTTCAAAAACCGCGCCTGAATCTCGGGAGCCTAGGTCTTGTAATTTCTCCAGCTGTGTGCAGTGCTCTTAAAGTCTGAGAATTGCTGATGCAGTTACAGATGAAGAAATGCTCAGCCAAGTTCAGTAAGCATAAATAGGGAGGACATCTCCGTGGTGCTTAAGAACCAGTTTAGGTAAAAGGAAGAAAGGGGGCAACACTCCAAAGAGAGCACAGCGTGAAGAGTGTTGGACAGAAACTCCCATGTCTAGAGGATGGATGTTCATAGGTACTTCAGGGATGATAGCGTATAGAAGCAGATGGTTGCAAGTTGAAAGGCATGTAGGGCGGTGCTGGGCTTCCCACTACAGTCTGTAGGCAATGAGGAGTTGATGGTGGGCAAGAGGAAACGATACTGAGTAACACATTTCCTCCGTGAAGTCATCGCGGCTTGGACTTTCTCTGATATTAAAAATCTTTCTTTCCTCATTCTTTTCCCTCCTGTTGTCCTTTCTTGCTTCCTTCTTCTCTCCTTCCTTCCCCAGTCTCTTCCTCCCTGCCTCCTAGCCTCCCAGCCTGCCTGCTATCTTCCCTTCCGCCTTCTAAAGGTGCTCTTTGTGTCTCGGAAGACAATTTACAAATTGACTACAGGTGTCAGGTTCTTGGTTTACTTTCCTTTACTTTCCTATGCTGGCTACGTGCACCATGAAACTTAACTATTTTTGTTCCCCCGACAACATATTATAGTTGAGTGACTTGCACAGAACAGTAGCAAAGATGTTTATGATTCAAAATGTCAGTGATCACCTGTGAACCTCTGTTACAAATTTACCTTACTGTTACACATTAGCTTTGGTGACCATGATTTAGAAGATGAAAACTCTTCAAGCAGGATGGCATTTGGACAGTGGTATTGGCAGCTGGTGTTTCTTGTAGCCATTCTTCCCTTTGCCAATAATTGGGTCTGTGTAGGTTTATATTTGACTGAAATACATGGTTCCAGTGTCCCACTGTCCAAGGAGTAACTACTAACCACATGCAACTGGTTTCAGCTGACATCTGTGTGAATTGCGGGCCAAATTCCAATGACTTTGTGTGGGGAAAAAAAGACCGAAATATCTCAACACAATGTTTATTTTGCTAACGTGGTAAAGTGACAATATTTAGGATGAATATAAATATTTTTATAATATTTCTTGTTTATTTTAGTGCGGTTATTAGAAATTTTTAACTACTTTTGTGACTCATACATATACTCAATTGGCTAGTTCCTGTACAGATATTATTTAACTATTGGCAGTGACACAAATCAAATCTGATAATTTTGGACATATGTGCAGTGTGTGTGTGTGTGTGTGTGTGTGGTGTGCATGTGGTATGTGTGTTGTACGCATGGTATGTGTGTATGGAGTATGTGTGGTGTGTGTGGTGTGTGTGTGGAGTATGTGGGTGTGGTGTGTGTGCGGCGTGTGTGATGTGCGTGGTGTGTTTTTAAGTGAAAATGTAAAAGTTTACCTTAAAGAATAGACCTATTTACTACCTATTCATCTTTTTATAGTTATTTGGTTTGTAATATTGAGTTTTTGAAGTTCCTTGCATATTGAGGAAATTAATTGTCAGACTTATTTTACAGATGGTCTCTGTTCTGAGGCGTGTGTCTGTACATATTGTTTGTTTCCTTAGCTAGGGAGAAGCTTGTAAGTTCACCATAATTCCGTTTGTCAATTGTAGCTTTCACTGTCTGTTAACTTCACAGACAAAAGTTCTTCCCCAGGCCACTGTTGAGCATTCCTCCATATTTAAGTGATTGTGTGTAACTAATCGCTGAAACATTATCAAAATTTTGGATGATTGCTTTTGAATAATGTATATAAAATATGAATTGAAATTATTTTAATACTTTTTAAGCATATATAATGATACACATAATTATATATTTTAAAACTATTCAATATCAAGCAAAAAAAACTATTCAAGAGCTATTCTGGAAAGGATATACTTTATTAGAATATTACCTAGTAATTTTACATGATGCATATATGAAGTGCAACAGAATTTCAATATCCTTGATTTAGCAATAAAAATCCACAAGCAAATATATCAACTGTTTTAATTTATTATTTTGCTTTAGCTAGCTCAGTATGGCCTTGAATTCACAGTGGTCCACGAACCTATACCTCCTGAGCGCTGAGATTAAAAGTGTATGCCACCACATCTGACCCCTAGATTACTTTCCGAACTACTTTGAAAGCTCCATTTGCCTAAGGAGTTTGGAGGGAAATGAAAACTTTTCCGAAAAGATAAATTTTAATTCAAGATTAAATTTCCTGTCTGTAGGAAAGTGTTTTTTGGGGGTGCTTCACTGTTCAGTGAGCTAGAAGAGGCGCGCTGATGGCTTTCACTGCAGCTTCCGTGCTCCTGGGCAGTCTTATGTAAACACGGCTTCATTACTAAGTAGCTCTTTAAAACCTCGAAATACGTAAGCAACATGTTTTAAACAAAAAGTATTCATTTTTGTAAGGAAATGAAAATACTGCTGATATAAAACCATGGCTTCGATACAGGTTTTTCAAAATGAAAATTAGGTGTATGCATCCTTAAACAAGTATGAGAATTTTAAGTAGATGGTATAATTCTGAAGCAACCAAATGGATAAAATGTATGTTGTAGTCAGTGTGCTATAACTTATTAAAGTTAATTTAAAAAAAACAGTTAAAATGAAGGCACCTAAGAATATTTATTAATGTAATATGTGGTCTTTATATTTCAGCCTACTGATGCAGCAAAGGTTGCCTCTCATCCAATTACAGGAGAAATTCAGGTATGACAAACTTTTAATATCATCGTTCTGTTATCTTTTCTGTTTTTACTCTTTGTCTCTTTGAATTTGTAACAGTCTGTTTGGGTCTTACACTTTTTATAACATATACAATATTATATATATTATACATATATAATGCTACCACATAACGTGTGTGTGTATGTGTGTGTGTGTAGAAACTAGTCGTGGTTTTGAAATTCCAGACTGTAAAATTCTCAGTCAGCAGCTACTGAGTTCCAGCATTTCACAAACAACTTCTCCTTCCAAAAAACCTGTAAGCCCGTCTTCAAACTTCATGAATCAAGCAATAACTTTTGCTAAATTATCATTTTCTGACTAATTGATAAACAACTATCATAGGAAAGCGTTTTTCATTTTGTAGTTCCTGATAACTTTGCAATTCATAAGGTAAGTACCATAAAAAGTACAAAATATTGTTACTTTACTACTGTATATAGTTCTATATTTGTATGATATTATCACTGCTTATATATTACTGTGAGTCGCAGTAAATGTTTTTAAAACTTGGTTTTAGAAAATATCAAAAATTAATTCTAGGTAGATGAGAAATGTCATATAGAAATTAACACAGTAGGAATTAGCTATCAGAGGCCAACAAGGTCCCGGTAAGGAAGAGCAAGTGTGTCTCCAACACAGTGTGAAGGAAATTCTGACAAAGGACTTCACAGAGTAGCAGAGATATGAGCTAATGTTTCAAGAAGCATAGAGAAGGGGAAAATGTGTTACTGGAAACAGCATCGCACAGAAAGCAGTTGCATTGAGAGTCGAGCTATGACGCTGACACATCCAGAAAGGTGAATTATCCCTCACCTAACATAGGCCAGCTTTCCATGGCTTAGAGTATGCGGCAGAGTGATGGGGGAAGTATAAAAAAAGCCATGTGTCAGCAGCCTACAGAAAGTATTGCAAGGGCAAGGGTACGAAGACTGGGAAGTGAGCGCACACACAGGAAAACGCAGAGGGACTTTGTCCCAGGGTGCCTCACGGACAGAGCCGGTGGAACTGGGCCTGGCTTGTGAATTCCTGATCTTGCTCTCCCTATGCTGGCTGCCAATGTTTCCACAAACCTGCCTTCACCCATCCCACAAGAAACACAGGAAATGTTTCAACTTTTGATTACTAGTTTTCGCCTACGTTTCTTAACTTCATGCCTTTTGACTGATGTTTGCTGTTTCTGCTGGGTTTGGTGTTCCCTTGTTTCTTCTCCTTTGTCCAATCCTTCAGCAGTAAAACATAATTCTGAAATTGAGCCTTACCTGGCACAATGCCTCTTAGCAGTTTACAGTGGTTCTCAACCTTCCTAATAATGTTACACTTTCATACAGTTCCTCATGTTGTGGTGACCCCAACCATAAAATTATTTTTGTTGCTACTTCATAACTGTAAATTTGCTACTGTTATGTATGTGTATGTATGTATGTGTGTATATATATACATATATATTTGAAGATAGAGATTTGCCGAAAGGGAAATTGAGTGATTGAGAACCAATGAGTTAGAATATCCTGAAGGCTGGTATTTCGGTCATTTCCCCTCGTGTGGCAAAGCCTTTTTCCCGTGGCGCACATAGAGCCATAATCATAAAGGTGCGGGCCTGGAGCCCGTGTGTGTGAGGATGGCTCATGCGCAGACTGGTCTGACCCCAGACCTCCTTGGGGGTTTCTGGGAATGAAGAGGGAACGTTTTGATAACCAGTCTCTCAAGGTGGCCTGAAGGTTTCCATGTCAGGGAGAAATAGATTAAGAGCAATGTCACTTGAAACTTGAACTCCAGAGCAAGCTAAATGTGTCTCCCTTTCTGCTTCTGTGTTCTGTCAGCACACAGTTCCAATCCCTGTCTTTGCTTTTCCCTTAGGATAGATTGCCTTGTTATTCACACATTGGTCATTGTTGTCGGAGATACCTGGGCTTTTCTCTGTGGAATCAGATTAAAATTGTGCCAAAATGATGATGTATATTAATTCCGAAATTTTAAGCAAAGCTCTGACCCATTTTAGTAACCCCATCACAGTGAAAACACTGGTTTTTTTTATGATTTCTAAAAAGTTAGTATTTTTACATGTAAGTTCCCACTTTGAAATAAAGTTCTTTTCATTTCAAAGTTCTTGAAAAACTTAAAAGAAATCAAGACTTAATCTAAATATAACAAAGGCATCCTACAATGGTCAAAGAGAAAATTATTAATCGTAATCATTTCAGATTATGACAGTTTCTCAAATATCTATCTGAACAGTAACTCTTGTTCTTTGGTAGCAATGTGAGCATCTCATCAGCATCTTAAAGCTAGGATTCATTATTCCTCTTCAGCTTTTCAAGCCCAAGGGTAAAGTCAATATCACCCCAGACTCTTGCTTTATAAGAAGTGGTTCAGAAAGAGAAACTACAGTTTTAAACTTGGAGAAATTAAGAAAAAAATGAAATCTATTCTTTTTTTAAATTTGTATGTCTCAATCCTGATAGAATCCTCTCCACATAGCCTTTCTTCTCACTGTTCAGTTATGAAATATTAATGCTATTCTATAATACATTTACAAGTTATTTAATTTTCAAAGTCCTAGAAATTGTGGGGTGTACTCGTTTGCTATGAATAAATTTTCATTATGAAAATATAATAAATATTTATTGTATTAGTTTCCTGTTAAATGAACTCTAACTAGGCCAGGATTCTAACTTGTGCAGAGTCCAGTAGCAAAATGTTTATCAGAAATCCAGACATGCCTATGAGCGTTCAGTTAAACTGGACATTAACTGTTTAGTTTCCAGTAGAACTGAGATGAAGTGGGTAACTTCTTATAAAGTGTTGGAAGAGCCAGAGAAGTATGAAGTGATGCTGTTTCATGTGTTTGTTTGTTTTTTCACGGAATCCTTTCTACACCCTAAAGCTTCAAATCAACTATGACCTTGGAAACCTCATAATACATATTCTTCAAGCAAGAAATCTTGTCCCTAGAGACAACAATGGCTACTCTGACCCTTTTGTTAAAGTGTACCTACTTCCGGGGCGAGGGTAAGTAATGAGGCATCATCATCCAGGTATCGCCGGTAGTAAACAGTCCACAGAGCATCTCCCGTTTGTTTCCAGGCCTAAGCTGGGTAGTCCTTCCTACCCTGGCTTTAGTTTGCTTTGGCCATCGTATTTATTTCTAATAAGGAGATCCAGTTGAATTAACATTTTAAACGACGTTCTTATGGGTTCTGAGAGAGCCTTGGTTATAATAACGCCAGTCTCTCTGGGAGCTAGCAGCGCTTTGATTGTGGGAACCGCGCTTGTGCTATGTGCCCAGACTTATTCTAAAAGCATTTGAAAAATTGTGGCAGGTTTAAAAAACTAACTTACATCCCTAAATCCACATGAGAAATCAAACTCCGTTTACTTTCTTTTTACAGTGTATGTATTTATATCTGATATGCTTGATGTCCACTAAGTGACTTTTCATGAATCCCTATTTATAGACACATTTCCAAATCAATGTTTTAAAAATAGTAACAAATATTCCCCTTACTCCACAACCTCTCCAGCATAGGCTATCACTGGTGTTTTTTTTTATTTTAGCCATTCTGACAGGTATAAGATGGTATGTCAAAGTTGTTTTGATTTGCATTTCCCTGATCGCTAAGGAGGTTGAGCATGACCTTAAGTGTCTTTTGGCCATTTGAACTTCTTCTGTTGAGAATTCTCTGTTCAGGTTTTTAATTGGGTTAATTAGAGTTTTAATGTCTAGTTTTCTTGAGTTCTTTATATATTTTGGAGATCAGACCTTTGTCTGATACGGGGTTGGTGAGGATCTTCTCCCATTCAGTAGGTTGCCTTTTTGTCTTAATGACAGTATTACTTTCTTCTATATATTTTATAATATTTTAGTTGGCTTGAGGACCCCACTGGTGTTTATAGAATACTCTACCCGTCAGCAATGAATGTTTTTAAGTACATAGCGAACATTTCGCAGAACTGCATTGTGCTGCAAAGCCTCAACAGACTTAAAAGCAGCCAAAACATGCAAATGTGTGTTCTGATCATCGCTGGCGTGTCTGAAAAGTGGCCACATTAGAATCGTGTATGCCCTGCTATCTAT
This sequence comes from Microtus pennsylvanicus, assembly GCF_037038515.1. Lineage (NCBI taxonomy): Eukaryota > Metazoa > Chordata > Mammalia > Rodentia > Cricetidae > Microtus > Microtus pennsylvanicus. The sequence continues at coordinate 30,056,184 of NC_134600.1, forward strand.
TTACTAAGTCACCACAGGCAGACCCCCATGTATGAGATAGTCTGTTTCCTTTTCAGTGAGAGCACAATCATAATTTTTATTTGCCAATGGAAACCAGTCAGATAGGGCAGGGAGGAATAGATCAGTGTCCCTGCTCGAATCCCGTACCCCTCCCCAAACAATTCCTTATAGAAAGATACGATTGTTGGTACACTTGATATAATTTTATTTTCTTAAAGATTTTTGAAATTCTCAGTGATTTTTATTAGAAATCAATAAAATAGTCACAGGAAGAGAACCTTTTATTTTAATTAAATAGCAAGTTTGCATATTTGTATTTACGAATTGGCCACGTCTTTTAAGAAGGGCGTGACAAAAATAAAAAAAACAAACAATAAAAACTTTATTTTGATTTTGGCCATGAGAACGTTTGTGTTCTTTAAAGAAATTAGGAAGTTATAGAAAATTACTCTTAGGAATTTGTCTCTAAGTATTTTTAAATGGATTAAGGTAAAAAGTACTGTCCTTCATTTTCCATCTTCCTCATCAGTGGCCCTCGGTGTCATCGTCGATACTGCACAAGAATACTTATATGTATGCATGCTGTTACTCTGGTAGAAGGTGGCAAAGTTGAATAAGCAGAACAGATAGACAGGTAACATGAAGATTTCAGCCAGTTCCATAATGCTTAGCTGAAAGGATAAAAGAAGAGTAAAATGGACAAAAAGAAAATGTACATCTGATAGTATTACCCTCTCAGAGTTTATCTAGCTAGCTATCCTACAGTGGATTCAGCCCCGAGGTGGCTAGCATGTTCCTAGCCTGTCATAGCGGTATCACTAATTACTGAGTTGCCGAGTGATGGGGATTCACTATACTGTGAGCGCTGTATCACGGTGGCGCTAAGATTATCTCCTCCTCAAGCCAGTTTCAGGCTGTGCATTGCGTCTGATTGCTGTTCTCATATTTCCTGTCTATTTCTGCTCCTAACTTTTTTCTCCCTGTCTTTCACTCTTTCCTGTTGTACCCTTTCCTCTGGCTTCTGGAATCAATGCAGTCAAGTCATGGTTGTCCAGAACGCAAGGTAGAGTTGATTCTCCTTCAGCGTCAACTATTCTGTCGTGCCTAGAGTTGTAACTGTGTGTTTAATACCTCTGCCAATATGTCTACTTGGGCCGTAGCTATTAATTTTCTCCCAGTGAATTCTGTTGAATTAGGCCTACAACAAACAGGCCTTCTGGCCAGTGTGCAACAGGACATAGAAAATTAGACTTTAGTGAAAACAGAAATGAACAATAAGGAAAATTTTACACTAAAATTGAATATAACTACAATTTCCACTTGTATTCTCAGTAATGAATTTCATTTAGCTGCTTATGTGATAATCATGACTTAAGTTCTCCTGATCTCCTATTGTAAATGAAGATATTGCAAGTGATTTTTGAAGTGAATATATGGACTAGACTAATGTGTGTATCTCATTTTAAATATAATAAGTGTCAGATTTGTTTTTCCTTCACTTGATATTGAAACGTTTCCATGATTTATGTTTTCTGTATCATAAAATCATTAGAAGTCAAAAAAAATCACCATACTATAATGATGAGGAACCACATGAACACTCCTCTTTGGTTTTAGTCGTAGGGATTTTCTCTGATTTGTAACAGGCTGCATCTTACCAACCAAGACTCCCTCTCAAGACATAACCCAAAGGATGTTTTTTTGCACCTCGCCTACTGCATTATAAATTAATTGTGTGATTTAATTAAAGAGACTCATGTACCATCTGTACTAATAGGATAATGAGGATTTTAGCCTCAGTCATATTATTAATTTTGCAACATTTGCTTGTCGACGTTATTCAAATATGACATTTTTATTAATCGTGGAAAGCTGTGACCCAAGAGAGGTTGCTTCTGAGTCTTAAAGATGTAAATATTTATCTTCAATGCTAGGATCTATTATGGTAGCCTTAGCAGTACCCAGAAATTTCATTCCTTAAAGTCACATCATTAGCAACCAGTGAACAGACACACTGTGGTGGCTCTCTTATGGTGGCTAGTTCTCTGACTGTGGGTACAACCTGAGTTTCCTTGGCTGATATGTAGAATCAGTTCTGTTTCAAAGATATGGATGGTGTCAGTTTAGATCTCATAAAGCAGCCCCCACATTCACAAACTCCCTGCCTTTATCTAAGGAAACTCAGGAACATTGTCAGGGTGGTGATTTCCTGCATTTAATGTATAGGAGAGAATGTTGGGGGAGCCCTTTGTAACGACTGGATGAGCCTGGAATACTTTGACTATCATTTGGAAGTTAAGAAGCCGAGCTCTCATCCTAATTTCATTTTCGCCATACCTTTGGGAGCTATCAGTGTGAGAGGAAAATGCCAAGGCATGGAAGCCATTGAATGGAGACCTTAGGAACCTGGCTTTGAATGTCAGCATTGTCACTTAGAAGCCATGAGATGTCACATGAGAAGTCACAATTGTGCTTTCTTCTGTAACTAGAAATAATAACTTCTTTCGTGTGTGTGTGTGTGTGTGTGTGTGTGTGTGTGTGTGAAATGCCTAGTGATAAACCAAAAGTGGGGAGTATTACGTATGACGCATAATAATCTTCAGTAAAGCCGGGCGGTGGTGGCACGTGCCTTTAATCCCAGCACTCGGGAGGCAGAGGCAGGCGGATCTCTGTGAGTTCGAGACCAGTCTGGTCTACAAGAGCTAGTTCCAGGACAGGCTCCAAAACCACAGAGAAACCCTGTCTCGATAAACCAAAAAATAAAAAAAAATTTAAAGGAAAATGGAGACATGCAGTCATATTTTAAGATGAAGTGCTTGTTCCATGTTCATTTGATTAACTGACTTTTATATTTTCCTATATTTATAAATCTTAAATAAATCTCTAATTAATTAACTAGTTAATTAATTAAACATGACCTATTTGTCATAATATAGTACTCAACCCTCCCAAACAAGAAAGTCAAAGGAGAATAGCCCTTTTCTCCCCTTCAGACTGAATATATGATCACTCTCAAGATTCCCAGTTCAGTTACCTATGTTTGGCTCACAAATGCAGAGATTTTGGCATAGCTTTTACAATTATGGTAGTTTATCGGTTCTACAAAGTTTCGACACAGAATTATAGTATCATGCACAAGATGACCAGAGGGTGATAGCACAAAAGAGTGTTTGGGAAGAATGGCTTTATGAGGCCAGCTATGCACCTCAGAAATGCAAAAAAATTAATAATAAAATTTTTGAAGAGGATCCCAGGTTTAAGACCAGCCTGGTATATTATGGCACGCTGCCCATAGACTGATTGATTATTTGAAGGAAGGAGAGAGGAAAGAAGAAAAACTAGGAAAGAAAAGATCTTGTAGAGGACTGCTTTGGCTTCTAAAATGAAGCCATCAATACTGTGAAAAGGACAAGACCTGCATAAGATTATACCAGCCATATGCCCAGTGTGGGTCGCTGGTGTTTATGAGTTCTCACCCCAAACTGAGAGATTATTGCAGTGGCGGCTGCTGGGCAAGAGAAGACAGCTTCTGAGGGAGGGAGAAGCCCTTGAGAGGCTTCCCATGCTCCAGCAGACAGCCCTACATCCATACACATAAAAACCACACTGAGTGAACTCTATGAGGTGTTTTTTTTTAAGCATATAGATTTTGGAAAAGTGGGTAAAGGAGGAATCAGAGAGAAGGTAATCTGATTTGATCAAAACATACTATATATATATATTTGAATTCACAAGTAATAAAATAGGATTGTTTTTAAAAGTTGTATGAAGTAGTCTGTAGCAAAGTTATTGGCTTATATTGTTGGGTGTGGCAAGCAGAGGTACTACCTTAGCAGCCAAGACTCCAAATTATCTCATGCCTCTTAGCAAAATTCAATTGAAGACTGGGTTTGATGCATCTGTAATCCCAATGCTCCATAGCTCAGGGCATAAATACAGACAGGCAAAATATGTTTTGCTATACCTCTGTATCAAGAGGATATTTTCACTAATGAAGGTTAATTAGGTATCCGGAACAAGATGGATAGCCCCAGAAAAGAGCCCCAGACAAAGAAAGAAAAAGGAGCACTGAGTTGCATTGCTTTCTTCTGGAAACATCATTATTCAAGATGAAGACAAAGGTCAGTAGAAAGAAACTGAAAGTCAGATAATGGTGAATATAAACACACAGTTGGAGAAGAAGCAAAGATCGAGCTGAGGGGCAAAGAGGCTGAACTCAAGGTGCTGCAGGCTCAGATAGCGAAATAGTAAGCCCTGTTTCAGGATAAAGACAAGAAGATGAATCTTCTAAGACTCAAGTCTGAGGGACACAGGGTAAAGAGCATTCTTCTGATAAATAAGGGAACAACTAAATTCATCTGAAAAAAACAACACACAGAAGATAAGGCAGAAGCCACTCAACATCTAGGTCTCATTAAAGTGTCCACTGAAATGAGAAAGGAAGAAGTCTCATTGCAGAATCAGAGACAAGGAGAAGTCAAGAATAGAAGCAAGGATGGGAAATGACCAATCAGAGAACACATTCAATTGAGATCCAAATACAAGTTCAACACTAGAACAAGGAACCGAAGCTGAGACAGAAGAGAACTGGAAAACCAAGACGAGGAGCTGACGTCTAAATGGACACCTCGTCCACCTCCCTTCAGAGGCAGAAAGACAGCAAGGTACACCTAGGACACTTTCAGAGATTGTAAAGGGGAAAGAAATTACGAGAACAACAACAAAAGCATACGATTGCAAACAAAAATAACAAGAAATGGCTTTACGAGCTGCAGTTCAAGAATCTGGGGCTTCTGACCTCGGTCTTGCCGCGTTGTTGTGGTTGGGAACACAAATGACTCTTTAGATCGCTGTTAAAGCTCAGAACAGGCCCTGCAAGCCAACATCCAGGCACAGATATGCATAGCTGTGCCGAGCGTAGGTAACCAGCAGCTGTTTGCTGAGCAAGAGGAAGGGAGCCAAAGGCTCTGGCAAGAAAGAAGGCAACAAGTCTCCCACTGCCAGAGTGAGAAAACGGAATTCTGGAATGTAGAAAGCCATGGGCATTAAGTGTGAGGAGGAAGCTGGCTGGCTAGAGCTCAGTTTAGGAAGAAAGCGGCAAGATGTGAAAGCCAAAAGAAGCTTTTCAGAGTCTCAATGCTCAGCATGAAATGATAAGATCACAAATACATGTGCCAAGAGGAATGGGGTTGAGCTTCACATTGCTAATGCACAAAATGGATACAGTTTGAAAAGGACCAGTTTGGGACTTTATAGACTTATACTGATGTAAGGTCTTTGCTCACCAAACAGCTACCATTCTAACTTGCATGGGTGTTGAGCTGATTTTAATCTATTGGAAATTTGTGATTTTGTTTTGTAAATATCAGATAAGTGATACTGGTGTGGTGCCTGTAAATAAGGTGAAACTCACTTCCGTTAAACTTGGCAGGACTTTAGAAGGACAATATTTGCTAGTTCATGAGCTCTACTTTTCAAATATGTAAAAGTTTAAGGTGGCATAAAGTCTCATACATAGACTTTCTTATGTTTCTCCTGTCTACTTTTGTGCCTAAGCTTGCTGTTATTTTTTAATTTATTAATACATGAAAGAGATGTTATGTAGATGCTCTGTAGAAGAACTAGCCATTGATAATAAAAATGGTTTTCTTTTTAAAAAAAAAAAGAAGAAGAAAACTGTGGAAAGGGGGTTAAGTCTGGACAGAATTGGAGGGTCAAATTCAATAAGATGAAGATACTCTATTGATATATTTAATCTATTCCGTTTGAGATTACATCTGACTCTGTTAAAAGATAAACGCCTGTAATCATTTGTCCCTAATTGTCACACAGTAGTTGCATTAGATTCAGAATATCTCTAGGCAATTCTAATAAAGCCTGTTTAAAAAAAATGAGTGAGTGATGCTTTTAAATAGCTTTATTAAGTTAATTTCATGTAACATATTTAAGAGTTAAGAATAAGGATTTTTTTAACTTAAATCCTAACCCTTGTAGCCTTACTAGCACTTCTTAATTCCCCCAAGACATAGAGTTCAAGTTTCAGTCAATCTTACCTATTAAATAAGATAATAAATAGAACCTGTTTGGTAAGGAAGCTTTGAAGATTAAGTGGGTAAACACAAAAAACGTAGTTAGAGCTCTTGCCAGGAAGCAGCCAGAACTTAATGTAGTTATTATTTCAATGTGGCTACTTCATAAAATACTTCAAGTAGGAATAAAACACAGAATCATAAGGTAAGGCCAGTTTCATTTGTACTGGTATTCGGTGATTTTTATATTTGTAAAAGTGACAAGAATTACTAAATGTGGATGTGAAATTTTTATTATTTATTATTTATTCAATTTATTCAATTAACAAATCTTTTGGAAGAGGACAGCACTACGGATGATTTCAGCATAGCTGTATTTTAATAAAGAAATGTTTGCAATTGGCTTCAGGCTCGTCTTAAAAATTATGAAAATTCTCTCTTTTAAAACGAAAATAATTTTACTCATGAACATCAAATTTTGGGTTTTATCTTTACTGTGGTGTTCCTATGATTCCATCTTGAAAATTATATCTGAGCCACACAGAGATTTAAAACTATGTTAGTCTGTGCCTTGCTTAAGTACCCCTGTCTAGAGCGACAGTTATGAATCCCAAGTGCTACACAGGTCAGCTGTTAGCCTGAAAGTCTCACGTCAGTTGTTCCCATGACATCATCAAAAATAAACAGCAAGCACAATGTAAAAGGACATACTCTGGTAAGAACTTTACAGTTTTGAACTTGGAACCTTTCAAGTTTACTGAACATTATTAACAGTATTAACTAATACTTCAAGGCTTGCTTTCTCAGTTTGTCAACATTTGGCTATACTTGCTTCAGATGTTGCCATGGTAGAAGATACATTCATTTGGAGCCTTCAGAAATCACGCCCTTGTCCACCTAGAATAGCCACTAAATTGAATTTAGCATTTGTAAATCCTAAGTGTTCCTGTGATATTAATACACAAATGTATGTGGTAATTTAGAAAATGACTTAACAATTTTAAATTCACCTAATAACTTAACAGTGACCTATTTATCTTTCTGCAAAAACTTTAAACAAAATCATTTTTAAGAATTTGATTTAATTCATCCTGTTGCTTAATATTTCATTGATTGAATATATGAGCGCATACTTATTCATTTATTAACTTTGGTAGAGATAATTCTGTGGTTAATGTTTTTGAATAAATTTCTTTTGTACAAGTGGGAGAAATTCTCTGGCGTAGAAGCAGAATTAGTAGAGTTGAAATATCCTGGGTGTGTATGTATAGTAAGTTTCATGAGGTAGGGACAAAATGTTAGACGAGATAAATATACAAGCATAATTCCATGAGAATTCTGTTTGTTAAAATTGTTGTGTAAAAATTTCTTCCAAAGTGTCTGTAATTTATCTTGAGTGACAAACATTAAATCCTGTTCTTATTTTTGTACACTCAAATGGGATGGTTAGAAATGGGAGGCGCTAGAATCAGTTTCTCACGGGTGAAATATGAGGTTTGGTGAGGCACAAAACCCATAGCTCAAATTTCACTATATATTACATTACAGAAATCACAATGTTAAGCTTTATCCTAGAATAATTACATTTTATTCTCCTTGAGTGTCATGGTATGGAGTCTTGACTGGCTTTAAGGAAAGGCAGCTAGTAAATCTAGGCAAGACCAGGACTTCCTAGTAAACGGAGGACTCCTACAGAAATAGAATATTACTTCATCACTGAGATACAAACTAAGATGGGAAAGCCAGGAAAAGGTGAAGGTAAGGAAAGGCCTTGCCTGTGGGATCAACAATGTTAAACACGGACAGCAGTTGCCTAGTTCCAACTTCGGTCACTAGTCCATGCCAGCTGTGAATCTGCTATGATGTTTGATTTGGATAGGTTTTCTGTGTAAGTTGTTAAGTGTATGTATACTACATAAGCAGCTAATAATTGCTTAGAGACAATGGGAGAATTGGGGATTCAGTGAAATGCCCAATTTACAATGAATGAAAGATTTAACTTAGTTTCCATTTTAACGTAACTTAGTGGCATAAGGCATTTCAACCTGCTTCATAACCATGGTAAATGTCATACTTTAAAGGGAGTTTCAAATGTCCCTTTGGGAAAGTTCTTGCAATTTCATCTGACGTAAGAGCCACTTGCCTTTCTTTTCCCTGTAAATGTAATGATTGCTTTACCTTTTCTTTCTTTTTTAACGACAAGAGAAAATAGGGTCTAATGTAGCCCAAACTGAATCCAAAGTAGCTATGTAGCCGGGGAAGCTGAGCTCTGGTTTGTGCCTGCAAATTCTGGACTCACACTCTTGCGCCTTCATGCCCTTTTCTTCATTCACTGCCTTTTAGGCGGGAGGGTGGGGGAGACAATTTAGTTTTGCTGACAGGATTAGAGGTCAAACTCTCAGAAAGTTAAAGACTATACTATTATTTATGAACCAAAAAGATATTAATGTTATTATATACTTAATTTAAGTATCTTCCACATATAGGAAAAAGTAAAATTTCTAAAGTATCGTCCAAAGTCCTACAGGAATTTCTTTAAAAGCATACTCATACTCAGTAGTGCAAGCGAAATCAAGACACCCGATATATTTTCAAGATGCCATTGTGTGTTCAGCTTAAAATTGAGTTTCAAGGTGCAATGATTATACAGCGATGTGAAGCCAAAGATCTGGCAAATGTTACATGCCCTTTAGTTTGACCAGGAAGTCATCAGATAAGGTAAAATGTAAATTTAAAAAAAAAAACACCTCTTCTTTTTCTCTTCCAATTCAGTGCTGAGTACAAGAGGAGAACTAAATATGTCCAGAAAAGTCTCAATCCCGAATGGAATCAAACAGTGATTTATAAAAGTATCTCCATGGAGCAGGTATGTAATCATCATCTGATAAATGACAGATGTAGGCTGACGGAAGTGTAGTGACGACAACGCTATGGAAGGTCAGGGCCAATATCAAGGTTTTCCAAACACAGTGGGAGCTCATTGAAGACAGGAGAAATATATTCAGCGATAATCAGTGAGAGAAGCTCAAAGGTAAGGTGAAAACAAAGGCTCATATTTAACAAAGTAGCCCAAACATGAAGAAATGGGTTAGTGAAGCAAGGCTCTTAGAATATTTTAAAATGGAACATTTTCAATAGATTCGATCAGATTTACACATTTTAGGAAATATTTTCAACTGCTGGTATTTGGTTTTCAGAAGGAACACCAAGAAAAACTAAGATGAAATGTGTTATTTATTCTACCCATTTATGCTGTAGGGTTTCATTTATGTAAATTGACATTTCCCAAGAGGAAAATATAAAATTTTGTGAAGATGATGTAATGATGACTTCCGTAAGACATCAAAACCAAAAATAAGTGGTTCAAGGCAAAATGATGTTAGTGTGTATTTTTTTTAATTTAAAAGAATATGAATTCCATAACTTCCATAAACAGGAATAGTATCTGTTTAATGCCAGCACTCAGGAGGTAGAGGCAGGCAGAGCTCTGTGAGTTCAAAGTGTGTTCCAGAACAGCCAGGATGACACAGAGAAACCGTGTCTCAAGAAACAAAACAAGAACAAAAAGAGAAAGAAAGCCATCCAAATAAGATCATTTACAGTAAACAATCTTTCAAAATGAGGTTCTGGTTTGTTCTCTGAAAGGTGGTTATGAATATGAAGTTATAAGTGAATATTAATCTGAGTTCTTTAAAGTAACTTAAATTCTGCAGAAGTAAAAATGCTTCATTTTTGGCAATGATTGGGATAAAGAAAAATCTAAATGTTTTGGATTCATGGCTTTCATATATTTAGAGAGGATCGTCTGCTTTTTGTTAAATGAGTAAAGACAAAACAACGGGAAATAAGTATGGCCAGTTTTTTCACAAAGTAATGAGGTCTCCTAGAATCAAACGCTAGACTGAACTACAATTTAATCATTATAATTCCACACAACATTTAACACAGAGTCTTAAGTATCCAGGCAAGAATCATTTAGAAATGTATAGAAATGCATGTTGGAGGAATGTGGTTGATGATAACTGTATCCGAACGCAGCTCATGAAGAAGACATTGGAGGTGACAGTTTGGGATTATGATAGATTCTCTTCCAACGACTTCCTTGGGGAGGTAAGTCCGTCCTTTTTTATACTGTCACCCTATGCAACAAGTTAAAGAAGGATGGAAGATGAAAAACTTCTTGAGTTCACACAATAGCCGTTCCTGATCACCATCTCTTGGCCGGTAAGTTAGTTTCCTGAGTTACTCTTTGAATAGAAACTTGAGAAGTGATTTTCCAGTCACCATTTGATGCACTTTTTAATTTAGTTAAGATTAAATAAATAGTGTTTTAGCAGGAAAATAAAAAATCACAATGTGATTACAAATGATATCTGAAACAAAAAAAATAAAAACTAAGCTGGAATTTTTAAATGCAACATCTTCTTTTATTGATTTTTATTGAGCTCTATGTTTTTCTCTGTTCCCCTCCCTGGTTCTCCCCTCCCCTTCAATCCTCCCCCAAGGTCCCCATGCTCCAAATTTACTCCAGAGATATTGATTTTTCTACTTCCCATGTAGATTAGATCCATGTATGTCTCTCTTAGGGTCCTCATTGTTGTCTAAATTCTTTGGGATTGTGATTTTTGGGCTGGTTTTCTTTGCTTAAATGTTTTAAAACCACTTATGAGTGAGTACATGTGATAATTGTCTTTCTGGGTCTGGGTCACCTCACTCAAAATGATGTTTTCTAGCTCCATCCATTTTCCTACAAAATTTAAGATGTCACTTTTTTTCTGCTGTGTAGTACTCCATTGTGTAAATGCACCACATTTTCCTTATCCATTCTTCGGTTGAGGGGCGTTTAGGTTGTTTCCAGATTCTGGATATGGCAAACAATGCTGCTATGAACATAGTTGAGCATGTGTCTTTGTTGCAAAATCAGTTTCTTGAATCCCTTCTCCTTCCATGTAATATTTCTCATTGCCGTTTATGATTAAATACTATGGTAATGATTTTCAAAGGTTTTAAAAGTTAAAACTAAGTAGACAAGAAGATACTTAAAATAATTATTATGTAAATTTGTTAAAAACCCTATATGTATATGTAAGAATGAAATCTAGAAGAGTGAACAGACCTTTGGGTGTTTCCATCAACAATGTTATAAAATTTTGAAGTTTATTTAGTGCTTTTAACTTAAATTATATGTGTGTACACACTCACACATGCTCTGTGTATGGGATTTCCAGGAAATCTGAAGCTTACACAATCCCTTCTTGGTAGGGACTGTCTGTCTTACGTGTGTTGTCTCTGTAATGAGAGCTTCTTTGGGTTGAAGATATGCTACCTCTTTTCCATCCAATCCACATCACGGAAGCCTTCCTTTCAGATTCTTTCCTAATTCAGCCACTAAAACTAAAGTTGATTGTATGCAGAATTATTCTAAATAATAGGGTTGTATTTGGTTTACTGTCAAATTTCAAAACATTGGCTTTCTGAAGTCCTTCTAATTTACTCTTGTTTATACGACCCTAGGTCATATATCTATATCATTTATTACTCATTAAATCTAAGAAGCCAGTGGCTGTAAAAACACAGTATTTGTGTGCGTCCCATTAGGAAAGGAGGGGTGCTAGGTAAGCCATGACCCATCAGCAACTGGTATTTAAAACACTAAAGTGTGTTTTAGATTGGAAAAATAAGCTGATAATGGCAAATTACTTGTTCTTTTCATTCTTTGATCTTGTCCATCTTCCCGTTAAAATCATACATTTCTCCTAAAGTAAAAATTACTTTATAGAACATTGTAGGGAGGGCATTGGACCTTCCCCAAAGCACTGTGCCTCACCCTCTCTGAAGAGTGGATGGGGGTGGGGTGGGGAAGTAGGAGGGAATGGGGGGAGGGCAAGGAGTGGGAACTTGGATTGGTGTGTATAATGAAAAAGGATAGTTTGTTTTCTTTTTTAATAAATAAATAAAAGAACAACCCAAGCCAACTTGTGTTTCATAAAATGGTTGGCTTATGACTCTGATCTTTTCATGCTACCCGAGTAAATTAGGGAAGAGTCAAAGAAATTATGTAGTTTAGTTTAGCCACACATTTATTACGCATCTCAGTATCATAACTGAGGAAGAACTAGTCAGTAAGTGAAGTGAAGTGAGGAAGGTAGCGTCCCCACCCTTAAGGTGGTGTTTATCCATCTGGTTACATCCTTAGTGTGTTTTAGGTTGTGGGAAAACTAAGCCTATTATGAGCTCAATCCATGTTCTTTCCTTCTTCCTTATCCTTTCCAGGTGTTGATTGATCTATCCAGCACGTCTCACCTGGACAACACTCCTCGGTGGTATCCACTGAAGGAACAGACCGAGAGCATTGACCACGGCAAGTCTCACTCCAGTCAAAGCAGCCAGCAGTCTCCAAAGCCCTCTGTCATCAAAAGCAGAAGCCATGGTGTCTTCCCCGACCCATCCAAGGGTAGGAGACATTTCAAGTAGAACGTGGTCGTTTGTCTGTTTGGTCAGTCAGTACCTTCTTGACTTTGAGTCGCTCTATGCGTAATATACATTGTCAATTTCAGTTCTGTGGGAAAATTAATGTGACATCATGAAAAGAGTGTTTTAACTTAGGAAGAAAGGCGCTGTGAACACATATCAGCACAGACTTAAGTGGTAGCTTCACCATTGTCATTGCCTTATTTTGTAAAAATGAGATTGGACTACATAAGATAGTTGTATCCATTCTAATGGGATCTTAGAAAATTCACTGAGTTATTTCATCAAACAATATAAAATTTCTTCTAGTATGTTGATGAAAAAGCATGGCCATCATCAGTGTTAGTTATATTTCTTTTAAAGGTTTGGATCTCTGAATTCTCATACAGTCAGTCTACAAACAAAATTTGCATCGTATTTTTACTTATCCTATGAAGAGCATTTTTCTCATGTCATCAAGACAAAAGGCAATTCAAATTCCTCAAGTCTTCCCTGGATGTTGGGTTCCAATTAATTTTTAATTTGAATCATGATATTACACATGGGATCTAGCACTATGCACAGCATTTTTTTTTCAAGACAAGGTTTCTCTGTGTAACAGCCCTAGCTTCCCTGGAACTAACTCTCGTAGACCAGTCTGGCCTCAAACTCACAGAGATCCTCCTGCTTCTGCCTCCCAAGTGCTGGGATTAAAGGCATGTGCCCTTGCTGCCCAGCCTTATTTTTATTGGAAAGAGTTTTCCTGTTATTTTTTAACAACAGTTCTACAGCATAAGACTAATCCTCCTCGTAATTGATAAATTTATCAATCTATATATGATAAACATGTGGTGACCAGATACATTACTTATTTATAAGGATTAAAGGCAATTAGTGAGCACTCCTTTCTTCTGAGAGTGCTTTTGTGTACATCAGATGAGGACAGATTGTGTGAAAATACTCTAGAGGAGGAGAAGCCGAGGTCACGTCTCAGAGGCCATGGAGTTAATGCAACTGAGAACCACTGACTACAGAAACCAGGCTGACTTCAGAAAACAGAAGATGATTTATGTCTGTGTTTTGTATTGGGTTTGGATTCCACGTAACCATTTCAACTTTGCCATTCTCAACCTCCTGAAAGATGATTAGCATAAAGATCTCATTCTCCCTCTTGCTCTGCACCCATACCTTCTCAGTTTCCTGAGACAATGAGTTGACAATACCTTCTAATCTGGTCCTGCAACTGAGGAAATCCATTGTCTTACCAACCTCTATGAGAAAGAGCAGAGCTGCTGGGGAAGGGGCAACTGAGGCAGGCATCCATTGCCTGAGGCTTCTTACAACTCATTCGTGATGAATGAGCCCCTTCACTAGTCTCCATTCCCCTTACTTCCTTTCCTGAATGGCTTTCCAAATCTTAATTGCATTACTGTATGGTGTGAAGTTGCATAACTGACCCGTGAAGAAAAACATGAATGTCCATCTTAGACAGTTTCAAGTTATGTGTGGACTAGACTTTAACAGTGGGGGAGGGGGGACCCGGGGAACAACTTTAACTCATGTTTTATCCTTTTGTAACCAGACATGCAAGTTCCCACCATTGAGAAATCCCACAGTAGTCCTGGTAGCTCAAAATCATCATCCGAAGGCCATCTCCGATCTCATGGACCATCTCGCAGTCAAAGCAAAACCAGTGTCACTCAAACCCACCTGGAAGACGCAGGGGCTGCCATAGCCGCGGCCGAAGCTGCCGTGCAACAACTCCGCATTCAACCAAGTAAAAGACGCAAATAAATTCCTCAGCATGGCAGCTTAATGTTCATCTGTTGCCTTTCTCTCCTGCTGTCCTTCCCTGTTTGCTTTCTGTCTTTTTGGCATCCCCTGCTCACTCTGTTCTCTGTCCTTTTGTCTGTGTAAGAACAGTATCAATACATAAATATGCTCCCCCCCCTTTACTTTTTTTCTTTTTCTTTTAATTTACGTAGACAAAACTGGCTGTTTCTCCTTTGTTCCCACCATCTCTCCGACCTGGCTCATAGTACTTGGTGGTCATGTCTGTAAGTTTGCAGGCAAAGCAGTGTTGTGTGTGTGTTTGTGTGCACGTCCTTCTCCTTTAGAATCCAGGAACTACAAGCACAAGGGACTGCCAGTTTTCCAGCATTATCCCCACAAAAGCAAGCATGGGGACACACATACATATTTAAGTAAGGTCAATAATGGGGTACTTGGACCAGGAAACACTCAGCATTTAAGCAGATACTTAAGGAGACCAATAGTCAAATTCTAGAACCCAGGGTAAAAAGCCATTTGAAGCAATGTTTGATAACAGGATGTGTGAAGAAAGGAGCTAATATGTGAACCTCATAGTCTCCTGAAGAACGTGCAGAAATCCGTATTCTCAAAAATACGTATTTTTCATATGCATATAGGTTTATGTGGTGAGACAACGTGATCTCATTAAGGGGCACAATCTGGTCCATTCTGTTGGGTCACACTTTGTACAGAATAGCAGCATCTGCAGATTATTTTTTTTTCTAACCAGTGAACTGGTTTCAAAGTCAAGAAGTGCTATGTCTAGTAGCTGTTAGTCCATTAGAGTCTAGCCGTTGACTCCTCCTAATTGATGAGTTTTCACATGTGACATCTTCTGATACAACTCTATAAGAACCCAAGTGCAGATGTTTCATGGCTGAGGTGTGCTGCCACCTCCAAGAAGCGTCCGCCGGGGAGTAGAGGCAGCTTGTTGTTTCCCTCATCTCTCTGGTCATCATTTCCAAGGAAACAGCCAGTTTTTAACCCCTTCAGTGCTGTGCATGTGGTGTCATTTTGGCCTTCGGAAACATGGTTTCAACCAAACCAAAGCACACTTGTGTTTGCATGAGTAACATTGAAGCTGGTTCCATCTGAGGATACACTCTGGCTTTCCATTTCACCCGCACTGCCACAGCGGCACCCAAAAGCGGGCCGTGTAATCATGCCAGGAAGCAGCACAGACACAGCATAGCAGGCGTCCTCCCCATGCAAAGAACTCAGTCTGGTACTCTGCCTCCACCAGCCAATGGCAACCAGGACCAAAGCCAGCTAGCCCTCAGGAAGGTGATGTCCGATGGACCAGTCAAGCCAGAAGGAGGTGAGCAGAAAGGCCCTGTTCAAAGCACACAGCAAGAATGCCCCCCCCCAAATGTTAAGGCTCTCATCCTTAATTTTTAGGGATTGTCTAATGAAATCTGTTTATCCCATTTTTAATGTGCTTTTGTGGGCATGGCATTTTAGGATTTCATCACCATTCATGTAAGTCCCAAGATCGGTCTCACGATATATTGACTACAGTGATTTGTATTTTTCTATGCAGGGCGTCTTTTGACTTTTGTTGGAAAATAGTTTAACAGTATTCATATCGCACAATGGAATGCATGCTACTAACCTAACCTGTTCAAGCATGACTACAAACTATGTTGCATTGTGATAAAAGTTTACACTGCTCACAATTCGAGTTAGCCTACCAGTTGGAATGTAGATCAGTTTTTTGTTGCCTAATACTTGTCGTGTAACTTTTGGAAATGCTTTAGAGGAAAGCGAAGGAACAATTGTTAATGCACTCATTCACCGTGGCACAGAGAACATTCTCTCCTGAGCCTACAAGCAGACATCTGTGCGTGTTTCCTTAGCTGTTAAGTGTATCAGCTGTGTTGGGCATGTGAATATCCAAGTGCCTGTGTAATAAATAAAGTCTCTTTATTTCATTCATAAACTACTGGGTTCTGAGCCATTGTTATATGATACATCATAAAATCAGTGTGTCGGTTTGGGTTTTATTGTTTATCATTTAGTCCCTTGAAGGAAGATATGGCCACCGATACATGCTAGTTAGAGCTATGGGGACAAAAACATTTGGGAGCATAACAGAGTTTCACACTGGAAATAACTTAAGTCAGAAGGGAAAGCTTTACAAACTCAAGCAGAGCTCACATGGAAACATAAATGATTGATGGAGTTGGCCTAGTAGGTACCACTTTCACTGCTCCTGACTCCCTCCACCCCCTTGTCTGGCCTAGTTGACAGCCTTTTCAGGTGTTTGCAGAGAGGAAGGTAGATCCCACTAGCCCTTCCTTTGAATGTGCACTTAACTTTGGTGTCACAGCTAAAGTAGGAATGGAGAAAACTGATAACTGTGACTCTCTTGACCCCAACATCTGGAGTTTTCACACAAGTAAGAGTCACTGCCCATGACAGGTACCAAACTAGTGTTGCTTTAAATTTTTTCTCCAATTTAATTCATAATCACATAAACTAACTAATCTAAAGTTGGCATTTTTCTTAAATAATTTCTACTCCTGAAATACTCAATTTTGTGTAGTCTTCCATAAGCCAAACCTGTGCCTTTCGTTCTCTTATAAAATTTCGGTTTGTTCTTAGAAAATTCAAAGCATCTACTGTGCCTCACACATACCAGATATGTGAGTGCAATAGATGCTTGGGGCAGCAGAGAGGCAATCACTGCGGGCCTCTTTAGATTTCCAGATGGCTAAGCAAGCAGATAGCCAAAGCACAACGCTCACTGCCTGTGTTTCAGCTCCGTTTAAAGGCTGACCCCAGGGAGCAATTTTCTCTTCCTTGTTCGTCTTCCTAGAAAATTCTCAACATGCTTAAAATGCGACTGCTTCCCCAGGCATAGTTCCCCATGCTTTAATCCCGACCGACACATAGGCAGTGAGCTCCAGGACAGCCAGGGCTACGTAGTGAGACTCCATTACCCCCTAAAAGATAAGGAAAAGCAATTCTCCTTCATACCTTTTGTGCTATCAAATAACTGGGGTTTATCTCTAGCTACTCATCGTCTTACTTGAGATACTATACTGACTTTAAATGTCAAAACAGTCATATTTTTGCCTTCTTTTTTATATTGCGATTTAGTTATTACTATATAATTATTTGTAATATTGTAATATTTTAATCATAGACTTGTTCTTAAAAATTGTATAAAATTATTTAGCTCATTTTATTTGAATAAGACTCAAATATATATTTACATTTAAAGTACTATAATTGAATTAGAAGTCACTCTTTATTGATTTCAAATCAGAAGAAAAGCTAAGTAACTGTATTTTTCTTATTTATTTTGTCCTAATCCATGACTAAACTCTGTTTTCTAAAATATACATATGCTTTCCCTGTATCTATCTATAAGTGTTATATAATACAAGTAAATAATAATTCTGCCCGGTCTTTATCATAAACATATTATAGAATTAAATTTATGTAAATTAAATATGATTTCATTGGTCTGGTGAGTAAACTGACCAGAATTGTGAATATACAACCAGCTAGCCAGACCCTGCTTGCTCCTCTACTTTCCACAGAGGTCGAGGTTGGACTTTTATGAGCTTGAATAAAATCCTGTCATTTTTAGTCCTCCCAATGTAGATCATAGAATCCCATTGCATTCTGAAAATAACAGTCGATTTAGACAGTTCTTAATGCTGTACAAAGTGTCACATCATCCATTTCTTGCTTTATCACAGGAAGTGGATGAAGTAGACATTCAACTGTTCTACCCTGTTCTGTGGGTAATAATCGGGTGTCAGGGGGTGGGATGCTGTGCACACAGCTCGAAGCTATCTCTATAACCCTTGTCTGTGGCTGTGAACTATTGCATATTCTAAATGCAATAGTTCCTTTGAAATCAAACTTTCTCATTCTAAACAATTGTGATTTACTTCTTTGTTATCGCTGAACATCTTATAAATTGTTAAACATAGCTAGAACTGGTAGCAGGAACAAGGTTGACATTCTTGACCTACATGATGCTGCTTCCACTGAACAAAGCCCAAGTGGCAGCAAGCCATAGCTCTCCAGAGGAGGCTGAGTGTTTATCTACAGGTATCTCAATCAAAGGTGACAAAAGTGTCCCTAAAGAAATTTTCAGATATTTTTATAAGAGTTATGCTTGAACTAAGATATGGAACAGCAAGGGTCATACAGGAAGCCAATGGAATTCTTCTCTCCTTCTGGAGTTTAGTTGCAGGCAAGGAGATCTGAAAGGGGGCCTTAGACAGATTACTCCAAATCAGCCCAATGCCAAATAACAGATTTGTAGCAAGAAATCTTAGCAAGCGCAAGTGTTATGTTAGTTTATTTTCTTACAGTTCCCTTGGTTGAGCATCAGCTCTACTGTTCTTAGCAGCCAAGAAAGAAAGGTTACTAAGCACTTTGGGTTACTTTTATTTTTACCCTTTTTTTTAATATAGATTTTTTGAGTCTAGGTCCTGCAGAGAAACCATATAATCCAGACTAGCCTGAGATTCACTATGAGTCAGGCTGGAGTATAAAACCTCGCCCATCTCCTTACTATACAGTTTTGAAGATTATACCTAAACTCAAACAAACATCAACATTTTTTAACTCTGGACAGTTGCTTACTTGACAACTGATTACTGGTTTTAAGTGCAATTTGCAACTTCCAAACAATTTTTTTTGACACTAAGATTTGAAGTATGCATTTTAGGTTCAGAAGTAGATAGTATAGGACATATCCTTCCTCCAAATTAGCAAAGTAAGGGTGATTTAGAGTGATTGAAGAGGAGATTGTGCAGACACAGTCTTACATAAGAGATAAGAGATAGGCTTGATAGTTTCTTGGTGTGGCCCAGTTGTCTGAAGAAAGTCTGAAGCTACATCCACACATGGCTTCTGGAGATACCACTATCAATAAAGCTCACTGTGGGGTGTTCCATGGCGTGGGAGTTGCTTTCTTGGAGAGGTGGTAGTGGGTGGCTGGTTGGAAGAGGTTGGATTCTGGGAAAGAGGAGAATTGATGGTTACACATGTTAGTAGATAACCAATGTCTCATTTTTTTTTCTGGCCCAAATAAACAACCAGTTTTATCAGAAGGGGTTTAGTATGCTCTATTCTGAAAAGTACAGGGCCCTAAGCAAAGTAAAATCGAAAGCAAGACAAACTAAATGGCCATTTGGGGATTGGAGTTGTCTTAATATTGGGTGTACATGGTTAATAAATTAAAATTTTACATTCTTCAATCAATGTATTTGTGTAAAAATAAAAAGTCATATTTAAAAAATAAAACCCTTGGCAGTTTGAAATTATAGGAAAATTGACAGTACAATCATGTGAACAGAGTAAATACTTCCCCGTCCCAAAACAGTCTAAGAAAGTCAATATTCAGGCTATTGAAAATGTTCACCTTTCAACAGTGCCTGTTATGTGTGGTGGGGATATTCTTTGTGAAAATCAAAATGCTTTGGGGGAGTTTCCTCATCTTCTTAGAATGATTATATGTGTAATTTCAAATATTTTGTAAGCATTTAAGATTATTGTCAGAAGTCTCTGCTATGCTTGTAGAGTCGCAACCAGTGACCGTGTAGTTCTGAACATATGATGATAGTCTTATTAATGAGCTTTCCTTCTGAAAGTGAACACGTGATTCCCCATCAGTGGATATATTTGTTCTTTTCTAGTCATAGTTGTGGGTCTCCAATGAACCATTCACATCATTTGATTTGGTCAACCCTGGGAATTTATTCAATTAATTTCATAGGACTAGCAACATCCACTGGCCTTAAGTATAAAACTACCAAAACTTGTTTTCAATGTCTTTAAACCTTAGTGTGCTGAGGTCCTAGTTTTAACAAACAAATACTCATTAAATACTCTTACGTCTATGACAAGCAAAAAACATGACACCTAATTTTAAAATACACATTACTTTACCTTGGACTTGGGTAAATTGGCTTGAAAACATTGATCAGGCAAATAAACGAAGGAAAGAATCATGGGACTCAGAAAGTGAAGTCAAAACACAATAGGTTCACAAGTCAACCTAAGATGTGAACCTGGGGCTAAAGAGCTTTTCATCTGGGAGAAGAAGCATGGAACCACCAAGGGAGAGGGAAGCAATTGCCAGAGGCCCTATTAGACCACCTAACAATAGTTCCTAAATCACATATCAAGAACCCATGAATGACTAGAAATTTTTACTGCTTTTTATTCCGTTGCTCTAGGTGAGAGGAGGTGTAGGCGTGAAATAGGATGAAAGGGACCTTCATAAACATTGGACCATACCGCCACAACATTAATTTTACTTTATTGTAGTTCTGTGTGTTTATATATAAATGAATAACAAGAAACTATAAAAAAATTTCTTGAGAAGATAAAACACCAGAAATACAGAATTTAGTTGGGATGTTGATTTTGTTAAATGTATCAAGATAAGTAATATAGATATTATTATGGAGCTCATATTTATATGAGTTCATGCCCACATTTTTAGTATGACCAAGTATACTGAAAACGCAGCCAATAAATTGGTAGTACTCTGACAGAAAAATAATTAGTAATTTTACAAGTAGTGAAAAGCAGAAAAAAGTTAAGCAACATACATAATAAAGGTCACAGGAATGGATGCCTTTCTTAAAAATGCAAGAAGGTAAAATAAACATTTGTTTTATTTGTTCTTTAAAAGGGCATAGCATCAAAATCTGCTCTTCCTGCATTTTGAACAACTCAATTTCAAAACCATACACTATCTAGTTATGTAAGCATTATTTTCACTTGATAAACAGAAACTATATTTCTATAACTCATTGACTCAAATTTCTTTCAATATAAGCAAATCATTTATATGTTTTTAATTTTAAGTTGTTTTCAGGTGTTCTTATTAATATTATTTAAAGTAAATAACTATTAGGTTAATATCACCCGACTCTTAATTTATATTTAAAGGGCTTCACATAGTGTTTGATAATAATTTATATTATTTATGCCTTCCAGTTACCCTATTTACTCTAGATTTTTGTATGTTATAAAATAGTTGTTTTGGTTTTCTTTTGTTCAAAGCAAGGAGAAAAGTCAAGCCTTTATGCTAAATGTACTTTCTAGCTCAGACCATACACTAGTTGCTAGAATCATGTCATTCTGGATGAAACCAAGTGCAGACACAAAACGTGAAAGAAAGGCATCATTCAATGATTAAGGCACATGGTGGTACCTGATGGTTGACGATCGTCAGGAAAGCTTTTGCTAAATGGTATCAGTTTGTGCCCACAATCAGTACTCGTTTCATTACTGAATTTTCTCATTGATATCATCAGTCACCAACAAAGCCCCAGAAATCCTTTTCATCACTGTTTAAGAAAAGTCAAACATACATGTTAAAATATTGGTTTTCATTCTCATTTTTCTCAAGTATGCAGCTGTTTACAATGGCTCTATAACATATTTTTTAGGAATAATGTCAGTCATTTCAAGTTTCATAATTTAGACTCTGATTAATATCAATATATTTAGCCTATATAAATTCAAGTACTTTTAAGCTCGTGCACATACTGTGTTTTGATCAAAATCACCCCACATTCCTTTCTCTAAAATCCTTCCGTATCTCTCCACCACTTTCTCTAAAATCCTTCCATATCTCTCCACCATTTTCTCTCTCAACTCCATAACTCTCCTTATGCTTTAAACTTTTAAACTGACTGGGTATAATTAGTGGTGCTTGTGTGTGCGTGGATGTAGGACTAACTCCTAGAGCATGAAAAAAAAATAGCTCTCCCTCTTCCAACAGCCAAAAGTTGGCATCTCAACAAGGGGTGGGACTTCATGAACCATGTCCTGCCAATTATTAAGTAATTTTTTAATATTAGAAAGAATCACAAGACCAAAGTGTATAAGACTGACCAAGCAAGTGTGTACACACAGTAATATTTTTTTACAATTAACAACAACAGGAAAAGAGCAAGGCCTTCCTCTCAAAACCCACTTACCTCGTTTGTCTAATTTTCTGTGTCTTAGTTGTTTCTACTACATTTCAGGACATCTTTTTTCACATCTCATTTAATACTAATTTATAATTATTAAGGGCTTCAAAAAATATTATTTTCAATTTATATAAAAAATTTAATTTTTCCCTGGGCATCAATTGGATTAAATTATAACTATATATCCATATTCATTGCTTCCACCTCCTGAACTCTGATTGGTCAGTTCAGCTGCCTATCAGGTCGTCTCATGCCATCCCAAGCCCAGGATGGCATGACAACGCTTTATAACAGTAAACAATCATATTTCTGTTTATATCTTGAAAGACAAGCGTATCATATTTATTGCTCATGTTACATATTAAAAATATTTGTATTAGCATAAAATAGTGAGAATGAACATTATCATCTTGATTCTTTGAAGAAAAATGGAAGAACATGTGTTTATGGCCAAATTGTGCTACAAATGAGTTCTGGGCCACCCTTACCTACAGACTGAAACACTCTCCAAAAAAAAAATACAATAATAAAAAGGAGTGAAAAGAAACACTGAAAGTTTCCTACCATCTGATACTGAAGGAGCAGAATTTTCTCATATCCATTGTTACTCATATCCATATGCATATTTGTTTAAGCATGTTACATTTCGGGACATCTTCAAGTTGGGTGATACTGCAGCAAACAAAATAGACAGAAATCCCTGTCTGGAGCCCTCCCATTCTAGGTAGTAATATTTATTAAATAAGCGATTTATCAGTATCTGGGAAGAATTGTGATGTAGGAGAAACTACGTTTTCTCTAAGCTCATCTGAAATGGAGATTGGTTTGTACTCAATGACCTGAGTTTATAGCCAACCAAACTTCATCGTGGTTTGAAATATCTGGAAATAAAATTCTTTGTAATATTTTTGTTATTTATTTGAGATTTTTGTATAATGTGTTTTGATTGTAGTCCCCCCCCCCCGACATCCCTTCTCAGATCTCCTTCCCCATCAACTCTGTGTCCTGTTTCTAACCCCATCGAAACCAATCTGTGCCGCCCAAATATTCTTGGATGCGTGCCCTTCCACTGCAATAAGATGTAACTTACCAGGACTACATTCTCAAAGAACACTGACCCTCCTTTTCTCGGAAGATACCAGTCGCCAATAGCTCTGGAAATATGTGCGAGGTTTCCTGGCCAGGTCTCTTCTCTGTGCTGGAACTGGATCTGGCTTGAGACACTCAGGTTTGTGCACAGTCACCGCCTCTACGGTCCGTGTGCACAGCTTCTCTACTGTGTCCAGAATAGACGCTTCCCTGTAGTCCTCCACTGACCTTGGGCATTATCCTCTTCCTGCCCTTTCTTCAGCAATGGTGACTGATATTTGTCCATCAAGGGTTGGTTATTCTTTAGCCTCTTCTTACACTATATCTTGGCCTGTTGGGGGTCTTGTAATAATCACCATCTACTATAACTAAAATTTTCCTTGAAGAAGGTTAAGAGATCCATTAATCTATACGTACAGTTATAAATCACTAGGAGTGAGTTTAATGCGGTGTTCATTTAGTAGAATACACTAGTAAAAGGGACTGGCCCAGCTCTGTGTCCCTATCATACTTTTTGCAATCCCCCGGAGCCAGCAACAAAGAGGACAGTAATTGACCATAATGTCTTTTAAAATTTAGAAAAGAGGCTAGATATCCTGGTTAAATTTGATAAATACATATACATTTATCAAATATTCTCTAAGCTTCCTTTTTACAACGCTTAAATAAATTTAAACAATGGGGAAAAGATTATTTGGCGTTTGCTGTAGTATTATCCGCCTCAGTTTATTTGCCATTATTAATTTATTACTTCCACTGGGAACTTACTCCTTTATTTCCTTTGAGTTGAATTTGGGGCATTGCAGGTTGCGAGTGTGGTAAACTGCTCCCCCAGCATGTATGAAGGTCTGGGTTCGATCTGTAGAAAAACATACAATTCAAAACAGGCCGGAGACCAACACGGCAATCCCAGCATTTGGATGTGCGAGGGCGGCAGGATCAGAAGTTCAAGGTTGTTACTCTTGGGACCTTGTTAGCTTAGCTTGAGGTTCATAAGAACCTTTCTCAGATATAAATAAATGACTGATAAATTGAATTTCATGGAGCAACCATTTGTATTTCATTTAAGGATAACATCTTGGTTATTAAGGTATTTATTATGACTGTTTCTAGAAGTATTTTCCAATTGGTTGAAATACTATCAAGTACTTTCTTTTTTCTGAATATTTTTTATGCTTATCAGTTATTAGAAAAACGTAACGCAAGGATATTGTCAGTAAAACACAAAAAAGGTAATATTTCTCCTTCACGCACAAATCAAATTAATACTGAAAAAAGTAAGAGTTACCCATGAAAGTGAAAGTCTTTAATAACACCTCTTCAGATCAGTCTTTTATAGATAAAAATATTTATTGAATTAGAGCCGTAGTTAAAAACCAAAACTTCCCATGATCTAGTGTGGTTCATTCTATTTAGTTGAATGCAGCTAAAATTATAATTAGATTTATTCAAGATAGATGAATTGACTTTCTAACTTTTATTTAAGGTATCTTAATCAAACTTTATTCCACTATTCAATATAAAAATTTAGGGCTAATTTAAAAATGTGTTTTGGGTTTTTTTTTCATTTCAAACCAGTTCTGAATTAAATGCTTCTCAGAAAAGGAAGACAGACTTAAAAGGAAAATTATAAGATAGAGGCAATTATTATAGTATCTTAACCATTATGTATAATTTATATAAGAAAGGCTCCTCCATATCTTGTTATTAAGTTAATTCCACTCTCTTTTGCTATGTTAAACACATTACAGAATTACTTCTGTAATCCAAGGGGAACATGGAACCTGTTTCTATAATGATTAGTGGGCATAGGAAACACCTGCAGATTACTGGTACTATTTGATAAAAAAAGATAGCAAATTGATCATTGAAATGCCTTGAAAATTTCGTTCATGAAGTCAGCAAGTATGGAAAGGGGGGGGGGACATACAAGCATGATTAAGATTGTTACCAACTCCCCTCTACAGTATCAAAGGAGACTTTCTATCTGCATTTCCATCTATGGAAAAAGCTCTGTGAATGTGGAGTAACCTTAGTGTCTCCATGTCTCACAAGGAAAATGGCAGCAGAACTTCATGGATCATGGTTTGCGTAGTGATATGAACACACACCAGTTGTCTGTATAGGAAATACTGCGAATGAAAACTAGATAGTCAACTAGTAATTTTGCTATTTAAGGGTGTTTCAGAGACATCCTTACTTCAATTGCTCAACTCCAAGATTTACATGTGATTGAGTTAGGTGTCAAAGATATTTATTTTCAATAATTTTCATTGCAAAACCAAGGGACGTGTAAATACTCCTGCGAGCATCAGTGAGGAAGTTTTCTGTGCTGCTTTCCAGTTCAGAAACTGGAAAAAAAAAAGTTTCCAGACTTGGAAACAAACACACTGAAGTTAACTTAGGAAAGAGTTGCCTTCTAAAATATAAAATGTAATATCTCTCCTTAAATTAATAATCCTGAACTGTAAAGGGAAAATACTCAAATATGTAATCAGGTAAAGTTGAAGGGGAAACAGATTGAATAATGCCAGTCATATTTAGACTTAAAAGCTGGCATTTTAAATCCATAATCAATGAGCATTTTAGAAAAAAAAAAACTAAAAATCCCTTCAGGAGAGTAAGTCCAAAACTAAGAGCAGCAGTAACGTGGGAGGAAGGGAGGTTAAAGAAAGGAAGGGAGGGCGGGAAGAGTGGAGGAATGGGGGGAGGGACAGAGGGAATGAGGAAGGGAGGGAGACAGGGAGGCAGAAGAGGAAAGAAGAAAAGGTCCCTAAAGTTAAAACCCACTATATATATACACATAGTTTAAGATAAACAGTTCTGTTATATCAAACTACTGTAATTAACAAAATAATAATCCATTCATTTCTTGTAATATCAAACATTCCTAAAGCCCTGCAGACTATTTCTATAAAGAGAAGATTTAGTGTTGAGTGAATCAAGTCATTCAGGAACTGGCTGCGAGCTGCCCGGATCAGGAATTATTCCGGAAATAATGACACATAGCTCTTTACTGCCCCCCCCCCCCCGCTGTAAGATCAAATGATACAATGTCCCACAAAGCGAGGCTAAGTAGCCAAAGCCCTCAAGTTTTTTATATGTTTGTTTGAGACAACTAGATGCAATCTTAAAAGGGGAACTGGCAACTTTAAATTCTCTCATTAGCTGTGAGATATAACCAGTCATTAATCTTTACAGAGACTATTTTTCCTACGGGGAAATGATGGTTCAAGAGTAGGTGACCCTTAGAGGTCTTAACAAGCTCCTGAAGGCCAGGGTTCCACAGCCGCAGGTAGTTCCACAATTTGGGGAGCTCTCCGAGAACAGTGCTGCCACCATGTGGTAGCTAGGGTGATAGCGTTGCATAGCCACGTCTCCTGGAGGGGGCAGGGCATCCAACCAAGACAACCAAAGGACCACAGATGTGCAGAGACAGTACCATATTTAATTAGGATTAGCCACCAAGTAGTAATAAAACAAGACAGGCTGTAACCATAAAACAGCCAAAGGCAATGGCAAAGGGAAAAAAAATAATTTTAAAGAGTTTGTATTGTCCCCAAGAAGGTAAAACATTTACCTGAAACACCTCCCCAATAACCGCGTATCAAGAAGGAATGGGCCCTTCTAAGATGTTGCCCTGCGCACAACAGCAAGCGTTCCCAGAATGCGTGAAATATTCAGTCTTTCCTGCAATGTGAACCTTTGTGATCAGCATTTCAAAACCAAAGTAGATATCTCAAAATGATTCCAAAAAAAAAAAAATGGCGTTTTTGAAAAACTTCAGTTCTCTTGTGAAAAGATCGTTTTACTCTGCCGCACACAGATGCATACCTCCTTGTACAGCATTATATGAATTCCGAAACTCGACTTCAAAGAGTTGGGAGGAAATCAGATGTAGACTATTTTGTGATTCCAAAATCATAAACTCGTGGAAGACCAAGCTTTTAATGTTTCTGTGTTATTTCACTGAAAATGCGGGAAAACAAAGAGATATTAGACTGAAATCAAATTCGAAGCTCTCTGTCTGTATACCAGGATAGGAAATACGACCACACAACACCGCTATGCATAGTATTTTCTTTCATCCAATGGGAATATTTATATTTATATGCTATTCATGGTCTCTTATGAACGTTTTGCTTCACAAATCTGTGCCTTTCAGTACTTTGTATATTAACACACAAATCTATGGGTTCAGTGTTTAGTATTAGCACTTAAATACCTTGACTCGAACCCTTTTTTGAGTGCAGTGGAATTCAAAATCTAGTCAACTGATTATATTTTTCCACATTTGAGGGGATAAAAATTGTCCTTACTTATTTTAATAAGCTACAAAGATATGCTTTCAACAGGTGTCTTTGGCAGAGAGAGAGAGAGAGAGAGAGAGAGAGAGAGAGAGAGAGAGAGAGATTGCATATTAGGTCAGACCTCCAACACCAGAGAGAGGAAAATCTTCTATATCAGTTCACTTTTAATAAGTGATATGCAAATTTTTTTAAAAATACACCATAGATAAAATGAAATACTGCCTGTAAATATGGCATTCTTGGTGTTTGGTTTAGGAAAAATCACTGGCATTGATATTCATTTGTTTGTTCATTCATCAAATATTAGCTGATCACTAATATATAAGGCCAAATATCTAAGGATCCGGCAATGTGGCATTAATGTAACAAATGTCATTCCAACTAGAAAGTGACCATTCTCATGAATGATACATTGATCATGCATAATGGATTCTCCAGATTTAGGAATTGTTCTGATGTAAAGGAAGAGGGAAACACATGAAGCCCATGGTACTTGAAGTTGACATTTATAAGTAAATTGAAGTTGCTATAGAGATATGTCCTTTAAGGTAGCAATTCTGATATGCAGTGTACTTGCTCTTAGATAAAAATCATTTTAAATTATTTTCTATTAACTACCTTTGAAACCAGTAAAGACAGTTGATTTGAGGAGGCTTTATCTTTTTGGTTAATAAAATTAATGTTTTTCTTTCAGTGTTATACTATCTACTATTAAAAATCTAATGGGTTGGATTATTTAATGTCAATTCAAAGCATGACAACTTTCATTTGTCTGAATTAATGAAATAATCTGAGTCATTATTGGTTGATTATGCAGTTTAATTGGTGTATACATATTAATAATTTAATATTCTAGTCATGTTAACTTTGTAGTTTTAATTGTGCACTTTAAAATACTTTCTTTAATACTAGATATGCAATCTGAGTTTCTACATAAACTGAATAAAAGACTTAGCAAATATTAGAACTATTATTTTATGTAGATATAGACTTACATAAGTAACTAGTATTTTATTGGTGACTACCGCTCTGACCTTCTTTTAAGTAACAGTTTGCATTTTATAAGCATCATCTATATACTGACTTGTGTTAAAAATTCTTTCTTGCTCCCCTCTTCTGAGGAAGGAATTCTACCATCATTGGAACAGATATGAAATTATTGGCTAGCTTGTGAGAACATTTTATTGCTGTAATGGAACAAGGCGGTGTAAAGGAAAAGTTAAATTCTTTGCAAGACCTGATAGTAGCTATCCTGCCTGCCCTCAGGGTCCTGTACAATTTCTTTGAGTTTTCATTTTATTTGACTATATTGGTTAGAAGTCCTCCAGGCTAAGAATCATCATGTTTAAATATTTCCTTGAGAAATATATAGATAGATCTCTCAATATGAAATGATTATCAACCCTTCACCCAGTAGCATGAGCACATTCAACTGAGAGACTACTGATGGAACAGGGATGTGCGTGTTGAGAAAAGGATGCTAAACACTCCTGTAGTTTAGAACACATATAGACTTAGAATCAGATCAATTCATTGTCAAAGAGCAGGTACGCTCAAAGACACTAATAAACAGCCATAGACTGTTAATACCAAGAAAGAAGAGGTGGGAGCTTGGGAATTAATATCCCGAGAGGAAGGAGAGCAAACCACTGGGCCCCTGTTTCTGGCCAGTCCTATTCTGTCTTTTAAGGTCATCACTGATGACATTGTTTCCACACACAACAGCTCAGCTTTAGGGGTCTACCAAGTAAGCACAGACCAGGAAGACGAAAGGTCACTCGAGCTGGCAAGGGATACTTATCACTGGCTTCAAGTAATTGCTAAGTACCTTCTGCCTCCCAAAGTTGGAGCAGGCACTGCCTTTCTTCCGTTTCCTCCTTGTGCATGGCAAACCCGCCCCTTCTCCTTTCAGTCTAGAGCTCTGCCAGACGCCAGTGCTGTGCCCCTGCTGCATAATAGCATAATAGCACAGATCTGTTTATGTTTCTATGATTTGTGGACTCATGTATCCATAACTGAAGCTCGTGAAAACTCTGAAACAGGTCCCCGTATCAATCACAACATACCGACGGGAAAGAAAGACCTTTCGATTTAAAAACAGAAACGCCTGGAGAGTTGGTAGAGCCACCTGTAAATATCTATTCTGACATTCCTTTTTCCCTTCTAATGAGACTATCCTGTTACTACTAACATGAAAAGTAATTGCCCAATCTCTTTAATTCTGTTAAAATATTTCTCTGTGAAGTTTCCCAGCCGCCCTCTTGCTTGCCGTAACACTATTGCAATGCTGTACGCATAGCAAAAACAGCGGAAGAATGACATAGTACTTAACTAAGTCTAAAGACGGGAATGTTTTCCCATTTTCTCATACGCAGTAAAAAAAAAAATAAAAAGTGAAGGAATTCTATATTGCCAGTGTTCACTACTGGCTAAAGAAATGAAAAGGAGAGGCAGGTTGAAGAAGAGAGAACGTTTTGTCTCTGCCGATCCTTTCTATGAGTATTGCACACATGTGTAGTTTGACATTTGGAGATAAGAGTGAACTTCACTTGTTGACTCTGGTGTTGGCTCTCCCCACGTCATGCAGCCAAGCCCGCCAATCACCGGCCTGCAGAGAGCTCCGTGTCCACCGGCTCCTCGGGCAGCAGCGTTGGCAGTGGGTACAGCGTGGACAGTGAAGGAAGCGCGCCAGGGGAAACCAATCTACTTCCTATCCCAAGGATGTAAGTGGTCGTTTTATAAAATAGACAGAAACTACAATTTTAACAGCATCGTGAGTAATTCATCCTTAGCATTTCACGGGAGGAGAGCAAGGTAATTAATCCAATTCTGAATCACGGACCTTGGACATCTAAACTGCCGATGCCTACGTGAGAATCAGTTGTCCAGGGACGACTGGATTGTCTCAGATAATTCTAAAGATGAACACAGACGACTAGTATACTGACTTTGTCTGCGCTGCCTGTGTTTACCTTAAAAGCAGTTAGAATAGTAACTGAGCTAGGCCAGTCTGGAGTGCAGAGCCGCATGCTCATCACACAAAGACCAGACACCAAACCTTGATATTTGACATTAACACAGACGGGTTGTTTTTAATTAGGAGAGATTTCACATTTGAAGAATTCATAGAATCTTTGAAACAGATGGCAAACTGGGATAATGGTTAAGCCTTTTCAACTCTAAACCTTTCTGCAGTTAGAATGGAAGGGTTTGGAGTGCTTTTGCGATTTCTAAATTTATTCCAGAAACATTCGTTCTCTGGGAAGATAGCTCATTCATGGTATGTTAAGCCTCATGACAGCAATTTTGCAACTCATATACAAAACTAAAGCAGATTATGATAGAATGGATTTAGATGGTTTGTAGATTATGTCAGTTCCAGTTTCAAAATCTAACCTGGCAGACCTTTCTATTCCTTTCCATGAACTATAATCTTGGGGGCTTGGAAACCCGGCTAGGGTATCCAGAGCTGTAAGTAGGCCACAGCTCGCAGAGCCCAAAGGCTGGTTTTATAAGAACCTTGAATGGCTTTTGCCGTTTTTAATGTTTAAAGGGAGGCTATTTCATGACACGTGAACAATATACAAAAATGACCTTTTATGGCTGAGCTGTGCTGGACAGAGCTGTTCTTGTGGGTGGACATCTGTGTTCCCCCTCCTTGCTTTTGCGCTACAGGGCACCGTGGAGCTGCTGTAACGTAAAGCATCTGAACCGGCTCTGATCAGGACAGTCACGAGTCTTTGCATTTTCTCCAGTGCTGGGAAGTCTTCTCAGGCAGTGGAATTTATTATTTTCATACAAAATATTATGGAAACATCCCATTTGATCCCTTCAGTAATTCTAATAGTTAGATACTGATTTATCTTAAGAAGGTAAAATAATAGGGAGAACAGATTTTTACACAGAATAATGCACTGTTTTGGGCTTTCCTTACAGCTTTCCAAACCTAAAGGAATTCTTGTTCTGTTGCCAGTTCATCTGAGAGATTTTTCTTATATGACTTTATCTTAGAAATTTAGTTTGTGGGATAAATGAGAGTGGTTATACTTAATCGGCTCTGTTTGTTGAAAATCATTCCTAAAAAGAATCTGATATCATTAACATTTCACTTCTGATAATCTTGCTGGAAGAAGTAACAGAATTTTAAATGAGTTCATTGCCTTTCTCTCTACTCTGTGAATAGCTATTTATGGAGACTGTACAACAAAGAGTCTAACAGCCTTCTGTTCTGTCTGGACCTTTCAGACTATAGAATTTAGTGAAAGTTATAACTTCCAGCGAACAAATCATCTTACTTCCTCAGGGTCTGTCTCGATGTCTGAGGTGAAAAGATTACCATAACCCCATTTTTTTCTTATTTTGTGCCTTTCTCAATAAGCAAATATCTCTCAATATTGTGTAGAGACAATCATTTTACAATTCGGACACAAAGACAAGTCACTGCATGGCCTATGTGAGAAATAGTATTTGTTCCTTCTCTTCAGCGTCTTGTGTCTCACGCAATTGTTAGACCTGGAATAAGTGTTCAATAGCTATAGATTGATAGATAGCTTGGGCTTTCAAGGTACAGCGTCTGCTATCTGAACGCTCTGAGATGGAGACAATTTGAGGAGAACTCGGAAACTTGGCTGCTTCACACAGACACAGCTGCATTCCCTTGGAACGTCACTTACCTTCACTGGGCCCATGTGCTCTGAGAGTTCATGCGTTCCTCAAGGTGGACTGCCTTCCCGTTTTGATGCTTTTTCTTTAAAACAAAGGAAACTCATTTTTCACTAAAAAGCCAAGACTACTTTCAGGTATTATCATTAAAAATAAAATTGTTGACTCAGATCAAATTTTAATTATTAAAGCTAATAAAATTGTAACAATTTTGATAAACTTTAACAGAGCACAGAGATAGGCATTTCTTCCACACTCTGACCTGCAGTGCGGGCAGTCCTGATGCGACCCTCATCCTTTGCTGGGTTTCGTCCAGGAACACGATACATTCTGTTTCGTTCTCCCAGCACACACACTGCAGCTAAGCCCTAAGCTTTCCTTCCTCTAACAGTAACAGATGGAGGAGCACTAGTTTATTAAACCTAACTAATGTCGTCTTAATGGAACAATTACACAATCTGATGCTTATCAGGAAATTCAGCCCAGTGGTAGAGAATTGCCTAGAATATACACACGCCTAGGCTCAGTCTTAAAGAATAAATGAAGTTTCATATGCTGCTTAAACAGGACTATGAATTCATATAGACATCTAGATATGCAGATATATATTTCCTAACCTCTGCATGCATGAATACATACATACAAACATACACACATAAATACAAATGTTAGCAATTATATAATCTGCATGCACATGGTCCTCAATCACTAAAGAGAATTTTGTGCTTAAATATTTGACCTAAAATTGTTAAAAAAAAAAAGGAGCAATATAATGGTTTTGAAGATAAACCAATTTATAAATTTACATGTTTCTTTTTTGTCACATACAGAAACATTCCAGATTCCTTTCTGGAATCGGATGACAAGAGGATATTTTTAAAGTGGTTTTTAAAAAGAAATAATTAGATTCTTAAGAAATAAGAGTAGTTACAATTTGAATAGATCCAGGAAATAAAAACCATTTTGTGGAAATAAGAATTGTTAATAAACATTTCTGTATCAGAATTACTATCTAGAAGGTTGCATATAAAGGCATTCTTTGGTTCGTGCTTCCATTTAGCATGTTGAATGTGTGAAGTGTGTGTGTGTGTGTGTGTGTTTTGTTTTGTTTTGTTTTGTTTCGTTGGTGGTGGTGTTATTTTAAGCCTCACCCTGTAGCTTTGGCTGTCTTGGAACTCTCAATGTTTGTCAGGATGACCACAAACTCACAAAGATCTGCCTGCCTCTGCCTCCTGTGTGCTAGGACAAAAGTCATTCACCACCACAACCAGTTCATGTTTGAGTATTATTCTATCATGTTGTGGTGGAATCGAAATACATTCAAAGGCGATTGCAGAGCCCACTGAATGTCATGAATCCTTTCCTCAGGCTGAAGCAACAAGAAGTAGCCACAGCCTGTTATCCAGCTGACAATCTACCATCACAGTTTTTAAAGGGCTGTGAAGTGTTTATCCAGTTGGTTTGACCAAAGCTTTGAGGCCGAAACTAAATTAAGAGAGGCTTTATTGTTAAATTCAGTTACCAAGTGTAAGAGCATTATCTAATTGTTAATTCTATATACATGTTGAATATTTATAGTTACTCATGCACTGAGCCAAAACTTCATAGGATCCTCGTAAAGACTTTCTCACTTGACAAAGGTCAAAAGTCAAACTACCGTTTGACCTCACAGTCCTACAGAGGATTTTTGTTGTGTTGTATTGTTATGGTTTCTTCTTGTATACAGCACATCATTATTATATTCCTCTCTCCATTACCTTCTCATCGTCTCTTTATGCCGTTTCCCTTCTCTTCGACTGATCTCCTCCATAACCCCACCAGGGACGTTTCCAATTTTGTGTGTACAAGTCATGTAGGTGTTCACAGTCACTATGAGGTTTTGACAGCAAACACCATATTATATCCAGAAGATAGCATTTTATAGTATTCCTTCCTGTCTTCGGGCTCACATAGTCTTCCCACCTTTCTTGAAGTGGGTGAAACAGATATTTCTTTTAGGGACACGTAGTCCTTACTGTCAGTACTTTGAGGAGTTATGAGTTCCTGCATGAACCGTGACACACTGCTAAAATTCACTTTTAATTTTTGATCAATGTCCACGCCATTCCCCATAATGGCCATACTGATTGAAATTCCCTAAATAGTGTGTTAGCCATCTCTCCTCACCGCACCCTTGCCAGAATTTGTTTGACATGCCAAAACGTTTATACTAGAGGAATGTAATAACTCACTGCTGTTTTGATTTATTACCTGGTGATTAGGGATGGTAATTTTTTTTTCATGTAGCACTTGTTATTTCATCTAGGAAATATCTATTTAAGTTACAAAACTATTTACATCTGTTATTTAATTATTTGCCTGCTCACTAAAGAACCCATAACGCTTTGTTATGATAAAGATATCGTTCCTTCTTGAGTTAAAAATTAAATGCAAGCATATATGTTTAAGGATACAGGTATGTTTGACTGGATTTGGCTACTGTGTATATATACAAATTTTGACGAACTATGTAGTCTTTTAATGTGAGCATTTTTAAGTTGTTTGTGTATTGAAAGATTTTCTATAAAAGGGGGAATCTAAAAATTTCATGAGTTCAATTTTTATAAATGAGTTTATAAATAAGATGCATTGATTTCTGTGATATTATGTTTAGACTGACTAGGAATAATAATGAAGTCCCCATTCTAAAATTAATGTGACAGAACACAATTAACTGCTTGCATATTTGCTTTTCAAATCATCCATAGTTGACTCTGAATATGTAATGTTATTTTATTGCTACAAGCCAATTTTTATTTATTTTGTTAAAGGGACCATAACTAAAGATGTCATTTTTTTTCTCTTTGAAACAGAGGAAAGATGGGACAGAATGGACAAGACCCTGTGAAGCAGCCGGGAATGGGAGCGGCAGACACAGAAGGTGAGTGGCTTTTACATTATTGAACTGTGCCGGAATCTACATGGGGCACTATAAACTCCTCTGTGTAAAATGACAAAAGACCAGATCGTAAGTCAGCATCTAATGAGTAAGAGTAACTTTGTGTTTATTAACTGCTTGTTGACTTTCTCAATTTCATCTAAATATTCAGTACCGTAGGGTACCAAATATTTTAGGAGGGTCATGGGGATGATGGAAAATAGAGTCAAAAGATCAGAGGATACAATAGAGGACACGGGATTCAGCCCATGCAGCTACCGCCTGCTGAATTATCAAAGAGTCCAAAAACACAGATGGGTGAAAAAATCTTCAACAAATGATACTGGAAAATAATATTCACATGAAGACAAATGAAAGTAGATCTCTCTCACATCTTGTATGAAAACTAACTCAATTACATCAAAACTCACAATATGAGACCGGAAGCTTTGTAACTGTCAGAAGGACCATGAGGAGCAGTGTTAAGGTCCAGGTCTAAGCATGGGCTTCTGATGAAAAGAACCCCAAAGCCAGGAGGTTATATCGAGAACTGTCAAATGAGATTGCATGATATTTAAAACCTTCTATATATCACAAAGGAACAAAAATCTAGCAGAATTGATCTCCATAATATATAAAACTTAAAAACTGTAATAAATCAATAAATGTTATAATAAAAAGAATAATTGATCCTCACATGATAAAGTAAAAGTTACCAATAAACATACAGAAATATTCAACATCTTTAGCCACCAGTAAAATGCAAATAAAAACTTCACTGAGTTTCCTCTTACCACAGTCAGAAAAAAGTCCATCAAGAAAATGCTGAGTAGAACACGGGACAGTAGGAAATGCTTGTGCGTTGCTGTTGATGACGTAAATTAGTCAAGCTACTATGGAATCAGTATGGAGGTTCTGGAAAACTAAAAGTCAAACTATCTCATAATCTAGTTATGCCACATCCTAATACATACTCAAGGGATCTAGGTCAGCGTATCATGAGGCCCATGTGTATAGAAACACTATTCAAAGTAACTAAGTTAGAGTTGACCTTGGTGTCTATGCGGTGTACATCCATGATGGCTTTGTATTCGGTCACAAAGATGGAATAAATCTCCCTTCCTGGAAAATAGATGCAGTTGGAGATTTTCACATTGAACAGAACAACCAGATGCTTAAACACAAATATAACCTTTTCTGTCATTTGTGAATTATAGATTTTTATAGAGATAATCACACATAAAAAAGCCCACAGAACATGAAAGCAGCCAAAGGGAAACTGTAAGAAGGGAGGGAGGGAGGGAGAGAGGGAGGGAGGGAGGGAGGGAGGGAGGGAGGGAGGGAGGGAGGGAGGAAGAGTGACTGGTGTCAAAGGGGAAGAGGCAGAGAAAGGAGGGGAGGGGTATAGAGGTGGAAATACTGTTGAGATTCATAATGTCCTGAAAAATATCTTCTCTGGATGTCAAACTTGCTTTGAATAATTTGACAACAAGGTGAAGCTTTAAAAGGTATACTTTCTTGAAACATGAAGAAATTAGATTATCTTTAGGTTTGTTTATTTCATCTTCTGTGTATGAGGGTATCTCCCGCATGTGGTATGTGTACCATGTGCATGCCTGGTGCCCTCTGGAATTGTAGACACACTGTGAGTCGCCATGTGTGTAACGGGAATCTAACCCAGGTCCCCTGAAGAAGCAACAAGTGCTTTTCATGACTGAGCCAAGCCTCAGGAATGTTT
Source organism: Microtus pennsylvanicus (assembly GCF_037038515.1). NCBI lineage: Eukaryota > Metazoa > Chordata > Mammalia > Rodentia > Cricetidae > Microtus > Microtus pennsylvanicus. The sequence continues at coordinate 30,093,149 of NC_134600.1, forward strand.
CTTTAAATATCATACAAATAGAAATATCAATCCTGCAACATACTTAAACCATGAGGACAGGGACGTGTACTGACTGCAGTGTGAGACATTTATAGTCACTTCCCCTTGGGCACTCGCAGAACTTCAGACAAGTTGTGTAGGTCTTAGATAAGACTAACTTTAAAAATAATCAAATTTGTCATTTTCATAGTTCTGTGAAACTAGGCTGAAAGACATATGTATAAAAGATGACGAACACGTCAGTCACTTTTGCTGTTCCAGAGATGTTCAGAGTACTCCCGTGACACAGATAATTGCCTTTGCTTCCTTCTGTTGTCGGGCAACTTGAACAGCCAGTTCAATGGAAAAAAGAAAAGCAAACCAAACGGAATCAGCATGATTTGGTTTGGGATAAAGTCCATGTTTTCCTGCTGGTCATTTCACTCCTTTTAATTCTTTATTAGGTACCAGGAAAACTCTCAGTTCGTTGAAAAAAAAAAGCTGATTCTTTTGATCTTCTACTCTATCTTGAATTTTTAATTATGCATTGATTGAATACCTCAGCCCATTACAAAGAAAGCTATCTGTGAAGATATGGTATAATATTATATATATATGTGTGTGTGTGTGTGTGTGTGTGTGTGTGTGTGTGTGTATTATACATATAAATACATATAAACTGTATCATAGTGTAACTGGAGACTCTCTTCATTTGTTTCCCAACCACCCAGACCCAAAAAATCACACAGAAACTGTCTTAATTACAACACTGGTCAATGAGTCGGGATTCTTACTAACTTTTACATCATCATAGTGTTTGGGGTTGTTATTCACAGGCAATTTTGTCTATGCAATTTTCATTTCTATGTAAAATGCAATTGTTTACAGAGCAAAAGTTTTCTGTTTGGATACTGAGACATTTTCATGTTAAGGATCACTGTCCTGGTTATGTATAAAAGCACGCCATATATTAATGCTATGAGGGGAGAGAGGATATAGGACAAGATAGAATGCATTCTCTTACCACAAAATTTTTATATGTGACAATTTAGGTAGAAATGATGGAAGCATATGAATGTCACATGAATCTTGCTTCTCCTAGCATTTCAATATCTCTTTATATGGATATATTTTATGTACACGCACAACAGTGGCTAGTATATGGAATTCTACTAGGTAAAAAAAATATGTTTAAGAAAATCTAAAATAAAAATGAATGGATATGATTAAAATACAAAGTGTAAAATTCTTTAAAAAGAAACCTATATGTTTAAAAACAATAAAAAAGTAATTAATAATTTTGGTGAAAACAAAATAAATTAAGTAAAGAAATCCATAAAATTTTTTCATCATAGCAATGGGAAAACATAGTCAAGTTACTATAAATGCTAAATTAATTAAGATTATCATACACTATCATAAGAGTAAGTAAGGACAGGAAGACTTTGTTCAACTACTGAAATAAATTTTCTTTCAAAAATCAATGCATTATAAGGTAAATGTGCATGTATATTATACAAAAATCTTTTGAGAAATGTAGAAAAAATATTTAAACAGGTTGATGAGTTTTCTCTGCTGTTTTATCTTCTTCGCAGTTTTACTAAACCTTAGACAAAATGAACTATGAAATGTGAAGTTTTTATCTTCTTAAAGAAGTCATACGTTTTAAGTGATATGTAAGGAGATGTATGGATCAATAAGAACTTTGTGGATGAGGAAAAAGACGGTCGTATTATTGCAGTAAATATATAACTTTTCAATATTATCCTGAATCATACAACTGTCTAAATCTTTAAAATTCTTTACTGGTAGTTCCTGCAACAAAGTACTATATTTTGTTTTGTTTTGTTTTTTTGAGACAAGGTCTTATTATACAGCCTTGACTGGCCTGGAATTTGTTTTCTAGACCAGACTGGCCTTGAACTCAGAGTGTTCAACTCACCTGCTCTGCCTCCAGTCCTGAAAAAGGCATACACCACTGTTGCTGAACAAATTAAGTACTTTTTTTTAACATGCTTGCTAAAAAGCTCTGCCCACCAGTGTTGATAGAGTCTTTCACTTGCAAGAAATCTGTCATTGGGGCTGGAGAGATGGCTCAGCAGTTAAAAGCATTGCCTGCTCTTTCAAAGGTCCTGAGTTCAATTCCCAGCAACCACATGGTGGCCCACAACCATCTGTAATGAGGTCTGGTGCCCTCTTCTGGCCTGCAGACATACATGCAGACAGAATATTGTACACATAATAAATAAATATTTTTTTTAAAAAAAGAAATCTGTCATCAGATGGTGACAGAAAATTACAAAATCTCTGGAAATGAAAAGCCTATCTGAGGCAGCCTATCAACATACCTATTTTCACTCCAAAGTAAAAGGCATTTATAAATATTAAGCACAAAAAAATCAGAATTTTATGAAATGTTAAAGTTCATTAAAGTAAGTTTCCTTTCTGACCATTTAATCTGCTACTTTCTCTGCTTAAAATATATTTTTATTTTTCTTATTCAGCAGAAGTAAAATTGGAAAATTACAGTTTTCTAATAAAGGAAAATGTTTTATATGTGATTAGAAAAGTAGAATTGCAAAGAAAACAACCAGAATAGTCCATAAAAGAACATCTTTGTCAATCCAGCGTCATAGCCTCACAAAACAGGCTTTAGAGATAAGGATGTCGCAATTGCACAGTGCTTATGTGCTCTCTGTTGGCTATTTCCTCCAAAGTAATCAATATATTCATTGTACGTTTGCTTTGTGACATTGAGAATGGTGGGAGGGAGGGGACCATACTGGTTAAGTCTTGTATTGTAAAATGATCCGCTGTCTATCCAGGTCATTGCGTCTGAGAATTCCACAGATGCAGGTAGAAACTGTTATCATCTGAAGCAGATGTTTGCTTCCGCGGGGAACAGCACACCTGTGTGGCTTCTGTAATTAGCACTGTTCTCTGAAGCCCAGACAGCTCTCACCGTTGCTATGGAATACTGCTGTGGCCAGGTTCTGCCTTACAGGGTTGATCAGGACATGGATGCAGTTGAAAGATGTCTTCCTACTTAACGATTCATTGTTTTGAAAAGTTATGTACCCCTTAGTAACAAAATGAACACAGATGCCGATTATGGCCATTTATTCTGCTGGGATCTTTTTAAAAAAATAATGACCCCCACCCATTACGATGTATTATTCCTAGTGTCCAGCAAGGTACTAACACAAAATATTCATTGAATCAATATTTTTAATCAAAATTGAACCAAGAAATCAATATTCAGATAAACCAAAGGCAGGACCAAGCACAGTGACAGCTGTGGACCTAATATAATATTTACACACAAACACTGAGAAATTTCAAACAATATGTTTTGCACATACCGCTCGAACCAAGGACCTTGAGTATTTATGTTTCTCATATTTGCTAATGTATGACTTTTAAGGGGGTTACCTCATAAGCTTTGAGTAAAAAGGATATGACCTCATTTATAATTGACTTTAAGGTTTAAGTCTTTGCTTTTATGGTCTGTACTTTTTTTTACTGAGCACAGAAGGAGGTGACCAATGCTGAGTTCCTTCCACAGATGTGTTCGTGAATAACTGGGCTTGAATTCTCATATAGGTGAATGCACACTGAGGATTAAGCTACTCTGTGTTTAGATTGAATTGTGAACATTTTCCTGGAAGAAAAAGAATTTTCCACATAGTTTTAGGAATAAAGGCATATGCGGTATAACTGGACTAATGCTCGCTAGAGTTTCAATAGGGAGAAGCTTCAAGATCAAAGCTTAAGCAACAAGAGACAGCAGGTGACAAAGATGAGCCTCCCCCACATCTCTGCCTGATTTCTTTTCATAGTTTTGTACTAGAGGAAATAGGGGGATACAAGGCTCAAAAGAGAGACACAGTTCAGATAATTTATAAAATAGAGGAAGCCATCAGGAATACTCTTGACCCACACTGTGCTTTGGCAGTTGGAAGAGGAAAGGAAATTTCACAGTTTTGCTGCAGTGATGGATGGAATCACATCTGCATCAAGGAACTGGCTAGAAAGCTTGCCAGTGGTTCACATAAATGATGCGAGTGCCGAGAGAGAAAAGTGGGGCCAGCTGTGGAAGGCATCTGGGAGGAGATCTAGGTATCTAGAAGGTGTCTGCTTTTATTCTAAGCATGAGTCAGAATGCCAACCACCAGCCTTTGACGCCTGGCACCACAGAGGTGAAATGGGTTAGTTGCATAAGCGATCAGCAATTAACAGAGGTTTGATTCAGGAAGATGAGATTCAGGAAGACATTAACAAGGAAGGGTAATGTGGGAAATGAAAGCAAGGGGAACTGAAGGAAGATGAAGTGCAAACCCACACTTCATAAGATTTTAAAGAATTTGGCTATGCATTGAAAGCCATCTGGCATGCTTTTCAACGTGATTTCAGAGTCAAATGGAGTTTAAACTAAATGCAATCCTTACATTTTACTCTCTTAATTTTGTCTGTCTGTATGGTGACGTTGATCTGCTGTTCTATGTATAGACAGTTTGATGAATCCAGGCCTTCCATATGCTGATGTGGAGTGTGGGGGTGGGAGGGGAGCTCTCGATGAGAAGAATCTCAGACAGGCACATTGGGGTGAGTTCTACATCTAAGGTGCTATACAAAGAGAACAAATATTTAGAATAAAACCCTAATGTACTCAGACCACGTTGAGTCAAAAAGTAACAATTCTATATTTGGAAAAACCTTACACATATGTAACAATAGAGACACTTTACAGAGATTTGGGGGGAACTTCAGAAGAGTTCTTCAAAGCGGAAGAAATGGAATTTATCAAAACAATCTCCTATGAAAGTTAACAAATGTATTGTTTTACGTTTTTGAAAAATTTCTTTCATTGATGAATGTTTTATTAATTCAGAGAACCAAACCTATCAGAAGTTGAGCAGTTTCAATCCACTGTGAGTCTTAGGGACCTAAAGTGGCTGTTTCTCTTTTAATGTCTCACGCCTGTGTTGAGAGAGGCAGGGACATGTTGACTCTGCCTTCTACGTGCTCTAATCAGCGGGTAGGTAGCACAAATTTATTTCAGCTGCTGCCACAGGTGAACGAACAGGAACAGTTTTTCCATAATGTTCTTCATGCAAACTATTTTCTCTCGGTCTCTTTCTACTTTCAATTGTCTGGTAGATAGAGTTTGTTTCCTTTTAATTAATGAATAATTGGCTGAGCCAAACGGTAAATCCATTTGCTCCATTTAGTTGATTTGGAGATGGGTGTGATATTTCTCAGCCAATTTTTAATTTATTTTAAATAGTTATCTGTGATGTAATCTGGTAAAGGGGATGTGAGCTGTTGGCTTTAGGATATTTTGGAGCTCTGGGTGTGATCTGTTTTCAGAATGTGTCTTCCTTGTGACTTTGTGAGCATGGATTAGCAGTTCCTGGGTGATACTTTTATATTTTGTACCTAAAGTTTTAAGTTTATCATCCTTACTAAAGTATATATATATATATATTATATATATATATATATATATATATTTCTACAAGATAGTCATGAAAATCATTGCACTTAAGATCAAGATAATTGAACAAAATACAATGAATTACTTTAAAAATCTGGTTTCAAAAGTTACATATGTATTGACTAGTGAGTGATCAATTTCTCTTCTAGCTAGAATATTATCTGAATTCAACCTAAGCTGAATTGTGACCATGACAGGAACAATGGCGTGGAGGCATGGTAGCAGAAATACATAGTATTCTTGTTGAAAAAGGACAGTTGTTTGATTTATTAAGAACAATTCTTTAGCTGGATGGGCTGGCCATACCTGTCATCTCGGGACTTGAAAGGCAGAGGCAGAGGGATCAAAACTTCAAGACCAAAGTGCTGGAGCAATGGCTTAGAAATTAAATATTCAAGGTACCTAGTAAGTCTGTGGCTAGATTGGGCTACTTCAAATTGATTCTCAAAACAGCTAAATGAACAAAAAAATATTTGCTAAAGTAAAGACAACATTTAATTTTCGATTTGAGATATACAAACTTATTTGTGCAAATTTTTTCTGTATTTTAGTTTGTGGTTAGTTTTTCCAAAAGATACAGGTGAGGGCTGTCCTAACAGGTTAGCTCCTAATTTCATATTTGAAACCAGATGTGTCAGTGAGACCTCCATTGCCTGGCAATCGTGAGGCCCTGGATTTAAACCTTCACGGCCGCTGAAAAGAGAAGTCAAATGCTGTCCTCATACAGTGTGTCTAGGATCTGGCTGTGCTCTTTTTCCATTTGTTCTACTGGTTGGTCGTGCATTTGGTAATTGCTAAATCCTTGCAGGGCCCCGTGCCTATTAGTGTTTCTTAAGTCGTTCCCTCTCCTTCCTATTCCAAGTGTCACCCAAATTTAGGTTTTCAGATTTCACATCCTAGGACAGCAAGCTAGCTTTGACCTATTTATTGGTCTTCTCTCTACTCGGTTAACACATCTATCATAAAGGCTTTCCTTTTTAGCATTTTATTTTACTTTATTATACATTTTTAGTTAAAATATAATCACATCACTCTGCCCTTTCCTTTCCTTCCAAGTCCCCTGAGTCTCTGTTGTTTGGGTGAATATAGATTCAGGACTGACCCCTTCAGGGAGGCTCATTCCTGGGATATGCTCACTCTCCCTTCTCTCAAAGATCATGTTATTTATAGTTCTTTGTCCAGTGGTATAATCAGGTGAGATTCCCCACCCCACTCCCATACTAGCATGTCGGTAGATATTGTTATTGTTCAGTCTGTGGTAGATTTCCGTGTGATAAACTATCCTGGGAAGACATAACACGTGTATGCTCACCCCAGATAGGAAGTCAGCAACAGACCAGAGTATGGATCCACCGATGTCCAACTTAGTGACCAGCGTGTTCTACTGGGGTTGCTTCCAGGTATGCGGGTGGGAGGCTGCTCCAGGAGAAGCAGAAATGAGGACAGTTGTACCACCAAAGCTCACCCCAGCAAGGGTGATAACTCCCAGCAGCTGGCACAGACCTCAGATACTACAGGCTACAAACGCAAATTCAGAGTGTCCTTTCCAGGTAGCTAGTTGGTTGGAACCTCTTCATGCAGCTGGCTTTTGTTCCATCTTTGCTTTGCAGCTTGTCTCTGCTTCTTTCAGGCTGCTAGGTTCTTCCCGGCCGCAGGGCTTGATTTAGAGTTCCTTTGGAGTCTGGCCTGTCTCAAAGGGACTCTCAGCTGTTGTTACTAATCCACTCTTAGGAAGGGAGGTGACTAAGGGTCCTTGGTCAGTGTCAGGACTTCCTGAAGCTATGTTGGATTGTTTCCTGCCTATCTAAAGGAGCTTCCTAGAAGAAGGAAGTGCTTCTCCTTCTCTTAAGGCATTCTGTTGTTTTACATGTTTGTAAACAGCTCACCCTAAACTCTCCTGATGCTTTCCTTTTCTTTTATATCCTACATCTTAACAAGTTTCCCTCCAAATTGGAAGGCTTTAACCTTGGCTGAAAGCGCCAGACACCAACTGTTCCACGGAAGACTTTAAGGTTCCTGGTTGGTAGAATCTTTCAGCCCCCTTTCTGTGTTATTCCATGAACCACGGAGGCATGGACTATAAAGTGAATGTGTCCATTGGGACATGGATATCCATGGGCTCCCAATGACCTGCTAATTATCATGTCTAGTTGTAAGTTTCTGGGAGGGTCTCCATTTACTGTAAAGAGAAGCCTCTTGGATGAGGGCGACACCTATGCTTACCTGTAGATAAGACTTAGAATAAAGTAAATAGTTATGTCAATCCAATCAAGTGGCACTGATAAATCTCTTGTAGGATCCATGGCCTCACTAGCCATGGGAATTTCCTAGAAGCAAACTACCAGGCATGGTTTCTCTCCTCCTGGGTGGGCCTTGAGTCCAGTTAGATGCTGCTGGTTGCCACCACCATGTGAGTGCCACTTGCTACAGCTCCATGGATGCCCTGCCATGCCGGTCATTGATGTGGATCTCAGACTTCACAGCTGGTTAGGACTAGTAATTGCTTCCCTCCCTCAGCAGCTCCTGAGATGGATGTATATGCATAAGTACATATGTTGTGCATAATTTTATGCAAATATAAAACCATAAGATTCCTTGGAGCGTTATCAAACAGCCTTAGAATTACTTGTCCCTCCTCTCTCCCCGTGCTTCTGTACTGACCTTCCTTCCTTTGCTGGGACCCTCCTCCTCATCCCGCCATGTCTCGCTTCCTGTCAGCTGCATCCTGCCGTTTCCCTCTCCTTGTTCCTGTTCACCAGCTTTTGTTCACGCCTAAGCATCGTTTTCCTCGGGCTTTCAGGAAGCATTTCAACATTTTAAACATTTAAAAAGTTATGTGCATTTAGGTTTTCGAGTTCTCTTGTGAAAATTACGTTTTTTGCTGTCTCATACGAGACAATGGCAGACTTCCAATTACATTTTTTTACGGAAAGGTCTTGGCTATTTCTAGCCACAAGCAAATGAATGCTAAGAAGCGTGTATCAGAAGGGCGTCTTCACAGCCGTCACAGATACGTGAGGACATCAGTCAGCAAAGCCAGTTTTCCTCCCTAAATTGCGTCCATTCGAGCTCTGTCTCCGAAAGAAAGACACCGAACGCAGAGGGGATGAGCAGGCTTCTCCTACTTTCCCAGCACTCTTGAATCGGAGCAGGGCAGAATAAAATGCGCGTATTGAATGATGCGTCTATCTTCTTGATTCTGGGTTATCGCAAATAAAAGCCCTAAGAATGGCTCGCACAACCCTCTCTCTCGGGAAAAGCAATTAGTGAAAATACGACAAAGACCTACTTTCTCAGCTCTCATTTAGCCTTAAAACAAGGAAATGTCTCAGGATCCACTTCATAGCTTGAATAGTAGTGACTCAAATATTCACACCTATGGAAAAAAAAAGAAAGCTAAAACAATAACTTATCCTCCATAGGAGTGGAAAGAATTCCAAAATACCTCTCACTAGTGGCCTCGACGTATCTTAGAGAAAAAAGGCTTAGATTTTTAATTAGATCACCCAATTTTTGAATTAGAAAGCTTAATCGCTTTCTTTTGATCAAAGTGGAAATGATGATTGCTTTTTGATGTTTCCAATAGCTATTGGAGAGGTTATACAACTAATCTAACATCCTCTAGGTGTTTTCTCTGTGATCTAAAAGGACAAGGATAAAGGGTAAGGAGTCTTCACACTGTAAAGGCTGGGACTAATGAGCAAACAAGGAGCAGGGCACACAGCATTGAGTGTTGCTGAGACGGCACACGGAGCCATTGCAGCTGAAATAAAGGAGGAGTTCATGAAAACCCGTCAGTTCTCGCCAAGACAATGGCTACTTGTTTGTTCCATGGCTTCTCTGTTCCGGATGTTTCTAGGCCAACAGTCCCACAAAGATTGGTCTCCCAGTTCACATGGATGTGGGTGTGCTAGTGTTTCTCCTCAGTCCCAAATTCCTGATCTAAGCCATGATTATGAAAGAGTATATACGGGACAAGAATTACTAGCACATAAGCTATTACCACAAATTAGCAAATAAATCGAGGCCAAGTTACTGGAAATACATAATGATCTATGACGTTCGCAATTTAGTTAGTCTAACATGTACACTGTTCATTTTCTTTTAGAACAAGGGTATCGACATCTACAGATGTTAGGGTATTATTACAAATAGTGAGACAGGAATTTACATTTGTTGTTTAGTGGTTTCATAGGGATTCATCAGTACCAGTAATATAGCTTATTTCTGTGGTTGCCTAGGAATGTAAATTGTAAAAGAATAGATTAAATTCCTTGGCAGAGTGTGAGGATAGTTGAATGCAATGGCTACATAAAAATGAAATTTGTTATATCTTAACAGTTTACAGATTCTGTCTTGTGAATTCTCCAACGCTGGCATCAGTGGCGTAACCATTGGGCAGTAGCCAAATTTCCTTTTGTTCTCAACATATTTGTATTTATTGTTTGGATATGTGAGGGGGTACACATGGCTACCACAAAGCACAGGTAGGGATCAGAGAACAACTTTCAAGTGTCTTTTCTCTTTTTTACTCAGTGGGTCACTGGAATAAACCTCAGGTCCTTGGCAGTAGACAGCTTAACCCACTGAGCTTTCTCTTCAGTCCCGGTGATTCAATAAGTAACCTCTCACCCAAGGTCTCTTGAGAAAACTTAGTAAATTTCAAAGATAATAGGTAAGGGATGTGATAAAAATATATGTATATGTATGTATGAAAATGTTAAAATACCCACTAGTAATATATGAGAATACTAGCAAAAATTGTTTTAAAATAATTATTTTATTCATTTTTGCAACATTATTAGTAGGCAGTGCTGGAGCCAACAATCATCTCAGGGTTATAAAGATACAAAGGGGGAGAGAAATAACTCGTTATTCCTGTTTTCACTGTATAATCAAGCTGTCTTATCAGGAAGCTATCCCATGAGACCTTACCAGGAGAGTATTTCAAACAGGATAAAATAAGCTAATTTTATTCTGCTTCCCTTTTTAAAGAAACAGAAAACTAGGTTAAACCTTCGAAAACATGTCATTTCTTGTATTTAGCACTATGTACACACACACACACACACACACACACACACACATTTATAAACTGCCCCATATAGGTAAAGTAGTTTGTCAAGAATTAAATCTCTAAGAATTAAATTTGAAAACACAACAGTGCTTTTAATGGAGCCTCCAGAGAATGGTAAGACAAGGTCATGGAATTCAGTTCAAGCAAGACTGTAAGATGGCCACACTTGTTTTAAAATCTAGGAGCTTTGCCGGGCGGTGGTGGCGCACGCCTTTAATCCCAGCACTCGGGAGGCAGAGGCAGGCGGATCTCTGTGAGTTCGAGGCCAGCCTGGTCTACAGAGCTAGTTCCAGGACAGGAACCAAAGCCACAGAGAAACCCTGTCTCGAAAAATCAAAAAAAAAAAAAAAATCTAGGAGCTTTTCTTGCTACTGGGGGAGATGGTGCAAAGCAAAGGGAGGTGCTGGTTATAGGTAGTTGAGTTCCATAGTCTAAAAGACTTTGTACGTTTTATAAAAGAATGCGATTGCAATTTTTGTCCTGGCAAGTGAAATCTTTATAGCCTGCAGGGTAGCACAGCACACCTGATAGGAAATAACTGAGGGAGGTGGGTGAGAAGAGACAGTAAGCTTAGTAAGCTTACTTCCTGCTGACAGGCTCAGCAAGGTAGGAAAGGACTTCTTTTCTTAATATATATATATATACACATCTGTATATATGTGTGTGTGTGTGTGTGTGTATGTATGTGTGTATATATATACATATATGCTTCCATTTAAAGTATTGACATATGAATACCTCAGGACACGGTTCCTTTACTGTGTTTTCTTTATTCCGAGTAAAAGGGGAAACCCCCTAATGACGAGCACAGGTTGGCTAGACGGTGAGCTGTCAGCTGATCTGTTGTCTGAATCTCCGTTGTCTCAGTCATGCTGGGAAATAAATGCCAGGGTCTTAGGGGCCGCACCTCATTCCACATCGCCACACATCACGCCACAAGGGCAGACAATTAGTTTTGCCAATTAAAGGCAAATTCTGCGCCAGTCATGGAAACGCATACCTGTAAGCCCAGAACCAGAGAGGAACATGCAGAAAGAAAGGGGGTGCAAGGCTCGCCTCGCTACAGTGAGATCGTGGATGCTGGTCAACAAGAAGTCCTGTTTCAAATCACAAATATATAATATGGAATATATCATTTTTAAGGTAATGAATGCTGAGAAATGTAAATGATGAAAGATTGTTAAGTTTCACGTCAGGAATAGTCTCAACATTTTATTTAGATAGTAAAGGCATTTACAAATCACAAACATCCACACAGACACATGTGTGTGTATTTGGTACAGAGAAAACAGTTAAAGCAAATGCAGTAACATATGAGAGAATTACATACTACTTCCAAAGAAGAGAACTTGAGTGAAACCTTCCATAATGATGGGGTTTAGGGACTATAGAATATTATTTAAAACAGAAGCTATTTAGTAAGTGGAGGCTCAGACCTGTGCATCTTTAGAAAACTCAAAAGCTTACCTCTGCTATAAATATGAAGTAGCTGTAGAAAGGGTAACGTTGCAAACTTTCCATTACGTGTGAGCTCTGAGGAGTCGGAGAGGGCTCTGGTTCTGCCTCGTGAGGCGATGTCTCCTGAAGCACAGGTTAGCATCCAGTTCCCTGTGTGCATGAGGGGTGACTGAACCCCTCCACCCTTCTCCTCCACCTTCCAGGTTCTGATGTCACCTGTGTCTGCCACTCATGATTAAACCATATCTAATGTGGTGACTGCCCCCTCACTGGGATGGAAGGTGAAATGTCTTACTTTAAAACAATAAACCCACCCCGATTCTAAGTCTAATCAGACTGATTCGGTCTAGTAAGGCGTCATTGTATGGTCGTCTTCTCTAAAAGCAGCTTCGTTTTTCTCCCTTCACTTCTTGTCCACATTAGTCACTTCCTGCTGATTCAATTCCTCCCAAAGACAGCGTTGCCTGAAATGCTCCCGCACTGGGAAAAGTTGCTGAGGTTGCCGAAGCCAAGCCGAACCATGACGTTTGGTTGAACATAAGAGATTTAGAGATTGCAAACGTGTAATTTCAGAGGAGTATTTTGTCAGGGACTGGAGAGATGGCTCAGCAGTTAAGAGTACTACTGTTCATGCAGGGACCCAGATTTGGTTTTCAGCATTCAGTTCATGGCTTCACAATGGCACATGACTCCAGCTCACTGCGGACATCCTCTTCCTCCCTCTGCTAGATGCCAGTGGACAGACTCACACACAGACACATGCATGCATGCGCAGAAAGATGATCAAAAAATAAACCTTTAAAGATAAACACTTTCTCAGTCACTGTGTGCTTCATAAAGTAACACTGCATGTTTAATAAGCATTTTCTCAAAGGCTCTTCTATAAATGCCTCAGAAATTGTCCTTTGTATATTTTTTTGAAGCAGTCTTGGAAAAGTCATACTGTAGATCAGGCTGGCCTTGCCCATAATCCTCCACCTGCCTCTGTCTCCCCAGGATTGGGATGAGCGGTGTGTGCCACCAGGCCTGGCTGCTGGAGAAGATTTTTCTTGATCTTTTTGCTGTTTAGTCTGTACCCCACCTCTCTGACCCACTGTGTACATGTGGACAATGACTTCAAGAGGACATTTTCCATAGTTTAAGTCCGGTGAAAGTTCTCTGGCTGAATCTTTTGCTTTTTAAGGTCTAGTACATGGCTAAAGTAATCCACAAAATTACTACTGGGATCCTTCCATTCTAATACTTCTATAAAAACACAGCCAAGTGAATATGCCCACAAACGAGTCAATATTTTAACCATCAGCAAGTGCGAAGTGTTTCTGAAAGGCAGAGCCCCAGACTTAAAGCCAAAAGATCTATATTATTGCTCTGCTTAAGCCACTGCACAATTCTGTAACTTTCTTAAGAACCACAAAATACATAAACTGCCATTTTCTATGAAATGGTGATTATGCTTACTGTATTTTCTTTTTGGTGTGAGATAATGATTGTTTGTTAATTTTAGTGGTTAATATTTCCCTAAAATGAGTTAAGCCTTTCAGCGTCTACATAAATGTGGGTCTATTGATATGGATAAAAAGAAATTTTTCAAATATGTGTATCACCTCTTTTGAAGGAGGAAGCGGGGCAATCGCTGCATATTTTAGTGAAAAGAACACATCAGGAAGTGCTCAAAAAGCTGTTGGAAATAGGGATAATTTGACAGTTACACTGCTTGGGACGTGTTATCCAGCTAAAGAGATAATAGAACCCAGTTCTGCTAAAATCAGATTAAATTATTCATTCTCTTTATAAAATATTAACTGAAATGAAAATAATATATCAATGTTAAATAAAGGAGTGACTTAATTTCAATAAATATTTTATGCATTAATTTATTTTTAAAGTTTCACAGGTTAAGAAACTAAATTAAGTATTAGAGATTAACTTTGTATCATTTTAAGGCTGTGTTTCAGCTTTAAATTCTACTGTTGTCTTTAAAGCAGGAGGTGGTCTGCTTTCTATCCATCTTTCTTCCGTTACAGGATTCGTTCCATCTGGTTAACCCTCTAGTTTTCTTCCCTCCCTCTCTCCCTCCCTCCCTCTTTCACTTGCTATTTTCTTTCTTCTCCTTGCATTATTCTTTTAAGTCCTTTAACCTATTCAATCTTCAGGGCCTTAGTTGTTTCACAATGACTGTTTCTTTTAGACCCTTATTCCTTTCCTGTCCATTCTGTAATCAGAGTTCTCTGTCTGTGAAGTGCACCTCAATGAGCTCTATCAGCCTATAAGATCATCAGTAGTTCCAGAATGATAGGATACTCTATTAGTGTTCTTTGGCTGTGACGAGATACCATGACCATGGCAACTCTTATTTAAAAAAAAAAAAGAAAGACAGAAAAGAAAACATTTAACTGGAGTTTGCTACAATTTCAGAGGGTTAGTCCATTATGGGAATAATGTTGAGCGTGGTAGCACGTAGGCAGACATGGTGCTGGAGAAGGAGCTGAGAGTTCTACATTCAGATCAGCAGACAGCAGGAAGAAAGACACTAGACCTGACTTGAGTATCTGAAACCTCAACCCCCCGCCCAGTGACATAGTTCCTCCACAAGGCCACACCTCCTAATAATGCCACTCCCTGGTGACCAAGCCTTCAAATCTATGAGTCTATGGGGGCCATTATTACTCAAACCACCACATATACATTATGTAATATTGCCTTAATATTTTTCTCTACCTATAATATTCATTTATCTTATTTAGTTTTTGTTTCCAGATGTTTCTTATTCATTAATACTCTCAAACCAAGATTATCGATTATCGGCACGAGCTGTATTTTTCATTTTCACTTCAAATCTTATTTGGTCTAATTTTGAAACATATACTTTGTATCTCTCTACCTCTATTGCCCCCTTTTCTTTATTTCTAATAGAGTCTCATGTAAGCCATGTTGACTTGAACTCACTGTGTAGCCGAGGCTGGCTTTGAACTCTGGAACCTCCTGTCTGTACCTCCCAAATGCAAGGATTATAGGCGTGTGCCACAATATCCGCTTTATTCTCTTTCTATGTTTGTGCTACACTGTAGAATTCCTTTCTCAGTAGCATTATTATTATTAGTTCTGCAAATTGGCCCATTATAGTTATACACATCTGTAGGCTACCAGATGATATTTCTTTTCGTTATTTTTATTGAGCTATACATTTTCCCTTCTCTCCTCCCTTCCTCTCTCCTCCCCTTCTATCCTCTTTCATGGCTCCTAGGCTCTCAATTTACTAAGGAGACCAGATAATATTTTAATTCATTGTGTGGCATTCAAATCAGGTTAATCAGACCTATCGCTCAAATATTTATGATTTCATTGTACAGAAAATTTTCAATCATTTTTCTCCTAACTTTAAAATATTGCTTTTTAAATACATTCAAAGAAGCATGGGTTTCAAGACATCAAGACACAGACGTTGTTTGAAGTCTTTTTCTGCTGCCATTGACCCCTTATTCCAAAATATTATCACACGTCTCCTATGTATACGGTGCCCTGGGACCTGGAGCCAGCGGCCCCCCTGTGAAGACAGGAGACACATAGATTTCTTTCCATCTTCACACAAACGTCGGCTTTAGAAGACAAAGTCACTCAAAAGAACCTGCTTTAAGATGACTTCAGTAAACATGTCCTTTTCTCTCTTCAAGGAGAAACTTAAAAAGCAGGTTGGAAAAGTCTTTACCCAGAGGGAAACTTATCAAACGCTTTACAAATATCACACGGCGGGGGATGTGAGGTTGAACTCCCCAGAAGCAAGCAGACAGTGTGAGGGCTCGGGAACTTTAATTAACAGGTTTTTCATCTCCCTCTCTGCCAAGTGAGAAGGCAGGAAGCAACAGATAATTGGCGGCGGAGTTTGGGCCCAGAAAAGACGGCTTTGGCCTAGAAAGTGTATTTCCCCAGGGGAAAATGCTTCGGTAACGTTAAGGCTCTCACTGATGTCCACCTCTGTTGGCTCCACATAGTGTGTGACTCTTCCTCCACCGCACTTTACAGTGAGAATTCTCGTTCCAAGAGAGCCGGTCAGGGAGGGGGCGTGGGGAGAACAGAGGATCAAGGAAAGTGACCATTTGACCCAGCTACATTGTACGCATGTATGAAGAATATCACAATAAAGCCCAATATTCTATAGAGTTCACATATAATAATAATAATAAAAGAATTTCCCTCCCTTCATCTCAGGGATGGTTTGATAAATGGAGGGCCCCTGTCGGTCTTTCTGTAGCTTTGAGACAGGGATCCAGTCATTGGTAACGAGTTTATCCACCTGTTTGGGTTTGGTTTCACTTCTTCTTTTGAGAACGGGTCAGAGTGTTCAATCCAGCAAACAGAGGAATGTCTTCATAGCCTGAAGGATCTTCAGCTGTGGTGCGCGGTAACTGTTTCACCTGCCTGCTAAGACTCAGAGAGCCCCGTACTGATGAACTAAGGCTGCCAGGTCGATCATCCACTTAGGACTGAAGTCCATGGTCCTCCTTTGTGGCCTACTCTTCTCTTTTCCTTGCAAACTTCTGCAACGTGCGGCGTAGTCAGGGATGCTGCTAAGCCGGACTTCACTGGGCTCTGTCTTTCTATCTCTAAGTAACCGGTTTTAGGTTCTCTGATAAGAGACTGACTACAGCGTTTTCCTTGCTTGGATGCTGTTTGACACTTTACTAAGTCTTTTTATTTTTCTATTTTCACTGATGTTAAAGATTGTTATTCTAAATGTTGGCCATCTTTTTCATTTTTACATTGGACTTTTTTTTTTTTTACTTTCCTGAGAGAGACCATTTAAAGATCGAATGGACTGGAATGGGTTTGCCATTATTTTAACAATGTTTTGGTAGTGTTTTGTCTGTTTATGTGTTTTCAATACATCCTGACTTCAGTTTGTCCTCCCTCTACTCCTCCTGGTACCCATTCCTCTCCCAACTCCCTCTCGCCCAGATCCACTCCTCCTCCATTTTCCATTCAGAAAGAGCAGGCCTCCCAGAGATATCCACTGAACATGGCATAAGAAGCTATAATTAAGACTAGGCACCTCCCCCTTTCATTAACCCTTATTCGTTTATTAAGGCTAGGGTTGTGCCGCAGTATGCATGAAGAGGTCAGAAGCTTGTGAGAGTTCTCTTGGTCTGCCCTGTGGCTTTCGGGGAGGAAACACACAAGTCATCCGGCTTGGTGCCAATTCATTCTCACTTCCAATGTGCAAAGAATATCCCAGGCCTGATGCGTCATGCTTGAAAGCAGAGCTTCAGAGGCTGAGGCAGAAGGATCACGAGTTCTAGGCTAGTCTGAGCTATATGGGGAGCTATGCTTCAGAAATAAGCTAACTAACCAAAATTAATTCTGGCCACCTCGGGTTCAAGTAAATACATTGGATGAGATTTATGGTTTGCGGTCTGCAATAAACTGTGAACAAAATGTAAGCGAAGCATTATTAGAGTGTACCCATGACGCTGAAATGTTTACAACACAGAACTTTAAAATGTCATACGTAAGGCCCACATGCTATAGTCTAACACTATTGCCTTTCTAGAGTGCTAATATTTGTCAGAATGCCAGAATTTTGATATGTTAATGAGATCTATAATCTGTTTAATTCTCTGCTTCACAGATTTTTATTTTTACCTTCTATTATTTCTTTCCTGTTACTTTCTAGCCTTTTTTGTTTGTTTTGTTTTTGCTTTTATTTGAGCTTTTGGAGTTAGAAATTTAATCACCTTTTAACCTTCTTAATAATAACATTATTAAAATAATTTCACAGTTTTCTGATCATTATCTTAAATTAAATTGGAACTTCAGAAGTGTCCATTTCCTCTGATCTTACTTTGCCCATAACCTTCAAGAAACTACATCTAGGGGGCTGGAAAGATAGCGCAGAGGTTAAGAGCATTGCCTGCTCTTTCAAAGGTCCTGAGTTCAATTCCAGCAACCACAAGATGGCTCACAACCATCTGTAATGGAGTCTGGTGCCCTCTGCTGGCCTGCAGGCATACACACAGACAGAATATTGTATACATAATAAATAAATAAATATTTTTTTAAAGAAAAGAAACTACACCTAGTTAAGTCTTGACATAGTATCAAAATTATTGATGAATGTCCAAAATGGGTGGCAAAATATATTTCCTATTTCCAGCTTCGAATGAATTTCACATACCTCTGTGAAAATAGTGTGTCACCGTGGGTTTGATGTAGAACTTGTGAGATCACATTTGTTGTTGAGCCAAGCGTTTTGAAAATTTGAAAAGTACATAAAACAATATTCCTCGTTTACTTGTAAATATTTTGTTTCCCTTCACGCTGGATGAATGGTTATTTAAAATGCTTAGCTTTATATTTTATTTTTAAATTAGAATTTTAAACTCTAATGCTGAGAGATATAATCCTTACCAGCAAGGCCCTTCTGATTTTTTTTTTTAAAAAGTATAAATATATCTCCTGAAACAAAAGTTTGAGCAGACATTGTTGGCAGCTGTATTGAAAGACTTGCAATAGCTGCCTGCGCTCTGGGAATGTAAACAAAGCTGCGGGTGCAGCCCCAGTGAAGAGCGCCCGGCCCCGCCCTTCAGGCCTGGATTCCCCACGTGATATAGTCCTGTTTGCTAACAGGCTCTTCCTTCTCTCCAGAAGGATTCCTTTCCCCTGCATCTCACTTAGTCCTCACCCTCCTCCCAGCTCTAGCCTTTCCCAGGACGAGGTCTTGTGTCACATTCTCTTTGGAACCAAGTCACTATAAAATTCAGAATCTTTCTTCCTATTCCTTTGTTCACCCATCGAAATCTCTAATTAAACTATCTCCTCCCGGTGGGTGAAAAATCCTGTGAGCCGAGACGATTATTTAAAATTTCTAAGTTTATATTTTGTTTTGAGCACAGCTGCCGACGATGTGCTCTCGAGCATTTGTTCTCGGGCTATATTTGTGCTGTTAAAAATTCAGAAGAGTCTTGATTATGTGGATTATATTTATCGGCATTAGAAATGTAAGATTCTCACTTAAAAATAAACTTACATTCATGCTTCGGCATTTTATACATACCGTATCCCTTCTGCTGGCTAATCCCAAAGTAGAACAGTGAACCAAATAGGAGTTGGATGAGTTCATGAATTAATAGAGAAACGGGTAGATTAATAACAGGTTTCATGTGGCATGAAATGTTGCTTCAGTTAAAAAGAAAGGTAAAGCAGCAATAAAAATTAAAATGAATCTAGTTTACAATTAACATCTGCTGTAGGAAATCTTACAGCTTGTGGTTATCCACCCACTGGGGCATGGCCTCTTATGCTCTATAAGCCGATGTAGAACATGGGTCCGCTCTCTTTCCAGCTGCTGGATTCGGCTTCTGTTCTCCGTTTAAGCAGAGGATTCTGATTTGTGAGTCTATCCCTAAATACATAACCGGCTATTTCTCAATTCTGAGCTGGTGTGGGATTTCTTATAAGCGTCCTTCTTCATTTGGCGCCCATGTGGAATTGGACTCCAGGCCTCCTGGGTGGACGGCCTAATGGCTTAGCCGGTTCACGGCCCAGACAGTCTCCCGACCCTGCCTGCTTGGCTTGCTTTTACCTAAGCAGTGCGTTTGCCTTGTACAGTTTTGTCATTACACATCACAACTGTCTATATCAAGAAAGGAAATGGGAACCGGAAACTCTATGCAGTGAGATTTGTTAAGCTACCATGTCTTCGTGAGCAAGCTGATGAGACACAACTGTTGGCCAACAATATACCACATTTTAAAGCCTTTCTAATGCCTACATAGTATATTAGAATTTTGTAATTTCCGTGTTTGTCTTTCTTCCTACAAGGTCATCAGTCACCTCTTCAAACCTAAGACTCTGCAGCTGAGTGGTGCATCTGCTTACGGTTTCTTTTATGTCCCTGGTTGCTAGGCTACCATCATATTTAGCATTCTTTGGTACCAGTATCTGAATGGTGGGATCTCATGAAACTATTTAGTCCTTGAGGGTTTGGACTGCGCCTCATATCCATAGCATACAACAAAGTGTTTAATGCTTGATAAAAATCCCATAAGTGAACATACGGAAGTGAATAAGCTAAGCATTTAACAAGTAGCGCTGATGCTTCCTCAAATTGTTTTCATTAAATCTTCTAGCCAAAACTCAAGTGATGGGAGAGATCAAGCTAGCCCTGAAAAAGGAAATGAAAACAGACGGCGAACAACTAATAGTTGAAATTCTCCAGTGCAGAAATATTACCTACAAATTTAAGTCTCCGGATCACTTACCAGGTATCTAGTTCCGTGATGATAAACAAGATATCTACTAGTTGACTAGGACCATGTTTTAAATATTCTAAGAAATTCTACCGAAACTTTTATGTGTGCATGAAATACATTAGAAAAACTATGAAACAAGAACATGCTTTATTTCTCACTTAAAGGATAAAATCATTTTCCTAGCCTTCAGCTAGAAAATTTTCCAGCATATAAATTAGAGATTTATAAATTATAAATTTTAATTTATATACTTTGTAATTTCCTAGTCTTCAGCTAGATTTTTAAATATATAAATTGGAGAGATACATTTAATAAACAACAGGAAAGCTAACTTAAATTGCTAAGAAAGCTGTATACTTACAATCACTCTATGCTTTCTGCAACAAACTGTGTAGAATTTCCTGTGCTTGTGTTCATCACAGTGCAACAGGAAGCACTATGAGGGGTAATGGACACTCACCGGGATTACTTCCTATTTTACAGATTTATATGTGAAAATATATGTGATAAACATCTCTACTCAAAAGAAGGTTATCAAGAAGAAGACAAGGGTATGCAGGCATGACCGAGAGCCTTCCTTCAACGAAACCTTCAGGTTCAGCCTGAGTCCTGCGGGTCATTCTCTTCAGGTAATTGTGTCCCATAATAGTGACCAACTTTCTCATTCACATTATATGTGTTGTTCATTCAATTATTCAGTGTTTAAATATTGATCATATACTATATAATAATCACTAAGAATCACCGCAGGACCCCTTTGAACCCTCTCGGTCTGTTCAGTCCATCCAATCACCAGCCAATCCTTTCGTCTCCTCTGCTAATTTAGGTGGACTCTGCTCTTGCTCCCACGCTCACACTCACTCTTGGCTCCTTTCTTTGGTGTCTGTAGAATTTTGGTAGCTCACCTGGTCCATTTCTCTCTGATGTCTCACCTTTTCATTTCAGCACCCTGCTGCCAGAGTTTTCTTTATTAAACTGGGTTTGCTTTCCATTAAAGCTGTCCAGTAAAGCGTCATTTTCCTTGCATCATTCAGAGTCCCCCACCATGAGCTTTAGTTATGTTGTTTTGGTCTTGGGTCTTCATCGCTTTCCTACTCAGTCAGTACTCCAGACACTTTTGAGTCTTTGTAAGTTAAGCCTTGAGTTCCTGGCTCATATTTTCCTCTCCTTCAAAGCTTCCTTCTTATGTATCACCATCTTCCATCTTTCAGTATACTTTTTGACTGAGAACCCTAAGTATACTTCAGAACACATTCACAAATTATTTTACTTTTTATGGGACTCAACAAAATTTCTCCTATACAATAATGTATGCACTCACCTGCCGCTACTTTTCTATGGTAAGGCCTAATTTTCATTATCTTTTCCCCTGCCATCTAGCAGAATTATTTTCACATAGCATGCCTTCAGTAGACAAGGGAAGGGGGAGAAATGTGGATAGAGGGGAAGAGATGCAGCCATATGACGCCATTTCATGATGGAGAAAACATAAGTAACAAAGACAAGTTCAGGGCTGCAAGGATAACTTGGTGGTCCAAAGTACATACTGCTCTTCTAGAGGACCCAAGTTCACCATCAGGGCCAATGTCATCTGGTTCTCAACCCCCTCTACCTTCAGCTTCAGGAGCTCTGACACTCTCTTCTGGACTCGCCAGACGTACATAGATGCAAATTAAAGTTTTAGCAATATATATAAATAACCATAGATATGCATATGTACATACATTTATATTTTATATATGCATATATATTTGAAAAACAAAGTTAAGCCTCACTGACAGAGTTAGCTAAAATGAAGGTAGGAAGGAATAAAATATTAAGGACAAAACTCTAAAGCATCTGAAAACACAGGTGTCATCCAGAAATTAAGAAAAGGGAGTTTTCAGAAAAAAGCATAATGAGTTTTTATGAAACTGACTTAATATGATCGCAGGGACTCTAGTGATTAAAAAATTATGAGAAACACCCAAATCAAAAAGCAGAAGTTATAGTTATATCTGAAGTTCCAGAGTTTAAATATCAAATTTTGCGTCAGTTTAAGCATATCTGATTAGAATCAGCTTTCCCAGTATATGACATAGTTGCCTATCCTTCCCAGAAATGTTAATCTGGACTAATTTATAGATATTTTAATACTATTTCTTCTTTCTTTCAAATAGTTACACTATATCCTCATGTCTCTCTTTCTTCCTTGTTATTCTTTGATGAAAAAAAGTCTCGAAAAGTTGAAAAACGTACGTGTGTGTGTGTGTGTGTATCCATATATACACGTATAATTCTCACTTTGCTCTCTAGATTTTGCTTTTCTCCAATGGAGGGAAGTTCATGAAGAAGACTCTGATCGGAGAGGCTTGTATCTGGCTTGACAAAGTGGATCTGAGGAAGAGATTAGTGAACTGGTACAAACTTTTAGCCACGCCTACTCAAACACACTGAAGCTGTGTCTGCTCAGGGTGTGGAAGCGGAGCTCCGTAGCCTCAGAGGGAGACTGGAGTTGAACACTTCTGTGCTGATGATCCATGTTTTCAGGGGCAAACATGGGGTAGGAAACAAGAAGCCAACACACCGCGTTGTTGTGGAATACAACATGCCTCCTAAAGTTCACGTGTTGGAAGCAAACCGATGAAAACAGGCCCGAGACCCTGGATTTCTCAAAGCTGTGAAGAGAAGCTGCAGAAGGAGATTTGATTTTTTGACGTGGCAGTCTTGGAGCAGCCTGGGCTGAAGCTAATGAAGAGGCACAGAGGTTTTTCTATGGCGGTCAAAGGTAAAGTGAAAGCAATTGTTTGTGCACATAGAAACCTTGTTCCAAAGGACGGGTCGAGTGAAGCTCGGTTTTGAAAAGTACAAAACTCTTTGTCTTATATTCTCATAAAACTTCCTGCTTTGGAATTCTGACCTAAGATGCATCTATGAGTTGTCTACAGGACCAGAAGGTGACTGCGTGGATGGGGAAAATGAAGCAGGAGTTGTGAACAATGGATTTGAGACTGGACCGTGCATGTTTTCCCTATGTCTCCATTAGGAAGCTATACAGCGCTAGGTCTGGATCCTATCCGGCAGAAGCACATCTCCTTTTGGTGTAAGTTAAAATAGTGAAGAGTGAAGATAATCGTAGGTTAAAATTAAACTGTATTTGCCTAGAAATAAAACAAAAAACCTAGTGACTGGATATTAAAAGAGAATGCTGACCCGCGAAACATGTACCTTGTTTGAAACCGTTGCGGTCTCCATATCGTTCCACTAAGTCAGGGCACTTTCAGCACATCAAGGCCTCCAGATTAATTGGTGTGTCCTATGAGGAGGTTTGCTCATTCATGAGGCGCTGCCCTACATGCGTCATTCTACGTATTTCCTTCCTCTTGCATAATGTATTGTCAGAGACATCAAATTATTGTTCTGGCAAAGAAAATCATATTTATCATATGACATTGATTAAACTGTTGTCCCTTTCTAATTTTTCTGTGGTTTTTCTCTATACTCAATAACAATATAATGAACACCCTGACAACACCCTCAAGTCCTTTCTCCTGTTCTGCTTTCTTTTTGGTGATAATACCATCGTTAGAAAGCTAATGTTGGGAAAGGCTGGGGGGGGGGGAATCAATGTTGGAAATTAAAATACATTTGATCTATTTTAATAATATAGAACCAAACAACCAATGTGTGCATCGCCAAAACGAAGCACTCTCTCCCTATCCACCACCAGTGTCAATAAATAAAAAGTAGCACGGAGCCGCGGGACATGCGCTCAGCCGAGGCTGAAGTCCTGGCGTCTGGTCCTGATTCTGCTACTGACCTTGCATGTTACCACTTCTCAAATGCAGATCAAATTCTCTTCCCCCTAAATAATGGTGTTTTCCGGTCCCTCCTAACAGGATGCCAGGATGCTCAAATAAAGAGGTCTAGGAACTAGGAAAGCACACGCCCAAATACAAATTGAAAGACAATTATTGTGTAGTTTTTTAATTCACAAATTTTATACGTGAGAAACAACTTCCGACCAAGGATAGGCATGAATAAAAACAGTAAATTGTTCCAAGACTCATTTTATTCAACTTCCACTTAAACAGACTTCCATTTAACCTGAAAAAGATAGAATGTTAAATAAAAGTTATTTGTCATACAAAATTTTCTGAAGCCACAGCTCTTATTCCACTACCACATTCTACCCAAAATAAACAAAATTGTTTTTCAGAGTACTTGAACTAAAAATTGTTAGCTTATTTAAGATGAGGTTTCATTGGGATTGTAGGAAATCATCTCAAAAATATTGGCTGGATATTGAATTTTCTCATTTTTGGAAAAAAAAAACATTAAATTTAAAACTAATGCAAAACCCTAGAAGTAAACATTTCTAGTATATGCCAAATCGTATATCTTATACTCATTAAAAAAAAATACAAGTTCACTTTTTTTGTCCTAAAATACCAACATTCTCTTTCCCCTATTTTCTTTCTTCTCCCCTCCCAATGCAATACCATTTACCACTGACAGTCTTCTAAGTGAACATGGGGGATGCAAATTTTCGAAGACAGGATATTGCTAACATTTATTTTTAGAGACTACTAGATATATTGGTGGTTGTCATGGATATTTCCAGCAGACACTTGTACTGGAAAGCTGTAACCAGTCACAACTGGGGAGGAAAGGCGTCTAAGAGGGTGTGGGACATCAAAAGCTCTTCACAGGCAACTCGGGTCCATCTCTTAGCCTGCTCTACAGTCTCTGGTACTCCGAGGGTTTGGCGGAAGGTTGTACAGTCAGGTAGCTTACTCCGTTCTTGTCACAACCTACACACTCAGAAGACCCACCAGAACAAAATCAGCAGGAGTAGCTCTTACACCTGAAATAATGGAAGCCCTCTAGGGCCGCTGCCTCTTCATTCCAAGGGAGTAGCAATAGGGCTAGATCAATGAGATCAATCGAGAGTCGACGACAGGACTTCTTATGCACCAGCATTCCCCTTGAAAAAGGTCCTGCCAGTGTGCAGCTGACCAGGCTCCTAGGTTGTAACTGGACTTGTTCTATGCAACACCAATTCCTACAGGAATGCACTTGGAGAGATGCCACTGGCCCTTCTCACCACGGAACTCTTTCTTTTTTAATTGCAAATGGGGCTCTTAGTGGGTTTTTTTTAACTTTTTTTGGTAAATAACGCAACACATGATTTTCCATTTTTTTATTTTATGTTTTATTACTAGAATTAGCTTTTCTATCTTAACAGTAACAAAGTTTATAATCTCTAATCAATAGGTTATCAAACTTCTTGCAGCATTTACACCCTGAGAAGCATTTTGTTTTCCCTACTAGTCCACTGAGTCGTCAGAGACAGAAGTCGCTTGCTGGTTTAAAGATGAGTAGTAAGGAATCTTTCAACCGGAGAAGAAAAAGCACAGAGTGAATTTTTATAAAAACAGGGAATTATAGAATCATTGCTACAGATGATTACGTGACGCTTGTAGCAAGATGTTGGTGTTTTCTCTGGTTTTACTTAATATTAAGAAAAATTCTGGTGATTCTGAACTTGTTTGATTAGCATTTCTGTTTCAAAGAACAATACTCGACATTAAGAGATAGCACTTGCCCTTGATCCTTAATACGGTCCATATTTTAGTCATTAATGAGAGTTAAATATACATCCTCTGCATATCTATGAGGTTGATTTGGGGAAATCACACACACTTGCATAATTGTATCCTGGGAAAATTATAGCTGGTAACCAGCTGATACTGATTCTCATTGTAGAATGGCTGTAATGATGTTGGTGGTAGCCATAGTAACAATAGCAGTGATGTGAAGTAAAATAAATGATTTGTTACTATATTGTGCCCAATTTATGAGAAATGATTTAACCAATGCTTCGTTTCATTAAAATACCATAAAGATGTCTATAGTATTTTTTTACTTTATTATTTAAATCATAACTAACAATATTTTTTAAAACTTATTTTAATTGCTATAATGTCAAATAGTCCAAAATTAGCCAACTACAGCAAAATGTGTTTATAAATATATGTATGACAGGAGAGACTTTCCCTCCTTTTGAGTTTGAAATGAAAGTGAACGCTCGATAACGCATCAGGAGCTTTTCCCTGAATAGCTGTTGGCCTCTAGTGTAACAAGAATGAATGAGTGAAGCTGACAGTCTCATGGAATATGACATATCTATGCTTTCTGTATGTCTCATGTAGCTGTTGTTAAAGATGCACAGTCAACAAAAATCGTTTAATCAAGTTCTTTGTCCGATAGGAAGCCTGAGAGCATTTTCTGAATCTGTTACCCTGTACATAGCTAGACCTCTGATAACACAGCAGCTGTTGAACTAACCCCATCCTCTGGAAGTCAGCATGTGATTGTGATTCTCATTCAACTGTGTCTGTGTCTGTGTTTAGTGATGTGCTCCGGTGCTCCCGTACTGACCAATGTGTGTGCTAATATCTTACCAACGCGTCTCTTTCAAAGGGTGTTTCTTGTCTAAGTTTAAAACCTAATAAAATTTGTTTCCAATAAAACATGAAGTACTTGGAGATGTGTCCCATTTCTGACCATGTGTTGCATGCTTTCTTGGTGATTTGCAAATCTTTTTATTATTTCTTTGTCTACCTAACACTCTGAAAAAAAATTTTAATGAACAAATGCAAATTCTTGGGCTATTGATTGTATAAACTGACCTGAAAATACATGAGAATTGTGTAGAACAAAATGCTTGTAAATCTGTCTTGAGTTTCACTCTATGTAAAAACATGTATTGGTTTTGTGACCGTACACAAGTTGTATCTTGATAACTTATGAAAACTGTGCTGTATAAAGGCTGTTGTATCAGCCTTATTAATAAATATTGAAACTATCAGTTTAACTTCTTGTGTTTATCAACAAGTATTTCAGTCCAGGCAAGAATATATTTATACATTGTCATGTGGAGGCAAAGCTTAGAACCTACTACCTTATGAAAACCAAAACCAGTAAACAAGAGAAAAGACAGTGGATATAGACTAGCTTTTGAATAAAGAGGATTTAAAAAAAAGAAACAAAGGATTCCTTTTGACGCGTATTATTTCATTGGTGAAATAGGTATGAAGTCACCTGCTCAGAAAGCAGTGGCAGCTGATACAGGTTATCTCTCAGGAGACGGACTTAAAATAGTTCTCAAGGAAAGTAGGAGAACAGAGAGACTGAAGGATAAAGAAGCTGGAACATTCCTGAGCCTGAACACGGAGTTTACATGTGCAAGCAGACAAAGGAAATGATAAACTCTAATATGGCAGGCCTTATCAGATCCATTAAACAGCAGCAGTAACAGGTGTGCATGCGTGCAGCATGCATAATGGGATGATGTATAACTGATGAGCATACATTAAAAAAGACAAGTAGGGAAGCTGAGGAAAATGAACTGGGGATAAAATCGTTACAAAATTAAAGGAGGGAATAGACTCTGCCAAGTCTGGAAATCTTCCCGTGTCCCTGCAGCAAGCCCAGCTCAGACGTTGACTAGAGTTTGCCCACTGAGCTGAGAGGAAGAATCGCAGCTGGCGGGACAGAGACAGCAGTGAAGGCCACGGATATCCACACTAATCGCTCAAGAAAATTTAATAGTGATAGAAGCTGGAAAGAGAGGTCCGTGAGGGTTTAGAATCTGATTAAATAAACTCCAAAAACTCTGGTCTGGTGGAATAATTGTATGACAGTAAAGTAACCATCATGTCTCAACAGGGTCTGTATTTGGTCTTAGTTCATCTATCAATAAAAATTGTTGCAAATAAAATATGTGCAGAAACTTAAGTTCCATCTTCTTCTGCCACTACTGCCATTTATGATTTAGGGCCTGGCAGATTAAGGAGTCAAACAGCAGAGCTGTCTGGGTCTTCTCAGGAAGCCCTGCCGAACCGTTCTCTACCTTGATCTCAGCAGGGCTAGCAGTGTTCTGTACATTGGATCTGAGCCAGTGTCTACATTATCTGTGTGCTTCAACAAGACCCTCAACAGCTCCACTAGGAACTGTCCTTCCTTCCCTGAGACAGGGCTTGGAAAATGTATCAATTTATCTTATTTGTCAGTAAATAGCTCAAGTAGTTCTAAACAACAGACCACTGAAACCTTGACAGAAGCTGTAGGTCTCTGAAGTGTGTGTGTGTGTGTGTGTGTGTGTTTGAAACTGCACAAAACTATTAAGGAGTTGGACGATTTGTGATCCTCATTAGTAAATGTCATTGAGAATCAAAAAAAATCAACACAATAACCTCTGACATGTATAGGCAGTCTGAATCAATTTAGAATACTCGGTAGTGAATAGTTAAAAGCTACTTGTTGCGAGTTATTCATTTCCACTGTGTGAAGATGTTTTTCTCTGTGATTGGTTTAACAGAGATAAATGGCCATTAGCTAGGCAGGAAGAGGTGAGGCAGGACTTCTGTGGACAGAGAGGACTCAGAGAGGAAGAAAATGGAGGAAGAAAACCGAGTCACCAGCCACATGGAGAGGAAGCAGGATGAACAGTGCAGAATAAAGGTAACCAAGCCACTTAAGAGAACTTAGATAAAAAAAAATATATATGTGTGTTAGTTTATAATAAGAACTAGTTAGGAACAAGCCTAAGCCTAGGCTTAGCTTTCATAATAAATATGTCTCCAATTCATTTTTTTGAAAGTTGGCAGTCCAAAGAAAAGTCCGTTTGTAGCTAATTACAGTACAATCCTCAGGAGAATCCATGAGTGGAAATCACCATCAATTCTATATAAATGTATATATTCTGATCCAAATTTTGAATGTGCATTTGCAAATCTCATGCCTGCGTAGCATTTTCCTAAAGCTTCACTGGTGACCTCCAGTAATAATACTGGTCTCGGGACTCTCCTAGTGGCTGCCCCATCTCCACCAGGAGCTGACAACAATTCATTAGGAAGGTCTGCTGAGTACTGGACTCTCCGGGACTTTTCCTAAAGCTGACTTCCCTGGTAGGACTGTTGATAAGTCATAACAGCCATATACCTGAGCCCTTTTCCCTCTGTTCTACAGTTGACCTACTAAGACCAGCATTTACCCTTAGGTAAATAAGAATGCATGATAAAGGTTAATTTAAATAAGAATGCATGATAAGGGTTAATTTAAGGTATAAGAGCTAGCTAGCAATACACTTAAGTGATTGGCCAAGCGTGTTGTAATTAATACAGTTTCTGTGTGATTATTTCTGGTCTGGTGGCCAGGAATGAACAAGCAGCCTCTGACTACAATATACATGGAAAAAAGTTCACCAGGTCAGGAGGAATAAGATCAAAAATGTACACCTACTTTTAGCTTTTGAGAACCCTCTAGTGACGGGCACACTTGACTGCCAAGTTGATGGGATCTAGAATCACATGGGAAGGAGCTCTCCAGGTATGCTTGCGGAGATGGTGGCAATTGCATTGATTCATGTTGAAAGACCCACATGAATTCTGAGCAGGGCCGTTCTATGTGCAGGGATCCTGAACCATGCAGAATGCAGACACTGCTCTGAGCTCTAGCATGCATTCATGGTTCTCCGCGTCTTGAGACGGGATGCAATGTGACACCAGTGTCTGATCATGCCACCAGGCCTCCCCTGCTCCTGTCGTGTCTTCCTCGGTGATGGAATACAGCCCTCTTGAACTGTAAGCCAAAATAAACTCTTTCTCCCTTAAGTTTTCTTTTATGAGGATGCTTGGTCACAGTAGCGAGAAGACACCTTCATACTGATTTCTGCAGTGGCTGCAGCATTTTACGATGCCCAGCGATGAGCAGGTTGGTCCTTCCCTACCATCCTCCCCAGCCTTTGCTGTAATTTTCCTTCTTGATGACAGCCACCCTGACTGGGATCATATCAACTTTCTACTCAGCTTTTTCCCCCTTGCTTTTATTTTTGTTTTCTTTTTTTGTTTGTTTGTTTATTTTATTTTTTTTAGACGTGGCCGACAATGAAGGCTGATGAGAAGCCAAGGACAATGGCACTAGGTTTCGATCCTAATACATGAACTGGTTTTGTTTCCTTTTTTAAACTCACTTATCTATTTTACATCCCAGCTGCAGTTTCTCCCCCACCATCTCTCTTTCGGAAAAGGCAGGTCTCTCGTGAGTATCAACAAAACAAGGCATATCAAGTTACAGGAAGACTAAGCACCTCCCCATCTTTAAAGACTGGGCAAGGCACACCAGTATGCGGAGGAGTAGGGTCCCAAAAACCAGTGAACAAGTCAGGGGGAAAAAAACCCAGTTCCCACTATTAGGAGACCTACAAGAGAACCAAGCTACAGAACTGTAACATATATGTAAAGTGCCCAGGTCAGTCCCATGGAGGCTGCCTGATTGTTGTTTCAGTCTCTGTGAGCCCCTATGAGTTTAGGTAGTTGATTCTATGAGTTTCTAGATCTGGTCTAGCCTCTGGTAAAGCTGAAGTCTTTTGAAGTTGTAGACCAGAATATCGAGCCCAGGAAAGGCGGTGCAGTCTGAGTTTATGGGGCAGGCTGAAAGGGGTTAAGAAGCTGTAGACCAGGGTATTCTATTCTGATTTTAATGGGGTTCTATTGCTCTAAACAGGCCTGACAAGGGCTGTTCCTAGAACATCTGCTCTTCCCCTGCAGGCGGCCAGGGCTCATCTATAAACTGTGAGGGCACTCATATTTGACTTTGGCCCTTTTACTTGTCCTCAATTCAGTAGCCCTATCTCTACAAGTAGTCAATTCAGCGAGGTGGTAAAGTCATCTCTGCTGTTTTACAGGCACTCTTCACCCTGTGTCTTTCAAATGCCTTACTAAGAACGCCCACGGGGATGCTCTTTGCCATGAAGACTGTTCTAAAGTGTCCACTCCCGACTTCTCAGGAGTTGCGCTGGGTTCTCAGGCGGGTACCTTTCATGCCTCACATTCCCCAGGGTAAATAGCGAGCGAACGATCCAGCCCCTGAACACCACTTTGCCACCCACTCCTTCTTTGTCCTCCCACACATAGACAGCGTGATGTGCAAGCAACGACCAGGTAGGCTGCTTCTGGAGGATAAAGCCGCACGAAGTACACACGGCCACGGCGGGCGGGCGGGCGCAGGGGAGGTGTTAAGGTAGACAGTTGGCAGATTGAGAGGGGAACTGGAAAGGAAGCCCCAGGCTACAGAAATGGTGCCCAGCTGACTAGAAGCGCAGAGACACGGATCTGTTGCAGGTGATCGCTGTTGTCTTCGGCCCTTTGCTGATAGCAGCTATAGAACACCGGGTGGAGCTTTCCTTAGACACAGCAGTATCTGCTCCACCACAGGCCCATGGAGAGACATGGATGGCTCTCCTGCACCGTCAGCACATCAGGCTCTGTGCCAATCCCGAACGTCAAACAGAAAAATGTGTACTAGAGAAATGAATTGGAATTAGAATTTAAGACACGTGGAGTCGGGTTTGGAATTTGGCAGAAGTGTTTTTCTAGTCCACCGCATTCTGCATAGTATTGAGCACCGTTGATGGTTCTCTTCCTAAGCGTTATTTTAGTTTACTCTAAGAATCTATTCCTTGGATTAAATGAAATGCTGTATGTTTAAAGTTGGCCCTTTAAAATTTTTATTCAAAGAAATCACTAAAAATCATTGATAGGATGCATAAAACACAATACTGGCCCAGAGCTGGTTAGCTCCCATGTAAACAAGCAGAGACCCTTTGAACAACATTATTGAGGTCAGCTCGATATTCTTTTAATGTGTAAAATAAATAAATAAGTAGCTTAGCCTGCTGCAGCAGGTTTTGGCTTCCTGGCTTTAATGGCATCCTTTAACGATGGCGCAGCCCACTTTCAGCTGTGCTCCGAAGGCCTCCTTAGTACAGACTTCAAAGGAATGCCCAGAGCTGCTGCCTCTGCAGTTGTTCAGCGCCCTCGGGAAGTGGAATGCAAAAGTGTGTCTCCTCCCAAGGAAGAATAAAGGCTGAGACCCAGATACATTTAGATAAGCAATCGAGATCAAAATCACTTTGTTTACACAGGTGCTCTACCTGAAACATGGCTGGCCTGATTTTCTTGCTATTGATCTGTCTCATGTATTCTGTCCAGTTCCTCTTTCCTGCTTGAACAGAGTTCTTCTTTGTCTTTTATCGTTGTTGTCAACAACTGTCGGGTGTCACATTTGTGGGCACGTCGCCTTCGGTATGTTAAACATTACCCAATTCTGGGTAGCATTTGCAATCGCCTGGTCCCGAGATAGATAGGACTAAGAGCCAAATAGACATTACAGCTGAAAGTTCAAAATCATAGCAGGTGGAAACACATTTTCAGGAATGGTACAGCCAAACTTTGGGGTCTTGGGTCAGAAGATAAAGGAGCAGGGGAGGAGCTTGTAGATATTGTTTTGCTGTTTATCTGTCATGAATTTTAACCTGACCTGAATGTAAGGGTGATCCTCAGGAGGTAGAACAGTCTTAAGGTTACAGTCACTAGACTCTTGAGTTTTCAGCAGGAGGTAGAACAGTCTTAAGGTTACAGTCACTAGACTCTTGGGTTTTCAGCAGGAGGTAGAACAGTCTTAAGGTTACAGTCACTAGACTCTTGGGTTTTCAGCAGGAGGTAGAACAGTCTTAAGGTTACAGTCACTAGACTCTTGAGTTTTCAGCAGGAGGTAGAACAGTCTTAAGGTTACAGTCACTAGACTCTTGGGTTTTCAGCAGGAGGTAGAAGAGTCTTAAGGTTATAGTCACTAGACCCTTGGGTTTTCAGCAGCCTCTGTAGGACCTGAGTACTCTTTGTTTAGTTCAGAAACATTACAACACATGCACCCCAAAACCCAAGGTCATTATTTCTCAGTTGTGTTCTAGGAGCTGGGAACTCTAACCAACCTGTGGGTACCTTCTCTCCACAGTCGTTTGGCCTCTCTCTTAGTAAGAAAAATGGAGTGTCTGGTGTTTTATTTTTCCTTTAGGTCCAGACTCAAAAAAAAAAATGAGTTAAAGAAAGGTATATTTTCAATAATTTGAATAAACATGCAATTATTCTAACCATCTTTTGGTAAGTGTTCCAAATTATTTCATTCAATAATCTCTCTCCAGAAACTTGGTATCTTGTTTCCTGTGTCTCCATTTTTTATGGTGTGGAACATGGATCTCTTTATATTAGCATGAACTACCACATGGAAAGCTGAAGCTTCAGAACCCTGAGAATTCCTGGTCTGTTTTTCTTTCTTGTGTGTCCATGGCCGGAGCATCCCCAGCTCCAGTAGCGTGAGCTGTGTCCTCTGATCCAGCCCTGTGACTTCCTTTTCATAGAGGTTCGTGAGTATCTGAACCCACCAAGAGTCTTCAGTCAGTGAGGATCCTGCTACCAGAGAAGGCGCCCAGAGTGTACGCTCTTCAGCTCTTCTGTGAAGAGACCTTTCTGGTAGGTCTATTTACATTAGTTTGTTCATTTTCCTTAAATGACTAAAGCAGCAAAGTCAAACTTCATGACGACTTTGGCTTCTCTATTATCTTTATTTACCACTTCCTATATCCATGACGGAAAAGTTCTACACTTAAGGTATTTTAAATTTTACTTGTACAGATGACTACCCTATGTAACCATTAACAAGGACCTCCTGCAAGACATACTGGTACGATAGTGTGATGCAAACTGCGGGAAGGAAGCTAAGCCGGGGCCAATGGGAGCTGAGTTGCTAATGCTTCTCCCAAACCTGATGGCTAGGTTTGGGTTCAGATTCCTAGAGCTGGAGTTCCAATCCCAGCTCTGGCCTGGGCTGGTGGCAAAAAAGCCTCAGGCAAACAGCTTTTTTTTGTTGTTTGTTTTTTAATTTGTGCCCCCAAAGTTGGGCACCAAAAGCATGATTATTAAAACTCAGAGACAAAAACTGGGGTTCAATATGAAGATCCAAAAAGCAAAGCAGCCAGCCTCTGGCTTTTATTTCTACCTCAGTCTGAAATGGTGATCCTGCCTCCAAGAATCTCAGAATGAGATTGTGTCTGAGAGCTGTCTGTCTCTTCCCGTTTTATAATCCTCTCTAGTTCTGGGATTAAAGGCATGCACCACCTGATTTCTATGGCAACTAGTGTGGCTACTGGGACTGAAGGTGTGTGTCACCAATGCTTGGTCTGCACCAGTAGGGCTGATTTACTCTCCAATCTTCAGACAAGCTTTATTTATTAAAATACAAATGAAATGCCACTACACAGGGGTGATCCAAGTATTCACAGATACTTGTAGAAATATACATCGTTACCAGGACATCCCTTGTGAAGATAGCAATGCCCTTGGGTCAGTAAACGGTTTAGAACTGAACCAGTCTGGAGACAGTTTCAAAAAACAGATTTATAAAGATTGTCATCTGACCTCCTCATGTGTTCTCAGACACACACGAGAGAGAGAGAGAGAGAGAGAGAGAGAGAGAGAGAGAGAGAGAGAGAGAATACTAAAAAATTATTATCAATCAGTTACCATGTTCAAAACCAGTATCGTTCTTTATATTGTGCTATATATACCCAACTTCTAATTTTATGATAAGCTTATAACATAAAATTTCTGGAGATTTTTGAATGTTTGACTTATTTTTAATTAAATTTTTTAATTAAAATAACATTTCTTCCTCTTTCTCCTTCTCAATACTTGTTTCATTTCAAATTCATGACCTCTTTTACTTTAATTATTATTATTTATGTATAAACAAAATATATAAATACAACCCGTTTCGTCTATTTGGTATCTCTCTCTCTCCCTCTCCCCCCCCCCAGACACACACACACACACATACACACACACGCACACATGCACACATTGTGTTAGGCTTCTCTAAAGTAACTCAATGTATAGAATGAGACATATAAATAAAAAGGGGATTTATTGGAATGTTTTATAAGCTACAGTCCAGCTAATCCAACCGCTGCTGGCTGTGAATGGAAGGTCCAAAACCCCAGTTGTTGCTCAGTCCACAAGGCTGGATGTCTCAGCTAGTCCTCGGTATACACTGGATCCCCAAGGAGTAGGCTCTAATACAGCAAAGGAATAGGTACTAGCAAGCAAAAAGCATAAGTTTCCTTCTTTCATGTCCATACGTAGGATTTCAGTAAAAGCGTGGCACAGATTAATGGTGTGTCTTCCTATCTCAGAGAGCCAGATTAGAAGTAGATCTTCCTACTTTAAATTAAATTTCTTACAGGTGTGCCCTCCAGTTTTGTAGTTACCTCCAAATGCAATCAAGTCGACAACCAAGAATAGCCATTGTGTGTGTGTCTGTGTGTGTGTGTGTGTGTGATCTTTACGTGTATGCATGGGCATGACTGTGTTCCTGTGTATAAAGGTCAGAACCAGCCTTGGTGTTGTTCCTCAGGAACCACCCAGTTTGTTTCCTGAAACTCTCTCACCAAGACCTGAGGCTTGCCAATTGGCTAGGCTAGTTCTCCACTGAGCCCCAGGGATCTTACTATCTCCGCCTTCTAGGTGCTGATTTCATTTTTAAATGATAACTATATTTGTTTTTCTTTATTTGTATGATTTTGTGTATGCACAAAGGCATGCCACATGTGTGGGATTCCACAGCAGCCCAAAGAACACCGGATCCCCAGGAGCTGGTGTTACAGGCAATTCTGAACCGTCCATCGTGTGTGCTGGGAACTAAACTCTGGACCTCTGGAAGAGTATTAAATGCTCTTGACTATTAAAAGAATCTCTCCAACTCCAAATCTGAGCTTATGAACATAGGCCACCTTGCATTTTTCTTACATGAGTGTTGGGAATCCAGACCCAGGTCTTCATGGTTTATACCAAGCACTTTACTGATGTAGTCATCCCCCCCCCCCCTTCCCACAGCAACAGTTTCTAAATGATTGACAGTTTGTATCCGGGAACTTACTTCCCAAAATACCTTGGAAGATTCCCAGGAAGATTCATACTCTTTACAGCTGCTACACCGTGGGCTGCAGCTCCTGCTCAGCCTGCCTCAGTTTCCCCCATTTATTCTATAGTTTGTGTAACAATCTCATTCGTGTTGGTCCCCAATAACACCCCCCATTTGCAAGATTATTGTGAACCTAGTCTACATGGAATATCAAATCCAGTTCACAGACCTTTTCAAAATAGTTGTCTAATGTTTCCACGTATACTTGAATTAGATCTAAAATAACAAGCTCACTTTCTGAGGAATCCACACAGAAGACAAAACGTAGTGTTGCATAATGTCTATGGTTTGTTGGCAGATCCTCTAATAATCATCCCCCTAAAGAATGACAAACATTCTTACCTCACTTAGACACCAGATGGACGTCTCTCTGATGATCCGCTGCTACTGATCTTCACTATAGGGTTGGCGGAACTCGGAAAGCTGCGGCTTCCCATGGATGTTGAAGGTGTGGGTGGCCTTGATCATGGCTGGGCTAGGCTGCCGAGTGGGCACCGGGGCCAGGGCTGAGGCGGGCTTGTAAGCCCTGCCTGCAGGAGCTAGTTGCTGCTGCCTTCCTCTCTGTCCCCTTCTGCACCTAGATTTGTTATCTTCCTGTCCCTTGTAGCAAAGGCAATGTCTTGTGTCCTCTTCATTTCTTCCATGTGCACAGCCTGTGTGGTACGCTATTCTATTGCTATGTTATAGAGATATATGATTAATCTGATATGCCTGTCAATTTAAATAAAGGTAAGGCAGAGTATTTCAATCTTACTGTACTTGTAGTATGTTAATTATGTACTTTGAATATGTTTAATTCATAGGGATTGAAGTTTTGATGCTATTACTATTTGATATAAACAGTAACTATAACGCTGATGGCTGAATTTGACATGTTTTAACTTGAGGGTCAGAATGATAACACAAGGAAAGTATAATGATTGGAAATATAAGCATTAAGAAGTTTATTTACTATCTGAACAAAACAGAGTAAGTAAACAGGTATTGGTCAATCCTTGCAGCCTGGGTTTCTGTAAACATGGAAGTTTGATCTACTCTTCTTGTACCATTTTAAAGCAAACAAAGATATTTTGTCTGCAACACAAAAGAGTATAGTTCAGATCCTCTGAAAAGAGATGTTTTAGACTAAAAGAGACCCTAAAATATGGGTGATGGAATAAAGACCAGTGGTTGAGAGAGAATTGTCTTTAAGTGGCTATTATAAATTCAACCTTTTTACATAACCTTAATACATATTCTGATAAAATAAACTTGACGTTAACTGAAAAAGAAGGAAGAAACTTGGCTGGCCTCTTGTCATAATTGTTTTCCAGATTTTTCTCACCAATAACATTTTGAAAAATAGACTTGGGAAACACTTTCTGGTTGTATTTAAGTGGAACTTTGCAGGTTACAGAGAAGGCTGAAGGAGGGAGGACCTGATACTCATGAGAGACTGGCTCGTCACTGGCCAAGTGGCAGTTAGCACGCTCAGAAGTAGCTTCTCCTCCTGCTCCCGTAACTGTGCTTCTGCATTCTGTACAATCCTTACCTGTTTCGTCTCCTTTTTCCTATGTGATCACCTCCCTGGGCACAGTATTTCCAATGTACAAATACACAAGAGTGCCTTGGTGTGTTACATGTAAACTGTTTGTAACAATCTTTGATATTAAGAAACAAATATTTTTGTCGAGACATGGCCCTTGTCCGTGATCCCAGCACTCAGGACAACGTCAGGAAGTTCAGAAGTTTGAGGTCAGCCTGAGCAACATGGTGACTGCTGTCTCAAAGGGAAGAACAAGCAATGAATACATATAAACATACAGAAACATATGAAGCCCCATATCACAGTACTAACAACACAAGACCCAGGATTTTTAATTTTCATATTACGCTTAATCTTTGTAAGTTTTATTTTTCCAAGATACACATCTTAAATGAGAAAATTGTTACAAATTAGGTTGTATGAAAGACTATCAGGAGTTTCAAAGTTTTAAAAAAATTATATATTAGCAAATTCCACACCCTATATTCAACTTCAAGGGTGGTCTCCTTCTAATTGATAGCGTGGTGAGATCCATTAAGGACGCCATTACTGATCCGCGTGTTACTAGAGTAGTAATTGGAGACCTGCGGGGTGAGAAGTCATTTGGGAACGTCAATGTGTGCTCGGAAGATTTTCATTAAAGCCAAACAGAAATGCGCTATGGAACTTGCTATTGGTTCACGATTTTATATGAATTTTTATGGATTTTTTAAATTAATTTTAGCTGGTCAGTGCTTTCAAGTCAATAAGTGAAAAAAGTTACATTTGAACTGTTGATATCTGATAAGAGAAATAGTTCCATGCACCATTACCAACAACTATCAATATGCTTCACATTAATGACACGTGGGAGGCAGAGGCACACAGACCTCTGTGAGTTTGAGACCAGCCTGGTCTACAGAGAAATCTCCAGAATAATAGTCAGGGCTACGCAAAGAAACCCCACTGGAAAGAGCAAGACGGGGTGGGGGGGGATACAAAACACACTTTAAAAGAACTAGTAAAACAGACACCATTTTTGAATGCCAAGGTAAAATAAAAACAAGACGCGCCTTTCAAGTCCGCAGTCTGTTTTCCTGCTCCTCGGAATCTGCTGCTGTCTCCTTCCAACAGAGAAACCTCTGAAGTCCGAACGCGGAGCCGGGTCCACCGGTTCCTCACGTCAGTAGTGGCTGAGACATGGAGAACAAAATACTGAGAAGATGCCTACCAATCACAAGTTTATATCAGATAAAGGGCTTAAAAGTGCATTTTTCCCTTTAGTTGTTGAAGGAAACTACCTCGTTTTCGGAGAGTGGAAACCTCCTCCTAGCCTGGGGGAAATCGGAAGGATGAAGACAGTTTCAGGAGGGGCTACAACTGCCTTCTTGTAGTGAAGCACTTTTTACCTCTCCTTGAATGAAGTGTCCTGTTACAAAAAGCAAAAAAAAAAAACCAAAAAAACAACAAAAAAAAAAAGCACTTTCGTTACAGCTGTCGTACTGCGATTCGGCCACAAGGTGGTGCTCTAACTCTTCGGAAGTTAAAAAATCCACTTAACAGCCTCGGGAACGATTTTCTTTTTCTTTTTTCTTTTTAAATACAATATGTATTTAAATAACGAAAGCATGCTTTTATTTCACAGTGTAATCTCTGTGCAGGTCTATCTAGCAACTGTGAGGGTTTTTCTATGGAACATAAATCATGAGACCTGAAGTTGCCGAGATCGAGGACGTGGTAAGAATCATTACTAAAATTGTATCGACTGCGTGTGTACCTGGTGTTGTGGAGTGTCTCACCTGCGTGTGCTGGATGCGGACAGACCCGACGGCACCTTACAATGGTGATTTGGGAAATAAGGGAGCCTCTGGTAAGATGAGGACATTTTTTTTGTTCACTCACCATCTGCGACCTGAGTTCACAGAGACGGAAATAAAGCTGGGTCAAGGTCCAGGGCTGCCAGGGGGCTTAACCATCACCAATACCTAAGCAACAGCAGGCTGAGACTGTACGAACAATACCGAATCCAGGGCCTAAGGGTCTAGTTCCGTGGTCGAGCTCTTCCGAGCATGCTGGAGGTCCTGGGCTTTATCTCCAACAACTCAGGGATTGGGGGGGCGGGGGGGGAGCGGCAAAGCCACTGCAAAACCAGAGGCATTTTTTTGAAAAATGGACACGGACTCAACTGAGAAGATTATTTATATAGCGCCGCTTCGACAGAACGATCGCAAAAGAAAAAAAACTGTCAACAAACATGGACGGACTAGTGCTGGAAAGCGAGATTTAAAGAAGAAAAGTTTAAAGCAGGCGATGCTAAAACGTTTCCAAGTTATAGTATTGGGCATTTTGATGCTGTCTCCTCATTGCTGTGCCCAAGTGACCACGGACAGTTTCACCCACTAAAATTGTCTCCTTTAACAATTCCCAGGATGTTAAGAGGTTTTCTCAGTTCCTTGCTTTTGATGAAGGATGAAGGGTGTCAGGGAGATGGCTCACTCATGTGTTTTCCGTACCATCGTGAGGACCGGAACTCGGCTCCCCAGAACCCACACAAAAATGCTGAGGGTGGCGTGTCCTCCTGTTATCCTACGGCTGGGGAGGCAGAGACAGAGACCCTGGAGCTGACTGCTCACCCAGTCTAGCCAAATATAAACCTCCAAGTTCCAGAGAGAAAGCCTGTCTCAAACATAAGGCAGTCTCCAGACGTATTGGCACACGCCCTGAATCTCAGCACTCCGGCGTCAGAGGCAGGCGGGTCTTAGATCTTTATGAGCTGGCGATCACGCTGGTTTACATGGATAGTCCCAAGCAATCCAGAGCTACTTAATGAGACCCTATCAATAATGATGACGATGGCGATGATGATAATAATTTTTAAAGTGATTGAGAGAAACACTCCATTTTAATCTCTAGCCCCTATGCGCACGCGCACACACATGCACGCACACACAAACACACACAGAGACGCACAAAATAAACACACACACACACACAATGTCATAGGTCTAACTTTTCTATTCCTCAGCCAGAGCCAGCCCAGCTGTCAATGTGGGAGCCAGCGACCTCTCCTTGACCGCTGTGGGCTGTTTCCTACGTCACTGTTTTAAAAACAGCCTTCTGTTCTTCGGTGACGCTGTGATTTCTATTTCTTTTTTTTTACCAATTTGGAAAACGATATTTGCTTTAAAAGAATGGAAAATAGTGTAGAATCATTTTTGCTTGTTGCGCCAAACATGGCCACGAGGGGGCAGCATCCAACCAAGTTTCTGAGTCAGTAAGGAAAGTGCATAGGTACAGCAGCTGAAAGTCTGTAAGCTGAAAGAGAAATAAACTCTCTCTGTCCCTGCCGCTGCCTGACTGCTCCCCCTCCCTTACCCTCGGGTCTGTAGACCCTTCTTCTAGAAACCCAGTCTTCTGCCCTCACAGTCTTCTACAGTGGCACGCTGGTCACTGTCTTCTCCACTGGGGAAGAGCGAAGATGGCTTGTGGGCGAGCCTGTGGGGTAGTTGCTGTGGGAGAGCCCAGCTCTGGGCAAGCAGTCCTGCATGGTATGAGAAAGAGGGATCAAGCCAGTGAGCAGTGTTCCTCCATGGCCTCTGCTTCAGCTCCTGCCTCCAGGTTTCTGTTTGAGCCTAGGTCCTGTCTTCCCTCGGGGATGGAGGTGACCTGAGAGTTGTAAGCAGAAATAACCCTTTCCTCCCCAGGCTGCTTTGGGTCACGGTGTTCCTTCACAGTGTATTTCACAGCAATAGAAACCATGACCATGACGGGCGGCAACTGCACCGTGGTGCTCGGGCCTCTGGTCTGGGTCCCCTCGCTTCCTGCCTTCTCTCCTCTTTCTTGACCTCCTCCGTGACCCTGGTCCCCTCCCATCTCACTCTACCTCATCTCCCTCCACCGAGCCTGTCCTCGCTCATCACCTGCTGTGTGTTCTCCCCTCAGACCCATTTCTATTAATCTGTGTCTCATCACATGGCTGTGGCTTACCGGCTAAAGTTCCGTCTGGCTTCAGCCGGGCTACATGGCTTCTCTCTTACTCCTCCTTCTTTCCCCCAGCATTCAGCTTAGTTTTCCCCCACCTAACTCTGTTCCCCGGTAGCTCTGCTATAGGCCCAAAGCAGTTCCTTTATTAACCAATGGTAATCAGCCCCATCACCTCCCCTTTTCTGTTTAAAAAGAAGGAAGATTTTAATTTTAACATAGTAAAGTACATATAACAAGACAGGTATCAAGCAAGAATTATAGTTGCAATATTTATATCTACTTCATCTTTTATCATAACTAAGGGAAACTATAACTATAAAGTTTTCAACTCCATCAAAGACCCCAGAAGGATATAATATCACCTAAGTAAACAGGAAGTGCACTGTAAGCAACTTTTAAAACTCTAGAATTGACAGAGACATCTCGCTGCCTGGACAGTCACCCAAAGTTCTTTTTGTACTGTTGGGGCATCCATCTTCAGCCTACAGGCCCATGGTATCCAGCAGTTTGTCAGTCACTTTCTTCTGTGTCCTGTAGAATGTCTGGAAGACTCTTTCATGAAGCAGGAACCCCGAAGGATCATCTCACCTTTAGGCAAGTTCAGCAGTCATTTCTCTGTGGTCCTGCATGTCCAGGCAAGAGCAGTTTCTTGCCCAAATGGCTAACCAACTCCACAAGGAGCCTCTTCAATGCCCATCTTCCTCTTGAAGTAATTGGTGCTGTCAGGAGCAGATGTGTCTCATTGTCATGAAAAATCTTAAGTTTTTAAAACATTTTAAATGCTATATT
Organism: Microtus pennsylvanicus; assembly: GCF_037038515.1. Taxonomy (NCBI): domain Eukaryota; kingdom Metazoa; phylum Chordata; class Mammalia; order Rodentia; family Cricetidae; genus Microtus; species Microtus pennsylvanicus. The sequence continues at coordinate 30,135,544 of NC_134600.1, forward strand.
ATGTAGTCATTGAAAGATGTGAAGAATCCTTATCCATCTGAAATACATCTCTGTACATCTAAAAAATCTAACTAACATGACTACAAACTTGACTATTTTAGATGACTATCTATTGACCCATATTTCTTAATTATACATTACAATTTTAAATAAGCTGCACAAACACAAGCCTTAATCAAGAGCAGAAATATACATATAACAAAATTGACCTTAAATTTGTATCAATAAACCAATATCCATACAAATGCAAATCTCCATAGCATATTCCCCTTTACATGTAAAAAAACATTTATAAATAATATTTGGGAATATAGGCTTAGTTCTTCTCCAGACTACTTCCTGCTGATTGGGGATGCTGTTAATCAGGTTTTTATGGTGTATCCTGTGTGCTAGGCTCATCTCAGTCAGCAGTTGGGTGAAGTTTTGGGGGGTGTTTATGGCAACCTTTCAGGAGTCTTAGTCCATCAAACCACATTAGTCTGGGAAGATTCAACAGGTTCTCATCCTCTGTGGGAACAAAAAAAGAGCCTGCATAGCTCCTAAAGGCCCAGGCCCTTGCTGGTGACAAATAATGCCAAGGAGACTGATTATTAAGATGGCAAAACAGAGAAAGACTTGGTAATGTGAAGACTAAAATGCTGAGAACTAGGGACCGCCACGTGCTCAGCCCTGTATGAGAGATCTATACAGCAACCCTGTGCGACCGTTCGTGATTTATTGTTGGGAGCAGTGAGACCTCAGATCCTGAATTTCTTGTAATCCCCTGATCTGGGTGCCTACAGCTGCTCTGAGCACGAGACCTTCAGGAGTTCCTGATGGCAGGAGAGTGGTTTCTGGTGGGTTTGGCTGGGGCGTGGCTATCTCTACATAATCTTCCCCTGAACACAATAAAGGGGGCATTCTTGGGGAATTCAAGGATGACCCGTGTCGCTGTCTCTCTGTCTGTGTGTGTCTGTTTATTTTAACCTCCAGCCCCCTTGCCCGAAGCTCGCGAACTGGGTGCCAGTGCACAGAGCGCAGACACGGGGGCGGGGTGCGCCGCACCCAGGGACTCCTGCGTCTTAGGCAAACATTCTACCAACTGAATAACCCCGCCCCCTCTTCAATTTTTTTCATTTCTTCATCTCAAGATCTCTTTTCCGCACTGTTCAGCTTCTCTGGCTCACTCTATTAAACAAACAAAAAAAAAAAAAAAGCAACATTTTGGTTCCCTCTGCTCCTGCCTCCATGCTGGCTGCCCTGCCCAAGGTGGCTGTCTTTCCCCATACTCCGAGTGTCTGATGCAGGGTGGCGTGTGGGTGAAGCATCATGTCACCGCCCAGAGACATAGAAGGGTTGTCACTGAGGGCTGGGAAGCCATGGGCACAGTTGGTAACGTGCTTGTCACATGAGCATGAAAACCTGAGTTTGATCCCTGGAACCCAGTCGAAAAAAAATAGGTGCAGCGACTCACGCTTAAAATATCATTGTTGGTGAGGTGGACACTGGAGGGTCCCCGAAAACTGGTAAACTCCAGAACCCAATCGGGATCCTTGTCTCAAAAAACAGGCTGGGCTGTGGGGTGGGAGTGGTGTACACCTTTAATCCCTGCACTCAGGAAGCAGAGGCTGGTAGATCTCTGAGTTCAAGGCCAACCTGGTCAACGGAGTGAGTTTCAGGACAGCCAGGACTACACAGTAAAACCCTGTCTCAAAACAAACAAATCAAAAGCAGGATGGGGGGCTGGAAAGGTGGCTCAGGGGCCAAGCACTCTGGCTACTTTTCCAGAGGACCCAGGTATAATTCCCAACACCCACACAGCAGCTTATAGCCGTCTGTATCTCCAGTTTCATTGGACGTGACTCCCGCACGCAGACGTATATGCAGACCAAACACCAATGCGCATAAAGCGAACGATGAACAGAACCCAGGATGGACGTCATCCGCAGAACGACATATGAGTTCGGCCTCCGTAAGCACGCACCTACAGATGCACGCGTTCACCTTCACATGGTACACACGTGTATACACGCACATACACAAAGATCTCACCTGAGCCAGGTAGGGTGGCACCCATGCCTATCATCCCAGCTAGAGCAGAGTCTGGGGCAGGAAAATCATGACTTCAAGACGGGACTACAGAGTGAGCTTGAGGGTAGTGGGCGACTTAGTGAGACCATGTCTCAACCCCCCCCCCCAAAAAAATAGCAGAAGAAAGTCTACTGCATGGCCCAGCCTCATCCACATGGCATCCAAGACTCACCTGCTGACCTGTGACCTCTGACCTGTGACCTTTGCTGGATGCCCCCCTCTTACGGCCACCATCAGCTCTCCCAGCAGGAGCAGGCTATTGTCCTGTCTTCCTCAAATTCAGGACCCAGGTGCCTTCCCTAGGTCTGTAGAGAAAAGCTTGATGTCAGAAGTCAACAGGAAGGGGCCTTTCTGGACATAACCAGTCCAGCATCCCTTGTACTCAGGGAGGGTCAGCAGGGATGTGTGCCCTTCAGCCAATGACAGTGACGAGCAAGGCAGTTGGCGCCCAGTGGGGCTGGGGCTGTAGCAACGCCAGCTAGTGACTGATACTCCTTAAGTGTAAGCATTAGGACCCCCATTTCTGAGGGAGGAGAGCTGGAATCTCTCACTTGTGGGTCTGAGGGAGGAAGATTAAGGAGGCCCACTGGGTCTGAGGAAGGCGAGCTGGATTCTGGATCCGTAGGTTTGATGGAGAAGCACATGACCTTTACACCAGGGTCTCAGGGAGGGGCTCTGGGGTCTGGGCTGCTCAATTCTGGTATAAGCAGGATCCATTCTTTCCTAACTCTCGTCAGACTTTGGGTTCCCCGAAGCCAGGAGTGTCCCCTTACCTCCTCCCTGGTCGTTGTCTTGTCTAAGCTGGTAACAAGCTGTGGCCAAAGTTCTCTAGTAGAAGGCACCTCTGTGCCGACTTTGCCCTGCATGGCGGAGGGGCGGGAACTGACTTTTCTCTTTCTAGGGATAGTCATCCCCGTGGGGATGTGGGCCGAGCACAGGGTCTGTCTAGAGTGTGCTGGGACTGTGACAGAGCCAACCTCATGGGCCTCCCCAGCCAGAGGTGGCAGCCGGGTGCCAGGATGCCTGCTCTTGATGGCTCTTGCCTTGGTCATATTTACTTCCCTTGCGATCCCAGGTCTGGGCCCAAAAACTTCTCCCTGTCCTCTGCCATCTGTGTGGGCCTAGAAGATGTGTGTCTTCCAACTTCAAGGTAAAAGAGGGATTCAGGGTCTGGGGAAAGGAAGCCTGGGGTCTATTGCTGTGTTGGAGGGGGGGGGGCAGGTCTCATCTCGCCCTGGGGTCAGCTGGTCGTCTGCTCTCAGGTGTTGTAAAGAGATAATGCAGCATCTCTCAGAAGCCTCGTGGAGCCTGGTCCTCTGTGGGGCCGAGGCCGGGGCCATGGAAGCTCTCGTCTCTCAGGCTGGGGACTCCAGGCTGCTGAACTGTTGTCTGGTTGTTGCTTCGGCTCAGGCTGCAGACTTCCAGGTTCAGGTGACCGGGGAGCCACAGAAGAAGTCAGACCCCAGCCAGCCATTGCTGTTTGGAAATATATTCACAGACCACATGCTGATGGTGGAGCGGACCAAGAAGACAGGCTGGAGCACTCCAAGGATCCAGCCCTTCCAGAACCTCACGCTGCACCCAGCCTGTTCAGCCATGAACTACTCTCTGCAGGTGGCGCCGGGGGCTCCTGTGGCCCACCCTGCTGCCTCCCTGTCACCTTTTCCTGAGATCCCCTGTGTTCTGGGACCCAAACTAGGAGACAGCCGGTTCCTGTGATGAGCAGGTTTTGACTTTGTTGAAACTCTGTGCTCTGAAAGTAAGTGGGGTTCCCCTGGCAGAGATGCTCACACAGACAGATGCGCTGGGTTGGCAGACATGGGGGGGTCTCAGTGGGAGAGAGGAGGCCTGCGATTCCATCAGGGCCCCAGAGATGAGGAGCTTTGGAGGAGTCTGAACAGGGACAGAACCAGCCTGGATATAGTAAGATGCCCTCAGGTCCTGTGGGAAGTAATATACTTCCAGCACTCAGGAAGTGGAGGCCCAGGGGCACCAGTGACATTGAGGCTAGCCAGGGCTATTGAACAAGACCCTAAGCTGGAGATGAAAGACTAGCAGCCTGATTTTCCTATGACACTCCCTCCGGAGCCTGGCCCGTCTTGGCTGCTGCAGCATCGTTTCTGACTGACAGAGGCCTCCTTAGGCAGTCCCCTGCTGCTGGACATCTGGCTTCTTCTTTCCAGCCCTGAGACAGGATGAGGCATGTTGCAATACCAGCCAGGTGCCCATGGCACTTTCTCTGAATGCAAGAGTGTCTCTGCCCGACTTCTAGTTCTAGTGAGTCAAAGGGCAGGTGAGCCCATTTTGAACAGCGTACTAAACTGTTCTCTGAGGATCTTGTACCAGTTTCTATCCTCACTGCCCAAGCCTTTTTCCCAGAAGGAAGCCTCGCCCAACTAACTGCCAGAGTTCTTCCAATAGCCGAAGAGCTTTTTTAAGTTCTCAGAATGATTTTTTTTTCCCCTGTGTGTGTCAGGGATTAACCTAAGTGTCTTTCTCAATTGTTCTCCATCCTGGTCTTGACGCAGGGTCTTTCTTTTTTGTTTGTTTGGTTGATTTGGCTTGGTTCTGTTGCCTTGTTGTTTTGTTTTCAAGACAGGGTTTCTCTATATAGCCCTGGTCGTCCTAGAACTCTCTTTGTTGACCAGGCTTGACCTTTGTTGACCAGATGCAGCCCACGCAGGACCTGACACCCAGAACACTCGTGTGTTCTGAGAGGACCTGAGTAGCCTTCCTGTGTGGTCATCCTTCCTTGTTTCGATATGCCAGTAACCTGCATCCGGCCTGCCCTCAGGAGGCTCAGGCACCTCCTCACAGTATCCTGTGCCAAGACCTTCAGCAATACAGAATGGTGGGCCCAGAGGGTCAGAACGGGAACTGAAGTGTGGTAGCCCCTGTGTGACTCGGTTTCCATTTGGAGTCAATTCTGCCTTATAGAGTGTTCTTTTCTCATGGGCAAAATGCTCTTTCCCGTGCGCTAAATCAGAAGTCTCTCACAGCCCTCAAGGTCCTTGGAAAAAGCAGAGCAGGCAAACTTGGACTCAAATGACTTGCATCATGTGACATGGATAGTGCACCCCCCGAGGGCTGCAGCCAGCGCCACCCCCAGGGCTGCTGGGAACTCTAGTGTCCAGATCCTACGGGAGCTCTAACGCAGGGTTCACAGCATCGTGTGGAAGCTCCAGATAAGAGGTGACATTTTATTTGTGGTTTCTTGGCGACGGAGGTGGTAAGAGAAGCCAGGCACGGAGGCAAATGGCCACGAATGTAAGCTATGTGTAGTCATCGCTCCTCAATCAGCTGAGGCAGGAGGGCTCTAAAAGGAAGCTAGCGGGCAAGGATGGGGAGCAGAGCCCCTGCCTAGGTTCCCCCAGAGAGGGGGCTTGTGGGTGGAGTTCAGCAATAGAGTATTTGCCGGGCACATAAGCGGTCTTAAGTTCAAATCCCACTACCCAATCATTTTCTAACTCTGGGTTGGCGGGATAGGATCATGGTTGGCCCAAGGGAGGCAGACAAGACCAGTATTGGCACAAGGCTCAGAACATGACTTGGGATCCTGTCCCGAGGCAGAGACATGACAGTGATTAAGAGGAAAGCCTGGTGTGGGTCACACACTGCGGGTCAAACCAGGATGCAAACCAGTGTGGGGGTGCACAGCTGTAACCCCAGCACTTGGGAGGTGGGGACAAGAGGGTCAGGAATTCAGGACTAGCTCCAGCTACATCTTGCTTTGGAGGCCACCTTCTGCTGCTACCAGAGACCCTGACCCTGAAACCAGCTGGGTGTGGTGACAGCCTTTAATCCCGGTGATCCAGACGCAGAGGCAGCCTGGTCTGTAGAGTGAGTTCCAGGACAGCCAAGGTTACCCAGAGAAACCCTGTCTCAAAATACACAAAAGCAAAAAAGTAAAAAAAGTAAGCCAAACCACCACCATCACTATGCCTGTAACCTTAGTACTTAGGGGTAGAGAGAGGAGGGGCTGGAGAGGCAGGAAAGGGGGCACACCAGCCCCACAGGGCCCTAAACTTAACCCCAACTGTTAGGTTAAGAATTCTGTCTTGGCCAGGCGGTGGTGGTGCACGCCTTTAATCCCAGCACTCGGGAGGCAGAGGCAGGTGGATCTTGTGAGTTCGAGACCAGCCTGGTCTACAAGAGCTAGTTCCAGGACAGGCTCCAAAACCACAGAGAAACCCTGTCTCGAAAAAACCAAAAAAAAAAAAAAAAAAGAATTCTGTCTTGGAGGTGTGGGAGCCCTCCTAGGAGGGCTGTAGGCTGGGGAAGGAGACTCCTCCTTGGCTGTGTTATGGGGAGCATGGAGGGCCTTTGCCCAGTCTGACCAGACTTCCCTCCAGGAAATATGGGCCCACGGTAGCCCTACAGCAAAGAAGCCCAGAAGAAGGGCTGTGAGCAAGTCCTCTGGCTGTACTGGCTGGACCACCAGCTCACCGAGGTGGGCACCATGAACATCTTCATCTACTGGACCCATGAGGACCGGGGTGAGCCTACCCATGACCCAACCCACACCCTGTATGATGTCCTGCCCAATTCCTACTGGGGTATACAGTCTCCGGGTCCTGGGCAGGTTGCTTCTAAGAGAAAGGGAGGTCATTTAAGGGTGGGAGGCAGTGACATCCGTCATCCCTGACTTAGTACTGGAGCTGGCAACCCCCCCCCCCCCCCCCCCCCGCACTCGATGGCCTCATCGTGCCTGGAGTGGTGCGACTAAGCCTGCTGGACCTGGCTAGGACTTGGGTAGGACATGCGTGGCACTTGCATCTTGGGATCATAGCCCTGAGCTGTGGGGCTGTGGTGGAAGTTGGGCCCACTGCCATGTCCCCTCTTCCCTGTCCCATGCTTAGACCTGTCTTTCCCAGCAGCCTTAGGGAGAGAGTGACAGTGGTCGGCTGCAGGGCAGGAGTCTGGGGACTGCAGTGTTTCTGTTCCTTTGTTCCGCAGGGTGAGTTCCGGGCGCTGGAGCAGGGCCGCTTGCGGGAAATCTTTGGCTCAGGCACCGCTTGTCAGATCTGCCCAGTGCATCCAATCCTGTACGAAGGCAAGGTGAGCAGGAGCTGCCGGGGTTGGCGGGAGAGAAAGGGAAAGGGCCCCATCCTCACTCCTCCTTTTCTCAGCAACTCCACATTCCCACCATGGAGAAAGGGCCAGAGCTCATCCTGCGCTTCCAGAATGAGCTGAAGGCTACTCAGGTGAGCTCAGGAGTAGCAACTCTGATAATGAATACCTGTGGCCAGAAGCACGGGAACTTTCTGTGCTCCAGGAGTCTTTGCGCCTCTGGGTCCTGACGAGAGAACCTCTGGGTCATTGGCCACAAAAATGAGCCTCCAACGACTCCCTAGGGCCATGGGCTGTCCTTTCGATGTGGCAAGCCTTCCTCCTTTTCCCTCCCCTGACCTGGAAGGCTTCCTGCCAAGTCTCTGGAGCATACCCATTCGTGTGAGCCAAGGGAGCTTCCAGCGGCCCTCTGTGCTCATTTCCCAATGAGCTGGACCTGAGTTGACTGGGTATTCTGGCCCCATGTTGGCGCCTAGCACTGCATATTTAGCTGAAAATGCCTTTTCCCAAGCGCCTTCAAGGCTTTGCAACTCCCTGCCTTGTCCCTATGGATTTGTGGGCGAGCCTCCGGATCTAGGACTACACTTCCTATAAGGCACTGGGGCTCAGCTCTGTGAGCTGTGGGTTGCGACATTACGGAGCCTGCTGGGAGTTGTAGTGCAACTGCCTCAATGCCCCAACTCCGTTGTCTTGCAGCACGGAGCCAGGGCCCACAATTGGATGTTTCCTGTGTGACGCTGCCGGCTGTGCTCTCACGGATCGGATCGGCGGATCTATAGCATCCAATCCAGAGACACACGAGAAGTGCCATAGAAAAAGGTCTGGGCGGACAGCTGGGTTGCCACCGCTATACTCCAAAGCCTTAAGGGCGGGACCCAGACTATGTGAACCCCACCTCAAGTGTTGTGTCTCAGGGCTCAGCCCTCCGCTGCTCCTCAGGGGGAACTTGACATATTCGCTTATCTCCGTTATCAGGCCAGTTCCCCGCTGCTCCCCATGATGCTCCCCCCCCCCCCCGTCCTTGCTGCAATTTGAAATAAAATGTCAAAGAACAAGACATCCCTGGTTATTGTTTCAATCGCTGTAAAGAGACACTATGACCACGACAACTCTTATAAAGTGAAACATTTCCTTGGGGTGGCTCGCTTGGGGTTCAGAGGCTCAGTCCATTATCCTCACGGTGGAGAGCCTGACCACAGGCAGGCGGATGTGATGCTAGGGCAGCCGCAGGGTCCTACATCTTGAAGGTAACAGAAAGCAGATTATGACCCTGAGCAGTAGTCTGAGCATAGCACCTTCAAAGTCCACACCCACAGTGACACACTTGTTACAACAGGCCACACCCACCCCAATAAAGCCACGCCTCCTAACAGTGCCACTCCCTATGAGATTAAGGGGACCACTTATTCAAACAACCACAGTGCCTCTCAGGGATGTCAGCTCCTCAGAGTGGAGAGGCAAACTACGAAGAGATGTGAAGTGAGGCCCTGGTTCTTTGACTGCAGCAGGAGTTCCCACTCTGGCTCTTGGGAGTCTTGGGTCCCAACCCTTACCCCCCACACACAAACTTTAATAAGTATCATATGAGTCTCTAGGAATAGCTTACTACCTGGCACCCAGCTGCAGATCTGGGTTCAACCTGGTCTCTTTGGTTGCTACCTTTGATTTTGGGAATGCCCTTTTATTGTTGATCAAATTCGCTGGGGAGAGACGAGAGTCCGCGGCACCATTTGGCAGACATGATCATCGGTACAAAGCAATCAGCACCCTTTGGATTGGAAATCCAGTGTTTTAGGTGACCAAAATGATCCATTGCCAAATCTTGGTGCCTAATGGGGAACCACTTTTAGCCAATGGCCTTTGAGAGGCTGGGGCATGGCTTTGGCTACCAAAATTCCAGGGGAGCTCCCGCTCGACCTCTTCCTGCACGCCACACCTGGATGTTGGATCCCGTTCCTCTTTCCTCGTTGTGATCCGTGAGTTTTCCTTTTAATAAAGAAAAGCCTTAGTATAGCCTATTCGGAGCTAGTGTGGGATTATTTCATTCACGTTCCCATCTGACACATTCGGCTTCAGGTGCCTTTTGCCAATTATTGCTCAAGCAAAGGTTAAGGGCCTAGGGGGATGCAAGGGAGAATCTGCAGGCCCTTGGGAAGCTTTCTTCCCTCCATCAAAAAATCCAGAAAGACTATCTTCCTCCTTCCTTTATTGATAAGATGGAGCTGCTCCACCCTGAACCTAGTGGTGCCCTGAAAAGTCTCTCAACCTTTCTATAAAAGTCCCATTTCCAGCCGGGCAGTGAGGCTCAGGCCTTTAATCCCAGAACTGGGGAGGCAGAGGCAGGCCTGGTCTACAGAGTGAATTCCAGGACAACCAGGGCTACACAGTGAAACTTTGTCTTGTTAACCGAAAACAGAAAGGGAAGAAGGAAGGAGGGAGGGAGGGAGGGAGGGAGGGAGGGAGGGAGGAAGGAAGGAAGGAAGGAAGGAAGGAAGGAAGGAAGGAAGGAAGGAAGGAAGGATGTCTTTGTGCAGAGCTGGTGCAAGAATTTGCTGGGTGCTCATTTTCTTGGCTTCTGGTTCTTCCTGGGTTGCTGTCAACACTTCCTGTCTTTCACTGGGTTCTTTCAAATCAAGGTCGTTTGTTTATCTGGTACATTTCAAGGGTGGTGGTGGAGGGCAAGTTTGTTCTTCTAATGAATAAAAAATTTCCTCATTTCTAGACTGTTTTGCATTTAAAAAGTCAAAATAAAAACCTCCTTGAGCCATTTTTGTCAGGTCTCTTGCAGTTTGAGTGACGAAATACAAAGCCATTTGGCTTCTTTGTATCCCCGAGGTCAGACCTGGTTCCAAAGCCGCTCACTGATTCTTTACTCAGGGCCTGGTCATCCTCCTTAAGGAATGATCTAGAAAGGAAAGTAGCTCTACCGACTTAAGACTAAGTCGCACCCTGGCTCTTAAACTTGGGTTTTGAAGGTCACTTACTCTCTTATAACAACCAGAAAGGTCAATTAAACAGGGCATGTAATGGGTTAAATATTCATTTTTAAATGAATTGCTATTTTCTTCATTTTGCATTTTAACCCAATCCACATCCATGGGTATACCCCACTCAAAGGAATGTTCTTGGGATCCTTTTAAAAAATCTTTTATTGTTTTATGCCTTTGGCTGTTTGGGCTGCATGAAAGTTTACAACTCATGTGTGCCTGGTGCCTAGGGAGGCAGAAGCCCACAGAAGTCTCTGGAATGGATTGGAGTTACTGAACCATCATCATGTTACTGCTTGCAATTGAACCCCGGTCCTCTGGGAAAGCAGTCAGTGCTATTAGCCACTGTGCCAACCCAGTAATTAAAAAAAAAATCAGTGTTTTGCTATGTATCCCAGACAGTCCTCATACATGAGTGAGTGTGTATGTGTGCCACACACATATATATGTATGTGTATGATATAGGAAGGCCACTTGTTTGTTCCTGACTGCTCAGCCCTGAAATAATCACACGGAATCTATATTATTTAAATCACTGCTTGGCCCATTAGCTCTAACTTCTTCTTATTTGCTAACTCTTACATCTCAATTTTACCTAGTATAGATAAGTATCTACTAACCTGGATTTATTAATCATATATTAAATTTTTAATTGAGCTGCACAATTAAGAGCTGTGCTCTTAATCAAGAGCAGAAATACACATATAACTGAAAGACCCTAATTTCTAGGGTTCAGGGAAGGATCCCCCAGACTCACCACGCCAATGGATGCAAACAGCAAGAGGATTCTTTAATGTCGAAGGCAACAACGGGGGACTCGAGACTCCAGTGAGACTGAACCCCCTTGGTATTTTTCCAGCAAGCATTTATAGGGTCTCAGGGTTACATAACGGGGAACCATAGCAACAGCAACATCATTGGTCAACTAAAATTAATATATGGGGGGAACCAACATCAGAACAAAAACAAGTCTAACAGGACAAAAACAAGTTTAACAGGATAAAAACAAGTCTAAATTAAGACAGTTTCAGCCCGTTTCTGCCTCCCTGGGCTTTGATACACAAAGGACTGGGTGTTTTTCTCAAGGCTGCTTCTGCCCTCACAGATATCCTGTTTTTACCTGGCCTAGTTGATCACAAAAACATCTTAAGATGGAGATTAGGGTTGGGGTCTTTCAATAACAAAATCGGCCTTAAATTTGTATCAATAAACAAAGATCCATACAAATGCAAATCTCTATAGCATTATCTCCCTTTAAATGTAAACATTTATAAACAATATTTGGGAGTTTGGTTGTAGTTTACCAAAAATCTAAACCAAATCAAAAGATATCAAGAAGATGATCAGGGTGGACAGGAATTGTGTAATGGATTAGTAAATAAATAAGTAGACAGGCCTATAATCTCAGTGCTAAGGAGGCAGAGGCAGGAGGACCTTTCAGCTACAGTAGAGCAAATTCAAAGCAGGCCTGGACTGCTTGAGACCAAGGAAACCCAGACAATTTTGACAAGGCTGTTGGGAGTTTGTGCAGAAGGAACAGCACATGATCGGGAACTTTCTACATCTCAGGCTTTGAACATTCAACACCACGTTCCTGTACTAGAAACCTCTGTGGTGTGTCGCCTTAACCAATCCTTCCAGAAATTTCTCAACTCTCAAAGGGTGGGTGGGAAGTCAGGTCTTAGCGGAGGTGTGACTTTTCTAAGGTACAGTTTAAAAGTAGCCAAGCTTAAGCTGAGTGGTGGTGGTGCACACCTTTAATCCAAGCACTCGGGAGACAGAGACAGGCAGATCTCTGAGTTTGAGACCAGCTTGGACTATAGAGTGAGTTCCAGGACAGCTGGGGCTGCTGGAGAAACCCTGTCTCAAGGCGGGAAAAGTGGCCAGATGTGCTACCAGTTAATGAGGCAACCAGTTTTCAGCTACAGGAATCCATCATCCCTATACATACCTATTGGCCACCACAGTCCCTTTACTCCCCGTTCCCCTCTCATAGTGCCTGCCTCTCTCTTGGTCTCTGTCCGCTCCCCCCTCCCCATCTATCTTTCCTCTGGTCTGGTCACACCAGGCCCACTACACCCAGGGCTATGAGGACTTGCCCTGGGGAATTCTTGTATACCACTAGGAAGGCACTCTACCAACTAAGCCACACCCCTAGCCCTGTGTGAGTTTTTGTTTGGTTCTTTGTCTCTGTGGGTGTGTATGTGCTCATGAGTTTGGGTGCTGGCAGAGGCCAGAGGGGATGGATCCCTCTGGAACTAAAGTAGATACAGGTGATTGTGAGCTGCCCAGTGTAGGTGCTAAGAGCTGAACGTGGGTCCTCTGAAGGAGCAGCGAGCACTCTTAACTGCTAGGCTGCCTCTCCAGCTCCTGCTTATTTACTGGGGACTGAAGCCAGGGTTTCATAATTTAAGCAAGCTGTCTAGTACCGAGTGTCCTCTCCAGCCCTAAAGTGTGTGTGTGTGTGTGTGTGTGTGTGTGTGTGTGTGTGTGTTGCATGCATGCAAGTGTACAAGTGCATTTGCCTGTGTCGATGCAGTTGGAGACCAGGGCAGGACATCAGATGTACTTTTATTTCGCTGTTTATCCTGTTGCCTTGGAACAGGGTCTCACTGAGCCAGAAGCTTGCATATGTGGAATACTGTGTAGATGGAAGTGTCTGTATCACCTGGCCCCACAGCCATTCAGTCCCAAATAAACACACAGAGGGAAAATTCCCTGCCTGCACTTTAAAAGGCACTTTCACTATGGAGGACTCTGGATCATAGCTCCCCAACCCTTCACTAACTTATAAGATGTCTAACTTGATCATGGGAGGAGCAAACCACCTAAAACTGTACCTCAGTGTTTATCTGCTCGCCTGGTTATGTGTAAACTCCTGGAGAGCAAGAGCCAGATCACACTCAGGGTTAGTTCACCTGTCTTCAGGGTGCTAGAGGTTAAACACAGGGCTGTGCAGTTGCTAGGCGAGTGAGTGCTCTGCTCTTGAGCCCTGTTCAGTTCTCTTAACTATTTATACGTGTGTGTGTGTGTGTGTGTGTGTGTGTGTGTGTGTGTGTACGCACGCGCCACACTGTAGGTGGGCATGGTAGACAGAAGCGAGAAAATGAGTTTTTTAAAAAATTTATTTTATTTCATTCCCTGCATGTATGTCTGTGTGAAGGCGAAAGATCCCCTGGAAATGAAGTTACAGACATTTATGAGATGCCATGTGGGTGCTGGGAATTGAACCGAGGTGTTCTGGAAGGGCAGCCATTGCTCTTAACCACTGAGTCATCTCTAAAGTCCCAGCATTATTCAGTTTTATAATCATTGCATATTACAATTGCACATAAAATTCTTTTAATTAACCTGCATTTATTCTATACAATGATAAATTTCTGTACTCTCCAAAATATTGGTTTCCAAGTTGATAATATAAGCAATCATGTTCATCTCTCTGTTTGTAAATAATTTAGTGTGGGGGGGCACGAGAACCTTTTAAGTGTGGCAACTCAAGAGATTATAAAAAAAAGTTCCGAGTTCCTAACCTAAATGTAATTTTAAGTCACATGAAGCCAAATCTGAATTATTTTCTAAAAGAAGAGAAAAGAACTTGTTTGAGGATGGAAAGAGGGAACAGCTCTTTTGTCTTAGCTCTATTCTAGACATGACTAGACAGGATACTGTTGACACACCCAGAGGCATGCATGATGAGAGAAGAAATAGAAAGAAGCTGCTACTCAGTCTAGAGCATCACCCGTAAGACCACAGGTGGTGAGACAGGACCACTAACCAGAAAGAGCAAGGAGCAGGCACTGCTGCCAGCACTGTGGAGCCACCACGCTGCCCCAGACAGCCTACATCTGACTTCTGACTCCTGAGGAAACATCCTAGAACTTGTTGTTTGTTTGTTTTGTGAAGTTAGGGATATAACTCAACCCTGGCTATACAATAAATTTAAGGACAGTCTGGAAAATGACTCAGAAACAAAGTAAAACAAAATAAAAAAGGAGGATATGTATATGAGTGTATATACATGTGTGCACACACAAACCATCTATCCTAACCACGTGAGTAAAAGCACACGGAAGCATTCACACTCCAGTAGCAAAGAGGATTCTTTGTTACAAATATCTATCGTCTTTACAAACCAAAAAGCAAAAGCAAGCTCCTTGTAGAGACGGCTGGTAGATCATTTTGAGAAGGTAAATAAGATACCTAAGCATTTTTAGGATAATGCAGAGAAACTCCTCCGGCAATACTAAGCTGACTCTCAAAGTCTTTTTTTTTTAACAATACGTGCCAAATAAAACTCAATATTTGAAACACTCAAAAATTTAACCTAGATAAATGATATATGCAGCCTCAAAGGGAAAAATAAACTATTAAAAGCACTGAGGGAAGTTTTCACTTCCACCAATGGAGAATAATTCATACTTCTTCCATCAACTGTATCTACTCATATACGAAAATACCTTTGATCTTTTACCTATGGGTAGGCTGTACAAATAAATATATGCACTTCATTCACAAGTGAACACACCCAGGAAAGAAGGAGAAAAGACAATCAACACTCTCAGAAGCGAGGAGTCCCACAGTGTATTTCCAGAAGAAGGTTGGAGCTACATCTCCTGAGCCTGCTTAATACTAAGGCCTGGGAAGTGCAAAGTTACAGAATGGACTGCTAAAAGGATGTTGGGAGGGAGGGTGACTAAACATACTTACTGTTCTTAAAGAAATAATAGTTTCCAAAAATAAAAAAAAACAATGCTACCATCCTAACTTAGAGTAGCTTACAGAGTAATAACAGAACCTGCAATGTACAGAGTACCACTAATTTGAGATTATCATTTGCTTTCTACAATGCCTTGAAAAGCAGTAAATACATGAAGACACATGACAGCAATTGTTCAATCCCTGACAGTATTAAAGTTATATTTTAACCTAATTTCTGAAAAGTTCTGCAGAAGTAGCCTAAAAAACAAACTAAAATTTAATGGGGAAAAGTCTAGTGAAACAGTAATCAAAACACTAAGAAATTAACAGTATCCAAAGTATACTAACTAAACAGTCCACATCCGTTCTTCAGATTTACAAGTAAAGCTTTCCTGGGATGGATCGTTGCAAGACAAGATTTTTCAAAGTGCCTTTCCATATGAACGGAGAGCTTGTGAGAATAAAACCTCCCCAGGAGCTGCTTCATCAGAGCTCCAGCTCCAATTTGCTCCGACTCCAACATCAGTGTAAGAACAGTTCCCATAAACAGGGACAGGAATGTGGGCACAGAGGAGCATCCATTCTTTTTTGTTTGGGGGGGGCAAAACCAACCAACATAAAGGTCCAACGATGCCATCTGCACCTATCCCCCTCATCCATGACAATCCCGCGAGGCACTTTTAACTCTTTGCTCCGCTCCTTGGTCCTTCGGGTCCGCGTAGTCTGAGGAATCCGAGGTTTCTCACATCTCAACTCCAGCTGTGGAGGCAGTGAGCTCCGGGTTCTACGGGAGATGAAGGAGGGCACGAATCTTTAGAGGGCAGAGGGACCTGCGGAAACCCGGAGGCTTGCAAACTCGTGAGCAAGAGAAACCCCGCGGGATGGAGAGGCTGCTGTGTCTGTTCGGGGATGGGGACAGAAGGGACAACGGGCACACCCGCTCTAAGAGACGCGGAAGGGCGTGAACTCGACCACAGCCGAGCCGTGACTCCGATTTACGGTTCCTTCTCCCGGCTGGATCCCGCAGGCTGCAGGTCTCCGCCGCCGCAGCCGCCGCCGCCGCCCTCGCGCGCCGAGCCGGTGACCTCGGGTCCACTGCGCGCCCCGTCCACCGGAGCCGGAGGATGCGCGCTGGAGGGCGCGGGAAGCGCTGCGCGAGCCCGACGCCCGGCGAGCTCACACCGGGCGGACGCCCCATCCTCCCCGGCTGCGCCCCGCTCTCAGGGCCGGAGGAGGGGCCGTGGCGCCGGCCGCCGCCGCTCGGTCAAGTCCAGCGCCTGTTCGTGCGCGCCGGGCCGCGGTCCCCGAACTCCCCCCGCCAGCCTCGGGCTCCGCCGCCGCCCACACCGCGAGTGCACGGTGGCCGCTGTCCGCTCCAGACGGCCGCGAGTGGCGCGGACCCGCACGACCGCGGCCCCCGCAGAGCGACCCGGAGGGTTTGCGGCCGCACACCTGAAGCAGGATGGGGCGTAACCCCGGAAGTCATTTCCCGGCGCCGGTGCGGATAGCGGGGAGGTGCGGGCTGCGGTCTTCGGAGTCCCAAGTCCGTGGAGGGTGAAGGGCGACGGGGGCCGAGGAAGGGGAAGGACGGTGGAGAGCAGGAGCCCAGACCCGAACTCCCGGGGCGGCGGCTTCTGCTGACCACCGAGGGGCTTCCTGCAGCCCCTGGTCCTTTTACAAAAGCAGAGAAATAAGAGGGTGGCGGCTCCTCAATGCGCCTTCTTGTTATGAGTTGATTGAAACAAGAATTAGTTTACTTTAAATTCTGTGTAGAAAATGAACAGCTACTTCATTTCTTCTGTAGGTGATTTCTAGAAAGCATTGTTTTCTGTAATTACCATGTATTTTGTACAGTGTCTCTACAGTACAATGCCTTTTAAAGAAGATTGAGGTCTTTAAGGCATCCATATATCTTATCGTTTATACTTTATTATGTTTTAGTCGTTTATAGAAGATGAAAATAATTGCTAAACAGGAATTTTTGGGAAAAGCCTCTTTTTTCACTTTCTGTAAGCAGCTCTTCTGCATGTAGTGGCTTTCCAGGATGATCTTATTAAAATGTTGGAACTGAAAAAGTCCCATGGACTGTGGAATGGGAATGAATCTTTACTCAAAACTTAAAGCAAAATGAAATGTTTTCATCCTAATGTTTCAGCGTAAATTCATTGAAATCTTAGTTTCTTTGGTAGAAAATCAACGAAAACTTCTGTAATTAAAAATTTTTAATTAAAAAATATTTGTGAAGGATACTTGTTAAGATTTTATACTAAATTTTATTTGAAATGCTATAACTTACTGGTATTTTAAAAGAATTTAATTTTGATAATTATAGCGTGTTAAACTCTGAACAAAATGGGGGGGAGGAAAAACATATTAAAAGTAGTAAAAAAAGAAAACACAGTGGGAGGTGATATGACTAAGACAGGCTAGAATACAAGTTCCAGTTCAGAGTATGAGGAAACCATGGGGCTTGTGAAGGGAAAGAAAGCAAATGCTGAAGGCAGATCACAGCACATTTAGTATGCTATTTTCCCCACATGTACTACAGCGAAAACCAAATTTCCCTTCCCTTCATCCCTACTACTCCCTTCTTTCCAAACAGCAAGTCTTTTTCTGCCTTTGTTCGGATCAGCCTTCAGCATGTCTTTGGTCTTGACCCAGTGTACCTGGCATGGGCTTGGTACTCTCCTGAGATCTTGTATTGCTTACTCCTTTTCCTCACATCTAAAATACTTTACTTTCTTCACCTTTTAAGTTCTGTCCTATTTAAAATCCAATTCAAATTCTTTTTATTTTTTTCAAAATACTACTTAAAATTTCCTTGGACTAGATTTGTATCTTTTCTCTTTTCAAATAATTTTTAGAGTTTACTATTTTGATCATTAAAAATTTGAAGTACCAGAGAGATGGCTCAGTAGTTAACAGCACTGGTTGCTGTCAGAGGAGCCGGGTTCCTTTCACGGTGCCCACATGACTTATAACCATCTGAAATTACAGTTCCAGGAGGTTCAAAGGCATTGCATGCAAATGATTCACAAGCATATATGCAGGCAAAGCACCCGTACACATAAAACGGATTTTGAAACATACTTACCTGTCCTAATCGTACTGATTTGCTATGCTAGCTATCTACTTAAAACTTACAGCATTCTATAACTTACTCGGTGTAAGCTTTTTTATGACTTAATTTCGGATTCTTAGGTGTTTTTTATGCTGTTATTTGGTTTGGTTGTTTCCCATGGTGCTAGCAACTGAACCCTGGAGTTCTTGATGCATATACTTCCAAGTGAGCTACAGCTTCTGACCCAATTTTGAACTAAAGATCATATCTTCTGATTTCTAGCTTTTGTACTTTTTTTTTCAGGTCTCCGCCTCCCACCCCCTTTGGTTTATCAAGACAAGGTTTCTCAGTGTAACTTTGGAGCCTGTCCTGGAAATTGCTCTGTAAAACCAGGCTGGCCTCGAACTACAGAGATCTGCCTGCCTCTGCCTCCTGAGTGCTGGGATTAAAGGCATGCGCCACCACTGCTGGGCTAACTTTTGTACTTTTTAATGGGATAATCATGCCATCTTTTTATCATTTTGAGAATATGTTTCTCTTAGTTGGTCAGAAATTGAAATAGTTAAATTGAACCAAAGTAATACATGAAATATTTCAAGCATTCCAGACACTTAGGTCAGTATCTTAATACATTGTTTGTCCTCTAGATTTCCTTCAGGTATCCTGTAAAATTTGAATTTTTAAGCATTTCAAATGGGTTATTTTTATGTACATTTTTATAGGTATGGGAAGTTTGAGGCCACTCGCATATTAGTAGAGAAAGAAAAGTGCAATCCAAACCTTTTAAATGGGCAGCTCAGCTCACCTCTTCACTTTGCTGCTGGAGGGGGACATGCAGAAATAGTGCAGATCCTCCTAACCCACCTAGACATTGACAGAGTAAGTTATTTCCTGTTTTTATATTTTAATTTTTATATTTTAATTTTCAGCAACTAACAAGTAGTGATACAACAACATTTAATTGTATACTTAACATGTCCACTAACACCAACCAATTTTACTATATAGAGTATAATGTATATGTTAACTGTGCTTTAATCATAATTATTGTTATGATAAAACACACTTCACCCAAAAGGTATTCTTTTAACAACTTAGATGCAAAGTTCATAGCATTCAGTACATTTGTATTGTTGTATATAGTCATTGCATACATACATCTCCAGAAACTATGTAAAATTCATTTTCCATCTTATTACCCCCCTCGAACATATTTCCTTTTTTTTTGGCCCCTCAAACATCTTAAAGAAAGAAAATGATTTACCCATCTTCTACAATGTGTGCTAACAATCATTTGGTAAAAGGAAAGTAAAACTGTGGAAACCGTTATTAAATCTATGACTTAAATTTTAAAATACATAATCCTACTAACTAGTGCTTTGAGTTTTTTAGCTTTTCCAATTTTTGGTTCAGTATGTATTAAGTGTGGTTAATATTTACTTAGTCCTTAACCAGAGTATTTTATAATACTTTAATTGAATGAATTCCTTCAGAACAGCATGCATTTGTAATATCTTTTGGTCTATTGCTTCCTCCATCCTAGCACATAACAGACCGACAAGGCAGAGCCCCCTTAAATATTTGTGAGGAAAACAAATGAAGTTACTGGGAAGAAGCTGCAAGGTTGTTGAAAGATGTTGTTAACAAACCAGTACGAATTGTCTGAACAGCTGGAGTCAAATGTGTAAACTGATCATTTTCTCTCTCTACTCTCTACTCTCTTGGGGGCCAGCCACCCAGCTCCCAAATAAACACACAGGTGGTCTTCTTCTTTCTTATCAAGGCCAGACCTTTCTAGCTAGCTCTTCTTAAATCATCCCATCTATCTTTTGCCTTTGGCTTTTACATTTCTCTATTTCTGTTTAACTTTTCTTTCACTCTTACTCCATGGTTTGCTGTGTAGCTGGGTTACTGGCCCCTGATGTCTTCCTCTCCTTGGTCTCTTGTGCTCCTTCTTTTCCCTCCAGATTTCTCCTTCTCTTTATTCTCTTAGTCTGCCAGACCCTCCTATCTTTTCTCCTGCCTCGCTGTTGGCCATTCAGCTCTTTATTAGGCCATCAAGTTTTTTAGACAGGCCAAGAATCACAACTTCACAAAGTTAACAATTGCAACATAAAAGAATGCAACACATCTTTCCATCCAATTATGTATGATTGTATTTACTATGTTTAGTATAAGTAGTTCTGCTCACTTACATGTATTTTCCTTCAGCAACATTTGTTTGTAAACAGCAGAATTATACACCATTCATTAATAATCTTCAGCAAGTTGGCGTATGAGGAACTCATTTTCCTCTCCACAAAAGTGAACTGTTTTCCTAGTTTTGTGTATGTGTGTGCATGCATAGGTACATTGTGTGGTTGGTTGTGCTCATGTGGAGACCAGAGCGTAATGTTAGGAATCTTTCTTCACCACTTTTCCACTTGTTTTTTGAGACAGGGTATCTCTCTAAAACTAAAGCCAACCATTTTGTCTAGCTTCCAGGACGCTCCTTTCTTCCCTCCTCTAATCCACCAATTCTGGGGTTAGAGACACAAGCAGCCATTCCCAGGTCCGGGCGGGGATTGGAGGCCGGGGTCCCTACTAGGCGCCGGGCTTCCACGGGCGGGGAGCGCGGCTTTTAGCCGCCAAGGCAGGCATGGTGGGCGGGCGAGCCTTGCACTGCTGGCCGCTGGAATGAGCTCGGAACCCGCGTGCTAGCAAAGGCCCGCCCTGCCCGCTGTCTGGGGGGGGCGGGAGAGGGGAAGCAGTGCGAGCCCGGCTCTGGCCACCCCCATCCCCTCAGCCTCCACGTCCCCGCCCCCTCCGCCCCCGCTCCGCTCCCGCCCTCGCCCTCACGTCGGAGACCGTGGATAAATCGGAGAGGCGAGCGCGGGAAGCAGAGCGCGCAGGGACGGCAGCAGGCTGGCCGGGCTCCGTTTCCACGGTCGCGCTTGAAGGCGGCGCAGGCGAGGCAGCCTAGGCACGGAGCGGCCACCACGCGCTAGAGAGTCCGCCCGCCCGCCCGTGCCCTGCCCGCCTCTCCCCGCGCGCCCTCCCGCAGGGGTCGGCGCCCTGGCTTGGTTCCCCGGCCCCTGCGTGCAGCCCCGCGGCCGCCTCCAGGCCGGTTCGCGAAGACCGCAGGCCTTGATTCTGACCCTTTTCCTGCCTGCTCGGTCCCTCGAGCCAGGAGCCCTTCCCTTCGGCCGTCAGGTAAGTCCGGGTCCGGGCGGAGCGCTGCCGTGGGGGCGGAGAGCGCGGCTGGGAGCCGAGGCCAGCAAGGTGGGCGGGCGAGCCTTGCGCTACTGGCCGCTGGAATGAGCTCGGAATCGGCGTGCGAGCCTCGGCCCGCCGCGCCCGCCGTCCCAGGGAAAGCCCGGCTCTGGCCACCTCCATCCCCGCATCCTCCGCGTCCCCGCGCCGCCCCCGCCCTCGCCTCCGGAGACCGTGGATAAATCGAGGAGGCGAGCGGGGGAGGGAAGGAGGCCGAGCTCGCGGGCGCCAGCAGCACGCTGGCCGAGCTCCTTTTCCACGGTGGCTTTTGATGGTTTTGCTCCATTTAGAGTGACATTGTCTATGAGTTTGTGATCTAAAAACCTTTATTATGTTAAAGTATGACCCCTATAGTTCTTATCTCTTTGGGACATTTATCATAAATCATCATATTTGTCAAAGGGCTTTCCTTTATCAATAGAAAATATTGTATAATATTCACCTTTACGTTAATTTCTACAACTTTTATATGTATAAATTTAAGTAATGTAAACTTATATTTTCTGGGAAAAACCAAAATGTTTGTGGTAGATAATCATTTTGATGTATGTCTTCCTTCAGTTTGCAAGTATTTTGCTGAAAATTTTGCACCTATGTTCTTATGTCTTTAAGGATATTGGCTTATATTTTCTGTTGTTGTATTTTCTTTTACCTTTTAGGGTAGTGGAATTTTACTTTCATTCTGGAAGGAACTTGGAGGTGTTCCATCCTTACTTTTTTCCTTCCTTTATTCCTTATTTCTTCGTTTCTTCCTTTTTTTGAATAATTTCATACGTACAACTCGTTGTTCTTCATCAATTCCTGTAATAATTTGCTGTGAATCCACTTGGATCTCTGCTCACATTAGTATGCAGGATTTTTAAAATGAGTTTATTTATATGTTTATGAATATTCTGCCTACTTGTGTTTGTCTTTGTATAGTGTGCCCTCCAGTGCACTCAGATTTGAGGATGTTACTAGATTCCCTGAAACCTAAGTTATAGATTTCATTCTTAATAACATATTGTATTTGGGCCTGCAATCCAGGTCTTCTCAAATAATAAATATTACCTGCTGGGCCATCGCACCAGCTTAGTTCTAGGTAAGGAATTTTATAACTGCTTCAATTTCCTTACTTGCTATGAGATTTTAAAAATGTAATCAACTCTTCTTGGCTTAATTTTCCATTCCTTGATGTATAGAAATTCACTGATTTAGCCTTTCAATGTACTATAGGTTTTGAAAACAACTTCCATTAATTTTTGAATGCCATAATGTTTTCTACTTCCTGTCTTAATTTCTTAATTTTGGCCCCTCATGATAATTTGATTAAGGGCTTGTCAGTCTTCTGGGATTTGGTTGCTATATTTGTTTTTCTAAGAGTAAATTCTTAGGTTCATTGATTGATTGTTTTATTTTATATTTTATTAATATCTGCCATTTTCAAAATTACGTTTCAATATACTGAATTTGAGTTTGGCTTCTTTTTCAGAACTGTTGATATGCATCTTTTAGCTACTAATTTTGCTTATTTCTCTCTCTCTCTCTCTCTCTCTCTCTCTCTCTCTCTCTCTCTCTCTCTCTCTCTCTCTCTCTCTCTCTCTCTCTCTCTCTCTCTCTCTTGGACAGGTTTCTCTGTAGCTTTAGCCTGTTCTGGAAGCCCTTGTAAACTAGGCTGGCCTCCAACTCCCAGAGATCCACCTGCAGCTGCCTCTGGGGGCCAGGATTAATGACCTGAGCCACCACTGTCAGGCTATTTTTTTTTCTAATGTAAGCACTTACAAGTTTACCTTTTAGGACTGTGATTAGTATGCCCCAGAGGTTATTTTGCATTGTGCTTTCATTAATTTTCAGGAATACTTCCATGTTCTCCTTACATTATCTTGTGAACCACTCTTTATTTAGTAGTGTGTTGTTTCTTCTGCCAAAATTGCCTAATTTCTAAATCTTCATTGTTCCTTATTTCATCACGGTCATCTAATAAAATTGTGAAGTCATTTGCATTTTTATTTGTGGAAAAAAATAGGTTGTAAGCAGACCAGGGACTGAGTTCTGTTTACCAAAGGCCAGGGTAGTCACCTACAGTGATATCTCTGTCACCCAGAGACAGGACAGGGGGGACACACAGGAGTCCTGACTTCTGGAAGTTCCTGGGGGCAGTTTCAGCTTTTGCACTTGACCCCATTAAAACGGGGCCTCTCCCTCCCTTTGGAGCATTTGCTCTCTCTGTAAATTCGAACCGACCAAGCAGTTCCATAAAGTCTGGCCTAAATTGACCAGGTCCCTGAGGACAGCTAGCATGGGCTCGCACCCTCACCAAGCCCTCTGTACCAGGGACCACAAGGAACCCACTGCAGCAGGTGGCCTGGGTCTGCATGGCACCCAGCAAGGCTGGCCCTCCCTCCAAGGGCCTCTGTGGTGGAGTGAAGCAGTGGAGTCCAGGAGGTGAGAGGCTACAGGGGCCAGAGCAGGACCAGCTGAGAGGGCACAGGGTAGGTCCAGGAGGGAGGGAGAGAGGGTGGGAGGGAAGGACTGAGGGAGAAAGGCAGGGAGAGGAGGAGGAAGGGAGGGCAGAGGCCTAGGGAGTCCCAGTGGCAGTGGGGTTGTGCTGGGGTCCTGACTGCCAGGATACCTTTCCATCTGAGCTGTAACAGACTTAGCCCACTGGGGGTTGTGATAACGCTGTTCAGAATGCCCTGGGAGGTAGAGGAAGCTGGCTTGGTCAGTCAGTGAAAACAAGACTGTCAGCAGCACTCACTGCTCTGAGGTCTCCATTCCATTTCCTACCTCCTGGTTCCCGCCCTGGTTGTGTTCCTGACCATTGACCGCCCTTCAGTGATGGTCAATTATAGTGAGTGTTTTGTTTGTGTTTTTAAAAATAAAGCTTGCCCGGAGATCAGAGCTCAGAGCCACCAGAGGCCAGGCAGTGATGGTTCACACCTTTAATCTCATTACTTGGGTGTCCATGCCCTTAAATCCATTACTTGGGTGTCTCCTGCCTTTAAATCCAGCACTAGGGAGGTAGAGATGGGAAGGGATGTGGCTGGGCAGAGAGAGAAATAGGAGGAGAGAGGAGGCAAGAGTTCACTGCAGTCTGAGGCTTGGTGGAGACAGATGCATTCTGTAATGCAGGACAGGATCCCCTTCCTTTCTGAGCATGAGAACTCTAGGGCTTGGCCCCTTACTTCCCTGATCCTCAGCATTAACCCCTATATCTGTCTCTTGGGTTTTTTATTAAGAACAACTAGAATTTGTGTTAGAGTAAATGAAAGGATGTGTGAGTCAAATAACCCTTCTCCACCCCAAGTTACTTTTCTTGGTGATATTTGTGACATTAATGCAAAGTAACCTAGGACAGACATGTGTTTGACCATTGGTCCTGCTCAGAGGCAGGGGATGCTTTGGTGACAGAGAATAAGGTGAAAGGGAGGCTGAGAGACAGGCCCCATTTGAGAATGGCAGTTGGTGGGCAGGACTGTGGGGGATGGGCAAGCCCTAACTGCCACAAGCTGGGGTTGGTTCAACTCACTTTATGTGGCCACTTCTGTAGAGGTGGTCCTCATATAGGGGGCTCTATCTCCTCATGACATTTCTAGTTTCTACACACATCTCAAAAGCATGAAGATAATTTCCTTTGCTAGTCTGGGGGTTTCTTGAAGAATTTGCCAGTGGAGCACACTGAATGCATTTGGGGAGAGTCAGGGAGGGGAGCAGAGAAAAACGTAGAGCTCAATTAAAAAAAAGTTCAAAGTTGTTTTTGTAGAGGGTCTTTGCCTCCCTTATTAGTTATATTTCTAGATCATAAGCTTTACTAAAGCTATTGTGCACAGGATGTTGAAGTGATCACTTTCTCTGCATGCTTGTTGTTATAGGTATAAAAGTACCAATGATGTTTGTTAGTTTTCATCTCCTTGATACTCTTCTTGATGCATTAATAATTTCTAGAGGTTTTAGTTTTCTGTTTATGTATTATATAACATCATCTACAATATGGATGATACAAAATTCTTCTTTTGCTGCTTGGATCCCCTTAATTTGTTTATCTTCCGTGACTGATCTATCTCAGGCTCCAAAGCAATATGCTGAAAATTAATGGGAACAGTGGACAGTGCTATCACTTTACAGATTTTAATGTAATTAATTTCTTTGAGTTTTGCTCCATTTAGAATGACATTGTCTATGATTTTGTCATCTAAAAACCGTAAAGTATGACCCCTATAGTTCTTCTGTCTTTGGTCACTTATCATGAATCATCAGATTTGTCAAGGGGCTTTCCTTTATCAATAGAAAATATTGTGTAATATTCACCTTTCAGTTAATTTATATAATTTTTAAGTGTATAAATTTAAGTATGTAAACTTAACATTTTCTGGGAAAAATCAAAATGTTTGTGATAATCATTTTGATGTATGCCTTCCTTCAGTTTGCAAGTATGTTGCTGAAAATTTCTCCACCTGTGTGCGGCGAGCTCCCTGACCAGCAGGAAGGAACAGCCACCAGACGAGGATTCTTCTCAAATCACTGCTTTATTGGAGCCTCTGTATTGTAGGGAGAGCAGAAAGCAAGGGGCCCGGAGCTCTGAACTATAGCTGCTTATATAGGGAGTCTGCTTAGCCACTTTTGATACTTTGATACTTTAACTGCTTTTCTGGAGACTCACCGGCAGGAAAGAAAGCAGGGGAACATCCCTGTCAATTACAGGCCAGGATGTTCCCCTGCCGGTCAGGGGAAGTATGGGCAGCTAGATCACAACAACTCACCCTGTTTTCCGGTGGAAGAACTGCAACCCTAACATGGAGTTATCTATCAAGCGAGGCTGGGGCCAAATGCCATCTTGTAATGGCAGCTATTCAAATCGGCTCCCAGCAGTTCCCCCTTTCTGTTTTTCTCTGTAGGCCAGTGAGAAGGTCTTACTCCCGGTCAGGTCCTCACCTCATGATGTGAGGACCTATCAAAGGAGGCCCCAAACTCCTGGTACTCCTTCTCTCGTGCAATGGAATAAACTCCTGGGAGGTGCAAAGGCAGTACTCAGTAAAAAATGCATACCTTCCTCAGTGCAATGGAGAATTTCTCCCTGAGAGTGCAAAGGCTATGCAAGGAACAAACCTACTGGCCTTTTAGGACAGATAACCATACTTGGGGTGAATCGCCGTTCTCCAAAGCGGCTAATGCTTGTAAAACCGCAACCTTCTCGAAATGTGAGCTCGGGGGCGGCATTTTAGTCTAGGGCAGATTATACATCCCAAACAAAAAAAAAAGGGGGGGGAGCTTCTCACTGTCATGGAACCACCCCCTCAAGTCAAGCCCACCACCAAAAGGTCGTCTCCCCGGAAAGTCAAGACGAAGGAGAGGCTGAGCACACAGCTCTGAGGGGGAAGGAATAGCCCCCCTCAAAGTAGGGACTGAGGAGACCTGCAAGAGCCAAACTGAACTTGTTGCCCCAAAGGAATCCACCATTGTGTTACCCTCTGAGCAAAGTTCAAAAGTGCCGGATGGTAAAAACACCACACGCCAAGTGTCAAACAGGTTCAGCTGGGGCCTGCGAAACTGAAGTGGGCACCGAGCAGAACACAGCAGCAACGTCCCCGTGAAGGACTCAGCAGTCGAGTCAGGGTCAAAGAAGCTGCTTCAATAAACGGGGAAAAACCGCAGCATTGTGGCGAACAGGAACAGTGAATAGTGTTGGAAGTAATCAGTCTATTCCCAGTATGTCTATCAGTGCCTACAGCCAAAGCAGCAGTGTTGACAGTCTTCCAGATACCTCGAGTGACAAGAGTGAGCTTGACATGATGGAGGGAGACCATACAGTGATGTCTAATAGTTATGTTATCCTAGAACAAGGGCATCGGATCCACCGTCTCCACCTCAAGTGTCCCATCACGCAACCATACAAACGGCATCACTGGTCTGATTATTTTCACAACTTTGTAGATTCTTGCCTCCAGAAAATCCCTCAAGATCGAAAGATGAAGAAACTTCTTTTCCAGGAGGCACATAACGGACCAGCGGTAGAGCAGAGATTGCGGGGAACGAGAGGCGCGGCATGGAGCCTTGCGCTGCTGTGGGGTTGCACGATGGCAGTCACGGCGACACAGGGAAAGGAAGTTGTTTTGTTGGACTTCACAGCAATGGAAGGGGAACTTGGCTGGC
Organism: Microtus pennsylvanicus; assembly: GCF_037038515.1. NCBI lineage: Eukaryota > Metazoa > Chordata > Mammalia > Rodentia > Cricetidae > Microtus > Microtus pennsylvanicus. The sequence continues at coordinate 30,162,811 of NC_134600.1, forward strand.
TCACACACCCTTATGGCAAAGGGTGGGACTTAAGCTGAGCGTATCTTCATTGAACTCGAGTTCACTGTGCGAGACTGCAACACTTCCCGGGAGGCGCCAGCTCCTGCAAAGAGACCTTCAACCTGTACTACGCCGAGTCGGATGTGGACTATGGCACCAATTTCCAGAAGCATCAGTTCACCAAGATCGACACCATAGTCCCGGATAAGATCACAGTCAGCAGCGACTTTGAGGCTCGCAATGTCAAGCTGAACGTGGTGGAGCGCATCGGTGAGGCCGCTCACCTGGAAGGGCTTCTACCTGGCCTTCCAGGACATCGGCGCCTGTGTGGCGCTACTCCCCGTCCGTGTCCAGAGATTCTGCAGAGCCTGGCTCGCTTCCCTGAGACCATCACCATGGCCGTCTCCGAGACTCACCCCCTGGCCACTGTGGCTGGTACCTGTTGGGCAGTGTCTGTGCCAGGCGGGCTACGAGAAGGTTGCCGATGCCTGCCAAGCCTGTTTGCCAGGATTCTTCAAGTCTGAGGCGTCTGAAAGCCCTTGCCTGGAGTGTCCAGAGCATGCCTTGCCATCAGACGAGGGTGCCACCTCCTGCCAGTGTGAAGAAGGCAGACAGTATTCCCCATCTCTGCTCTGCTCGAATCCGGATTGTCATCGCCATTGTCATCAGGAACAGCAGTGGCATCATCTTCGACCGGATCAGCAGCATCAGCATCCTGAAGAGCGGCTGGGTCATTGTCATGATGGACTTCAACAGTTCTGGTCAGGCGGCTAGGGACCCAATGAGGCACTTCTCGATCCTGGGGAAAAACACAAATAGCTCCCCTGGACCTCCGGATAACGGGGTCCGGGCCATACCATTTATTACCCAATGCATCCTTCCACATCACTTTCCCTGCCCCTTCTGGGGAGGAGTGGGCGTGTCGGTTGGCTGCCGTACAACCTTTGTCATCCATTATCAAAAAAATTAAGAGTAAAAAGGGCCATAGCAATCCTATTCCTGGGGGAGGCAGTCTCAGCCATTCCCCCTCTTTGTTTTTGTAAGAGCTCCTTGAGGCTGCGATTGGCTCTTTCCACTATCCCCTGGCCTTGGGGGTTGTAGGGCAGACCAAAAGTGTGCTCAACCTGGAGTTGTGCACAAAAGGCACGAAAACCCTTGGAAGAGTAGGCAGGGCCATTGTCTGTCTTTAAACGGACAGGTTTTCCCCATGCCGCCCAGGCCTCCAAGCAATGGGTCTTCACATGAATAGATTTTTCCCCCGCCAAGGGGGTGGCAAAAATGACACCCGAGTAGGTGTCCACTGAAACATGAAGGTACTTGATGCGGCCAAACTCCAGAACATGAGTAATATCCATTTGCCATAAGGCGTTTGGTCGCAGACCCCGGGGGTTGATGCCAACGTGAGGAGGATGGAGAAAGGTGACGCAAGAAGAACAAGCTTTTACAATATTTCTAGCATCATTTCTGGTTAACAGTCTTCCTCATACTTAGCAGCCTCCTCCTCTAGCTCTCCCTCTTCCTGTGAGCTGAGTTCATCGCCCGACAAATCTAAGTCAGCGAACTCTGTGGAGACTAGGTAAAGCTGGTTCTTTTCCTTTTCATCCCCTTCTTCCCGTTTAGGGTTCTCTTGAGTTTCTTTTTTTGGTATACCTTTTATCCTTTCCCTTTTTACTATCCTTTTTTATGTTTATTCTTTTCAGTCTAGACCTGCCTAAGTCCCCCCCTTTTAAATCAGACTCTGATAGGCTGTCCTGGTGTGCTTGCAGTGCCCTCCTCCTTTCCCAGTGCAACCAAAAGCAGCACAGAAAAACGAGAATGATGAGGGCCACAAAGATCAAGCAAAGTACCTCAGGTGTAACTCCAGCAATCATCATACTTGGGAGACTCACCGACGTCGCTGCTCCGCGTGTTGAGTTCTGAATCCTATTTGGCCCCTCACTCGGTACCAAAGCTTGTCCCAGCGTCCCGGGTCTCGGCACCAGTTGCGGCGAGCTCCCTGACCAGCAGGAAGGAACAGCCACCAGACGAGGATTCTTCTCAAATCACGCTTTATTGGAGCCTCTTGGTTGTAGGGAGAGCAGAAAGCAAGGGGCCCGGAGCTCTGAACTATAGCTGCTTATATAGGGAGTCTGCTTAGCCACTTTTGATACTTTGATACTTTAACTGCTTTTCTGGAGACCCACTGGCAGGAAAGAAAGCAGGGGAACATCCTTGTCAATTACAGACCAGGATGTTCCCCTGCCGGTCAGGGGAAGTGTGGGCAGCTAGATCACAACAACTCACCCTGTTTCCCAGTGGAAGAACTGCAACCCTAATATGGAGTTATCAAGCGAGGCTGGGGCCAAATGCCATCTTGTAATGGCAGCTATTCAAATCGGCTCCCAGCACCTGGGGACGGGGGCCCCTCATCCCGATTTTTGATTCCTGGCCACCAAGCTGTACAATGGGCTGCCCATTGATGTCCTTAACAGACCGGCATTCATTAGCCCAGTGTTTTCCTTTCTTACATCTTGGGCAAAGGCCAGGTTGCCTTGCATTAGGAGTCTGAGCCTGAGAAGTCAGCCCTTTCAGTGGCAGGCATTGTTTCTTAAAATACCCCTGTTGTCCATATTTGAAACATCCTCCTTTTTTTCCAGTCTTTGCGGCCTGGATGGTAGGGAAAACAGCAGCCGCTAGGCCCGCATTGGTAAGGGGCTCTCCAATCTCTCGGCAGACTTTCAGCCAGGCCTCAATTCCCTTCTCTTTAACAGGAGTAATGACCCCCTGACATTCCTTAGTACTCTGTTCGAAAACAATCTGCTGTACCAACGGCATCACCTGATCCACATCCCCAACAATCTTTCCAGCTGTACCAACGGCATCACCTGATCCACATCCCCAATAATCTTTCCAGCCATATCAAGAATTCTAGCCACAAAATCAGAGAAGGGTTCATTTGGCCCCTGAATAATCCTTGTTAGATGGCCTTTGACTTCTCCTTTATTAGGCAAAGACTTCCACGCCCTATAGCAGATATCATTAATCTGTTGGTACACCTCCTGAGGATATCCTAGCTGGTTGGCAGCCCATTGCCCTTGTCCCAAAGCATATCCGCTGTCCATTGGGGATGATTATTCTGGGCATTCACTCTAGCTTGGACATGAGCTTTATCCGTAACAATGGATTTAAAATCCAAAAATTGTCCCATACTTAGGCAAGCCTTAACAACCTCAAACCAATCTGTAGGAGTCATGGCCATGGTGGCGATTCTACGCAGCAAGGCTATGGTATAACTAGCTGTAACTCCATAGGTTCGAACTGCTTCCACTAAATCCTTTAACTGTTTATAGGGTACAGGCTCATAATATCTCTCATGAGTCTGCGGGTCCTCAGAAACTGGAAACACAGTCGCTAGATGTGCCCATGTATCTCTTTTAATAAAATGGCATCCCCCTCCCACTTGTGAATAGGAAGGAGGCACAGGGGGCGGGCGTGGCTCCGGAGGCGCCAACAGGCCCACACCCACCCCTGCTGACACATTATATGTGGGGGGCTGCCTCTGCCCATATCTTTTCTCCTCATAGCCCGCGGCGGCTTCCTCCAGTTCTTCCCCCTCCTGAGGGTCTAACTCCTCCTCAGACAGGTCCAGGCCCGCAAATTCCTCGAGCACTGGATAGAGGGGACCTCCCCTCTTTTCATTTGCCTCCTCTTTAGGGAGGACTGCATCAGGATCCTTTTCTTTTACCTTTTCCTTTTCTTTTGTTTTTCTCTTTTCCCTTTTTCTTTTAGGCCTATCCAAGTCTTCTCCCTTTGAGTCTGATTTTGAAAGACTGTCCTTGTGTTTGATCAAGGCTCTCCGCCCCTCTCTCAGAATGTCCTCATGTTTCCCTCCTTGAGGCAAGTGTGCACCAGTTGCCATAGGGGCATGGTGCCCTTGCCCAACCTGTCCTCTTGTTTAGCTCTTTCCAAATCTCGGCCGAGTTTCACCCAAGATGGCAAAGTAAGATCCCCAGAGACTGCAGACCACGGGGCGGCCTTATCCATATCCCTCACGATGACACGTATGGTGGCTGCAGAGATTTTAAGGCTCCGTTTCTTAAGTAAGTCCTGAATTAGCTTGCGAATCTCCTCGGATCCACCAGTGGACCCCTGTTGGTTCCCCATGGTACACACTTACGTATGCGTGGTTTATCCAAGGGGACAAAGTAGGGACCCGCTTTTTCTACAGCGGAGCTACCCCTTACTGAAAAGCCTCTTTATGTACAAGGGACTTACTTTCGCTTATCAAGCCAAACAAAGGCACTCGCGGCCAGGCTGATGGCAGCGCAACCAGAAATAGCAGGCTAGGACAAACACCACAAACGCCAAGAACACAAGACAAAACACCCAAGGATCAACTTCCGCAATCAGCATACTTGGAGAAACTTACTGACGTCGCCACTCCGCGTGTTGAGTTCTGAATCCTTTTCGGCCCCTCGCTCGGCGACCGAAGTTCCCGGGTTTTGGTACCAGCTGCGGCGAACTTCTCGACCAGCGAGGAAGAACAACCACCACACGAGGATTCTTCTCAGATCATGCTTTATTGGAGTGCCTCTTCGTTGAGGGGGAGCAGGAAGCGAGGGGCCTCGAGAGCACTAAAGCAGCTGCTTATATAGGGAGTAGGCACACGGGTCGCTCTGTGATTGGTTGCCACCATCAGCTGACACCAGACTGCATCGGGATAGGCCCAAGAGCCCTTATCCACCGTGCATGCGGGAAGCAGGGGACACGCAGCTCCCAAAGGCATAGCCATATATGGAGTTGTTTATTTCCAACGGGACAGGATGTCAGCGCCATCTTGTAATGGCAATTCTGTCCGGCTCCCTGCATATATCAATACACAAACAATATATAAGTATCTTAATCGGAGGTAGAAATGTACATTGCCATGTGATAAATATATATATCAATACACCAGATATATATATATATATATATCAATACATAAAAAAGTTTTAAACAGGTAGAAGCATGCATGCAATGGTGCGGGAGAATTGTCTGTATTCTGTCCATCATGTTTTAAATAAATGCTTATTGGCCAGACAGGAAGTAGAGGCAGGGTGATGAGAACAGGAGAATTCTGGGAACAAGGAAGCCCATTCCTCCCAGTCCTGCCCAGACCACCGAGAATCAAGATGTAACCTGCCCGGCTGAAAGGTACTGAGCCACATGGCTAACATAGATAAGAATGGGTTAATATATGCTACAAGAGCTAATGAGAAGACTGAGCTAATGGGCCAATCAGTTTCATAGCTCATGGAGATCTCTGTGTTGTTTTCTCTGGGAATTGCTGGCTGTGGGATACTGGGCAGGACTGAAACCCTAACAAGCCAGCCCTCCTTGTTACAGAATGGCGCCCAATGTGGGGCAGACCATGCTCCAGTGGGCTGGCGTCTCAGCGGCTATTGGCTGGAGGAGCAGAAGAAGCTCCAGCAGCACTCGGAAGCAACACAGTCTTGACAGGCTAGCCCTGATTGCCCTTCTCAGTGTCCTGCAGCACCTGGTGTTCTGAGTGGAAGAAGCTGTCTCTATGTCAGATTCTAGATCTGAGCCACGACCTCTCCCAGTTTGGGCATGAATCTGGACCTCTGAGGGAGTTGGTAGGAACCAGAGATCTCTTGGGGCCAGGCATGTGTCTGGGACCTCATAGGTAGTAGGCCTAGCCAAGACCTCTGTGGGTCAAAGTGTGAGTCTGTGAACTCTGACGGAGTAAGCCTGAGCCAGGTCCTCTGTGGTTCTGGGAGCACCTTAGCCTGGCAACTCTGAGGGAGTAGACTGGAGCCAGAAACCTTTGCAGGAACAAATCCAAGCCAGACTGTTGTAAGAAGAGGGCCTGATTGTTAGTCCTGCCCACCTGGCTTGTTTAGCCCCAAAATAACTACAAATTGTACTAACTAAATCACGGCTTGGCCCATTAGTTCTAGCCTCGAATTGGCTAACTCTTACATCTTAATTTAACCAATTTCTATTAATCTGTGTATCGCCACATGGCAGTAGCTTACAGGGAAAGATTCAGCATGTCTGTCTCTGGTGGCTCCATGGTGTTTCTGACTTTGCTTCTTCCTCCCAGAATTCAGTTGTCTTCTCCGCCTATCTAAGTTATACCCTATTAGGCCAATACAGTTTTTTTTTATTCATTAACCAATAGAAGCAGCACACAGAGGGGACTCTCACATCAAAGGACTTCTACAGAAGGGGATCCAGACCAGGATTCGTAGAACAAGGTCTAGGCCAGTAACCTAGGCCAAGTAGGCCTGAGGCAAGGAACTCCACCTTGAGCAACAAATTCCACAGGAGTGGGATTGAACCAGCTACCTAGGACAGAGTGGGCCTGAGGAAGCAAGCTCCTTGAAGGCAAAAGCCAGGAGCCAATCCAGTCCCAGGACACTGGCAGATCAGGATTGAGCCAGAGACCTGATCCAGAGTCAGTGACCTCTACTGGAAAAGTTACAGGGGACTAACCGCTGTGCCAGTAAGCCAGAGACCGCTGAAGATCCGCACATAAACCTGGGACCTTCAAGGAAGTAGACCTAAGCCAGGTCCTCTGCCAGTCTGGGTGTGTGTGAATCTGCAACCTCCAAGGGAGTAGGCAGGAACCAGAGATCTCTGGGGGGCCAGGCGTGTGTCTGGGACCTCAGAGGAAGTAGGCCTGAGCCAGAAACTTTTGCAGGACCAATTCCAAGCCAGGGACTTCCTCAGGAGGGAATCCAGACCATGATTTACAGAAACAGGATAAAACTGGCAACCCAGGCCAAAGTAGGCCTGAGACAGCAAACTCCAAGAGAGCAGAGCAAAGCACAGGAGCGCTGAGCTATTTCCAGGAACATGGAGTAACCAATGGGATAGCTATAACTGTGGCACACAAATATGTCAGGAGCCATTTCCCCCCCAAAATATTGCAGGGACCATTGTCCTGGGGAGTTTGCAGAGAGCCCCACACCCCAACGGTATTAAGAACTGTTTGTTGGCAGAGCTATCTGTAAGCAGAACCTGTCCCACATTCCAACTATCTAGAGAACTGTTTGTGGTTGGAATCACAAAAGGAACAATTCCGCTTGCATAGAGAACACTAGGTGTGTCGACTCGTGACCATTGCTGCCCCGGCAAGATCCCATGCCCCTGCCCCCCATCCCAACCCAAATTCCTCATCCAGGGGCTATATAAACTGCAACCATGACGCTAATAAACGGAGGCTTTGACAACATCTTGCTTGGCCTCCTTCCTCTCTCTTGCCCATGTCTTTTTCAGATAGCACCTCTCCGGGACCCTGGAATAACTGACCTGCCAGGCGGGTTACAACCCCTAGACTAACTGACCTGCTGGACGGTTACACAAAAATCAACGTAAGTCACCATAAACTGAAAAATACAAACCTCATGATCATCTCATCAGTTTGGCTCCCAACTGGTGCTCTGTGGCACCCAGGGCCTAAGGAGTTCTGACAAGGAGCTGAGGGATGTCTGTCAGTGCATGGCGCATGTCAGGAGACAGCAAGGAGGAGCTTTCAGAGGCCCTGAGCATCCTCCAGTAGTGACTTTCCAAGGAGAAGCAGTTTCAATGAGAGGAAAGCCCGTGAGCCTCTCCTTGCTGCTCTCACCACCATTCCACTGAGGGATCTTGTCAGCAGCACCCTGACTGAAGCACGGGCGAAGAGCACGGATCCTGTCGGGGTCCCATGTCCCAACATAAACTACTTTTCCTTCTCTGGACCAGCGTGGAGGCGCGGGAATAGAGACACAGTTCACACAGCAATATCAGAAGGGAGTCTCAGGCTTCATTCAAATCCTGAGGATCACCCACGTTTATTATCCAAATACCTTTTATCCGCCCAGGTAAACTAAGGTGGAAGTGCATTAGCATTCTGTTTCCGGGGGTAGCACTACAGTCATGCCTGCAGCTTGGTCACTAGCTGATATAGATATGAATAATTTGCATTGATATGGATTTTGCTTTAGTGATTTAAAATTAAGATCAATTTTGTTATAGGTATATGTATTTCCGATGTTGATTAAGGTATTGTGATTGTGTAGTTCATTTAAAAATGTATATAGGTTGTTAATGGATAATCATCAATAGTCAAGCTTGTAGTCATGTTAGCTTTTCTAGAAATGTAGAGATATATTTCAGTTAAATGGGCATTCTTCATATCTTTCAAGACTACAGAATATGGCATTTTAAATGTTTTAATAACTTAGGGTTGTTCACAGTGAGACACGTCTGCTCCTGGCAGCACCAATCTACTTCAAGAGGAAGATGGGCATCGAAGAGGCTCCTTACGGAGTTTGATAGCCATTTGGACAAGAAACTGCTCTTACCTGGACTGTTGTATAAACTGGACACAGAGAACCCACAGAGAGAGGACTGCTGAACTTGTCTAAAGGTGAGATGATCTTTCGGGGTTCCTGATTCATGAAAGAGTCTGAGAGACATTCTGCAGGACACAGCAGATAGTGACTGAACTGTCTTTGGAATTTTCTGCTTCATGGAAATGTCTGCACTATGGGCCTGTAGGCCAAAGATGGATGTCCCAATGGTACAAAAGAACTTTAAAGTGGAACTAGATTTTAACCCTTTACAATAGTGAGATACAGGGAGGAAAACAGTAAACATATATACATACACAAAATCTTTTATTAAACTTTGGGAGCTGGAGAGATGACCCCATTGGTAAGAGTCCTCATTGCATTACAGAGGAACTGGTTTGGTTCCCTGTAACCACATGGTGACTAACAGTCTCTAACTCCAGTTGAGGTCACTCATTAAGACTACACTGGAGGACTGGAGAGATGGGTCAGGAGTTAGGCCGCTGGCTACTGTTCCAGAGGACCTCCTGTTGGTTTACAGCCATCTGTAAATTCAGTTCCAGGGGATCCAGTGCCCTCTTCTGGCATCCATGGACACTACCCAAATAGACCACAGACTTACATACTATTAAAAAAAACAAATCTTATTTTAAAATGAGTCTCCTAAGTAAGACCCCATGCCAATGAGGGTGATAACTGTTATGTAGGATGGCAAGGCAGGGCCCTGGCTGACAGGCAGCTTTGGCTCTTGCTCCTGGCACAGTGTCTGGCTTGAACATGGCGGGTACTGTTGTTTCTCTGGCAAGAGTCGGGTGAGCTTGGGGAAGAGTCTAGGGCAGGTTGTCCTGGGTGGTGGGGATCACAGTTGTCTCTCGTGGTCCTGGATTCACAGACCTAACATTCAGGAATAAACCCACTTAGCCACAGGAGAAATTCTGTGTGTTGTCATACAACGATGACCAGTGCTGTGATGGATGGAAATTCGCACATGCTCAGAACAGGCGGTCGGGACCCATGTCTGCCTCCCTGCCCTCCTTTCGTCTCACTTCCCTGAGCCCACTCTGCTCTGTACATGAGAGAATTCATTTCCTGGAAACTGACCACTTCCCTGTCTTAGCGCCGTTTACAAGAGCAGCGTCTGTTCCTGGAAGGCTTTCTGCCATCTTCCCATGTAAAGATCTACTCAGTGTTCAGTCAGAACCTAAAGAGCTCTGCTTGAGAAGAACTTCCTGACACAGCCCTGCCCTCCGCCAACAGCAGTTCAAACATAACCACTCCTGAAGTAGAGCGGGAAGCGTGTGTGTGTGTGTGTGTGTGTGTGTGTGTGTGTGTGTGTGTGTGTGTGTGTGTGTGTGTGGTGGTCTGGAGCAGAACGTAGTGGGTAAGAGCGTGGAGTGTTCATGCAGACTGGATCCTATCAGTCTGGAGACTCAGTCAGCTGTAGATGCAGCTCGGTGGTGTTCCAGCACCCTCTTCTGGCCTTGATAGGTAACTGCATCCACATGGCGGAGCTCAGGTTTGGGCGCACACAAGCACAGACGCCCTCACACACAGACACAGAGAGCTAAAAGTAACGCTTTTAAAGAGGAAAACACTAAGTGGACTTTTGTAGAAATAAGCACTTCAGACATTTTAGATTTTATGCCAATCTGAGTAGCACGGTTAGAACTCAGGCTTCCCATGTCCTTCCCTGGAGATCACTAGGGGCCACCATTTTTATCAGCTGGATGAACTCTTGGGCACGATGCAGGAAAACACATAATCAAAATGCCATCTGACAGCCCACAAGTTAACACAGCATTAGGGATTAGCCTTAATGAGATCATACACATGTTGGCACATGTACATGCAAGACAGTGCAGTGGTTTAGCTCACTTGCAGGGACCCAGGTTTGATTGCCAGCTCCCTCCTGCATGGTAGCTTACAACCCCTTGAAACTTCAATTATGGGGGATCCACTACTGTCTTCTAGCCTCCTCAGTAACCAGGCACTGGGGTGGTACACAGACATCCATGCTGGCAAAACACCGTTATACCCCAAATAAATCCCATGTGTGCCTCACAGGGCAGCTGTAAAGAATACATTGACTAGTGGGAAGAGACCATAACATAACCACAAGGCCTGTTCTGAAGGATTCTTGTCCTGTGCTCCCCTTCTTCTTGTCCCTGTTCATTCTTACCCGTAGAAAAAGCAAAAGCAAAAAGGAGCATCCAGTTCCTGAACAGCCCGCTGAGGAGACCAGCTTCTTCTCAGCGGCCCATTGGGAACGTCTGTGCACAGGAACTTGAACCGACAAGCAGAAGGCTGGCCTTTCCCTGTCTCTGTAATTCCTTAAACGTAGCATTGCACACGTCCAATTTTCTTTCTTAGAATTTCTCTTTACCTATGGTGAAGTCTACAAATGATGGAATTTGTTGGTACCCACCTCACAGTCCCTGGGAATGAAAGGTGGAGACATGCAAAGGACCGCATCCTGCCCCTTGGACACGCTCTATTGCAGCATCAGGAAGCATTGACAGCAGAACCGCTTTTGCAGGACTCAGATCTAGAAACACTGTTTCTAAACCCAGCGTTCGAGTACAGTGTGCACAGCACTTAATTGGCAGGAGCACGCAGGAAGGACTCTTCGGACTGTGCCGGACTCAAACCCATGTTTCCCCTCAGTGACACACCATTCTACAGCAAACGTTTTTATTCTTCTGTTTGCCAGGCTAATATGTGTTTGCAAAATTCATGTGACATAAGAATATAAGTAGCAAAGGAGAAAGGATTCAGAAGTTCCTCTCTGCCTACTTCACAAAGGATGACCGAGCTGGGAGTGTGCAGGGATAGAGTGTCCCCTATCATGCATGGGGTTCTGGGTTCCATGCAAGACACTGAGTACAGATTAAACAGAAGTAAAAGTAATGGCTTCCAAGCAAATATGATTAAGTTTTATGGATAGTAGAGATTCTATGTGATTTTAAATGTTTCCATATGTCATTATTTCAGAAGATAACATTACACGAAGTTTAATGTTTTGTTTGGGATCACTTGTGATTCATCATTGGAGAGCCGCTCCAGAGACAGCTGTGTGATTTGTGAGGTCTGTCCTTATAGTTGAGCAGTAAAACCCCAAATCCCTGCCGCGTATGTCCTGTGTCTTTACGGCGAGCGATAAAGTAAGAAACAAAGAAGTTGCTGACAGAGGAAAATGACGCCGAAGAACCAGGGCATTTCTTTATCAGTACCGGACGGAAGAAGCCAGGCAGAGAGGAAAGGCTGCTGGTGGAGGCTTCCCCGGACAACAGCAGTGCGGAGGAAAGAGAATGTTTACCAGTTGTAAAAGCCAGCCTATCGGCAAGAATGAAGTAACCATCCTGGGACAGCACGAGAAAATACAGTAGCCTGCTCGGAACGTGGTGTGGTGACTAGCGTCCTTGGGCTGCCCTGGATCTTAAAATCCTCTACAGCACACCACGTTCCTCTCACTTCTGCCCTACGCTGCCATCTAGTGGACAATGGTCTGCCAGTTACTTGGCGAATCTGCTTCAGAGGATGTGATTGATGGTCTGGGCTTAGGAACTGAGTTCTGTCATTTGAGACACAACAATCTGTGTTGTGAGAGGGCCACTTGCTTCCCAGCTGCTCAGCCCTGAAAACCACACAAACTATATTATTAAAATCACTGCTTGGCCCATTAGCTCTAGTCTCTTATTGGCTAACTCGCACATATTGATTTAACCCATTTCTATCAATCATTTGTATCTATCATTTGTATCATCACGTGGCAGTGGCTTATCAGGAAAGATTCAGTATTTCTGTCTCTGGAGGCTCCATGGCAGCTCTCTCTTCCTCAGCCCTTCCTCCGCCCAGCATTGAGTTCTGTCTTCTCTGCCTACCTAAGTTCTTTCCTATCAGGCCAAAGCAGTTTCTTTACTCATTAACCAATGAAAGTAACACACAAACAGAAGGACCTCCTACACCAAATGCGGCCATAGAAACTCTATGACAGAAGGCATAAGCACCATAGACTTTGACGATCCAATCACTTTGACCTAAAGGAACCAGTTTTTCTTGAGTTGAAGTTTGAAGCCCGTATCTGTCTCTCATCACAGCACAGCCAGTGCTTTCCTGGAGCTGGACAAGAACTGTCGGGCTAACCAGGTGTGTAGAGTCTGGTCACCAGGAGCCGTGACGTGGAGAACACTGCTTATGATGGACAAGCCCCAGGGGAAGGGATCTTCTGCCTGAGTAAGTGAGGGGCAAACTGAAACCATGTCCACTGGGAAAGGATATCAAATTCAGGAAGAAGGAAGAAGCTGCATGGCGGGAAATGGAGGCGAGCCTCAGCAACAGTTCCCCTTCCTTCCTCTCTCCTTCCCTCCCTCTCTTCTGCCTCCCCCCATCTCTGTTAGAGGCAGGGTCTCATTACGTTGCTCAGGCTGGTCTTGAACACATGGTCTTAAGTGATCGTCCTGTATTAGCCTACTGAGTAGTCACTAAAGGCATGTGCCACTGCACCCGACTTTCCCCCTTTTTCTAAAAATACAAAACCCAAATAACAGTTGTCATCTTGATTCAGCACACACACACACACGATGAAACAAAAGTTTCATAGAGCATTGTTTAACCGTATTACAGACAACACATTCAGAAGTGTTCTGTTCTACCTTTTATCACGTCCACACACCTGACAATCAGGATAGTTGCTAAGCAATGCATCCCTACATGGCTACATCATCCCATGAACATCGTAGTCCCTCACACTGGAGGCCAGCTCTGTGGGACCACTGTCCTCTCTCAGTACATGACTTACTCTTTTATTGAAGCACAGCAAATGTACAGGAAAGAACTAACATTTTTAAGTACGGGATGTGTAAATTTCTACACTGTAAATATGCTCATGTGATCTATATTTTAGTATGTTCTAGCTTACCTCATTTTTATTGTAGCACAATGTTTATAGCCTAGAATTTGCACATTTTGGCAAGCTTTAAATACACAGTTCTGTTGCATTAAGAACATTCACTGTTTGGCCACCAGAGCTTAATCGTTTTGGTGAACGGAAACTCTTTAGCGACTGAACAGTAACTCTCCCTCTGCTCCCCACTCCTCTAGTTAGCACCATTTTATTTTTGACCCTAGGACAGACATTTACTCTAAGAATCTTCTATGAAAGGATGACACACATACACACGTTATCTATTTGTTATGGGCCTGGCATCAAACACTGTGTCTCTAAAGTTCTCTATGTTATGTATCAAATTTCCTTCCTTTTAGGGAGGAAAAACATAACGTGTGTGTGTCTACATTTTGTTTTTTCAGGCCTCGATGGACACGTTATATGCCTCTGTTTCCCTTGGGTGCTGTGACAAGGCCACCGTGAAGATGTGTAAACAGCACTACTGTGAACACGTGGACATGACCACGCCCATGGGCACGTGTACACAAACACTGCTGTGGGCACACGTGCATGAACACCGCCGTGGGCACGTGTACACAAACACTGCTGTGGGCACACGTGCATGAACACCGCCGTGGGCACGTGTACACAAACACTGCTGTGGGCACACGTGCATGAACACCGCCGTGGGCACGTGTACACAAACACTGCTGTGGGCACACGTGCATGAACACCGCCGTGGGCACGTGTACACAAACACTGCTGTGGGCACACGTGCATGAACACCGCCGTGGGCACACGTACATAAACACCGCCGTGGGCACACATACATAAACACTGCAGTGGGCATGTGTGCACAAACACTGCCGTGAACACTTATGAACCAACACCGGGGTGGGCACGTCTATACAAATACCGCCTTGAGCACGTGTGAATGAACACCGCCGTGGGCATGTGTGCACAAACACTGCCGTGAACACATATGAACCAACACCGGGGTGGGCACGTGGGCACGAACACCTTCTGAGGAAAGATTTTAAGAGTTTTAAAGAACTCTAACTGGAAAAGGTCCAGCTAGACTGGGAAACTGGATGGCTTACTTACTAAGCACAGGGAAAACCCTTTTAGGCCGAGAGCTATTAATGACAGCATTAAAGGTTGTGTCTGGGAGCGACAGCAGTCTTGTAGGTGAGCTTAGACACGAACACAAACTGTGTTTATTGTCAGTGCACTCGAGCTTTATTTTGAGGTCAGTATTTTCCACAAAAGCCCAGGATGGAGATTGTCTCCTATTGTCCTGGATGTAAATCAACCTGTGCTGCTCAAGCGTCCTGCCACAAAAGAGCAATCTGACTGATGACCACTTTGGTGACTGTTAGGGACTAGTCCTCGCTTTACCCCAGGTCTCCAGCGTCAACTTTAATTACCTTCTCTCATAATTATTGTCTTGTCCTTAAATAGTCTGATTAAAATCAACTACAATCAAGACATTACACATTGTGCACATGTATTAAAATGCTGTTCTGCATCGCATAATTCCATATAACTGTTGACTGAGTTTCTGTCCTACCCAGTTCCCGCAGTCGTTAAGTCCCAAAGAAATCACACAGAGGTCTACATTAGTTATAAACTGATCAGCCTGGGAGCTCAGGCTTCTTCTTAACTCTTATATTAGCCCATTATTCTTACCTATGTTAGCCACGTGGCTCAGTACCTTATTCGGCGAGGCAGTCACATCTTGCTTCTTCTGTGGCTGGGTCACAACTGCAGACTAGGACTTCCTTCTTCCCAGAATTCTCCTGTTCTCATTGACCCACCTCTACATCCTGCCTGGCTACTGGCCAATCAGCGTTTAATTAAAATATAATTGACAGAATACAGACCATTGTTCCACATCACTTATAACTACTCCATCAACATGTATGTGTGTGTATGTATGTATGTATGTATGTATGTATGTATTTAACAGTGTTGTTGATGTGGCTAGGCAGGTAGAGTGCTTGCTGTCAAGTTCAGTTTTTGGGACCTACATGGTAGAAAAGGAGAAACATCACATAAGTTGTCTGCTGACTTTCACATGCGTACTGTGGCAGAGACACATGCACATGTGCACGCATGTGTTCACACACACACACACACACACACACACACACACCCTCAAGTAAACCTGTAAGTAATGCATAAAGGAATGTATGCAATATGCCAGTTACTAGCTAAGTGATTTAAGTTCCAAGGCATCACAGGGTAGGTGCAGTGTATTTCAGAGCCAGATTTTGAGACCAAGTTTGCAGGCATGGTATTGATTAGGGATCAATACCTGTGGAAAGGAGGTGAAGGAAACAGACCTCTTGGGGAGAAGTTGACCTACAGTACAGACCAATAATGTTGACCTTACAGAGGGTTCTGGAATGCAAATGGCCTGCGAGAATGGCCCCTTGGTGGTTGGCCAAGGCACTACAGACATTCCTGACTCACACCAGGAAGTCTATGCAAGATGCACTGGAGCAGGGCTGCTCCCTGAGTAAGACGCAAGCGGAAGCTAACACAGTCCTTCCTTGAGAGAGCTGCAGGCAGTGGTCCCCTAGCCCCACTTGCAAGAAGGATGCTTTTGTGCTTAGAGACAAAGCGGACAACTTGTAACACAGAGACAGACCTGATGAGTGACTAATAGCCTTAGGATCCAATGAATGCAAACCTTAACCTGAGAGTCACAATATAGGCAGTAAATGCATGAAAGAAAAGTTCCACCTCATTTGAAATTATATAAATGAAAGCAATGAAACAATGACTGTCACTGTCTATGATCATAATCTAGGAGAGGGAAAACTAAAAGAATTGAAGAGGAGTGGAGTCTGGGTAAACAAGCCATCTTAGGAAATTACTCGTAGGAGGGCAAATCGAGATCACATTTTGAGATAGTCATTTTTGCAATGTACTTGAAGATCCTTAAAGTACATGTGGCCTGCTAGCCAGGTGTAGTAGTGATCTATTGCTGTGTTACAGACTTCTCCAAACTTAGTTATTTATAACACTGAGTATGCATTGTAACATCAGAGGAATTTGGAAATGGTCAAGACATGAGCTGGATTGCAACCATCAGAAGCCCTAATGCATGCTGGGACATCTGTCACCAAGATGGTACACCCCTGTGACCAGATGCCTCAATACCTCAATGCCCACTGGCAGGAGGCCTTGGCTGGGCTGCAGGGGTATGTTTGCAGGCCACTTGCACATCACTAGGACGTTGTAGGAGACTCTTATTAGTGAGTGATCCAAGAGTAAGAGGGTAGCCGCAGTGTCTTCTCAGACTACCCTCAAATGGCTTCATTCATTAGAAACAGGTCACTAAGTTCAACTCACACGTGAGAGGCAGGGACAAGGTCCCACAGAACACAGGATAATCAACAGGATTGTAGACAGTTATAAAAACTACCCCAATTGGCCAATAACCACAAATTATTTTTATTTCTCCCAAATGCAAAATATACTCAGCCCCCAGATCTCCCAGAAGCCGCACCCTTGTAAGCCATTCTGCACGGGCTCGAGATGTTGGCACTTTATTAATTCGCGGGTATGAAAGAGGCTCCGTGGAAACAGTCGAGTTGAGCTTCACAAACACGGTAGCTATCAGTCTGAAGGCATGCGAGTGCAGAGCAGAGCCGGCTGCTGCATCTACTCGTTTGTTCTGTCAACGCTCAAAAAGGGAGAAACATGGCCCTCACGTGCCATGAAATCAGCACGTGTCGACTGTTTATTCCCTAGTGATTCGTCTATTGAAATGGTAAAAACTGCGTCAGAAAGCATTGCGAGGAACTGAGTGCCCAGGAGAAAATTTAAAAGGACGCCTGAATTAGATGGTGACGTCAATGCAAAACTGAATGTCTTTAGGGACAACGGGATCATAACCTTTGTGATATTCTTTTCCATCAGACAGAAATATGTAAGGGGATGTAAGTTCACCATGCTGAGTATAAACTCAATATCAGGCTGGAGAGATGGGTCAGTGGTTAAGAGTACTGTGCTGCCTTTGATATTTACTATTATTTTATTTTTTGTATGTGCTTTACATATGTGGGGGGGTGTCTGCATGCTTGTCTGTGAAGCATGTGCCTTCTCCCCAGAAGGCCAGAAGAGGATGTAGGATCCCCTGGAATCAGAGTGAGAAACGACTGTGAACCACCATGATGGTTGTTGGGAATTGAACCTGGGTCCTCTGGAAGAATAGTCTCTTTCTGCTTGAATAGGAGCCACCTGCTCTGTCTCGAGCAGGTCGGCTCTGCTCAGGATCTTCATGGCGTAGATGTGCCCTGTGTCTTTCTTCTGGACCAGCCGCACCTCTCCGAAAGCTCCTCTCCCGATCACCTTCAGAGACTCAAAGTCATCCAGGCCAAGTCTGGTCCTCTTGAGGCTTAAGAACTCTGTTTCTTTACGAGCATGTTGTGATCGGCGTAGCTTTTTGTCCTCATCTGCCAATCCTTCTTCTTCCATGGCCACTTCTAATTTCTTCTGGTTTCTCTCTCTTCATGCTGCAAAATCAGGTTGCTGTAAAAATTCTCCAGTGTGAGCTTGGCCACAGTCACTCTCTCCCTGATACAGCTGTTCATAGGAAAGGTGGCTGTTGCCCCTGCTGTCATTACCATAGTAACAGGAACTGCCCCCGTGCCCATAGCTGCTCAGCCTCCTCAGCCACCGCGTCTACCGCGCCAAGCCCCGCCCCGAGAGGCGGGGCCACAGTGGAGTCTTTGGAGACTTGACTCCAATTTTTTTTTTTTAATGTCAGTGTCACGCTGTTTTGTGGCTACAGATCTTAGCACTGCTCAAAATGAGGCGTTATAATGACCTCAAGTTTCATCCTTTTCTGGAGCACCCAGGCCCGGAGAGATGGCGCCACAGTTAAACGTTCTTCCTGCTCTTGCAGAGTACCTAAGTCCAGTTTCTGCTACCCACATCTCAGGACTGTGGATAACCTGTAATTCCAGCTCCTGGGACCTAGTACCTTCTTCTGCTCAATTCAGGCACCCACAGACACGAATACACACATCAGTAAAAAGGAAATTCTTAATAAAAAAAAACAGATTGCTTGGGCAACTCTTGTGTTTCAATATGCCTTTCAGAATTATTTCCTCTAGTTCTATGAAGGATGTCATTGGTACTTTAATGGGGTTGCATTAAAACAAAATTACTTTGGGTAATACAGATTTTTAGAAAATCCATATGAATTCTTCTACATAAGGGAACTCTATGTTTGTGCAGGTGTCTCCTTCAGTTTCTTTCATGAGTGTTAATTTGTATTGCACGTCTTCTTCAGTTAAACGGCATTAGCCTTCATCCAATCGGCGACCTATAGAAAATGTTAAAATACTTTGTTATACAAATAATCATCTCCAAACTATCATTTTTAGACCTGTGTGAGACCAGATGGAAAAGTTCTAGTCTAGAATGCAGAAACACCTAGACTTTTAGATTCTCCTCTCCTCCCAACTGCTCTCTCCTTTCTTCCCCTTTCGTCCTTCACTTTCACTCCCCATTTCTCCCCTCCTCCCCCTCTCTTTTCTTCGTAGTTACTGTGAATTGCATTATTTTCACATTTCTCATAATTCTTGTTACTGTAGTGAAAAATGCTACTGATATTTACATGTTAGTTTTATAACCGGCAACATTACTGAATTTATTGCTTTTTTTTAGGTGTCTGAGTTTTCTTTATCTCTTTTTAACTTTTTTAATGGCCAAATTTCTTATTTAATGGTTTATGCTCCGTAACATTTGTTTTATAACAACATAGTTTTTTTATTTATTTAAACTTCTTTTTTCCAAATTCCCACTCCCTCTCCTCTGTTCACTCCCCTCCTTCTCCCTCCACAGACCCTCCCACCCCAACCACTCCATTCCTAAGAGAGGGCCATGCACCCCGCCCTGTGGAAAGCCCCAGGCCCTCCCTATTACATCTAGGTTGAGCAAGGTTTACATCCAAAGAGAATAGGATCCCATGAAGCCGGTACATGCAGTAGAGACACATCCCAGTGTCACTATCAGTGGCCCCTCAGTCTGCCCCAGCTGTTAACCCTCTTCAGGGGGGCTTGGTTGTTCCCATGCTCATTCATTCCCAGTCCAGTTGGAGTTGGTGAGCTCCCATCAGCTCAAGCAAACTGTCTCAGTGGATAATCACCTTATGGTCTTGAATTCCTTGCTCATACTCTCCCTCCTTCCACTCTTCAACTGGACCTTGGGAGCTCAGTCCAGTGCTCCGATGTGGGTCTCTGCCTCTGTTCCCGTCTGTTGTTGGACAAAGGTTCTATGGTGATATTTAAGATAATCATCAGTCTGACTACAGGGTAAGGCCAGTTCAGACACCCTCTCTTCTATTGCTTAGGGTCTTATCTGGGTTCATCCCTGTGGGTTCTTGGGCATTTTTCTAGAGCCGGGATTCTTGCTAACTCCATGATGGCTCCCTCAATCAAGATATCTCTTTCCTTGCTCTTTTCCATATGAAGTTGAGTATTGTTCTTCCGAAGTCTATGAGGAATTTTGTTGGAATTTTGATGGGCATTGCATTGAGTCTGTAGATTGCTTTTCATAAAAGGCCTGCTCTGGTGGAGATTGCTGGTTCAGGCCTGTTCCACTGGAGGTTGCTGGCTTGGTCCTGTTACCTCAGAAGTTGCTGATTTCCGCCCGGTCCTGCAGAGGTCTGGCTTGGGTCAGCTTTCTCAGCAGTGGCCCCAATAACAATTTTTAATCAACACCTTAAACAATATTAAGCATCCATAATTCACTGAATGACCAAAACCAGCCATCTGACCTTTTGGGAATGTGGGTGTTTCCTTTAGACTGTTTCATGTTTTCTGGGGACCCTGGATTGTTTAGGGACCTGGAGAGAATTAAGAAAATGGTCAAATTCTGGCTAAAATAGTTTTGAGGCTGGACCATCTCAGCCAGCAGCCTGGAAGCTGTTCTGTATGTGGAGCTCTGAAGAAACTACAAGAGAGGCTGGATCACCCGGGCCACCTACTTCACTGGTGTCTGGTCCTGTGCTCTGAAAACGCATAAGCTTTCAAAGGTAGCACACATATCTGCGTTAACACAAGTATGAACTGTGTGTTGTACACAAGCCAGCAAAAGATGATCTTTCTTGTTCTGTTGTATGTTTGAACATACAACAGGTGAAATATACCTCCCCTGTCTTGCTGTTATTCCAGGTTTAATTCTTTCTATCTGTAGCCAGGATTTTCAAGGTGTCTTTCCCCAATCACATCTGACTCGATCAGCCTCGAAAGAACCCACGCCTCTTCTACAATGTAACGTATGTTTGACTTAGGGCATTGTAAAGATGTATAGGTTGGTTTAATTCAGTAGTTTATAAAAATCCAATGTATCTCCGCAGCTGCTGTTGTTTATCAGAAATCAAAAAATCGAAAGACAACACAACACTGTGCAGGACCCAGATTCTCTGTGTATTTCCCACAAAAGTAGTATTTCAAAACTACTTTTGACTATATCCTTTTTCTTTCTTTTACTTTTAAGCCCACACACATTGCTAAACACATTGTAAAGGGTTTTTTTTTCTGAACCTCCTTCACTTCATATCTGTAACCTTTCCTGTCTGCATGAGCAAAATCTTAAACTGCCAAGCAGCTTAGCTCATGCTGTGCTGGCTGCTGTGGCCGGGAAATGTGTCTGTACCGTGGCCTGCATGAGAGACTGAAGGACCAGGAAGTCATATTTGACTACATGTTTGTGTGTTTGGAATGTTTTAAAAAAGCTTTCTCAGGTCTGATATGGAAATATGTCCCAGACATTGGATGCCGTTTTTAGTCAGGCTTTTTCTTTGGGACACCATCTCACAGATAATGACATGGGGACTCGTTATTAATTATGAAAGCTTGGCTGACAACTTAGGCTCATTTCTAACGAGCTCTTATAACTTAAATTAATGCATTCCTATGCATCTATGTGGTGCCACCTGGCTTATGGCTTCAGTCGCCAAACTCAAGGTAACAAGCATGCGGATCAAATTGCCAAGAAGTCTGCTATTTTTAACCCAACTGAGGAGGCAGTTGCTGGCCATTTCTTGGGCGCACCAAATAAAAAAATCAAGCTGACTTCAAATTTGGCTTAAATTGTAGTAGGCGTCTTATTCTCGTCCTTGGCTGTTGGGATTAACCATCTCTGGAGGCTTTTCAAAACAGATCAGTTATTATGAGATGAAGTCCCACTGGTTTGATTTTGCATCCTTTAATTCTTATAGAAACAACCTAAAAGAAAGTGATAGGAGAGACATGACATGAGCCAGTCTGTTACGATTGAGCTGGTCTTCCCTGTCAGCACCCTGTCCCTTTAAGAGACAAGCTCTGCACACCTCCAGTCTCTCCCTCCAGAGGCAAGCTGGTCTCAGCTCCCCCCCTCTCTTCCTCTATCTCTCCCCTTACCATTTTCTCTGAAGAGGTAGCCCTCTCTTTCTTCCTTCCCTCCTTCTCTCTCCTCTTCCCTCTATCTCTCTCTTTCTGCCCCCCCTTATGCCCCCCGGACACCCTCTAAATAAACCCTCCGTGCTCAAGCACTCTCTGCATGGTGTACCCGCCCCCCACAGTCCCCCATCGCCATCTCCATGGGACCTGCCAGGGTCACTCGCTCTGGGAATCTTTCACAATCAGCCTTGGTTTATTTGTGTATTTGTTACTTTTATTTTTTATTTGCTGTGGACGAAGTGGCTGGTAAGAGACCTTAAGGAAGAAAGGCTCACCAATATTCCGTGCTGGTCAATTTTCTCAGTACTGTGACCAGATATCTAACAAACTAAAAGATGGAAGAGCTTATTTTGTTTCAAAGTGTGCAAGAGTTCAATCTATCACTGTCGGCACAGCTTGACGGCCGGAGTGCGAGGTGACTGATCACCCTGTGTCCTCAGTCAAGGGCGTGATGAATGCTAACACACAGCTACTTCCTCCTCTTCTTTCATGTTCACTCAAGAAGCCAGCCCACGGAATGATGCTGCCGGTGTCCCCTGTGCACATAGCTTCAGCCAAAGCATTCCGGAAAAGCCCCCCCAGGCATCCATAGGGGCATCTCCCAAGTGATTCCAGTCCAGCACTCCTGACAATGAAAACTCCCCACCATAATTTGTTCAGCTTGGGGATTTCTTGGTCCATTTTGAGGTAGAATCTTGTCATACTGCCCATCCTGACCTTGAATCCAGCAACTTCTTGTCCCAGCCTCCCGAGTGTTAAGACCACAGGTACACACTTGGTAATCCATTGGTTTTGTTTGTTGCTTTGTTTTGTTTTGTAGTTCTCCCTTCCTCCGTTCACCCTGAAGGAGCGGTGGGCTCCAGTAATTAATTAATCCCATTCTGGCTGTTCCCTGACTCTGCATTTCCTCTTTACGTTTTTCCTCTCTGAAATAACTCCCCGGTGAAGTTACCTTGGATTCTAGGGACAGCGGGACTGATGGTTAAACACCTTTATAGCAGGGAATGAGGCCTCGAAGGGCAGATAACTACATAATGAGCTCACAGACCCAAGTGGGGGCTGTTAAACTCTGATGGAAGCAGAGGCTGCCCTGTCAGAGGGGCACATCGGAGACCTGCATTGCTCCTCTCGAGTCTTAGCAGCAACAGAGCTTTCTTCAGGATCTGATCGACCAGCCCACCAGCTCCTCTTTAAAGCTAGCTGCTCTTGCAACTGTACAATCCTCCAGCTACTAGTCCTTCCCGGATGCCTTTGCTTCTCTCGCACACGTTTCTTACATTATATCAACTAGACACCCACCTAGCTGTACCCGAGACGATGAATCTCACTTAATGAACTGGCTCCGTTAGACTGACCATCTGTGTGGCATATTTTTGATTACCAACCCAAGGCACAGCCCACAGCATGCACTTCCACCCGTGAGCGGGTGGGCCTGGCTTGTCATGAAAATAATAAACTATCTGAGAAAGACTAGACATAATCTAGCTAAGTGCCGTTTTTCCAAGGTCTCTCCGTTGGGTCTTTTCTTGAGCTCCAATCCTGGCTTCCCTCCATGATGTGAGCCAAGTGAACCCTTTTGTCCTCCAATGCAGTTTTGTTCAATTTTGTCTTATCGGAACGAAAGGGACAATCGCAACACTGCAAACTCTTGGGGTTCTGCCGGGCTCCCTGAAAATGTGCCACCCAAAGTCACTGAGCTCCGCGTTGGTCTTCCCAATCAAGCTGTCCCGAGTAAACGTTTCTCGCTGCTCACCTTTAATTGCCATGCTGGGACGGGCGGTCAAGTTCAGTCCCCTGTGAAGCTTGAGTTTTAGCCATAATATTATGTGGCAGCTTTACCAAGAAAGGTGGTTTTGAAATTATCAGCTTGTTCCTTTTCTGGTTTGTTTTGTTTGCAACAAGGTCTCACATAATAACTCAAGCTGGAATTCACTCTATAGTCAAGGCTGACCTCAAACCGATGGCAACCATCACACGGTAGCCTTCCAGCTGCTGGGATTATAGGTGCGAATCCATGCCCAGGGGTCGATCTGCTTCTTACTCTTTGTTCCAGTTTTCTTCATCTTTCCCCTGTCAATAAAACTGGCTCCAGCTTCATGCACAAGAAAACTGATTTTGCTTTATGGAATAAAGCCTTACCCCAATTCCAAAGTGTAAAGTGAAATCTGCTGAGATCTTTAAACAGAACTTGGTGGTAAATAGAATTTTTCTGATCCTTGACAAATATAAGCAAAGGGATTGCTGTGCTTTCTGTAAGTGTTTTTATCGAACCTGCTCAGCTGTAATGAAGCCCTAGAAAGTAAAGACCGCTTACAGGAAAGAGCACACTGCGAGTGAAAATGGCCCACCCAAGGGGCATCATCGCCGGCACCGGAGGAAAACCACATTTCCCATTCCCAGGAAACTGGGGCCGCAGCTGACACCAGAGTCTATGTTTCTTATCTTCTGTCTTTCTGTGCAGGGTGAAACTGCACCAGGTGGAATATGGGTGAGAAGTTCTCTTTCTCCAGTTATGGCCCAGGCTACAAGTAAATGCTTTTGTCCACTTCTAATTACGCCAGGCTGTTTCTTCATGAAAGTGAGCATTGGATGAGATGCCAAACAACAGCAAGGGTTTCTGGGAACAGTGGGCCTGACCATAGAGAGAGCTGCTAGTGATACCATATAGGGCTGACAGTCCCAGAGTTTCTGCTCCCAGCTCACCAACACTGGACTTAGAAGAGACTAGCTCTTGCAGCAGGAACCCTGTGTTCTTCCCGCCCACCCTTCCCTTCCTTTAGCCAGCACCCATGGCTCTTCGCCACCTTTGACAAAATGGAAAGCTATTTTGGAGTCTGTAGAGCAGACTTGTCTCCCTGGTGAACTCCTGTTGGCAGGGGACAGCAGGCTTTGCTTTTCTTTTGTTTTCCTATTCTTTGTGGCTTTTCGCCCATTTGCTGCTTGTTTTCTGGGGTTGTCTTATGAACAAAAAATGGGGCTTCTTTCCAACTCTTTGAGAAGGCAATTAAGATGCTTTGTGCTTTGTTTTTGATTTGGGTGACTGTTAGGAGTCAGAGAGAAACAGATGTACTTGGAGATCTGTGCTATCGTTTGCATGGGAACAAAAGCACTAATTCTGTCCTAAGGATCGGTAGAAGAGTTTTGCTTATGACTGGAGAGAGATGACTTTCCTGAGCTTCTCAGCATGGCTCATGTGACTGCGTGTGCATACAGTGACATGTGACTGCGTGTGCATACAGTGGCATGTGACTGCGTGTGCATACAGTGGCATGTGACTGCGTGTGCATATAGTGACATGTAACCGCGTGTGCATACAGTGACATGTGACTGCGTGTGCATACAGTGCGCATGTGACTGCGTGTGCATACAGTGACATGTGACTGCGTGTGCATACAGTGACATGTGACTGCGTGTGCATACAGTGACATGTGACTGCGTGTGCATACAGTGCACATATGACCGCGTGTGCATGAAGGGTATTTTGAATCAGTGCAGCTCTCTTCTTGAGGTACCCGGCTATTGCACCCAAGAACACATCATCTCTGCCTTTTCAGTTCATGTTATTTCTGGAGAATTCTCATTTTAGTTCTGTGATACATGTGTAGTCGCTAGCATGCATACGTGTTCACACACACACATGTACACACACACGCACATGGCTGGTTTGCCATTTTAGTTTGGGTGTTTTGGTATTTGGGTTTTGTTTCTGTTGTTTCTGAAGCGGCGTCTTTCTCTGTAGCCCTGGCTGTCCTGAAACTGCTGTGTAGACCAGGATGTCCGTGAACTCACGGAGGTCCACCTGCCTCTGTTTCTGAGTACCAGGACTAAAGGATGCACAACCAAGCCCGGTAGTTTGGTTTGCTTGTTTAAAACTTTTCTGTATTTGTCTAGTTTATCTTTTCTGTTTAGATAGGAAAAAAAAGATGGCCAATGATTGAAAATTATTCAGAGAATTATTTTATAATTCATCATGGCTGGAGTAGAGATATATAAAAATCAGATTGTTAAAAACAGAAAGAAGATAAAAAGTTAAACAAACTTTGAAAAATTTTTTACTTTTCAAAACTGGTTGGTAATTTATAAGGCTTGTAAATCCGAATGTTTAGCAATATGAATAGCCACGGCTTTTTTCAATTTGTCTTAAATTTAATTTGGACTTAATCACGTGTCTCTGGACCTGGAAAATTTGTATTGTCGTGCTGTTTTTCCTTAGAACTAAAGTTTCCACATCAGTAGATGTCTGACAAGTAAGAACATTTACACTCGATGAGCTAAAGATGTGTTCAGCTCTGTTAACAGACATCTTGCTTGTGTTAATGTAATTTTCTGGCCTCAAGAACAGCAATTTGGGGAGTTTCGTTGTCTCAGAAATGACTTCCTTATCTGGTGCCTTAACAGGGGATCTAAGAGTGATGAAACAGAGTCAGTTTGCAGATGTGGGTGACATGACAGAAGGCCAGAACGGCTCAGGCAAGCTGATGTGGAAAACAGCTCTCCCATGCGTACTGGACTAACCCAGGCTTATGAAAACCTGTGCACGGTTCTACACTTCGGTCAACTAAGGGTGTTTCATAAACCATTGACCACAAAACGTCCCTTTGGTTTATGAATTTCGTAATTCATAAAAGGGCAATTTCTTTCTTATTTTAGTTATGAATCACCCATTATCTATTGTAGGTGGTAGTAAGCCTTAGAGACTCGTTTTTTTGGCTCTCTGGAAAGACCCGTTAATAAAGGCTGTTTTGAGTGGAGTTAATTAGCTGCAACCACCTACTTATCAATAAGAGAAGCTTAGTCTTAGTCATAATGGCTGGCAGTTTCTAGGAAGGCTCACACGTCTTTCCTTCTCTGAAATGGGCCAGCTAAGCTTTCCCCTGACTGCCTTACCTAGATTCTTAGAAACATGATATTTCAGATGTTTTTGACATTATATGGTGCGGGAGAATTGTCTGTATTCTGTCAATTGTGGTTTAAATAAACGCTGATTGACCAGGCAGGAAGTATAGGTGGGGTCAACCAGACAGGAAGTAGAGGTGGGGCAATGAGAACAGGAGAATTCTAGGAAGGAGGAAGCCCATTCCTCCCAGTCCTTTGCAGATCACCAAAGAAGCAGGATGTGACCTGTCCCGCTGAAAAATGTACTGAGCCATGTGGCTAACATAGATAAGAATAATGGGTTAATATAAGCTACAAGAGCTAATAAGTAACCTGAGCTAATGGGCCAATCAGTTTATAACTTGTGGAGTTCTTTGTGTGGTTTTCTTTGTGGCTATCGGCTGCGGGAACTGGGCAGGACAGAAACCCCAACATATTACAATTATAGTTGACAAGATTTTGAGCTAAAATTCTTAGGCCATTCACACTCCAGATATGGTATATTTTTAATGACTGTGTAATGCTAGTGTAGACATCTGAGTGGTTTTCCTACTGGGTCTTAATTATGAATATATAGAAATCAGAGTTAATCCATAAAACCTTGAATAGCCACAAAAGACACTCTGCATTAGCGAGAGGCAAACTGGAGTCTAATGTTCAAATATCAGAATCTTTAAAGTCAAGAAATATAATTTTGTTTTATTTGTTGCTTTGTTTCCTAAGAAAGGAACAGTTAGTAATTGTGAGACAAAGTGCAGCTGGGCATGGTGACACAGATCTGTGATCTGAATTTAGGAGGTAGAGGCAGAGGGCCAGAAATTTATGGTCAGCTTTGGTTACAGGACACCTGTCTTCGGGGAAGAAGAATGAAGGAAGACAAGAAGGAAAGAAGGAAGACAGGAAGGATGGAAGGAAGGAAGACAGGAAGGAAGGAAGGAAGGAAGGAAGGGAGGAAGAGAGGAAGGGAGGAAGGGAGGAAGGGAGGGAGGGAGGCAGGGAAGCAGGGAGGCAGGAAGGAAACAAGGAAGACAGGAAGGAAGGGAAAAAATACAAAAGTACTGGTAGTCTATGTGTGGTTACTGATTTATAGTTTACCTGCCATTCTATTTATACCGGTCTAAACATTTGTGTTATGAATGAATACCTAAAGGAGTTACAAACCTTTACAGGAGATTGGCCGAAGATAAGTGTCATAAGTAATTAAATTAACTATAGCTCTAACATTTATTTATAGGGTTTTCTATGATCAAAGTTAAAATACAGACATAAAAACAGAATCTAGTACTTTATTTTTAGAATAACTAATATTTTAAAAGATATTTTATTGAACATATTTTTTATACCATATATTCTGATCATGGTTTCCCTTCCCTCATTTCATCCCAGATCCTAGAAATCTTCCTATCCATCCAACTTCACACCTTCTTTCTTAGAAAACAAACATAGAAACAAACAAACAAACCAGAATAAAACAGAACATACACATACACACACACACACACACACACACACACACAAACACAAAGTTAGAAATCATAATAAGAAAAAGTCCAGTGAAGTGTAGCTAGCTAGATGGATGGATGGATGGATGGATGGATGGATAGACAGACAGATTTATAGAAAGAATACTCAAAGCGTTATGAAACAAAAAATTCAAAAGTGCTGAGTTCCTTTTGTGTTGGCCACCTACTGCTGGGCATAGACCCTGCCCCTCAGTGTGGCATGTATGCTCTGTGAGACTCCGCTGTAGAAAACTAACTTTTTCTCTGCAAGAAGTTGACAAATGGAGATAGCCATTGGGTTGGACATAGGGACTCGAGACCACTTCCCCTCTCAGAGCTGGGAGGCCGTCTGGATTAGAACCTATGTAGGCCCTGTGCGTGCTGTCATGGTGTCTGTGACTTCATTCATACATCAGTCCTGGTGTGTCTGGAAGACAGTGTTTCCTTGGTTTCCCCCATCTCTGCTGGTTTTTACACATTTTCCTCTTCTGCATCACCCCCTGAGCCCTGAGGGGAGGGACTGGATGGAGACATCTCACTTAGGACGGAGGGCTCCAAGGTCTCCCATCTCCTGCAGAAGGGAGAGTCTCTGATGATGGCTGAGCACAGCACTGGTCTACACAGTGATGGATACAGCAGAACAATGTTGTCATTTTATTGCTACGTTCCTTTAGCAGAACAGTAGTATTTGGTTTTCCCCTAGGTCTGTCTAGTCTCAGGTTCTCGGCCACCCAAGCTCTGTCGGGCATAGTTTCTATCTCATGGAGTGGGCCTTAAATCCGATCAGACAGTGCTTGTTGCTCCCACAACTTTTATGCGAGGATTTCGCTAGCATATCGTGCAGGTTGGTCGTCCTTGCGGGATGGTGGTCACCATGCTGCTCTGGTAGTGTGCCAGGTACCTTATGGTGCCATGAACTCTAGTCAGCGGGGTAAAGGCCCAAATTAGACACCAGCAGGACGTCTCCATGTTCAGTGAGATAATAGCTATTGTCTTCAGCAATATGGCCTTACCATCTACATAACTAATATTGATTAAAATATTCATCTGCTCTTAGTAAAATTTATAAAATAGCTTGTTTTAAATACCTAGTTTTAATATATCAAGGTAACATACCATGCCTTCTCCTATCGGGGCATTATTTAATATCCCTTTCCACTGTGCGAAGATGTGTCACTGGGATTGGTTTCAGACACCGCTGAATGTCCAATAGCCAGCCTGGAAGAGACTACATGGGCCTTCTGGGGGCAGAGAGGTCTCGGGGAGGAAGAAAGGCTTACAGGAGGAGAAGTAAAAGCCACAAACCATGTGGCAGCATGTAAATGAATAAAAATGGGTTAATTTAAGTTAGAAAAGATAATTAGAAACAAGCCTAAGCTATAGATGGACGTTTCCTAATTAACAATCAATCTCCATGTCATTTTTTTTGTGAGCCTGTGGCCCAAAGAAAAATATAGCACATTGGGGTTTTAGTAGTTAAGGAATGTAACAAAATTAAAGTTTTTTTTAAAAAGAAGATGGTTACAGTTTGATATGTAACTATGTAAACGATCTATAATCTTTTGTAAATTGTATATTTTATACACATATATATTAATTTTATAACATTTAAAAGCCTGATAAAATACTATCGTGGTTGCTGCCTTGCCGTGCTATAAGAAACAGCTGCAGCTGAGGTGCTAAGTTACTAACATCTTCGCATGCATTCTGGCAGTCATGCATGTGAGCTAAGAGAACAGTTTATAAAGCCATAAGGGATCATTGGATCTACTCATCTTCATCTCAAAGCAAATTTAAAACTAACATTTTGATGTAAGATGTATGAAATAGTATCAGCTTTAAGGTTTTCTCAATTGCATTGTTCATGAACACCTGAAAGGTAAGTCATATCATAAAACACATTCAATATTGTGTTGCATACTCTTGACCTATGCACGCTCTTAGTTGTTGGTTGGCAAACAAGCAATAGTTCTTACCCCCTGTATTATTGCAGGCTTGAAGCCCGAGCCTAAAGAATCCTAGAGTTTCTGCCTCTAGACCCAGAACAAACACAAATGCCGTTTAATTATTAAAGGCTCTTCTTGATGTTGTGTGTCATTAAAATCTCAGAGCAATTGGTGTGTGGAGGAAAATAGCTTGGAACCTTGGTACTTGGTTTTTAAATTTCTTAAATGTGAAATGATATATTAAGTTCTCAAATGGTAATCTGATGGGCACCTATTTTATTTTTAGTATATATTATTACTTACTGGTGTGTGAGTCTGCACGGACAGTACAGAAGGCGCAAGGTCAGAGAAGAACTTGTGAGAACTTGTTTCCCCCTTCCGTCGTTTGGGTCTCGGCACCCAGCTCAAGTCATTAGTCTTGGTGGAGGGCACCTTTATCCACTGAGACATCACATCAGCCCCAGAGAGTCTTTTTTATTAAATAGATTTTTCTCTCATATAATACATCCTGACCTCCTTCCACTCTTCCCAGTCCCCCCTCTTCTCTCCCCGCTTCATTTCCTCTTCAGGAACAAGCAGGCCTCCAAGATACTACAGCCAAACAGGACAAAACAAGATAGAGTCAGGCAAGGTGAAAGCTCTCAGACATATTGAGGCCTGAGAGGCAACCCAACACGAAGAAGAGACTCTCGGGAGCAGATAAAAGAGCCGGAGACAAACCTGTTCTCCCTGTGAGAGTCCCACCAAACACCAAGCTAACAGCTGTAGCATATGCACAGAGGACTTGTGCAGACGCCTGCAGGCCACATGCTTCTTGCCTGCTCAGCTGATTCCATGTACCGTGTTCTCTTGGTGTCCTCCATACCCTCGTCCCTCCTCATCTTCCTCAAGGTTCCCCGATCTCCAAAGCGAAGAATCCGATGGAGACGTCCAATTTAGTCTCTCTATGAAGAAATCTGGCAGTGGGTCTCTGCGTCTGCTCTCATCTGATGCGGAGGAAGCTTTTCTGATGTCGACTGGACGCAGCTCTAATCTATCAATATAGCAGAATATCGTTAGGAACCATTTCATTGCCTTTTTTTGCTTGTCCAGTTTCATTCTACCCTAGGTTTCTGGGCTATCCAGTCTCTGTTTCCTAGCCATTCAGGCAGTACAGCGCACGGGCTCCCTCTAGTGGTGTGGGCCTCAAATTTAACCAAACATTGGTTGGCCACTCCCACAAGTTCTGCACCACCATTGCCGGGGCACATCTTGCAGGCTGAGTTTTCTTTCTTTGTTTTTTTTTTAAATTTATTCCTCTCACACATTGCATCCCGAGCACGGTTTTCCCTCCCTCCACTCCTCCTAATCCTTCCCCTCCACATTCCCTCTCTCCCAGATCCATTCCTCCTCCTTTTCTTCAGAAAAGCGCAGGCATCCCCAGGATATCAATTGAACCCAGCATAACAAAATGCAGTAAGACTAGGCACATAGCTCATATCAAGGCTGAACAAGACAGCCCAGTGTTAGCATTTCTGGCATCAGCTAGTCAGTCCAGGGTCCTACAGCCATGAATTGTCAGTATTGAGACAGATGCTTAGTGAGGCCCGTGTCCCGTGGCTGTTCATCACTATGCAATCCGTGTGTATGGACTGCGTGCACCCGCTAAGGCCTCTTTAAAAGAGAGTTCCTCCCTTCCTCATTCTCTCTCCACCACTTTTCTTTCCGGAGCATACCTCCACAACCCCCCTTGTTGCCCTCTATCAATAAACTTCCACATGGGTTTGTTGTACATTGTGGTTTATTCTCACCGCAGATAAACTACAACGCCCAATAAGAGAAAAAGGGTCTCAAAGTCAGGCAACAGAGTCAGAGACACCCCACACTCTCACTGTTAGGAGTCCCACAAGAACACCAACCTACACAACTGTGACATATATGCAGAGGACCTAGCTCACACCCATACAGGCTCGCTGATTGTCAGCTCAGTCTCTGTGACTCTATGAGTCCAGGTTAGCTGAATCTGTGAGTCACTTTCTTGCGGTGTGCTTGGCCCCTCTGGCTCCTACAATCCTTTCTTTTCTTCTGCAGGATTCCTGAGCTCTGCCTTATGCTCGGCTGTGTGTCTCTGTATCTGTTATAAGAGTTACCTCTCTTGATAATGAATATGCTGAGTCTGATCTACAAGTATATCAGAATAGCATAAGGAATCATTTCATTAGGAATCATCAATTCATCCATCTGTCTGTCTATCTATCTATCTATCTATCTATCTATCTATCTATCTATCTATCTATCCCTATCCTCTATCTATCTATCTATCTATCTATCTATCTATCTATCTATCTATCTATCTATCTATCTATCTATCTATCTATCTATCTATCTATCTATCCCTATCCTCTATCTATCTATCTATCTATCTATCTATCTATCTATCTATCTATCTATCTATCTATCATCTATCTATCCATCCATCCATCCATCCATCCATCTATCTCTGATTGTGTTAGGCTCTATCCTTGGTCTTAGAACTACCCCGAATTTGGTACCTGACTCTCCAGGCAGTATCTGGCATATATCTGGCAGTATCCTCTTGTGAGATGGGTCTCAATGTGGACCAGTCATTGGTTAGCTGCTCCCACAAGTTCCGTGCCACATTCACGCAGCACATCTTACAGGCAGTACTAATTACAGCTCAAAGGTTTTGTGGTTGGCTTGGTGTCCCAGTCCTTTCATTGGAAGCCCCGCCTGGTTACAGGAGATGGCCAGTTTAGTCTCCAAATCCCCCATTACGAGGAATCTTCTCTAGAATGACCCTCATGGATTCCTGCGAGTTTACACAGTGCTAGGTTTCTGCCCCGCCTCTGAAATCCCCTCCCTATTCCAGCAGTTTCCCCCAGTATTTTCTCTCTCCCGCTCCCACAACCTAACCCACTCTGTTCTGTCCCCATTGCCACCAGTCTAAGGAGGGAATCTATTGTAGAGAGATCCCTCTGCCTCTTGCTTGGGCACTCCTGGTTCCTCAGCTTCTCCGGGTCTGTGAATTTTAGTGTGATTATCCTTTATGTGGTATGTGCCATCCTTTACACATTGGAATACTACTCACTGTGGAAAGTCCTTCTGTATATGTGTAGTTCTTATTGGTTAGTCAATAAAGAAACTGCCTTGGCCTGTGACAGGGAAGACTAGACGGGGAAAACTGAGTTGTTATTTGGAGCCTTGCCGGTAGGCCACAAGCCTCAAGGTAAAATATAAAATAATAGAAATGGGTTAACCAAAGATATAAGAGCTGGGTAGCAATACTAGAAAGTGATTGGCCAAGCAGTGATTTAAATAATATAATTTCTGAATAATCATTTCAGGTCTAAGTGGCCAGTAATCAACAAACGACCTCTGGCTACAAGCTGCTAAAAAATAACATCATAAAATTTGTAGATAAATGGATTGAACTAAAAAAGAAAAATCATCCCGAGTGAGGTACTCCACACCCAAAAAGGGTGAGCATAGCATGTACTCACCTAGGAGGCTGCGCGGTCTTAGTGCAATCTTCTGAGAGGGCTAAGCTTGTTTAGCAAACTTGGTTCTTAATCAGGTTACCATGACAGGTTAAAAGTCTGTGTGTGCGAGGTTGCTCTGAGATGTTTGCTATCAGCTTCTGGAAGCAGTGAATTCCAGGTGAGCTTAGTCTGAGCTATGCGTGTCTCCCCACCCTCTGCCGCGCTTGCTTGTACCACGAAGGACCAAAACCCAGAATGACAATCAACAATGGGGTGAGAGAAAGCATTGGTTAGGAACAAGAGGCAAAGTTGTTAAGGTTAGGATGTCCCACAAAAGAAAAAAAAAATAGTAGCTAGAATGGAAGGGAGCAAGAAAGCTTACCTGCGTTGCCAGTTTCCAGTTGCTCCACTAGGTGGCGCACTTAGCACAGTCCAGCCTTGCCTCCTGCTGCCGTTAGCTCACGAAATTGATTTCAGGCAGGCATGTGGCTCTCATTTTTATACGCCGCCCGTGCTCTGGGTAGAATCCATGCGTGAGTCCGCTCAATTATTTAGAGCTCACCAGATGACACAAAGTCCCATGTCCTTCGAGATTAAAGAACAGAAAGCAGAAGTATACTAGGGAGCTAGGAATCAGAAAACGACAGTTTGATCAATAATCGCTCATCCCCAGGAGACCTGGATCTCAGACAAACAGTCGCCCCGCAGGTTTCAATAAGTTGTGCACACAGATGAACGTGCATTTTCATCTTTTCTGTATGTGGCCCATTGCTACAGGTGAGGTGGAGACAGGTTGAAATTTCCTGTCTCCAGTTTTTACCAAAACATTAAAAAATTACTTTTCTTATACATTCTATCATTTTCTCTTAATAATGCTGAGTATTTGGGCCCGTGCCCAGTATGGCCTGTGCATCTACCAGAACATGAAGGGTTATTTAATTCCTAGAAATCTGTGATTTTTGTTTGACTTCCTATGTTATTACTGAATTAGATAATTTGCAGTCATTATTGGAAAACATTATTGGAAAATATCAATGATTCTCATGCTGATTAGTTTTATGTTCTTGAATGGCTTTAACAATACTAGATCTAAGTTAACAACTGTGTTATAAGACACCAGTCTTTTTCCTTCTGTCTGTGCGAGTGCAATCTGTAGCCCGAAAGTCATACTGTGTAAAGAGAAGTTAGTAAGAGAAAAGGGAAGTTTTAACCAGCATGTGTGGAAGGGAATCCTCGCCAAGAACCTATAATGAAGTGGTCCACCTGACTTGGGAAGTTTACATCCTGCTTTAGGTGAGACAAACGAGCAGTGAACTCGGATTTGGGGACAAGTTGTGAAATTGTAAGAAATGAAGAAACGCACAGAAAAATCAGGGCTGTCTTTTCTAGATAAGACTCCCGAGCTGGAGAGAAGACTTAGTGCACCAAGGAAGCTGCTGTCAAGCACCCATAGGATAGAAGGGAAAAACAGGCGCCCACAGGTTATCCTCCGACCTCCACACGCACACCGTGGCACACATGTGTGCCTGCACACACAAATAGAAATATGCGATTTTTAAATTAAAAAAAATCTTAAGAGATAAGATCTACTGTTAGGAGCAGAGAGACCCCAGATCCTGAATTTCTTGTAAACAACTTGTTTTCCCCTGATCTGAGTGCCTACAGCTGCTCTGAGCACGAGACCTTCAGGAGTTCCTGATGGCAGGAGAGTGGTTTCTGGTGGGTTTGGCTGGGGCGTGGCTCTCTCTACATAATCTGGCCCGGGGGCATTCCTGGGGAATTCAAGGATGACCCATGTCGCTGTCTCTCTGTCTGTGTGTCTGTGTATTTTATCCTCCAGCCCCCTTGCCCGAAGCTCGCGAACTGGGTGCCAGCGCACCGAGCGCAGACACGGGGGCGCGGAGCGCGGCAATCTACTACTGATATGAACCAAATTTACTAATAGAAGTGCTCCATGAGAAAAAGAAAAGCCAGTCTCTTTGCGTTAGGGACAGGGAGAGCAAGTGTTCATCCATAATCCACA
Source organism: Microtus pennsylvanicus (assembly GCF_037038515.1). Classification (NCBI taxonomy): domain Eukaryota; kingdom Metazoa; phylum Chordata; class Mammalia; order Rodentia; family Cricetidae; genus Microtus; species Microtus pennsylvanicus. The sequence goes on from NC_134600.1 coordinate 30,198,304, forward strand.
TGTCAAAGATCTAAGGGTCCCGGGGGGGGGGTGGACACGACACTGAATGATCCTATAAGACCCGTTGGTGGACTCGAACCTCCATGGCCGTGAAGAGCTGAAATGCTGAGGGTTCAAAGCCAAGCTACCTCGAGCTATCCGAGGCCCCTAGTCACCATCCATCGCTCTCATCTGTGTTTTGTGGAATACCCTCGTTACTACGAGGTGAATCTCATCAGAATGTACCCACGGGCCGCTAGCTTTGAGACTTAGAGTCTGCGAACGCCATTAGGTAACTTCAGCCTACAGCCGAGTTTCTCCCACTTTGCGGCGAACCGCCTCCTGGACGTTTCCACTGATGTATTGTTAAAGAGCCCCAGTTTCTTACTTTCTCCTTTTCTGTACGTACATCAAATCCTCCTGAAACTGTCACCAGTGGGGACACGGGATTTGCTGTAGTCTGCATCCACCTCCCTGACCCATGGTCATTTACATTCCTCTCCAGAATAAACTATCACTTATTCTCTTTCAGGCGCTGTGCTCTACAAGGACAGATTTTGGCCCCTGAATGTGGGAATCGTGGCTGATCCACTCACTGTCTCTCAGCTGGGTGGGCACCACATACCAGCTGGGCCTCCTTGAACTCAGCCGTCCATCACTGTCTCCTCCAGAGAATGGTGAGTTCTTTCTCGGACTCAAACCATTTTCAGCATGGTCATGGGTCCACTGTGTATTCTGAGCTGGTTGTTTAAATTCTGTGTGTTTCCGAGTATTTCATTTAGCTCACTCATGGAGCTTGCTTCTAGAACATTCAGCGTCAAAGCATTTGGTTTATCCCTTTGTTTTCAGAGTGTTCATTAGTTAGTAGCCAACCATTTTTACAGTTTCTGCTTCTGTGCTTCTCCATGACCTCCACTACCTTCTGCAACCTTGTTGTGTGTACTCTCTGAATTAAGTAAGCAGTGATCACAAACATCCTTAGGGCGTGTCCAACATATGGAAGAGTTGGGGAAACCACCCACCCCATGATGTGCCATAACCTCATGGGACAGCCCAAACAATATACTCGTTTCTTGGGTGGATTGGGGGAGACTATTTTTTAGCTCAGCTGGGGAAAGGAAATAAGAGATGATCACTGATCTTCTAATGTCTTGGATGTGCCCATGTTCCTGTAAAGAAGCTAATAAGCTTGAGACACAATGGAGCAAGTATCTCAGGATGAGACCCGAGGGAGTTACCACGGTAAGCCACACAGAAGTCTGACCCAAACCACAGGGCCCCTGGCTATCACAGGGAAGCTCATGATATCACGTGAAGGAGGAAAACAGAGTTCAAAGCAGAAATGTTTGGAGAAAGTTGTCGTTGAGCACACAAACTGGTCTTATGCTGCTGTGTTAATTTACCCTGGAAGCATTTGCACAACTGGATGCACCCAATCGTAATGATAGCAATATGTTTTCCTCAAAGTGGAGCACGTTTGGTAGCCCTAAATTAGTTTTTTTCTGCGTTGATATTGCTTTCTAATGCTTATTCATTTTTTTCTTTGCAAAGTAAGCTAGAAATCCTAATCAACAGAATTAAAGGTCATGAATGGATACCCTAGTTTTTAATTGGTATCAAAAGAAACATGATAAAATTAGTAATTAAAAATTCTATTATGTTTTAGAAACTATATGTAAGTTTTGTTTTTTTTTTAAAAAAGATGTTTAAAATAAGAGGGACTAGAGAGATTGCTCAGTGTGTAAGAACATTGTTCCAGCAAGCACAAGGACCTGAGTTCAAATCCCAAGCTCCACATGACAAGCCAGCCATAGTGGTGTATGCCTATAACCCCAGCATTAGGTGGAACCTGGCAGGTCATGAGCCAGCCAGCCTAGCTGGTATGATGACCTCCCCACGCGGTGAAAAGACCCTGTCTCAAGGCCATAGACAGAGCAATAGTGGAAAACACTCAGGTCCTTCTCTGGCTTCTGCATGGGCACACTCACACCCATGCACACTCACACCCTTGCACACTCACATATACTCAACACAAACACACCACACATTGCACCCACCTACCCAAATCCTCATACATTGAATAATAAAGTAATACAATTTTTGAGGCTGCATCAGAACTAAAGGTAATTTTCTCCGTGCTCACTCTCCCCCATTTTTTTCTGATCTAGTCTTGTCTTCCTTTCCAAGCCCCAAAGGAATCAAGGTGGAAGACTGGCGAGACCTCTCTTAGGGCACGGGGACGAGGGAACTGCTGTCTAGACTCTCTGCAAAAGCTGTGGCGTTTCCTTGTTCACATCAGGGTTACCGGGGTTTGGAAATAAATCCATATCCTATTGACCAGCATAACAGGCTGCTTGTCAAGACTTCCATGGGGGGGTGCATGTCCCTCTGCTGCTTAGCTCTAAACTGGGAACGATAATAATCAAATCTACACAACACCCTCGACTTCTCATCCTTCTGCCTGCACCGGGCCTTTTTCACATTTCAGAAACACAGCAGTGTGAGCTTTCCCCCATGTTTTTACAAAGAGGTACAGTCAGACGTAAGGCAGTTATGTATGTTCCTGATCACTGGTTTAATGTAACTGGCTGTTTTTCTGTATGCATGCCTTTTCAAGGGAAAAAACATCATGAGCCAATACTGAACCTGTTCTTTCAAGTTCTTAAGAATAATTATATATGGAAATCTGGGGCCACTTTGTTTTACACTGTAAACCTGCTGCATGCTAAAATGACTATTCTTGGCATAACTACATTAAGACATGCTTTGGACGTGAACATTATTTAGGGTGAGGTTGGGGATCCCACTCATACTTTGGTCCCAGCTCTAGTTTGCAGTTTGAAATAGGGGTTACACCCATGCTTTGACCCCAACTCCTGGCTGCCGTCGGAGGTAAGGAGTGCATTGAGACTTTTTATTCCCTTCTTGGGCTCCCCAACAGGCCAGAGAGTTAGTCTAGAACCAGGCTCCATAGACGGTTTCCACTCAGGTCTTGTTTCCCTGTGCAGCAAACCCTTATTAATACATAGTGCCCAGGAACAGACTCCCGTGGTTCCTAACTACCGATGTCTCTTTTTCCTCTTGCTTTTCTCCGTAACCTTTCATCTTTCTTTTGCTTCTTCCAAAGAACATAGGCTTCCCTAATACATATCTTACTGAGTGAGGTAACACAGCCTAACAAGACAAACCTTATCCTTGATCTGCCATAGAAAATTTCAGAGCTGTGTATTTCACTTTGCGTGATGACAGAGACCAGAAAGGTAGGCATAGGCCTTTAGCGGGGAATAAAAGAGGCCCCAGGGAAGTGAGAGATCATAGAAGACATGGGACATGAACGTGCACTTGGAAACACTGGAGTTGGGTCTGAGCAGGGAAGGGATGGGAGGGAATGGGAAGAGGAGGGGTGTGGTAATGAGAACTATTGAGACAGAGAAGCCGTGTGGAAGTCTACTGTTTGATAAGCTTATTAGAAAATGTAAGGAAAGAGAGTTTGGATGGAAGTACCTCCATGGGGGACAATGTTTGAAAAGCAATAAACTCTTAACCACTGTGGAACATGGAGTCTGGAACCAGATCAAGGTCTCTGGCCCAGAGTCACTCTTACCTGTCTCTAGAATAAACTTCCTTCCCTTCAAGGTTGACAGCTGACTTGTGAATCTGTAGGGTGGGGTGTGTTCTAATGAAGCATCATTTCAACCATTTAACAATCCTCCTCCTGCCTCTGAGACTCTTTTGCCATCTTGCAGCTTCTGTCATCAGTGGAGATTTCTCTTTGGCATTTGCGCTATGTTCACATGGCTGTTACAGTTATATTCTGAAACTTGTACCCCGCCATCACTACTCTCTTCGAGTCTGTCTTTTTACCGTCTGTAGTGAGGAGCTGTGGGCTATGTTCCTGGCACCCGGCTGCCCGCACAGCTAGCTTTACCCGAAATAATTACACGGAAACTGTATTCTTTTAAACACTGCCTGGCCCATTAGTTCCAGCATCTTATTGGCTAGCTCTTACATATTGATCTAACCCATTTCCAATAATCTGTGTAGCCCGTGAGGTGGCTTACCAGGGAAGATCTTAACCTGCGTCTGTCTGGAGTGGGAGAATCATGGCAACTCACTGACTTGGCTTCTTTCTCCCAGCATTCTGTTCTGTCTACTCCGCCTACCTAATTTTCTGTCCTATCAGAGGCCAAGCAGTTTCTTTATTACTTAACCAATGAAACAACAGATAGAAAGATGACCCTCCTCCATCAACCGTCCATTCATGGTGTTGAGGCAAGAAGGTCTCAGGGAATTCTTTTTTTTGTTTTGTTTTTTGTTTTTCGAGACAAGGTTTCTCTGTGGTTTTGGAGCCTGTCCTGGAACTAGCTCTTGTAGACCAGGCTGGTCTCGAACTCACAGAGATCCTCCTGCCTCTGCCTCCCAAGTGCTGGGATTAAAGGCTTGTGCCACCACTGCTCGGGGAATTCTTATTGGGCGAACGAATACTGTAGAAAAAGAAACAAGACATAGAGCACGAACTTGCTTAAATTCAAACAGTTTTTAGTGTTCTGTGAAGCTCAACTGAAGAGTCAGGTTGAAAGTTTCTAGTCCATTGACGTTTCTAATGAAACACAACAGCCTGAAGTTCATATACAGGGCCAGATATCCAAATACTACGGTTACCACATGCTTGAAGCCCATATACAGGGCCAGATATCCAAATACTACGGTTAGCACACGCTTGAAGCCCACATACAGAACCATGTATTCAAATACTACGGTTACCACATGCTTGAAGCCCATACACAGAACCATGTATTCAAATACTACGGTTACCACACACTTGAAGCCCATATATAGAACCATGTGTTCAAATACTACGGTTCCCACATGCTTGGAACAAACATTTTGTTACCTGAAATAAACTGAAAAATGGTATAACTGCTTCAAACTTTATTATAACATTCAATCACCTTTATGGGTGTCAAAAATTATGTCTAACAGTAACACGCAGGATGTAGTTAACATAACAGTATCACCCATCACGCGTTTAGTGGGCAGCTTTATTACTGTAATACCCAGATATTAAATTTTCAATAAGAAATTTTAATAACTGTGAATTATGCCGAGCCACAAAGAACACAGCAGGTCAAAATAATCCTATATTTATGAATCAAAATATTTATGGCATGGTTTCCAAAGTATCCATTTTTAGAACAAGAGAGAATATCACATAATCTGGCGTAAACCTCCATTTTCTTTCTGAAGGTAAGCATGTGTCGAGGCGGCTGGAGAGATGGCTCAGTGATTAAGAGCGCTTGCTGCTCTTCCAGAGGACCTGGGGTTGATCCCCAGCCCTGACATGGTAGGTCACAACTGTCCCAGAGGAACTGATCCTTCTTCTGACACCAGGCACGCATGTGGTGCGCAGACATACATGTGGACAAAACACCCAAAATTAAATATTTTACCAAAATAACGCCCTCATTTTCATTATGGAAAGAGGAGTTTCAAAAGAATAAAATAAAATAAAAAGAGACGACAGAGAGATGAAAGAAACGTCAGGAAGCATTTCCAGAGTATTGACTAAAATTGCTTTGAGGTTCTTTTTTATGCCCGGTCTTGAGTTCCTTAAAACAAACAAAAACGTGTACCGTCACAACTGCCAATAGATACTGCGGGCGAATACGGTTAGTGTGTTATCTCTGGAGTCCCTTCTGCAAAAGTCAGCTTGTCTCTGTCGCTTGCATGCCCCTTTCATGCCCATCACCACCTCAGAGGGCTGCACACCTACCCCAGATTCTGTCAGAATCTGAGCTTCTGACTCCTTGCTGCTCTGGGAAAACTCAAGAGACAAATCTAGCCGGGGAAGGAAAAAAAACACACACACATTCATTGAGTACTGTCCCTGAGGGAAGCAGGAGACTCCAGTGTTTCAGATCTCCTGTCTGCGGGGTGGAAGGGTGAATGAAGAGCTATGCTGTGACTCCGGGGTTTACAAGGAGACAATGGCCGGGAGCTCCTGTGATCAGTGGGGTATCTCTCCGCGGTTTCCCTTTTCCTTTGGAGGAGACCCAGACCTGATCCTGAGAGTTCCTGGAGGCCCGAGGCTAGGTTTCTTCCTGAGCAAATGTTACTTTCATGCTAGCCAATTTATATGAGCTGAGTGGGGGAGGCTCAGCCCCCTGTCTAGAATACGGGGTGAAGAGACAGATGTTAACAGGTCAGGGAACACAGCAGCAGGAAAGGCAGAGGTAACACCCACCCAGCAGCGGCCATGCCGCATGACAAAGCAGACCCCGGGAAGGCTCTGCTGTCTTCCTGACCACAGGCTCTCTGGACGGCTTTCTCCTGTCCACAGGCCCTGTAGACATTAGAGGATGCCAAATGCGAACCGCCCCCCCCCCTTTCTACATATTCAGCAGTGGGCCCCTCAACCTCCAGGACGAGCTGAATAAACTTTTGGTGTCTTATACACTTCCTGCTCTGTCGTGTTCAGTGACAGAAAGGACAAACCAGGGCGAGGAAATTGATTCTTTCCAGGGTTGTTTTCAATAAGTAATAAGGGCTCCGAAGTCAGACCGTGAATCCTTGACCAAAGCTCATCAATCAAGTATCTTCTGGAAAGTTCTTCATTCTATAACAGTTGTTCTTATACCAGTTTTAATGAAACATCAAAATAATAGTGACTTTGATAGAATTCTGAGATTAGGAAACAACTGGCAAGAGGGTAAATCAAATTCGGATTGACATATGCAAAATACTACTTAAAAATCCAACACCCCTCCAAAAAATTCAAACCCCTTCAGTGATTCATAATATTTTTACTAGGAGTAAAAGTTATTATCAAGAGAAATAAAAAATTTATTCAGAAACTCTCTGATGTGTGTATATTTTTGTTAGAGTGCTAATCAGGGGATTGTTGCAAAACATGAGACTTGTATTTAAATTTGAAAGACGGGAATTATTTTCGAAGGGGAAATTTGTATCATGAAAAATTCATAAAATTACCATACATAAGAATGTCCTATTATAAAGATTATTAATTCACTTAGAATGTTAGATATGATTAATGTTTTTCATGAAGAATTTGAGACAATGCAGATTGGAGTTGTAACAATGGTATTTGCCTGGGAATTATTCATGAGGATTCTTAAAGTATTTGTATCTTTTTTTTAGTGTGTTTAATGACCCCATGACATTAGTGTGTCCAATGGCCCCATGACGTTAGTGTGTTCAGTGACCCCATGACGTTTGCTCACAAATCTTGGGGAATTAGAAAATAAATAACAACAGTCCCAATAAAACTATGATAAATGCTATTTATTTATTGAACCAAAATTCATCTTCCAAAGTGCATGTTAGATGTTTATTCCATTAACAAAAGGTCAAAAGAAAATCGTGTTTAGCATATGAGCAACAGAAACCTCAAAGAGGGCAGAAAAAGTGAATGCTCATGAACTCAGCTACAGTTTGAAGGAATATTGAAGACCAGTTGGACAAACAAGGAATAATGCAAAAGCCAAGAAAGCAAATAAATATATGCAAAAAGGCTTTGGAGATCTTTGTCTTATGTTTATGTAGGTACCTTAAGGTTTATGTCGAATGGCTTTGACAATGGCAGTCTTTCTGAAAGTGATTCTCTCATTCTGCTGATGGTCTGTGCTCAGCACAGCATGGCTGCATCCCATTTTCAGGCACAGGGTAACTCACCAGCTTTCTGGAATCATCTCAAAATTTACCAGTATACTCCACATTGGTGGGACAGACACTGTCTTTGAAATTAATTACCGCCAACAGAATTCATCCTTACCAAATATCGCACACACACATCACCAGCAAGATATGGACTCCTCCATGTCTTCCACTCCTTTCAGACCAGAAGAACTTATTGACCTGATTGCTAACTAAATTGTGATCAAGCCTTTAAAGACACACTGGAAAATATAATATGCTATGTAAACATAGGTTGTATATCCAGTCCAAATTGTAAACTCTTCCCTTCTATAAATTAAGCTACTTGAGTTAGAGATGCAGATGCTAAGCGATTATCCCCAGAACTCAAGGTGCAAAAGCGAGAGAATTACAAGTCTGAGCCCAACCCGGACATCGTAAGGTTACAAAATAAAGGCACTTTTAAAGTATACGTGCACAGCGCAGGGAAAAACAAGGAAGCAAAGCACCAAGCAGCCGAGTGGGGGGCACTCACTGTTGAAGCATCAAAATAGATCCTGAGATTGGAGCCAATACTCACTAAGTGACAGCCTTTCAAAATGACTGTACATCCCATACAAAGACTGTAATGGCCCACTTACCAACTCTACTTATTATTATAAATAATATAACAGAGAGGGAGAGATCTGGATTTCATTACGATCAATCAACCTCCAAGTGTAACCACTTGGTAAAGACAAAGGGAAGTCCATGTGGACGTAAGGTTGTTCCTAACAGACCAGAAAATGGAGCTGGTCTTCAGTAGAAAACTTTAACAAGCATGACCCAGAAATCCCAAACTGCTAGTGGCAGAATACAATATTCTTAGCCCCTCAGTTACAGCCCAGAACTCTTGGATCTAAGCCTTTGTCTAGATCTGGACTTTGATCAACCAGGACTGCCCTTATTTCCATGGCAGAGATGGTATTACCAGATATGACGCACAGAGCAGCTCCCACCAACTGCTATGAATTCACACTGACCGTTCTGGACTGGATTGCTCATTGTAAAACTCCATGCCAAGAACTGCACACAAAGGAACTGACCCTAACGAAACGGTATTTCTCCAAACCGGAGAGTCCTCCTCAGCTCTCCTTACCATATAGATGGTCTGCCAATTGATGCCCAAATGGCTAACCTCCTGTCGTTTGCTTAAGAGAATATTCTTACTATTTAGGTCAAAATGGTGATGTCAAAGCCTGCTACCACACTTCCCTGCTACCATACTGACCTAGCTACAACTGTCAGATGAACCTAGATTTAGAAACCAGGCATTTCTGAAGTCTATGCTAAGTGATGCAATGTGAGATCTGTGAGGAAGGAGAATATAGCAGATATTGATGATGTGATATGCGGACATCTTCTTGATGCTGATGATCTATCAACGAAGTTTACTAACAGGTCTCTGAACTCTTAGCATCTTACTATGACTGCGCTGGATGCCCCAAGATAAAGCAGTATTTATCTAACACCTGAGCAGACAGACTGGCTGTGACCTAAAGGCTTTGAACACAATGTTAAACATAATACCAAAAGGATAACTCTGTTCGGTCTCAAAATTGTTATTCAGCTATTGAAATGCTACTTTGTAGATTATCCAATTTACCTTGCAATGGATAAACGGTATCAAGATATTTGGGACACTGGTAAATGTCTATATGAAGCTGAGAGTTTAGGCTAAATCTACACAGCATAAAAATAATCTGCCGTGAGGGAAAATGTGGGCTACTAATATTTCAAGTGGTTGTTTACTTTGAGGGCTGTTGAGCTTGTAACCACTCTATTTAATTTCAAGTTAAGCCGTCTCATACATCACTAACGCTGGTTTTGCTCTGCAGCTCAAGGCTAGCTAAGTGCAGCCAGTCCTTAGCGGTCCCTTAAGACTCAGCGACCCCTCTATTGCTTTTATTGGGCCAATTTGTATACTATTATTGCAGTGATTAATTGACCTTACTCCCTTTTTGTTCAGTTAAGAATGTTTGCCCAGCTGTTCAAATATTTTATAAGCTGCACAAGAACATAGGCTCATGAATTACTCTTTGCAGAACGAGTGTTTATTGCAACCAGCTAAGTCAAATATTCAAACATACTTTTTTACAAGTGGAAATCTGTGAAAATAATGCCCAGAAAATAATCATGAGAGTTACCACAGCCTTTAAGCCTCTTCACCGGAGAACTTGTGGCTTCCAGCTGGTGTGGGCAGGAAAATGAGACAGGGCTGCCCTCATCAGCACATGGACAAGAGCCTAGGACCCCAGCGTGCAGCAGAAAATGTACCCACATCCTTGCATCACCGCTGCCTCCCATTTATAAAGTTCCGATCCCTGACAACAACGAGTTCATGAAATCCCACCTTCAAAATCAGGTTTGTCTGAAAAATCCTGTAACTTTAAATTGTAAGTCACTGTGACATGCAACTAGATTCCAGTCCCTAAATATTTGTAGAAGTCCTCGGGAAAATTTAGTATATTAAGAGGGAACCTGGCTAAGCTAAACGCCCCCTGCAGTAACTGGCAGAACCTCAAATCGTCCGCCATCCAGGGACCTGCTTTTGTCAAGCTCTCCCTCATATATCACTTTCCCATAATCCTTAGCGAGCCTAGACCATTCCGGCTTCAATACTGTTATTCATTTCTTTCTAGTCTTCCATGTTCTTGTTTTCCATTCTTTCTTTCCTCTGCTATTAAGTGACAAGCTGGATTCATGCTTCCCTGATGGGAGCTCTTCCTTTCCCCATGAACCTGTATGCATCTCTTCATTGGCAACCACTGTGTACTTCTTATTCCTTCTTATATAACTACGCTCTTCTTCTTCCATGTAAGTTCAATTGCTCCACCCATCTTTGGGGGCTCATTTTTAATTCCGCTCTGCTCAGTGTGGCCACCATCCCTCTGAAAGTCATCTCTCTTTTGAAGCCTAGGTGCTTTAATGCATTTCTATTTGCCTTCTCTCCTGGTTTGCTTATGTTTGTAGAGAGAAGTCTTTGTCTGGATTTGGATTATTTGAGCTACTTGAGTTTGTGAGTTAAAGTAATCAATTCTGGAAAATTCTCAGCAAGTGTAATTTAAGATATTGTCTCGTTCCATTCTCTCTAGAATCCTGAATGAATGAATATTGCACTTCCTTCGTGACTTTTCAGCTGCTGTGATAAAACACAGTGATGTAGGCAACTTATAAAAGCAAGTGTTTAATTTGGCTTGTCTCAAAGGTTAGAGTCAGTGATGGCTAAGCAATGGCATGGTGGCAGGAACAGTTGAGGGTTCACATCTTGATCTGAAAGGAGGGAGCTGAGAATACACTGGGGATGATGTAAGCCTTTTGAAACCTCAAAGCCCACCCCACCCGACACCTCTGCAATGAGACAGCACCTCCTAATTCTTCCACCAGTCCTATGAACTAAGGTTCAAGTGTCCAAACCGTGAGCGTCTGGGAGTCTTTCCCATTCAAACCGCAGCTCATACTTTCTCACTTGGGTCTTTGTTTTCTCTGATTACAGTAGCAACTGAGTCAATGTAATTTTCGGTTTTCGGTATTAACTTGATTTCATTCTCAGTCAACGGTTGTCATTTGTTCTTATTGTTATGATTATTTTGGTTCATTTTCAATCAAGTTCCATGTCATTTTTCTCACTGTCCTGCTTCCAACAGACATCTTGAAATCTGTCACTTCTGAGGATATTTTTGACATAATTGCTTCGCAGGTTGGGTCTCATGATTTCACTTTCTTAGGCGTTTGTGGAGCCGTTTCTATTGCTTTGGCATTTTGCTACATTTCCCTTCTGGGATCTATTTCTATTCTGGTTCTACTTTCTTATTTTTTTAAAAAAAATAATTATTTAGTTAGTACGGTATTGGATGGGGGTGTTTCATGACATGGTACGTGTTTATAGAGGAAGGATGACACACCGTATGGGGGTCGGTTGTCTCTTTCCACCATGTGGGTTTGAGGGGTTGAACTCTTGTTGGGTTTGATAGCAAGGACCTTAACTTGCTGAGCCATCATATTTCCAGTGTCTTCTGGGATTTTGCTTATATTGGACCTAAGATGTTATATGAATAAATCAGTGGAAGGTTACTCTGTTGTGAATAATATTTTATATGAATAAATCAGTGGAAGGTTACTCTGTTGTGAATAAGGTGTTATATGAATAGATCAGTGGAAGGTTACTCTGTTGTGAATAAGGTGTTATATGAATAAATCAGTGGAAGGTTACTCTGTTGTGAATAAGGTATTAGTTTCTCTTATTTGCTTGTATTGCATCTCTGAGGTCATAATTTCAACTACAGACATGTTTCCTTTATTGCTACAAAGATTGTTATAATCTCTAATGCACTATATTTCAGAAATGTTTTCTTCTATGACTTGCACAACCCACTGCGTTTGCCATGAGCCCTAGTGATTAACTTAGACATGAACGTCAAAGATCCACCCCCCCAACTCTAGTGCTTATTGTGTATTGTTAAGCCATGTGGAATAGTTGAGTTTTTTAAGACTATAGCTCAAACAACTTTTATTTAATTACATCAGAAATTCAGTTCCATTAAGGATAAGAATCCCAATGTAGTTCTTTTAAAAATTAAGCAGTGGATGAATACCCTAAATTCTCCTGATAATGCGTATCCTGATAAGTAAGTGTACTTTATATTTTAAAATCCATTTATTAATCCTAAGTAACCATTTGTCTGTATTTCTATTTATTTTTTGGAAGAAAAGACAATAGACAATGATGGCTATATTGTAAAAGTGTTAGACTAGGAAATATTATCTACAACTCCAAGGCAAATACCTCCTGGGGTACATTTGAATACTTCTTGAATTATAAGCTTAAAAATAACAGAGAAAAGATAAACACTTATATTAAAAAATACAATACTTTTAAATAATCTAGAGTCTTGATGTAACAATCAGTAAAACATAGCAAGATGTCTTTTAACTTCAGTTAATGATAACTTAAAAAATAAATTCCTGGAGAGTAGAAAGATGGAGAAAGGAAAAGTTAGTGTCTTTACAAAGACCAAAGGTGGTCGGTAAGGATTCCCGATCCATACAGCTACACTAGCAACCATTGTTTAATCTGTCTCTTCCTTTGAGAACCTTGGGCCTATTTTATCTGCATAAAGTAGAGAATAAAAGTTGAAATTAGAACAAGATAAGTCTTATTTATGATATACTCTTCCAAGAACTCAAGAGCCCACAGCATAGTCAATAAAATCCAGGCTCCCACTTTCCCTGAGAAGTTGCCTTTTCAGACACAGTGCTTACCAGAGTCATGGCCCCAATCCTGACCTTAGGTTGGTCACTGGTCACTTGCTACCTCAGGAGTCCAACTAGAAGACAGATAGATGGAAATGATACGGAAGAGAAAATGAATTTCTTTGGGCATGACCACACTGGGAGGACATCAGAAAAGCGGCCTTGTGGCATTGAGGGTGATCTAGGACTATATACAACGGCAAAGGCCAGTCCAAGAGGTAATAGAATGCAGTCAGTCACGCATGGTCTAGTTCTGCTGTGTCGTGCTGTGTCCTGTCATTCCGTCAGTGCTGTCTCCTGGGGGCAAGTGAGAAACTGTTCATAGCATCAGTTCTCAGCAAGACATTGGAACACATCTGTCTTTCTCAGAACTGGAGGTAACTTAAAGGCATGACACAACTCGAATAACAGAACTAGTCAGAAGGACAAAAGAGAAACAAGGTAAGAATTAGGTCCTCGGTAGAGTAGAGGGACAGGAGATAGAGGGCAATTTCAATGGAGATTGTCACACAGAGTTGCTCAACACGGTTTATATGTCCACTGGACTTCATCGACGTAGGTTTTGCCTAACAGTTTATTCTGACGAAACTGGAAGCCATGTGTCATTCTTTCAGAAAAGGAAACACCTCAGTAAACTCACCATGTAAATAACCATTCCTTCTAGAACACTTGAAGATAGACACAGATAATAGATTTGCTTTTAGTAAAACAGTCTAGATTATACTGGAAGAGAAATGGGGACCTTTTGCTCAGATTACTGGGCCACGGCACAATTTCATCAGGAATGTAATTATTTAAGTCCAAGACACAGCCTCTGTTTTAAGGAAAAAATAATCATAGCTGGGTTATATATGGAGCCCGAAACTCAGGGTCATTTGCCCTTTTCCTTGGGTTTCTGAATATCCTCTCTTTTGCTTCCTCCAGCAAGATGTTACTCTATCACACTTTAGAAGGATTATTGTTTTTTAAAGATTTATTTATTTATTATGTATACAACATTCCTTCCACGTATGTTTGTATGCCAGAAGAGGGCACCAGATCTCATTATAGATGGTTGTGAGCCACCATGTGGTTGCTGGGAATTGAACTCAGGACCTCTGGAAGAGCAATCAGTGCTCTTAACCTCTGAGCCATCTCTCCAACCCCCGAAGGATTATTTTTTTAAGCAAAAGAGACAATCTAGAATTCAATCATTTTCAGGCAAAGTTTAAGTAATACCAAATAGCTAAACCGGAAAAAAAAAGCCTGTTAGAACCACCTAGATCTTTAAGGAAGGTGAGAATCTGCTTATGACAGAATTTAGAGCAGTGCCTCTCAGTTTGATGATTATGCAAACCATGTGAAGATCTCTTTATCCTTCACATTCTTAGCTGAATCTTGGTCATGGCCTGAGGTTTTGCATTTCCAGCAGGTTCCCAAACTTTGCATGTGTCTACAGTTCCTGCATTACACTTTTGTTAGCAGAGACCCCAGCTTGCCCTAGAGACCGTGATGTCCATGAGCATCATGAACGTGGCAGCGGCAAGTGATGCGGGATTCCCCTCTGAGTGCTGTGAACACCATCGGTTAATAAAGAAGCTGCTTTGGCCTACAACAGGGCAGAAATCAGTAAGGCGGGAATACCAAGCAGTTAGAGGAGGAGAGAGTAGGTAGAATGAAAAAAAATGCCACTACAGAAGACAAACGCTGGATGCCTGATGGAACCTTACTGGTAGGCCATAACCACATGGAGATACACTGATTAACAGAAATGAGTTAGTTTAACATACAAGAGCTAGCTAGAAATATGCATAAGCTAATAGGCCATGCAGTGTTTTAATTAATACAGTTTCTGTATGGCTATTTTGGGTCTGGGTGACCGGGAATGAACAAGCGACCTCTGATTATAAGGAAGGATAGATAGCTCTTCATCTTTTATTAGTTGGCCGGATTCTATCACGGTTTACTAAAGATCCATGGTGATGTACGTGAATAATCCAGACACCCAAGAGGCTGAGCTGGAGGTGGGAAGATTGCAAATTCAAGGCCAGCCTGAGCTTCAGAGTGAGATCCTCTCTCAAAGTGACAAAAATATATTAATAAATATGAAGTCATATTTTTAAAAAGTCTTTTGTAAAAAACTTTGGTGCCTTCAGTAGGGAAAAAAAACAGGAGTGCCTCGGACACATGGAGATCCATCTATTTCTGCCTCCTGAGTGCTGGGATTAAAGATGTGTATCACAACTGTGCAGCTCAAAGTAGTTTTTGTATAGAAATATGTTTCTAGTTGCAACCTCAATTAAATTGAGAGTGTGATGATCAAATTTAACTGACAACTTGGCACATCCTAGAACCAAATGCTCACTAATGGATTGTCTACGCTAGGTTGCTCTCTGGACCAGTCCCTGTAGGAGTGTCTTAGTTAACTGATATTAGAAGAGCCAGACCACTGTGGGCGGCACCATTCCTTAGGCAAGTGGCTGTGAATTGTAGAGGGGGAGAAATGGACAGATGAAGCTAGTTGTACGCCAGCATCCATTTCATTGTGCACTTGATGATGAGTGTGACGTGACCAGGGACTTCAAGTTCCTGACACCATTGTGACTATCCTGTTGTGATGACTGTGAACTGGAATTGTAAGAGAAATAAACCCTTTGCTTCCCTAAGTCGTTTTTTTTTTCTCCTGAGCATTCTGCTGTAGCAACAGGCATGACATTAGAACACTGAGAAAAGCTAGTTCCTGTTATTGCTGGGACTGTGTCCTTTGTCAGTCTTTCCCATCCAGCATTAGGAGTCTTTCCCCTGTGTGGGCTCTTGTCTCCACAGAGGCTTGAGGCTAAAGCTTTGAGTAAGAGCTGAACAAAGAATCATGAAGAAACAAAACACTTCTTGCTCCCCTGAAGCAGGATGTAAATTCTTCCCTAGTGGAAATCACAGTTTTCAAATTCAAAGGGCATCCCTAGCATTTCAATATTAGAGCTCACTGAAAAAGTATAATCAGAAGCACTTATTTAATGTTTAACATCCAATTTTTAATGTTTTAAATGTAAGAGTTTTCTTTTTATCATTCTGATGTATTTTGTTAAAAGTCCTTTATAAATTCAACATGCATTTAAATATGATCTTTCAGTGAAAGTTACTCAGAGAGTGCAGATCAAAGCTAACTGAAATAAAGTCATACCCATAACTTAGAATCAAAGCTAAAATATTGCTTTTTATGAACAAAACAAGCATTATAGTTCTGATTGAACTTGAATCTCTTTCACCTGGAGCCAAAATATCACTATATCATTGAATTTATATACACGAGTCACTTAACAGAAAACAGTGAGCCAGCCTGCCTTCATCTTAAGCTTGAAGTCATCTTACAGTAGAGATAAACTAGTTTCATTCTTATTTGTGATTAATCTGTTTCTCAAGAACTAGGCTATTCCCTATCTGTATTCTTAACCACAAATGCCTGTTCCAAGAAACAACAACTATGTTTGAAAAGGTTTTTATGACCACCTTGCTTTGAATACCTTGTTATGACTGCCTTGTTATAATTACTTTGTTATGACCACTTTTCAACCATTTATTCTGATTTTGTAATCCTGCCTATTTGCCTGCCAAATCCTCCATTTGTAAAGCCCATATTTCTGAACTATAAGAACCTGTATCTTACCCATGTCCAATGGTGATCTGTTTAACTCTACCTTCATAGAGGGACAGCCCAGGTACATGAATAAAAAAAAGCTTGCTTTAATTAATTTGGCCAGGAAGACTGGAGTTGATGGTCTTTCTCCTCAAATCCATGCAATTAAAAAAACTTTTGCAAAAGCATGGATTATTAAACAAAAATCCCAGTGCTAGGGTATGGGGTGCCTTCCTATGAGTTGTTGGCTGAGAGGACCGTAGGGTTATTATCATTGCCTTTGGTTTCCCACCAGACCTGGATGGTAGGAACCTGTGGATGAAGACACCACACACTTTGGTTGACAAACTCAAAGAAACAATTGTGGAACTGAACTGGCAGATTCCTTCTTCATGGTTAATTTTCATGGTGACAGAAGAATTGTTTTGTGCAGGGAGCTGAAGGGAAAAGCTTCCTTATCTGCAGCTTTGTATTTTGCATGCTGTAATAACAACTTGCTAGGAAAGATGTGCCTACTGGTGCAATAGAGGCATGGCTGCTATGGACGTAGCCCACTGATGAGAACATTCATTTCCCTTCCACTGGAGGCCCAGGGAACAAACATCATGGAAGGCAGAACATAAAGAATGTAAGAACTATGCCATAGTGGGGAGTGTTGTAATAGGAGCGTCGGGGCTGCGTCCCTGGCACCCAGCCGCCCACATGGCTAGCTTATGCCCCGAAATAATTACACGGAAACTGTATTCTTTTAAACACTGCCTAGCCCATTAGTTCCAGCCTCTTATTGGCTAGCTCTTACATATTGATCTAACCCATTTCTAATATCCCTGTAACACCACAAGGTGTCTTACCAGGGAAGATCTTAACCTGCATCTGTGTCCGGTGGGAGAATCATGGTGACTCCTGACTTGGCTTCTTTTTCCCAGCATTCTGTTCTGTTTACTCTGCCTACCTAATTTTATGTCCTATTAAAGGGCCAAGGCAGTCTCTTTATTTAACCAATGAAATTAACACAAAACAGAAGACTCTCCTCCATCAGGGGAGGGTCTTGAGATACTGCCTAATTGGGGTCTCCTGCTTAGGACCTTGTATTAATTTCTTTTTGTTGCTATAAAATACATGAAAAAACAACTTAATGAGGCAAGGTTTATTCTAACATGTTGTTCCAGACATCATCAGTCATGAAAGGAAAGTCTAGGGAGCAGTCCCTTGAAGCACTTGACAGCTCTCTAAAGCAAAGAGGAATGAGTGACCACGTGTTCTATTCACCTCCTTGTCTTCATTTATACAATCCACATTTCTAGTAAGGAAATAGTATTCCCCATCATGAGGGTGTCTTCCCACTTCGATAAATAAAATAAACATAATCTACCTGAACACATGCCTAGAGGGAGGGTCATCTTCCAGGTCTTTCTAGAAGTTCACAATAGTAACCATCACAGACATGCACAAGACTGAGGCTGTAGGAACTCAATCATTCCTGGCGGAGAGGTTCACAGAGCCTTATTCCGCCTAGGAGAGATATTGGAAGTTGGGGTATGCTGAGGGAGAGGGAGTCCTCAGTGACATAGCCACTGGTGAGTGTCTCATATTATGGTTGATAGTGCCACCCCAATGCCCATTAAAGTAGCTCTGGTTAAACCTAGCAGGTAACAAAGCAAAAACAAACAAACAAAACCCCCCCAAAGACCTAAAAGTGGAATGAGGACTGTATTGATTACTTTTTCATTGCTGTGATGACACACCATGATTGAGGGAGTTCAGAGGAGGCTTGTTTAGGGGCTTAGAGCTTCAGAGAGTTAGAGTCCATCACCATCACTGTGGGGAACATAGCAAGAGGCATGCAGGCACAGCACTGAAACAGGAGCGGATAGTGACACATCTACTCTAACATGGCCACACCTCGTAATCCTTCCTAAACAGTTCCACCAACTGGGGATCAAGTATTCAAATATATGAGACAATCAGAGCCGTTACCATTGCAGGAACTTGGTGGAAGCAGAGGTAAGATACAGGCAGGAGGGTCATGAGAGACAGTCAGGGGCTGAGTATGGTCAGTTTGAGTATACAAAAGTATGAAGATGTCAAAGGATCAATTATGAGATGCGAACACCACCTCCTGTGGTGAAACAACTCAAAGAATAAATTAATAATAATAAGAAGAATATGACAGAAACAGTCATGTAAAATGTAGCTAATTTTCAAAATAACTTTAGAATTGATATTTATTTTCCAGTTGCCAGTTATAGAAAATGTCTGGTGAGACAAGTGTTATTAGATATATTTTTATATTTTTAATATTTCACAATTATTCTCACTGCAGAGATGGAATTTTTCATTTATGGTTGCAGTGTATTTTACTTATAGTAACTATATGTGAAAGTGTATTTGAAATTACTTAATGTGTCATTTAAAAGACATTTTATATTTAAGTTGGACAATTGAGATTTTCCTCACTTGTCTTTTGATGATGGAGGAAGGTCATTGGTTAATTAAATAAAGAAACTGCTTGCCCTGATAGGTTAGAACATAGGTGGGTGGAGTAAACAGAACAGAATGCTGGGAGGAAGAGGAAGTGAGCTCAGAGACGCCATGCTCCCCTCTCCTGGGCAGACGGGATAGCTCTGCTCTCTGAAGCACTCGCGATGAAGCTCCGACCCAGGATGGACGTAGTCTAGAATCTTCCCGGTAAGCGCACCTTGGGATGCTACACACATTATTAGACATGGGCTAGTCCAGGTGCGAGAGATAGCCAAGAAGAGGCTAGATATAATGGGCCAAGTGGTGTTTAAAAGAATACAGTGTCCGTGTAATTTATTTCAGGGCATAAGCTAGCAGGCGGCCCGGGGTGCTGGGGACGCAGCCCCGCTGCTCCTATTACAACATTTTGATTTTTGTAGTTTTCAGTAATCCTAGCAACAGTTCTTTCAACTGTGTGTGTGTATTTGTGTGTGCGTGTGCTGCTTTTTCTTACCCTTCTACTATGTTGCTGGGTTGGTTCTACCATAACACCTTGCTTAAGAATTATACTAAATACAGGCTTCTGTTTTAATCACTGTATCTACATACATTCTCCTAATTCTGCCCATGCATTTGAAAAAAAAAAAGGTTACTTTATTATAGTGTCTTTTTGTTTCAAGGACAGAATACTTCAAAAGATACATAGAACTTTCCCTTTTGCTTCTAATTGCCCCTTTTAATGATGCTTAATGTTGACTCACGGTGAAGCCATAAACCATATACACTGAGGGGCAGCTGTTGACGCCAGCTTCAAAGGAATACAGTTTAGGGAACGCACAGCACTGCCGACAGGAACTTACTTTTCTGTCTCTGAGGGGCTTTTCAGTGCAGCACTGTTCAGAGGAAGTGCATTTATGATTTCACTGAGTTTAACCTCAAAGACACTTTCTGTTCTAGGCAGCCTTCAAGCAACAAATTTCCGTGAGAAAACTAGTGTGCTGACTCTTCATTAAAAATTCACACTCAAGACAAATTGGGCTTTGATGTAAACACGTAACTGACACACACATTTTGATAAAAATTTGAGTTGAGGGTTATGGACCACACTATTGCATTATGAAGAGACTGGTATATTTTTCTTTTACATTAAGGAATAATACAATACAGTAGCAGCTGTGGTTTGTTGCGATCATTCCCCACTTCCGGTTAAAGACGTTGTAATTCTTCTCTTGACCATGTCATCAATGAGCCTTAAGTCTATTACTGAACAGAAGTGCTCCTTTCAGCCGTTTTTTAAGAGGAAAGAAAATGACGTATGGCAACCAAGGCTAAGTTTGAGAATTTTGCAAACTGGCTGCTGTCGCTGAGGTGACTTGGAGTTGAGCATGGTTGAAGTATTTACACTCAGGACCTCAGAAAAGTCCACAAATTATTTTTTTCCTTTTTTTCAGAGCGCTGTTTTAAACATTTATCAGTTTAGACTGACACCATTAGTCAAACATCCCACGTGTATCCTGTTTCCGAGGAAACAACTCTGTCAATCCCCAAATCAAAGTGCCTCATGCATTTGACTATGATGGTCTTTGCCCAGAAAATGCCCATAGATTTATGAAAGAAGCCCTATATCGTCTGCCCTTTGGAGAAAATAGAAATATAACTCTTGTCTGTCTATAATACAAACAGAGTATAACAGGCTGCCCTGTGTTCCCTGTCTCATCTGTCATCAAGGATAAAATCCCAACTAAATCTTCTCTGCAATCTGAATAGAATATTTATAACACTCAGTATTACTGGTTGTAGTCAGCAATTTGAGTTTCAAAGGGAAAAAAAGATTTTAATCTGAGAAAAGACAAGCATGGCCTCTCAAGGAATACACATTGAAACCCCAGAGAAGTTTTTGAATTATCTTGGCAAGCTTGTTATTCAGAAGATATTAGCTGCTAATCTCTTACAAACCGACTGTGTGATGATAATTAGATCTCCATCTTCTGGCAGCAATACTGATGGAGAAACTTGATACAGTTCTGCCCACTTCATGTTTCATAAGTAGATTTTGATGAATAAAAAATAAATATAGTGGAAGTATTTTAATGTAATTGGTAAAACTGTTGATATTATCTTTGTATGTATAGAAACATCTAAGTAACTTTTTCAAGTGGCTAATAGGAGTTGCATTTTTTTCTCATATTAGAGGTTCCACAGTATCTGAATTGGTAGTCTGGGAGAGCATCACCAACGAAAATACATAAATTCTGTTATCATCTAACTGAACAATTTTATTCTCATACAATAAGAAAAATTATGTGAGCCTGCTAGGTTAAAGAGAGTCACTCTCGCCAGCCCACAGTGAGTTCTTGTTAAGACAGTTACTATGTTTGATGCACTCAGCACTGAGGTGAGATGCAGCCAGAGACATCACCTGAGAGAGAACATTTCTGTTGCCATGGAAGGTTTCCTCGTGTGCTCGGAAATCAGCTCTCCAAACTCTGTCCCAGTATCATTTATTTGCATTTTGATTTTACAGATTTTTTTTTTTTTGCTTTCTCTAAGTATAAGGTATATGTGCTTTTGCATCTGGCAAAATGATTTTGCGATTCACTGGTTCCTGTGCCTGGTGTCGAGAGTACTCTGCACTGACTGTTGTTTCTTCTGAGCTTACTGTGAATATAAGTCTCTAGCAAAACAGATGCTTGGGATTCTCTTGAGTGAACGGAAAAGGATTTCCCTGCCCAGTCCTGTGTTAAGCATGTGTTTGACTTTGTAAATGCTGACAGCTGTCTCCCAGAGCAGCTGTTTAATGTTTTACTCCTATAAACAATGTCCTTCTGTCAGTCCACACTCATACTTGATACTGTCACTTTTTGACACTCAACTCTCTGCTAATATTTCTGTATCATTTTAATGTACATTTCTCTGATGACTAGTGATGGTGAACATCTTGCTAGAATTATAAAATTCTACATGTTATTCCCTTTGTCCTTAAAGTTTACTCTACATGTATATATCAAGGGTTAGTGGTGAAGACCCCTTTGGGTGCAAGTAAAACTCTCTGACTTGTTTCGATTAAATACATGGTTCACTGGGATAAGTTAGCGTTGGACAACTAAGCTTTTGGCAATGAAGAAACCAAAAGACATTCATATGTCCAGTAAAACGAATGTAAAGAGATTTTGTTTAAATACAGAACTGATACCAAAAGAAACTTAGTTCTAAATCTAAAATATGCCACAGTTTCATGTTCTGAGTTTTTGCCTCTACCTTCTGAGAGCTATGATCGGAGAAGGAGAATACCACACAGTATATATGTGAATTCTGTTTCCATGAAAAGCATTGACAAATCAACAAAGAAGGCAAAAATGCTTTCTCTAATGCTAGAGAACTGGACCCTGGTTGCCTGGGGCAACAGTAGTGTTCGTCCTATAGGGATACGTGTGCCTGTGGATGAAAGAGCTTTGGAAGAAAGT
This sequence comes from Microtus pennsylvanicus, assembly GCF_037038515.1. Taxonomy (NCBI): domain Eukaryota; kingdom Metazoa; phylum Chordata; class Mammalia; order Rodentia; family Cricetidae; genus Microtus; species Microtus pennsylvanicus. The sequence goes on from NC_134600.1 coordinate 30,220,765, forward strand.
TTTTGGGAGGAGAAGAAACTCATACCTAATGATATCACTTTCTCAGTTTGGAATCTGATGCAGATAAAAGTAAAGGGGGCAAGACTTGAGCTCAAGAAGAAAGAAATTGCAGTGAGTTAAAGCTACAGGAACAGTTTGGAAAAGCCAAGTCTTCATGGACAACATGAACAAAAGACTCCAAGGAAGCACAGAGTGCATAATGCTGCTTCCCTGCATGTGCCGTGAAACTTCCTACTCTTTCCCAGGGTCTAGGTTCACGGAGTTTACAGCAGGAGCTTTACATTACTAATAGCACTGCACGTGGATTTGAAAATATTGCTCTAGCAGAAATTCCTGGGGTACTTAGAAAGGACAAAGATGGCACCCCCTACTCTCTCTGTAGACAGAAGACAGAGGAGCCAACAGTATGAGGCAACACTGACTCCTATATTTTGGGTATGCGATTTCATTTTTGCGATAAACATTTTACTCCAAGAAAGTCCAGAGACTCACGTCAGTTGCTAATGTTTTGTTGAAATCTTGTCTTGACATGTTACTGACTATAAAATACACTTTGTTATTCACTTTATGATGTGATTAATCTTGATAAGGTACAGCTTCTGAAATATATTTGTTTTACAAAACATGGGTAAGTTCATGAAAATAGCATAAAAAATAATAAGTCAGCCATCAAAATATAGTAATTATGTAAAATTGCAAGTAATTTGAGAAAATGACTTTTAGGCAAATGAAAACCAGGAAAACAGTGTTTCAATAAACTAACCATAATTTTCTTTTCTGTATTTTTCCTTTCCTAATTTTCTTTTCCTATTTTTCTTTCTTTACTTAACCTGTTCAAAAGCATGAATTTTTCAGTCTACTGATCTTCCCTTAAGCAAGAAACAAAAAAAAAAATCAAAACAATAACAAAAAACTCCCCAAACCAACTACAGTGAGATAATGAACTCTCCTCCAGCAAGCACAGCTGGACCTCCGGCTCCTCCTCCGTCCTGCTGTTTGACTTCCTCTGGGCCTCACCCCACAGACCTGTAAACATTAACTCTAGGACATAAAAGCACGCGTGCAAACATGGGCGTGTCAGCAACCTCTATGTGAAGTTGCTGCGGCTGGGTGTGTGCGTGGGTTGATCTGCTCTACAAATGTACCCTGATGACTTTTGAGAAAAAAAATTAAGGACAATCCTTTGGCTTTCTCCAAGTCAAGCAGTCAATATTTTATTGTTTTCTGTTGTTCTAAATGTGCTCTGAGGGAGAGCCCCTTTCCTGTCACCATGTGATGTAACTGGTGCCAACACTCACTCCTCACCCCTCCTGTCTACTTCTTCCCTTCCTGCCCACTCCTCCCCTCTCCTGTCCACTTCTCCCCTCTCCTGCCCCTCCTCCCCTCTCCTGTCCACTCGTTCCCTCTCCTGTCCACTCCTCCCCTCTCCTGTCCATGCCTCCCCTCTCCTGTTGTCCTGCTGTAGCTGGTGCTCACACCCTTTCCTTTTCTACATTGTCAAAACCTTTGCCACCTGCAAGAGTCTCTTAAATATCATTTTTGTTTTATTCGATTAAGAGTAGGTCTCAGGCTATAGTCCAGACTAGCCTCAAGTTGACAATCCTCCTGCCTCATCCTCCCAACATAAGGTGTCTGCCCAACATAACTACCAGTATAGCATCTTTAGAGTCCACTTTTGTCTTTCCAATCTGCAGGTGTTTCTTCACATTTCAGAACATCTCTGTATGTTTGTAAATGACATGGGTTGTTACCTGGTTGTGATTATACTTCTCTTTCCTCTGCTAAGTATCGAGAAATTCAGAACAATCGTTCATCTTTGCCTCACACTTGCCCTAATCTGGAACTTAAAACTCCATCTGTTCATAGATGAAAAGATTGGAAAATCAGTCCACCCACCTGTAGCTTTTATCTTTGTATTTACTGGGTGTCTACACTGTTAAATCCTTTCGGCTGAGTTCTACAATTCCCACAACATCCCCTAACAACTCAACACTATCACATATCATGCTCCAGCCTACCTCTGAAGCCAAGAAGCCTGACTACAAAGTAATTAACCTTGTACCATTTCACATCTTAGTAATGAATATAGAAGTTGCTCATGGATGAATAGTACTCATCTCTATAAAATCATGGCTATAATTCTACATATGCAAAACTGTGAGTTACTCTATCTTGTGTTTTCCATTTGCATTTTTCTCTTAGGAATAGACTTGCTCTAATGTACTAAAGAAAACCCACCTACTCTCAATATAATAGCTAATTACATCTTACTAATTGCAGTGATGATTGCTTTCTATATTAAATTAAAGTTTTTGTGTGTAGGTACACAGTTTTTTCAAGAGCTTTGTCAGATTATTGGCACCAAGATCGATAAGCTTTCTTGTCAGACTGCCTTGGACTGCTAGCCCACAAATAAGGACATGGAGACTTATTAATTATGACAGCTTGGCCTTAACTTAGGCTTTTCCACAGATAGCTCTTAGAACTTAATTAACCTGTTCTTATTATGTTCTGTCACATCGCTCGGTTACCTCTCCTCTGTATCGTATGTCTGGTTTGTCTCTCATCTCCCTGGTGTATTGCCTTTCTTCTTTCCAGAGTTCTCTCTCTGCCTAGAAGTCCCACTGATACCCTCCTGCCTGGCTATTGGTTGTTCAGCTTTTGATTACACCAATCACAGCAACACACTTTCACACAGTGTACAAATATCCCATAGCAAATATCCCTTAACTCTAATTCAGTAAAACTATGCAAAATAAGAAGCATTATCAAGTAAGGATTACATTCACAATGTACAGTCCATATGTATTTGGCAAATTCAGAAAAAAACTGTATTTTCTATCTTATCTTAGTGAGTCTGAAGATTTACATCTAAAATAATTTTTTATCATGATTTGTATTGCCATTATAAAATATCTTTTTAATCCTTAAAACATTTTGATTTGTATTACCATTCTAAAATATCTTTTTAATTCTTAAAACATTTTCTTAGATGAACAACTTAAGCTTCTATTTATGTCTCTCATCCTTATATACTTTACATCTCTTTTGTGAGATTTTTTTCTGAATTTGTTAACAAAAAATTGTAACTATAATTATCTATCGTTCAACCCCACCAGAGACCTGAGAATGACATAATATTACCTGAGTAAACAGGAAGTGTAGAGCAAGCAACTTTCAGAACTATAGAAATGCCAGAAACAGATTTCAGGAACTTACTTATCGCTGTCCCCAGACTGCATTTCTCATAAACACGACTAAATTTTATTTGCCACTTACCATTTGAAATCACTACCATAATTGTCACTATTCCAAAATCTTTATTTTCCATTCCTTAAACTTTAAAATAAATGGTACAAAAGATTCTAAAAGAACTCAGCTGTTTTGACAAGCCATGCAGTGTCTTTGGATTTTCCTACCCGGGCCCTGCAGCTTAATGAAAGCAACTAGTCATCCTTGACATGCTAAGAACCACAGAGGAACGCAAAGAAACACTTGCATGGCCTTCAATTTGACAGCATCAATGTATCTTAAGGTTATAACTTTATAAGTTCAATTTCTGTTTTCAAACACAAAAACAAAAGTGAAATCATGCATGAAAACTTCTTGTAGAAAAAAATAAGTTGATCAAGGGAAATTTGGAAGAAAATGTAAGCCTTGGAAGGAGTTCCTATTATTGTTAAAAGGCACTGTCCTACCCTGAGTTAAGTGACAGTTTTGTTACTATCTGAAGCACAATTCTATGTAGTTCAATAGCTTCTAGTTAAAAAATAACTATAAAGCTGTTTTTAAATATACCCTTTATTTTGTGCATTGACTGAATATGAATTTAATGACTAACAAATGTTAACCATCTACTACCTTTAGTACCACAAGGATATTGTCTTCAAGGAGTTGGCAGTGGTTGTACCAGTAGCAAGGGAAAATCCATGATGATGTCTGCAAGATATTTTTATGTGAAGATTATGTTGATAGTTGATTGGTTTGGACCTAGTTGCAGAGAACAAAATGGGTAGCAGCTAAATTTAGTGGCAAGAGGTATATTATGGTCTCTCGGGATAATCTAGAAAGCTCAAGACACAGTTCCTAAAGATATACTACAAAACCAAGACACTAAGGTACCAATGTCTCAGTACTCGGTGGAGGTTGTGCCATAGGGGCACTGGCTAAACCGGTCTGCTGCCAGGCTAGGGCAGAGAACTGTGGGGGCATTTTTAAGAAGGGAGGGAATAGGAAGAGCACACATTGCAAAGGAATGTTCAGTTTTAAATAGATTTGGACAAGGTTCAGTTTTGTTCTTTGGAACTTGAGCAATTCAAATTCACAATGAATACATTATAGACCAAATGTCTGTGTCTTCCCAAAGCTCGTATTGGAAACCTCACTCCACAGGGTGACAGCATTGGGAGGTAAGGCCTCTGGGGGGCAGTTAGGGGAAATGACAAGGATGGAACCCTCAGGACTGGAACCAGTGTCCTCAGCAGAGCCACGGGCGTCAGCTTGACTCCCCTCTCTGCTCAGCCTTGAGAAGGTAGAATATGGGTTGGCACTCTGCCACCTGCAAGAGGGTCCTCACCAGAATGGTGACGCTCTGGCCTCAGTGTTCCTGTCTCCAGAATATGACAGACCTCTGTTGTTTGAGATCTACCTTGCTTAGAATACTTTGTTATATGAGCACAGACTGATAAGATAACCAACAGGAGAAATGGCTTCACGGAGGGCTCTGGAGGCTTTATGATTTCCAGAACTGAGAGAAGTAGTTTCAAGACAGATGTTGGAGCACTATGCAGGTGAAGGTTAGGGTAGAAGCTCAGAAGCTAGCTCAGTTTGCTCAACTAGAATCCGGTCCTTCAGGGTTCCTGCTTTAAGAAAGAGTCTGTGAGACATCCTGTAGGACACAGAAGAAAGTGACTGACAAACTGCCAATATAGACAAAACAGTCTTCCAAATTTCTTGTTTTACGGAAAAACCTGCTGGAGACTATGGGCCTGTTGGCTGAAGATGGATGTCCCAATATTACAGAAGAACTTTGGGTAACTGTCCAGGCAGCAAGATGTCTCTGTCAATTCTAGAACTTTGGAAGTTGCTTGCAATGCACTTCCTGTTTACTTAGGTAATATTACATCCTTCTGGAGTCATTGAAGAGTTGAAGACATATAGTTACAGTTTTCCTTAGTTATGATAAAGAACAAATTAGATATAAGACTAAAGATAGGATAGATGATAGAGTATTTTTCAAATGTAAATGGACTAAATATTGCAAATATAATTTTTGCTTGATACCTGTTTTGTTATATATAATTTTACTATGTTAAACTTAAAACCTTCCTTTTTATTTGGACAGAAAAGGAGAGATGATATGGGATGTCCTTCTGCACGTGTGTTGTTTATATTGGTTAATGAATAAAGCTGCTTTGGCCTATGGCAGGAGAGAATATAGCCAGGCTGGAAGAGATATATGTGTATAGAGAGAGTAGGCAGAGTCAGAGAGACACCATGTAGCTGCCAGAGGGGAAAGACGCTCAGAATTTTTACTGGTAAGCCAGAGCCTCATGGAGATACACAGATTAATAGAAATGGGTTAATTTAAGATGAAAGAGTTAATAAGAAATTATTAAGAAGCCTGAGCTAATAGGTCAAACAGTGTTATAATTAATAAAGTTTCTGTGTGATTATTTAGGACAGAGAAGTCAAGAAATGAAAGAACAGTCTCTGTCTACAAGAAATGACCAAAAAAGAAAGGTTAAGAGAGGGGAGGGGACAGTAGGGAGGGAAGGAGACTTATGACCAGAAAACCTTTAACAGATCCTGCGGTAAAGAGAAAATTCTAGTCAGGCTGATTGTGAAGTGACCTCTAGGCAGTGGCAGAAGAATTATCATAGAATAAATGCAATTTTTTAAAAGTAAAAAGTAGAAGGCAATGGCGACATCTTGAGCATCACGGAGTATAAGTGGGGCAGGAAGCAAGATTGTCATTTGCTTTCGTGTTGGCAAGTCTTGTGTGCCGTGATGGGCACTGTCCCATGGGAGCAGTAATAGCAGAAAATAAACAGGAATGGATGGAGATGTAAATGGTCGGTCATTAATCAGAGTTAGGCTGCAAAAATGTCTCCTCCAAAATGCTTACCCTTTAAAGTAAGGAGCAACATACTCTGGAAGCCACAGGAAAAGAGCAAGGTGGGGGAAGCGTTACTCTTTTTTCTTTATTTAATCAGAGGAGGAAATGACATTCCCATACAGAGGAGAATGATCTCAGAGAAAGGCAAAAGTCAAAGAAAGGAGAGAAACCCAGGGAGCGTCATCATTGCATACAGTGAGAAGCTTTAGAGGGTAAGGCAAGACCTCGTGTAGAATCTACTTAGCTGGGAGAGGCAAGGGTCGGGAGGGGAGCGCCTACCTCACGTGTAGTGGACGTGAGGGACAGCACAGTGACTGTGGCCCGTGTCCACTGAAGAGCACAGCAAGAGGGGACCCTTCGCAGAAACGCCCCACTTCTCTATGGAGGTCCCCTCGAGAATCCAGAGGAGCTCTGCTTATTACACAGCTGTAAGCAAAGATGCCAGGCTGAACAGCTCCGAGGCTCTCCGGAGGACTTACACGGCCTCTCACACCTTCTTCCATCCCCCTGCTCAGCTGTCTTTACGAACAAGTATTACAAATGAGGTCTGGGCCGGTATCAGGAAATGAAAGGGCAAGTTATTTTTATCTGATATCGGGAACTTTTCTGATGATGTGAATTCACCCTCTGGGACTTTCATAAGTTAAAACAGCCAATTAAAATGGTCTTCTCCAACATCCTGGCAGGAAAATGACTCATGAAGGATGAACCATTCCAGTGATGTGCTTATTATAAATTAATAAAATAGGCAAAATTAATAAACTAGACCAGAAATTATTTCTAGAGACAGAATTTAGCTTCTCTTGTCACACAAAGAAACTAAGAAGAAAAAAGGTTCATCTGGGGAGGGGTAAAGGAAAGGAAGGAAGAAGAGAAGGGGCTATAGGAGAAGGAGGGACGGGGTGGGCGGGGCGATGGAGCTCAGCAGCCAGGAAAGATCGGTAGACTGGAGTGATTTTTCTCTAACATTCTACATCACTAAAATCTATTCAGTTTCCCTTTTAAAGTGTTGGAAGACAACATTGATCACATGGATTAAACAGAGGTAGGTTTGTGATGCACTATGAAGAATATGTTTTGAGAATATCCATATTCAAGCTTCCAACTTGAGATTTGAATCATGCACTCGACTCGTTGCTTTAAAAATATTGTCTATCGGCTCTGTGCCCATTAACAAACAAGCTCTCTCTCTCTCGTCATAGTTTGCGGAGTGCAGATACATTCAAAACACAATTTAGAGCTCACGATTCCTCATTCGCATACATGTACAATATTATAAATACTAAAAAATTGTGGTTGGGAGCAGAAACTCTGACAGGATCCAGGAAACTGAGATATATTTGTGCCCCAAGCTGTCATGCGGCTGTTTCCATGGTGTTTCAGCAATTTGTTCATTCCTTGTCTACCTGATGCTAGCATTCTACTTCATACCGCATCGCTAGAGACGGTTCTTATGGGAAGAGCTTTAAACCTACACACATACACACACGTGTGTGCATGCACACAGGTCATGGGTGTATGTGCATGTGTGTGTGTGTGTGTGTGTATACATGGTTTTCTGGATAGATTTATATTTAAGATGTTGGGTTTTTTTTTCTCCTCAAAATATAGGGGAAAAGACAAAGCATCCCTAAATTTTAGCACACATTTTGCTGTTGTGCCAAATACTAAAAGTGATATATTATGTGATGTTAAAAAAATTTATATAGCCCAGAAAATATTAAATGTCTCTCTGTTCCCTTCACCCTTGATATTAACCTGTATTTTAAAAATACTTACTTTTAATAGTTTCTTGTGATATCATTCTCTCACTGAAATATATTTATCCAAAAATGAAATATATATATCCATATCAATGTAACTAGTTCTGAATTTATTTCCTCAAAAGAGATTTTTTTTTATTTTAAGATATACTTTAGCTCACTCTGTCTCTTCTTTTTCTGAAGAAGCTGCCTCTGCCTCTCCCTTCCCCCTTCCTCTTCTCTCTCTCTCTCTCTCTCTCTCTCTCTCTCTCTCTCTCTCTCTCCCTCTTCCCCCCTCTTCTCCCACTCCATAACCCTTAACCCTTATACTCTTCCCACTAAATAAACTCTATATTTCTGCCCTCCCCAAAGATCTACTTTAATGGAAACACTACCTTAGATAATGGTGTTTGAATTTTGTAATGTGAGTCAGGTTGGTGTGGCTGCTCTGTCCCCTGCTCAGTGAGTCTGGGTGGTGTGGCTGCTCTGTCCCCTGCTCAGTGAGTCTGGGTGGTGTGGCTGCTCTGTCCCCTGCTCCGTCAGCCTGAGCTGTTATGGCACTGTCAGTCCCCAGTGTGTCTGAGGCAAACAGCATACGTGTTCTCTCCCAGGGGAAGCCCTTGTGGCAGAGTCCTGGGCTGGGTTCTCGTGACTTGCTTAAGTACTTCCAACTTTGGATTCACTGATGGGATGTTCTTGTGAATTCGAGGGAAATGCGCTCTTCCTAGTCCATTTTTATTGTCTCTTTCCCTTCCTCTTCGTAGGATCACAATGTGTAGTTTATGACTGCGATGGGGTCCTCCACCGTATTCATTATGATCTTCAGGTCTAAGCTGAAACCCTTTATCTGGAGTTCTGGATTTGGGCAAATTCATGACAAATCCCATCTGTACCAACGAGTTTGTAGTTTGCTTGGAGGTCTATGAACTACAGAGGGCAAAACCCCTCCCATAAGTGTAGCAGCCTTTCCCTTTAGAGCCTTATACATGGCAAAACTAATAAATACTACCACGGTCAGGGTTACCTGATACCAGCAGTGACAGAAGTTGATGGCATGTGAGCCAGAGCTGCGTACCGAGAGCTGGTGTCAGGTAAGCATCCTAAGAACCATAGCAAACCGTTCTGCCTCTTTCTGTTCCCCATTAAAGCAGAATGATCTGTCATTTATCACTATCACTGTGGACCATTACTGGGCAGTCTATCACCAGAGGTACTAAAATGTATTGCTCTAGTCCCTTCAAATAAACAGTTGGGTTGTTTTCAGCATTCACTCTTAACAGGAATTCCTATAGCACATATGCCTGTATATACCTTTGACAACACGTAGTACGTTGCCAGGTTAAATTAGCAGCGGTAGCTAGAGGATATGAGTATTTTCAGTCTTGGTGGATATTGCAAACCTGTCTTCTAGAAAGGATGAAGAAAGTCATACTATCAACAGAGTATAAGAGAACCCGTTTATCCACACCAAGGCCAGCACTAGGAAAATCAAACTCTTCTCATTTTTGACTGTTCAACTGGAAAGAAATACAATTTATTTTTCATATTTTGCATTTCTTCAATTGTAACAGAGTGAACACCATTCCCAAGCAACTTTATCGCCATTCAAGTTTTTGAGAAACATCTTGTGCTTTTAAGAAATTGGTTTGGTCGTCTTTCCTTGGCTTTTTTACACGTGCTGTTTGTAAATTAAGAAAATCATCATTTTGTTCTCTGCATAAAACTCCATTCCAGCTCCTGCTGCGGCAAAGACCCTTATGTTAAGGGCTGATTCCCCACTTGTGATGCTGCTGAGCAGTGATAAAAGTGATGAAGAAATGGGCCTGGTAGAAAGTACTGGTCTTCAGGAGCAAGGAAGGAATCCCCCCTTTCTTGCCTGCTGCATCCCAGCCAGGAGAAGAACTTACTTACAGGCTTACTTCATGGTCACCCCATGTCGTGTTTGCCTCTCCACAGGTGTTGATTGTCTTGGCGGGCTACTTAGTCTAGGGTTAGTAGCCCGCCTGGCAGTTCAGTTATTTCAGGGTCCCGGAGAGGCACTACCTGTAAGATATGGGCTAGGAGACAGGAAGAAGGCCATGCAAAGTTTGTCAGAGCCTCCGTTTATTACAGATGGGGTACAGCTTTATATATGGTAAAGAGTTGGGGGATGGGCACAGGGGTCTGGGCTCTTGCCACGTGGTTCACGTTGGTCACATGGTCCGAGTTGGTCACGTAGGCAGGAGGTTATCTTTGGTCAGGTCACTGTAGGCCTGGAAGTTGACACACCTAGCTCCCTGGATAGTTTGGAATGTGGGGTGGGTTCCGCTAACAGATAGCTCTCATTAACAGCCAATTTGGGTGTGGGGTAGGCTCTGTCAATAGAACCATTCTTAACACAATTAGGGGTGTGGGGTTCTCTGCAGACTCCCCAGGGTGATGGTTCCTGTAATGATTTTAGGAGGAAATTGGCTCCTGACACACAGGCACAAGGCAATGGGTCTGCCATGGACTCAAACAAGCAAGAGTATACAGGGCATCCAATGAGGTCACTGGGTTCTTGTGTCCTGTGATAAGGAACTGAATTAGACACATGTAATATAGGTAATGCTAGAAATAGAGACAATGTGTTCAGAAAGGGGGAAGAGAGCTGGGAATGGTCCAAGGCTTAAGGGCTCTGAGCTATTAGAGATCCTCTACAGGCTATTTATACAGCCCCTGTGTTCTCCTGAATTTGGAGAGCATGGCTTCCCTTCCCCCTCCCCCCCCATACTGCTCTGCTGCATGAAGTCCATGTGTAGAAAGGATTGCAGTCTAGATCTGCCACTGTGTTTGTTCATTTGGTTTTATGATATTTTTATTTATTATTTGAGAATTTTATATACGTTTACAATGTGTTTTGATCACACCCACCCCCCATGTATCCCTCCTATTCTACCAGACCCCACCCCCCTAACAATTCTATTCCAATCTTATGGCTTCTTCCTCTTTTTTTTTTTATTAATCCTTATTGTTTTTTATGACCTGCTGAGTCAATTACCATTGCTTATATGCACAGTGGGGTGGAACCATCCACTGTAACATAGGAACTCTACCCTTCTCCAGCCACTACCAAATGTCAATACCTGCTCGACTGGAATTCTGATCAACTGCTACTGGGTTTTTTCATGTTAATGGAGAGGCCTTTAGACTCTAGAATCTTGAGTCTCCCTCTCCACTTTATTCTCTTGCCTCAGAACCTTCAAAACTGTGACCCAAGAAATACTTAACTTGTTGTATTTATCTAAGGTATATATTTTTTTACCATAATGGAAAGTGCAATAATACATTCTTTCTACTCCCAAATTCTGACACACCACAGTCATCTCCAGCCAATCTCCCAAAGTTGATTTGGCAAATCTAAAAATGCCTTTTGTTTAATTGCCCCCACTCATCTACAACAAAAATACTTCAATAAGAAAAGTTCGAGTGGGCAACTTTGCCTTGAAATACCATATTTACTTATTTGTTGATTGATTGATGCATTTAATAATTATGATTCCCTAAAGTTAAAGAAAGTGAAATAATATATGGCATTCATTATGAACCTGTATTTGCTATCTTATTGAGTTAGCCAATTCATCCCAAATCATGGTCCTTTTATGTATATTTAGTATTAGTATCTAACAGTGTAAATGAATATTTCAAAGAAGCTATATGCTCTGTAAAACCAAATTGCTGACAGGGGACAGAACTGATGTCTAAGCATGTGTTTATGTCCTTAACGCTTGGGTTTTCCCACAGTTCTACAGTTGCACCACTCCATGTTACATGGAAGAAATTGCTTCACAAACCGAAAGACAAACAATATCAGGGTCATTGCCCAGCAAGAAGCAACTCAACTCATATAGATCCTGAATCTAAGGCAGAGTGCTAAATGTGATAGAGAAGATAAAGACAACAGGTGTGGAATTCTTATGTCTCATTAGATAATAGAAGGCTATCTTGGTTAGTTGGTGTATGCATCATATAAAGGAATCAGCTGAAAAGAAACTGAGACATGAACTGGAGTCAAACAGTGGAATTTCGGTCACACAGCTAGAGAGTTTGTAGAGTATTCATGGCCTGAATAGAAGGAAAATTGTCCTACTTACAATTGCTTTCTGATGTGACTAGAGTAAGGGTCACCCAGCCCTTTCTGCAGGGAAAATTACATCAGCTTCTTTTTTACTTTCTTTCTTTAAAAGAGAATCAATTTTCTGGGAAAGTAGCAAATCTTATTTGTTTACATATTATCTCTGACTCTTTTTGTGCTGCAGTGGAAGGGTAGAAATATTGCACATGTCACACAAAGTCTAAAACCAAATCTATCCTCCAAAGGAAAAGCTTGCCAAGCCTTAGAAAATGGTATTTTTCAAAACATCACTGTAAGTGACCTGCACAAACAGATCAATTTCACTTATAAGAACAAAAGGCCACGTAAGGCTTTCCAGCATTGATTCAACATCGATTGTTTGATTGTCCAAACTCTGTTACCATTTGTCTCAGTCTGTATTCTATTGCTACCAAAAAATTCCACATAGTGTATAAATTATAAATAATAGAGTATTTTATCTCTTTGATCAAGGGAAAAGAAATTCCAGACTGGAGGACTCCACCTGGTCCGAATACTCTGCAGTGGTGGGCTTCATGTGACCGGGTTGGTAGTGAGCATGCACACTCAGATTTGCCTTCTTCTTCCTAGGAAGTCCTTGATGAGCCAGTGACTCTCCATGCAATCCTAACTGCTTCTCAAAAGATCCATGACTTATTGTCATCACATGGATTTAAGGATTAATTTCCCAATACATGAACTTTAGGGAAAGGCAGTCATACCATAGAGTCAACTGAAAGTGGTTAAAGCATTTTCTATTAAAATTTGAACTTATTTAACCTTCTTGCCTAATGATAACCCTTAAATAATTTGATGTGATTTGAAAATGTAAACAAGGAATGGGGCTTTGGATCAGCTGGTAGATTTCTCACCCAGCAGATGCAAAGCCCTGGTTTGATCTCCAGGGCTGCATCATCTGGGCATGGAAATAATCCTTGCCATGACCCAGCATTTAGGAGCTGGAGGCAGAAGGATCAGCTGAAGATAGTCTTTGGCTATATAATGAGACTGAGGACAGTTGGGAACACACTGGGCACTACCTGAAATTAACAATGAATACAAATCTAAAACAAAAATAAATGTAAATAAAGAAGTAGAATGTCAATTGATCTTAGATGTGAGCTAGAAAACACCTTGGAAGACATTCTTCTAAACTTTGCAGTGATATGGAGTGTCTGAAAAATAATCCAGAAGATATAACATGGAAACAGGAAGACTCTGATCCAATGAGGCAGTAACTCTGCCTAACATACCGTAGGCAAATTATTCTTGTTCCACTCAGAAGAGGGGGAATGAACATTAATGTTACAGATTATTTACTTGAATGTCCATTATTAAAGCATTTGAGTTGTTATTAATACAGCATAATTAATATAATTATATATAATATAAATATAATTGTATTAATATAATTAACATAAAGTGAGATTGAGAGGAAAATGCCCCTACAGTGCATCTGAATGCATTTTGCATCCAAGAGCCCACTCAGCTTGGATTGACCACACAACCTCAGCCTCCTGACTGCCAATTACAGCCCATTGTGCTCAGAGCCTCCCCTCCACATATAACTTTCCTGCCAATGACACTATCTTTCTAATATGACAGAGGGTACAGGTAATTTCTAGACAAATGATAAATAACTTTTAGATGTACATAAAAACATCAAAAGTTTAAAGAAGTTTAAAATTGGAATGGGGTAAGAATTTATGATTTCAATCTAATGAGGGTAGATATCCCATGATCGTTTATTTCATGAATAAAGTCTTATGAATAAAGGTGACCTAAATATTGCACTATACCAGGGTTTCCCAATCTTGATACTATTGTCAGTTGGCTGAGTTGAAGCATCCTGGGCTAGTGGGATGTTTATAACCCCATCCATTAGGTGGTAGGAGCAAACAACACAATGCTCCCAAGTCTGCAAGTGGTGACAACTGAAAATGTCCCCTACTTGATAATTATTGCAGGACAGACCTGGCCTGGGTTACAGACAACAGATTCCACATGTGACAGCCTGCAGGGACATGTGTACTGTATCGTGTATGAGTGACAGAAACCGTAGCTTCAAAAGACAGTTTGTTGCTAGTGATTCTACTCTGTTCCTTGACAATAGCGTTATTTAATAAATCCTTCACCAGGGAAGAGTCATGTTTAATTTTCTGTGATTTCCTGGGTGCGATAATTTGATTGTCTACGTAACAGTGTATAGAACCATCCGGCAAAGAAGCCTCAATGAGGAACTGCCTAGGTCAGGTTGACTGGTTGGCATGCTTCTGAAAGATGTTCATAATCGGGTTCCTTGAGGTGGGAAGATCCATCTTAAACAGGGGCCTTCGTTGGCCTATTTCATCCAGTCTGGCCCTGTCCCCTACTACCTCCTTCGTTAGGAACTCATTGATATGTTCATTAGCTGCTGAAGTTAATGCTCTCTTGATCTAATACCCTCTCTAAAACGCCAGTAAATGAGGACCAAGCCTTAGTAAGAGATAATTCAAGGTAAAAAAAAAAAAGAAGAACCATTCTATGATTCAATCACCTCTCTCTTTGACCAATAGCATCACAGGCAAGGTTGTTCTGTCAGCCTGAGATTGTAAATAAGAACAGGTAATGTAGACCACAACTGACTTGTAATATGCCTGTACTTTTAAAGAAGAAATAGATTATTATCTCATACAACATATCCTCATTATGGTCTCCCCTCCCAGTTCCTGTCCACTTCCCCTCCCCTCCAGATCCACTTTTTTTTGGTCTCTCATTAAAACAAACAAACAAACAAACAAAAAACAAAAAAAAAAACAGGCTTCTAAGGGATAACAACCAAACATGACAAAATAAAATGTAATAAGATGAAACAAAAAAATATTATATCAAATTTAGACATGGCAATCCAACAGGAGGAAGAGAAAGCATCCCAAGAGCCAACTCTTTCTCACAGTCAGGAGTCCTATAAAACTACTAAATTGCTAGCTATACTATATAAGCAGAGGACCTGGTGCAGACCCACGCCAGTCCTGTGCTTGCTGCTTCAGTCTCTGTGAGCTCATATGTGCCTTGTTTAGTTGATTCAGAGAGCTGTGCTCTCCTA
Organism: Microtus pennsylvanicus; assembly: GCF_037038515.1. Taxonomy (NCBI): domain Eukaryota; kingdom Metazoa; phylum Chordata; class Mammalia; order Rodentia; family Cricetidae; genus Microtus; species Microtus pennsylvanicus. The sequence goes on from NC_134600.1 coordinate 30,235,821, forward strand.
TATCTTCTATCCCCTCTTGCTCTTACAAACTTATCACTTCCTCTTTGCCAGGATTCCATGAGCTCTGAGGGGAGGGATTTGATGGAGGTCTCCAATTTAGACTCTCTTTCTGAATAACATCTGGCTATGGGTCTCTGCATCTGTTCCCGTCTCCTGGTGGAGGGAGCCTCTCTGATGGTGACTGGGTAAGGCACTCTTTGAGTATTGCAGAGTATCATCAGGAATCACTTTATTGTTTTGTGGTTGTTGCATTCTTTTCTTTTCTTTTTGACCTGTAGTGTTTGGTTTTACACCATATATCTACCTAGTCTCTGGTTCCCAGACACTAAGCAGTGTCAGGTCTGGGTTACTTCTTGTGAAGTGGGCCTTAAGTCAAGCCGGACATTGGTTGGTTAATCCTACAAATTCTGTGTCCCCATGACCCCAGCATATTTTGCAGCCAAAGGTTTCATGGCTAGGCTTATCCACGTGTCTCTTTTGGTAGCCTGCAAATACCTTCCAGCATCAAAGAGAATAGAACATAGGATGAAGGCTCCATATAGGCACCAGCTCAACTTCTCCATGATCCATTAGTTGTGTGGGTTTTGACCTTGGCAACGTGGCCCCACTGTTACTTTGCAGAGAGCAGTCTTTGGTCTTAGCATCAGCCTGGCTGGTTTGGGGGATTCCATGGGGTCCCTTTGGCCAACCCCTCAGTTGAATGCAACCCAGTCCTGCCAGTGGAAGCCTTGCTGGCTACAAGAGAAGGCCAGTTGGCACTCTGCATCTTCCTTACTAGGAATCCTTATTAGGATTACATTCACAGATTTTAGGAAGTTTCTATTGCACTAGGTTTACACCCCCCAAAAAAACTCCCAAATTCCAGTCTTGTCTTCCCACACACTCTTGTCAATATCTTATGGCTCCACTCCTGTCTCCCCCCTCTCCCCATCCTACCAATAAAATCTATGCCATTTCTCCCTCCCGAGGAGATTCAGACCATTCCTCTTTACCTAACCTTTCTGAGTGTATGGACTGAACTTGGTTGTTATTTTTTATTTGGCTAATATCTACTTACAAGAGGATACAGACCATATTTGTCTTTCTTGGTTTGTGTTAACTCAGAGTGTTTTCTTTTCTAGTTTATCATCTATTTGCCTGCAAATCTCATGTCATTTTTTGATAGCTGAATAATTCCACATTATGTAAGTGTACCACATTCTCTTCATTCCTTCTTCTGTTTCTAGTTTCTGACGATTATGAGAAAAGCCTCAGTGAACATGGTTGAGCAAGAAACACTGTGGTAGGATGGAGCATCCTTTGAGTATATGCCCAACGGTGGTAGAGCCGTGTCTTGAGGTAGATCCATTCCCAACTTTCTAAGGAACCATTGCCATGGTAGTTATACAACTCCCACCCACAATGGAGGAGTGTTCCCCCTTTCTTTCTTTTTTTCCCCTGAGTGTGTGTGGGTTTTTGTTGTTGTTTTTTGAGACAGGGTTTCTCTGTAGCTTTAGAGTCTGTCCTGGATTTAGCTTGTATAGATCAGGCTGGCCTCAAATGCCCAGAGATCAGCCTACCTCTGCCTCCCAAGTGCTGGGATTAAAGGCATGGACCACCATCACCCAGCGATTTCTTTATTTTTATACAGCTCAGAACCCAAACCCTGAGAACAGTGTTACTCACTTTGGTCTGGGTCTTCCTACGTTAGTTAAAGCAATTAAGAGAACTCGCACAGACATGCCCACTGTCCAGCATGGTCAGGGCAGTTTCTCACTGAGACTCTCTTCCCATGATTTTTAGCTTTTGTCAAGTTCACAAACCTATCACAGTTAGGGATAGAATATGCATTGAAGGACAAAAGGAAAGGACATGCCATAAATAATGGAAATGATTTTCAGTTATTTATAAGCCAATTATGCTTGTGTGCTCAAATTTGAGATTTATATGCTTAGACAATACGTTTCTTGATTATCAGAGTGACAATGTCCTAAATTATCTGTTTTGTCACAGGCTACATAAGCAATACTAAAACCTTGATAGCATTCCTCAGATGTACATGTATGTCTGAATGTCATCCTTCACAGAACAGATTCAAGTAATGTATCTTATTCCAACCAGTTAATGTTGTTCTACTCTTCCTTTTATTTTAAAAACTGTAGTGACATCTTATTCTTTTAATTTTTGAAATTTTAGTTAAAATATTATTACACCGTTTCCTTCCTTCCATTTCTTCTCTAAAATTCCCTCTACCACGTGACCTCAACTTCATTCCTTTCCAAATTCATGACCTCTTTTTTATTATTGTTGTTACACACATATATAAATTCATAAATATGCAAAAATAACCTACTTCATTCATTTAGCATTGCTTGTAGTATATGATCTTATGTATATGTATGGCTTAAGGTATGTGTATGACAATTTGATATTGAATAACCAATCATGGGGCTCACCTATGGGGAATACTATTTTTTCAGACTCTCAGCATTACTTAGTTCCATGTAATTCTTCGTTTAGGGATGCAATTCCATGAGTTTCTCCTCCTATGTTAGTCAGCATGTCTGTTGGTATTATCCAAATGTTCAGGTCTTGTTTAGACAGCCATATTGTTGGCGTATTGCAGGTATAGCTTGTCTGTCATTTCTAGGAAACACTCTTACAGAAGATTTCCTAGCCCTCTGGCTTTTAACTCTCTTCCCACCCCCTCTTCTGTGATTTTTCCTGAGTTGTAGGTGCAGGAGCTGTGCTGTAGATGTATCCAGCAGGGCAGGACAGCTTACCAGTGGATCTCTGCATTTTGAACAGCCATGGCTTTCTGTAACGGTGTCTGTCTACTGCAAAAAACACCGTCTTTGATGAGGAGCAGGAATATTCTTATCTGTGGGAGCAAGGCTAAGTTCTAGAATGCAGTAAGGAATTGGGCTGGTCTAGTAAAGTGGCGGTAGATTCTTCTCTGAGTTCATGACCTCAAAAGCCCTGCGTAACTGTCTAGGGTTCCAGAACCAGGCGTGGTTTCTTTCTTGTTGAGCTTGTTGTAAGTCCAATTGGACAGTTTTTGATTCCTGCCAAGATATAAGTGCCACTATTGTACCTTTGGGAACATTTTGCCATGCTGGTCATATGCTTCAAACCTTAAAACTGTGTGAGAGTATTCGTTGCTCTCCACCCCTGGCAGTTTGCCTAGCACCTTCTGCTGCCATGGAAACCAGACCTCAGAGGGAGTCTAACACGTGAGATACAGCTGCAATTTTCTGAGTTCTGTATATGATGTGTAGGGTGTCTTCAGCAATGAAGACTTACCTTCTACTTCGGGGTGGGGGAAATCAAGAGCAACAGCAATAGTCTATAGTGTCTGGTATATAACTAGTGTGTGACTCTTCTGAGGAGCATTCTTGGCTGAAGTATCATAATTTCCATTTATAAATATATGTATATGCATATACAGTTATAGATATATACTTATGAAATATTAGGCAAATATAAAAGGATATGATTCCTTAGGCCTTTTCAAACTTTTTGGTTTCATGTTTCCCTCCTCACTCCCATCCCATCTGTATTGACCTTGCAACATTTAGAGCCCCCTACCCATTTTCCCTTTGTTTCACCTGTACCCTCATCACCCTCCCTTATCCCCCCTCCTCCTACCTGTCTTCTTATCCCTTAAAAGTCCTTCTGCTGCTTTCATGTCACGTCCATAAACACATGTAAGTTTGTGAGTATGCACATATTGAAATCTTGGTTGTGTAGTTTGTTCTGTTAGATATTTGGAGGCACTGTGGATGCTCAGAAGAATGGCCTCCCTCACATGTGAGACACTTTCCAACAGGGTGTCCTGAGGATGGAAGACCCATCATGAATCTGGACAGCATCATCCCAAAGTTGGAGTCCCAGACTGATAAAAAGGGAGAAGGAGATAGCCAGAGGAGGGCCAAGCTCCTTTTGCCTCTTCTTCTTGACTCCAGATACAATGTAACTCGCTAGCTACCACTTGTAACTGCCATACCTCCTGGACACCTCCAAACTGTGAGCGAAAATAAACAAGTTCACTAAGATGCCTTGGTCAGGTATTTTGGCATTGTAACAAGAAAAGTGATTTTTCTTGTATAAGGGTCTTTGAAAAAAAATGTCCTTTTCAAAGGAAACTGATTCATTATTCTGCAACCCACATACTTTATCTCTTAATGAATTAGCATACTTTGCATTTAGAATGTGAAAGGTCGCAAATTATAAGTAAATTAAAAAGTAGCAACTCATGTGTGTTTGTCTCAGATTCAATGGAATCACACAGAAACCCGTATCCCCCATTGCTCCCCTAAATCACAACTGAAACTACTAATAAAGCAACAAGATTGTAGAGAATTGATGTCACTTCCTGTGCCAGCTGGTTTGTAAAATATTAATGAGGACATTTGTGGTAATAAGTGTTAATACATTCTCTTGAATGTATAAGCCCTGGTAGATGAGTCTTTATAATGACATTCAGGAATAGCAAGGGCTTATTAAAGCAATATATTAATTTGGGGAAAGCTAAAAATAATACTCAAGCTCATTTCTATAGCTGTTAATAGTCTCCTACATGTCTTAGAATTGGATGTGGGTAGTGTGTCATAATGGAAATAAGAGCTATAATCCTAGGTCTAGAAAATACCTGAATATTGCAGTCTTGATGATGATGTTGCAGAAACAATACCAAGTGCCTTGTGTGCCTGCCATACATGACCAGAAAACATACTAATTCATCTCTAGTCATTTAGTGAGCACAGTTTGAAACTCAGTATCACTCAGTTTGTGCTATTAAATGATGATAATTGATGCTCTAATAAAAACCAACTTTAATTTACATTCTCTCTAACCCCTCCCCAAATCCTTATTTGAATACATTTTTTGTTTGTTTGTTTGTTTTTCGAGACAGGGTTTCTCTGTGGCTTTGGAGCCTGTCCTGGAACTAGCTCTGTAGACCAGGCTGGTCTTGAACTCAGAGATCCGCCTGCCTCTGCCTCCCGAGTGCTGGGATTAAAGGCATGCGCCACTATTGCCCGGCTCATGAATACATTATTTATGTGTTTTTTGCTGTCCTACTGAAAAAAAGGAAAGCATGGTTTTGAAATTTATTTTTAACCCATCTGTAAATCATTTAAATGCTGACATCTACCTAGCCATTATGATTTTACACAAACATTAATTGAATTTGCCTTCTGCAAGGTTGAAGAGTTTGTATGATCGCCCTGCTTATGATTACAACAATGCATAATTTTCTTTGAGAAGTTATATAGTAAAAAGAGAGAGCTACTCTGGAGAATGCCTGAGTAAGATACAAAATTTCAAGCCAGTGAATCCCAGAGTTTCAAAGGCATGCCATGAATGTTTTCATAAGATTTCTGCTTTATATAGCATGACACATGTATCCAGCAAATTCTTAGGGAAAACATTCCTTACGCGAATGTGTGTATGATAAATTTCGATCTAGGAAGAGTCAAAGTCGAAACAACGAATGTGTACCCCGTGGGTTTAGCCCTCTACCTCTGCGCATTTGAGACTGGGGAGAGTATTTGAAGCAGGGATATAAGACGTAGGCAGAATTGTCTCATGTTTCTAAGGCAAATCGCAGGACTCAGCCATCACTAGCTCAATCAAGGCCTGAGTCTCAGTAGTTTACCCTGGTTCTGATAAAGACCACAAACTGAGACCACCCAGGTACCATCCTGGAACAGACCATCCAAAAGAAATTCCTAACGTTCCAGTCATTTTAGACAGAATCACCTGCCAGCACACACCCATCGTTTTTCACCAGGACACCCCTAGACAAAGTCAGCCAATCTGGGGTCCTAAACCTTAGAAACCCATCACCCCACACCCTGCGAAGTAACTTTTCTGGCTTTTGCCTTTAAATGATGCCCTCCAGAAGGGCAGGGGACCTCCTCTTGCTGCTGCTGTACCAGTTGCTTTGATGAGGTCCCTGCAGGCTTGTACTGTGCACACAATATACCTTGCTTTTGCGTTTCTGTGAGTCAGTCTCCCTGGTGGTCTTTTGTCCCCCCCCCCCTTGACAGGACACAACAAAACAACAGAGCCCTCTTTTATGGAGTACTTTGTTTGCACAAAGGAAGACAAAAGGATCCAGAAAGACATCTCAAGAGATAAATTTAATAAATTGCCCTCAGTTCATTAAAATCTGACCAGTCACTTGCCCCAGTTACTTACTCCCCATGGATCTAGCATAAAAGCACAAATCTAACCATTTCTTTGATCTTAATTACTTTATGAAGTTTTTATATCAAATGAAGCACATACTAAATGAAACTGTGGTTTGTAATTTGTAATCCCAGGGTTTAGGGGGTGGAGGAAAGTGGGTCCCTGAAGCCTATTGCCCAGTTTGTCTAACCAAATCCACAAGCTCCAGTTTCAGTGAAGACCCTGTCTCAAAAACTGAAAGCAATCAGAAAAGGATACCCAGTGTCAATCTCTGACCTTCATGCCGCTGCATGCATATGTACATATGTATGCATATATTCTCTCTCTCTCTCTCTCTCTCTCTCTCTCTCTCTCTCTCTCTCTCTCTCTCTCTCTCTCTCTCACACACACACACACACACACACACACACACACACACGTCTGAAACAATAAAACCTGTTTATGCGGAGATAAAAGAAGATTCATCTTGCCATGCCTCCTTTATCCTCTTGGTCTGCATTACAATCTGCTACAGGGTCATTACAATGTTTCTTTGGAGCGGAAGGGCAGCTGTATCAGCTTTCCCATCCACACCTGTTAGCAATGCTAATCACTCGCCTACCCCAAGTCTACAGAAGCAGAAGCAGGAGGACCATTCTGGATTAAAGCAACTGTGCAGGTGACTTAGCCGGAAGTCCAGGATGAGAACTCACTGTAAAGACAACACCTGTAATGAGCAGGTGCAAGGGTCGCTGCAGAAACACCTGTGACGATCCGGTGCCACCGTCGCTGCAGCGACAAAGACACTGGTAAATCCAGGAGCGGTGATGAATCATTGGGAGATGATACTTCTGTGGACCTTATTTTGTGTCAGGCACTGAGAGGATAAACCTTGTTATGGAAGAAGAGTTAAGAGCATTAACTTGGAGCCAAGCTCCCATGACTTGAGTCTTACCTTTGCCATTCAAAACCTTCGTGGCTGGAAACATTTTTTTTAATGTGGTATATCTCTGTTTCTACACTATAAAAATACTTCTTAGTTGTTTGTGGATTATAGGGTTAACACTTGTGAAGCATTTACAACAACGCTTGACAATCAAAAGCTTAAAAGCGGGGACTGTTTTTAGAGCTATCAATACATAATGTGTAGTTTTATATGTATTATGAAAACTCCTTGATGCAGCTACAATTTCTGTTGCCTTTACTTTATACATTAATTGATAAGAGAATCAGGATCTTTTCAGTATCAAAACACAATTCAAAGCAATTTGGTTTTTTGTTTGCTTGTTTTTGTTTTCATTTTGTTTTTAAATACTGATTAGTGTGGCTGGAAATTTCCAAGGTAGATTTCAAATTGTTGTATCAGCCCCTGAATATTTTATGCCCCACCTCCTGGAGGACAACCCGGTCTTCTAGCTCTACCCCACCTGTTCTGCTAACTGCTAGAGAGAGAGAGAGAGAGAGAGAGAGAGAGAGAGAGAGAGACAGAGAGAGAGAGAGAGAGAGAGAGAGAGAGAGAGAGAGAGAGAGAGAGAGAGGGAGGGAGGGTGGGGGAGGAACGAAGGGAGGGAGAAAGAAAGGAAGAAAGAAAGAAATCTTTTCTTCAGCATGTGATGACAAACCTTCCGGCTCTCTTTCAGGAACCTAACTTGCACGCTGCCTCTATCTGTAAAGCAGCCATCATCATTCCCTGATGAACATACAGATTAGCCTAGATCACACAACTATCTCTTCAATTGAGGAAGGGAAGATCCCCTGATTGACTCTTCTCCCCAAAAGAAGAAAACAAAGTCCTAGCCCCGCAATCTAAATAAGGCATAATGGTCAGAATAAAAGCCACAGATGTTACTCTGACTGGTGGTTTCAGGGCACAGGCATGATGGAGATGCTTGGTCCATGGTGGTTGGAAGCAAACGCCTGATACTCCTCACACTCCAGCAGAGGCTGGAACGAGAAGCATCCCGAGATGATCTATATGAGCCTGCTTCCCCTGCTAGGTTCGCCTCTGAATGTTTTCCTAACTTTCCAAAACAGCATCGTCAGTTGGAGACCCAACATGCAGCACACAGTGGTCATCTCAGATCTAAACTGTGGCACATCTGTCGGTGACAGAAACAGACTTCAAAAGGAGATCAAACGGGTGGAGAGTTTTGTTGGTTTAGATACGTTTGCCCTCACATCCTACTAAACACTGCTTTGTGAAATCAAACTGTTTACTATGAACAGCTTGCCACGTCCCAGGCCTGCAAAGCTGTAGACGAGAGAGTCCTGTCCACATTTAAAGTTGGAGGCTGATGCCAAAAAGAAATACCAGTGCTGTGGCTAAGGCAATCAGAGAGAAGGATTTGCGTCTCATCAATAGCGACTAGAAGTACTTTCTCTGTGATCACCCATCACCACCCCACACCTCACAAGTCTAAGCTCCTCACCTTTCCTTTGCCGAGCACAGAGAACACAGCCTATTCACAGAGATCCCTTTCCCGGAGGAAGGGGAGGCTGGCCTCAGCTATTACACTGCGGACAAAGGCACTGTAGATGATGTTACTGCTGTAATTTAGGAACATGACTATGAGAAGCAGCAACAGAAAAGAATGAAAGTAGGTGCCATGAGGACCATGAAATGTCTGCCGTGTTACGATGGAGTAGTTTTAGCATGGGATACCATGATCTCAAAGCAAACATTCTTTCTTCTTCCAGGATCCCTGTTAATGATTCATAAAATCATTAGCTTTTCTTTGACCCCAAGGGTGAAATTTCCTTTTAATGCAGCTCTAGCTGGATACACTAGAAAGTTGACTGTGAAACTGCACCGATCACCAAACAGAGAGTTGTATTTACATTCATCTGCTGTGCTTGGCTTGGCGGGTGCGGTGAGCAGACTATAGTAGACGAGGCAGATTTCCATCAAGGAAGCTCTGCGCATTCCGAATGTGAAATAAACTCAGACGACTGGACCGACATCCCGTAGTTACACCGCTGCAGATGTGGGGACTCTGCACACCTGAAGCTTCAGCTCTACTTTGCAGTGAAATTCTAGGTACAAGGATGGGAAGAGAAATGATCTGGCTATTTTTTTGGGGGGGTGGGGGGAGCTGTTTTTGAGGTGAAAAGCTATAAATCCTAAGACCATTATTTATTAAACTATTGGACACGGATGTGTTTAACTGTTGTTATGAACCAGAAAGTTCTTAAGGAACGGCAGTGCCTGAGTTCTCGGGCATCCACCTAGCAATAGTCTTGCTTTGAGCAATCTGCCAGAGGCATCTGCTGAGCGAAGTTTTGTAACTAAAAAAAAAAAAAGCCTTCAGAACTCAGTCGACTATGAAAGGAGAAATGTGAGAAGTGAAATTTGAATGTGTTCTGGCATACATACCTTCTACTTTATTAAAAACAATAACACATACCCTTTTTACTTAATACCGAGTTACAAGTGGAATGAGGCTTCACATTTGACAGATCTGTCTGAAACTCCTAGAATGTCGCTAATTATTTTCATGGTGCGATTGGCTTTGCTGTTGAACATTTTAGACGTGGGTTGTGAGTACTAATGTATCCACTCCCATTTCCTATGCTGGATCTCCAGTCACCAGTGACCGTCCTTAGTGTGGGGAAATAACTAAGATGAAATGACGTCATAAAGGTGGAGCCTTGAACTAATAGGGCTCGCACCCTTACAAAATGCACTAGCAAGCTGAGCTGGGGAGACCTTGAGCCTCCTGGCTGCAGAGTCAAGAGAGCAAACTGTGGGTCTATCCAGTACAGTGTGTAGGAAGACGGGAAGAAGGGAAGGGGTGAAGTTGTGTTTGACTCTATGTCTTCCTCTCTGAGAGGTCTGTTAAGAAGGCTCTGTTGGGATAGGTTACCCTTTTGTTTGACCCACAATTTCCATGACCCTCTCTCTGTTTCCCACGTCTTTGTGTTCTCCTCACGTCTTTGTGCTCCGCCCCCGGGTCATGGATGATTCCCTTTACTTTGCCCATACATTGGAGGTGAATCCGCCACAGCTCCTTTGGTTCTCTCTGGGTGAAGTTACTCTGATGTGCCTGCATTCGGGGTTCTGCTCTTATTCCAATCTTTCAGGTGCACTTTAAAAGGCAAAGCAGATCCTGTAGCTCTCCAAACTTAAGTTTCTCCTCCAAGAAGAGCTATACTCTTTTCATGTGGGTTCTCAGACCATTTGCACATGAGCCTGTGCCAGACTCTCATGTCCCTCATTTTCCTAAAAGCACTTTGTCCTCGTCACACTGGACAGCACTAGGGTCCCATAGCAGCCTGCTCCAAGTGCAGTTTCCCTGCTGTCTTATAAGATGTGTCCTTCAGATGAAATGCTCATCTTCTTCTTTAGGAACAAGTCTTTTCATTATTCAAAGGCAAGCGTCAGTGATGGGTGGGGTGGGGTGGGGACCGAGGTATTTCCCAGCCTACCTGAGCCAGGTATTATAGTCCTCTAACAAGCTAGGTTTAGTCATTTTTCTCTTCTGTGGCAAAACACCCAAGGCTGTGTATCTTGTAAAGTAGAATGCGTCTTTAGATCCTAATTCTGAAAGCTAGAGTGTGGCCCTGGTGGCCTGGGAAAGCCTCTCCCCATGTCACAACATGGTATAAACCAGGAGGGAATAGAACCATGTATCAAAAGGGCCAACAGCATAGGAAACTCTTCCTATAACAACCCACTAGCATAAGAATCGACACACTCCATGAGACCAGTCTTAATTCATTCATGAGGATAGAGCCTCTGCAACATGATTTCATTCCACTTGACACCTCAGCTCCGTCCCACTGAGCACTAAGCTCCTGATGCATGACCCTTGGGGAGAAACAATCAAACCAGGCCCAAATGTCAGTGTGATACATCTATTTCTGCCCCAGTACATACACTTAGTGGTTATCTGGCAACCCTTGCCAGGCCTATTAGACTGTGAACTTCTTAGAGAAACACATTCGTTTGAAATCCTCTTATCTCCTTGATTGGGAGTCTGTCATACAGTATGCCCATTGAATAATAAGTGCTAGCTTGTCATTACTAGCTAGAGACCTCACATCTAGCTACATGGTCTCTCTGTTTAAGTGTCTACAGTTGTGGTAAAGCGTCAGGACCATACACAACTGAGGAAGGAAAAGGTTTGTTTCAGCCGACCACTCCAGGGCTGAGAGAAGTCAGGGCAGGAACGCAAACAGAACTGGAGCTGATAAGAAAGACATGGAGGAGCACTTACTTACTAAGCTTGCTTTTTCATAAACTCTAGCACAGCTTGCCTAGGTGGTTCTGCCCACAGTGGTCTGGGGCACTAAGAAAAGACTCAACAGAGTTGCCTCCAGGCAACCCTTATGGAGGCACTGTCTCAACCGGGTCCCTCTTTCCAGCTGACTCTAGCTTGTGCAAAGTTGGCATAAAACTGCTAGGGCATGAGAGGTGAGCCAGTTGTGAGATCTTTAATTCTATTTATTTATTGCTTGAAATAAGCTTAGAAGATGCATCTGTCCAAGCAGATGTCGTCTTTCTCTCTCAATTATTTATTCCAAATGCATCATACCTAAAGTGTTAAAGTAGTGAAAAAGCTGATCTGAGCAGAGAAATTTGAATGTTTACACTAAAAAATTAAATTTCATAATCATCAGGGATTATCTTTATGCCATTTGATATCAAATTGAAAATTTTATTTTACATTTTTCATAGGAGACATTTAGTTAATTTTAATAATCATGGGAATTCATTTTAATATTCACACCTTTTAACAACATTCAGTACTTGAGATCTATTATATAACTACAACTAAGTGAAATAACAAAAATTCAGTTCACTCAATTAAAAATCAGGTAATAGAAATGTGCATAAAATGGGCAATTGCATCTGCTACTGTAGGATAGTCCATATTAAATCTAAGATCCTATGCTTTTCTTTCACTTAATATATTATCTGTGCATAACTCAAAGCATTTTACTAGGGTTTATGAAGCTCATTGCCACTCCACCTAGTTTAATAAACAAGCACAGCAAACTGAAAGGGATGCTTCTATTTTCCTTTCCACACAGACAAAGATTTGAAATAAAGTTTTCTACCTTCTGTTAAGCTCTCAGGGAGGCATCTGTGTAACGAAACAGGAAAGAGGCTCAGCTACATATTTTCATCTGCAAAGTCCAATCTGCATTTCTCCACTGTCTTGTTTTCTGTGAGTTTAGGCAGCCTTGACAACTGGACTCTCTGTGTAGAGTAGCAAAGAGGAAGCATCCAGTGCCAGCTTTTCCCACCATGATAATATGTAAGCCCATGAAATCGGGTACACCATCACAGTCTAAGGTCAGCGGGTTCATGACTTTGGGCTTGAGGCAAGGTAGTCTATCACGAAAATTGGGAATGTGTGGGAGAAAGCACTTCCCTCAAGGCAACCAGGAAACGCAGAGAGAGAGAGACAGATTATAACAAGCTACCCTCACAAAGGATACATCCCCAGTGATAGACTTCTAAATACACCTACCTCCCAGAGTTTCCATCACCTCCCAATCATGTCATCAAATTACGAATCTACAAATAGATTAACTAATTACATGCCAGAGTCGTAGGATCTTATCTTCTGTCGATGGCTGACTTTGTAAACTGCAGACTAAGTGGCTCATGCCTACAATTCTATCATTGCCTCCTAAGAAGTGCTGTGAATTTGAGGCCAGCCTGGGCTATATAGTGAGTTCCAGACTAGCCTGGGATACAGAGTGACATGGTATCTCAAAAGACCAAAAGAAAATACAACAAACCATCAACTGCTAATAAGTCTGGGCATAAAAATGGCCCATTTTTTAAAAAAGATTTTAATTACTTTTAAAACTATCTCCTTGCATACATATATCTTAGCATATATAACAGATATCCCATCTAAGAAATATACCATATTTTCCTTACACTTAATATCAAATGCACCAGTTTGACTTGCTTTTTAAGAGGTATCTACATGGATTTCTGGTAAAAAAAAATCAATCATAGCATGAGGCATGCAGTTGGATTATATTTTTCTACATAGAATTATAAATATTCACATCCAGGAATTAGATTACTTCAGATACAAATCAGTAGAGTATTTTGGAGCCTTAGTCCATTCAAGCCACTGTTTGGAATATAGACTTGTAAGCCAGGTGGGAGTGGTGCATATCTTTTATTCCTGCACTCAGAAGTCAGAAGTCAGAGGCAGGCAGGGCTCTGGGTTTGAGACCAAGCTGGTCTATAAAATGAGTTCCAGGACAGCCAGGGCTACACAGAGAAACTCTGTCTCCACTGTCTCTGTCTCAAAAAAAAAGAAAAAGAAAAGAAAGAAAGAAAGAGAGGAAGGAAGGAAGGAAGGAAGAAACGAAGGAAGGAATGCCATATTCTATAAGTCTTTGAAAGGTTTGAAGAATACATATCCATCTGAAATATATCCCTAAACATCTAGGAAATCTAACTAAAATGACTATAAGCTTGACTGTTATAGATGACTTTCTTAATTATACTTTACATTTTTCAAATGAGCTGCACAAACACAATACTTTAATGAAGAGAAGAAACATACATATAACAAAATTGACCTTAAATTTGTAACAATAAACCAAGATCCATACCAATGTAAAGTATTCATCTCTATAGCATGTCCACATTTAAATGTAAACAAACATTTATAAACAATCATTTAGTGAATTTGGGCATTGTTCTCTCGACTACTTCCTGCTGTATGGGGGTGCTGCTAATAATGTCTGTCATGATGTATCCTGTGTGGTAGGTCCGTCTCAGTCAGCAGTCCTGAAGCTGTCATGGGTGCTGGACCATCTGGGCCATTGCTTTAGGTGGTCTTGTTTGATCAAACCATACTAGCTGGTAAGAAATCCACAGCTTTCTATCCTCTGTGGAAACAAAAGCAGAACCTCTTTTTCAAAACAACAAATTCTTAGACACAAATTTTGAAGTCAAGATACCTTTAAAATATATACGTTGGTTTAGCTTAGCAGCCTGTACAATGAAATATCTCTCTGTACTTAGCTCATCACAGTCAAAAAGTTCAAAGAAAACATAATAGCATTCACTATCCAGACTCTCCATGTCATTTCATCTTTATGTGACTTATTTTTTTACTCCTTTAATCTATGATTGTCTGTACTCTTTTATATTACTTTTTTTTTTTGGTTTTTTGAGACAGGGTTTCCTCTGTAGCTTTGGTGCCTGTCCGGGAACTAGCTCTTATAGACCAGGCTGGCCTCGAACTCCCATCTTTTATATTACTTTTATTGTTTCTTTAAAGAATTTGTTTTATTTCTTAAAACTATTTTTTATGACTGTCTATACCATTTTTCTTCTCTCTCCCAAGACTGCTTACATTTTTTAAATGCACTGTATCTAGTTTAGAAGTCTTTTATGTCTAACTCTGTCTTATTGTATGTCTGAAATCCTTTTCTGACAAGGATCATTTTAGAATGGTAAGCAGTGTGGTCACAGTGGTTATGGATGCTGGCTCCACCTCTTTCAGCCTTATTACATGGTGGAGGCAGTTCACCACCAGCGCTGGGACAACTGGGTGGGAGCTGCATTCACCACCTCAACTCTGGTAAGCAGTTGGCCCACACTGCCACCAAGTTAACTTGCAGAATGCTACCCACAAATCCCATTCAAATGTTCTTGCAACTAGCACATACCAGGAAGCCTTCTTAAAGGAACCATGCTGTTTTTTCTGCTACCACTTGGTCAAGAAAACCTTCTCTTAAGTGACTTTACTTGCTTCTAGCAGACAGAGCCCACCTGAGAAATGCTGCTACCAAGAAGCTGTGTTTAACTCTATGTGTGTGTCTAGAATTTCTTCCTCAGCTCTTAGGTTTTATGTGGATGTTGCTGGCACACATTGGCATGCCATTTTCTAGATGGAGACTGCTAGTTCATTTCTCAATTGCTCAGACCTGAAAAAAATCACACAGATACTATATTAACTACAACACTGCTTGGCCAATAGCTTAGGCATATTCCTAGCTAGTTCTTACATCTTGTATTAACCATTTCTATTAATCTGTGTATTGCCATGAAGCTGTGGCTTACTGGGTAAGATTCTTTCTACTTCGGCAGCTACAAGGTGTCTCTCTGACTCCACCTACTTTCTCTATATATCTCTGTTCTGATTTTCCTTTTGGCTTTACTCTACTAAGCCACTAGCTGAAACAGATTCTTTAATAACCAATGGTATTAAAACATATTTATAGCATACAAAGGGGAATACTACATTACTGCACTTCACTGCATTCCTCGCCATCCCACCTCCTTTTCTGTGATGATGTTACATGAGTGTTACCATGGTGTGGATGGGGTATTTGTGAAAATGTCCAGTTAGGGCTGAGAACTCATGACTACTTAGTCTCAACACTTTGGTCTCTCCATTGACTCCTGACCAAGGTAGAGAGAAGTATCTCTGCCCAAAGCTGGAGAGTGCAGTGTGACACTGAGTGTCATGACAAAGTGACTATGACAAGGACGTGTTCCCTGCTGACTAGCTGTGGAGAGCCAGAAGGTGCATATGTAGGCTGCTGGGAGAAATGGTTAACCCCGTGCGAGCCACTGCACACTACAATACCTGCCAGGCAAGATGTAGCCACTGATGCAACCCTGGCATGATGGTTATGAAGTGAGAAACTACTTTCTCATTAGATCTGATCAACAGGAGGAACATTATGCCTGGTACTAAGAACCTGGTCAAAATTCAATGACTCTAGAGGCCACAAACTTAAGATTAGAAACTACTACTGCTTTTTTGCCTTCTAAATATTTGCTTATACTCATATATTTTTCTAAGGAATTTGTGACTTTAGATAATTCAGATTTTTGACTTAACAAATATGGGGTATTATTATTATAATATCATTAGGTTAATCATTTTCTTGTTACTTTTTAGACTTTCCTTTTATACTTTTTATAATAATATCAAAAATGACCAGAAAGTGTTATTAATATAACTTCTAAGTTTTGTAATATAATGATGCTAATACTACAGCCAAATATAGTCTCAACAAATGTGGATAGCCTAAAAACGCTTTCAAAGAGGGAACTCTTATGTAAAATCCATCTACTTACTTAATTTTTAAAATAAAGTAATTGCTTAAACTTCAATATAGTCATGTCGCATGTTTAAAAGCAGCAAAAATTTACAAGTCATTTTCTGTAATAACAAAATTCAATATACCTATGAAAAATAGAATTTTATTTAAAATTATTAAACTATAACTCATGGCCAGAAAAAGAATTGGGAAAGGCCGTCTCATTTTACTCAGGTTATTTGTTCTGAATACTCACATGCTTTGCTCTAGAAATATTGGTGAGCCTGAACATGGATGCTGTGCCAGTCCCCTCCAGGATGTGAGCTATGGTGGACATCAGTGCTCTAACTTTAAAACATCTGAACTTTAATAGGTGGCAAAATACAGGTGGCCTCCAGGATTTTTTACGAAAGATACCCAAACTGAGTCTACTTCAATTTGTTTTGTATAAAAAATTCCCCCATAACAAATATCTACAATTTTCAATAGCAGTCAGTAAAGATGATATTTCACAAGTTATCTTCAATATTAATAACAGTCTACACTAACCCTAGTCTATTATTTTTGTAGTCAACGTAGGATGTTTTCCAGATTTTTGCAAAATTCTTTATTCTTCTACTTTTTTTAAAATACTTTGTTTTTACGGTGTCAGTGGGACTGCTGTCCCCATTGCCCATTTGACTTATGACAACAGGGACAGGAGAGAAGTGTGCACCCCCTTCAACGCTGGAGGCAGGCGGGAGAGACATCCCTGACCCCTATCAGCTGCAATACTCAGTAGAGCAGGCCCTGCTCCTCTCCAGGTCTGCCCAACAGAGCCAATACCGTTACCGCAGGTGTAGGTGAGCCACCTCCTGGACTATGGGAGAGCTGTGCCCATTTCCCCTCTGGAGGCCAATCCCACAGCTGTCCAGGCCCAGACCCAGGGTTATGACTCAGCCTGCCCTAACGTCCACTCCATCTGTGCTATGCTGGAGCACGTGAAGGGACCTGACCTGCTGACCCAAAGTTGTAGGATCTCCAAAACACAGGGCAGGCAGCATCGGGATGTCCAGAAAGAGTCCTAGTTGGAGCCAAGTATTGAATGTGGAGTGAGATCAGGGACCTCCACCCAGATCAATGACTCTTCAGTGAACACTTGCAAGCAGAGAATTACGGACAAAGGGGTATACGGTGTGACTCGTTGGGTCACACTGAAGCTTCCATGATGATCTTTTCAATTCCTTCCTCTTTATTTTAATTTTTATTCATTTTATTTTCTTCATTCGTTTCTCTTAAATTTTGTGTTATGTCGGGGGAGGTGCAGGGACAGAGGGTGGATACAATGGTAGGGGTATTAATGGGATCAAAATACATGATGTGAAAAACACATCGAACAAATTCCATTTAAATATTTCATTTTTAAATAATCACTGCATAAACAATACTTTTATCAAAATTACTAAATTTATTTGTATACCAATATATTTTAATATATTATAGACTTTATCTTATCAGAAAAGTTTCGTTGTGAAAACTTTTTGCAGCGTAGGTTGGTACACTGGAATTTCCCAACAAAATGGAAAGGACTTTATAGCACCCATAATAATTTCTACAGACTCACCGCCCGTGAGTGAGGTCTGAGAAAGTTTGAGAACACTTTGATTTTGTTTGTGTTCTCAGAAGGATTGAACGCTGCAGATGTTTCCAAATAGGCTGCCGTCTCTGCTCTTGCCTATCATACTCCAAACTCTTGACATTAGTTTAATTATCTGCACTTGGTACTAATAGTTGACAAGCGTTGCTTGTGTATAGGCACATCGTGGATTTAGACACATCACGAATAGTTATCAACAATGACCGCGTGGCTGGAAGGGAAGGCATTGCTTCTGGTGGCTCTAAGAAGGCTGGGAAAAGACAGTCACTGAGTATCAACAGGCCTCTTTCCAGGCCTGCCTATCAGCACTCATGAGGGGGAACTGCTTTCCTCTTACAGAGCTTTTATGATTTAGTAAGGAAATTGCACTATAGCAACTTGGGCACAGTGGGAGGTATATAATGCTTTAAGATAAAGCACACAACAGGACAAAATTACTTTGCTCAGAGAATGAATGAAAGCAAAATACAGAAAGCCATTACATTTAGATCTTCAGTGTGTGCAAAAATAGTCTACTTAGCCAGTTGTAGAAAATATATGAATTAAAAGGCTAGGAATTGGAAAGCAAAATGGTAGTTATAGAAAGAAAGGCAGAAAATAGGTGGAAATAATTTAATGATAAAGGGTGTTTAGGAGAGTTGCGTTGGAGAATTTTGACTCTCCACGGCCGGATTCTGAATGGAGACTGACTCATTATGTCTGCCTTCCAGCTTTGTTGCCGATTCCAGTACAAATTTTTGTGGATTTATATTTCTTTAATAAAAAATAACTTCACAAATACCAAGTATTATCTTCAATAGGTTCCAAGATGGATGTACAGACTTAACTGTGTTGTATAATTATCCTAAATCCTCAATCACAATGTTCTAGAAGGGATCATTGAATAAGATGAATAGAAAGCTGATGGTAGCTATTTTTAAAGAGATGTGATCATGGTAAAGCATTGTGGAAAGGAAGAAAATTATACAGAATAAAAGCATTTTAATCTGAAATCACAAAAGGAAGCTTGGCAGTTTTCTAAAGGGGATGAAATTATTAATCATTTGCGTTTTTAACTTGGGTGTCGGTTTTTGCTTTTTGTACTTCACTCAATGGCCCATTTGACATTATCCCCAAATTGGATGCTCTCCTAGCACTTCTGTGTTTATTTTGTCATTTCAGCCTCTGTTCACAGACTACACGTTATTGGCTTTGCAGTCATATCACCCAAGAAAAAACATTTGAATTATATTTTCTGAGACAGTAGGGGTAGGCTAGAAGCAAAGAAAGAATGAACACAGAAAATTATTTTGAGCTTTTCCATAGCAAACAGATTCCAAACAACTTGAGAGCAATGAGTTTCTATTCAACTTTGGATTCCTAGTGTCAGCCAGTGTCTGACAAGACAAGCATCCAGTGAATACTGCTGAAGGAATGAACACATACAGGTGTGAAAGAAATCACAAGAGAGAAGAGATAGTTGCTTATTAGCTAATGAACAACCGAAAAGTTGAAATGCACCAGTTTTAAGCTGGTGCAGGAGAATTGTCTGTAATCTGTCAATCATGTTTTAAATAAACGCTGATTGGCCAAGCAGGAAATATAGGTGGGAAAATCAGACAGGAAGTAGAAATGATGTAATGAGAACAGGAGAATTCTGGGAAGGAGGAAGTTGATTCCTCCCACTCCTGCCCAGACCACCAAAGCAGCAGGATGTGATCTGCCCGGCTGGAAAAAGGTACTGAGCCACATGGCTAATATAGATCAGAAAAATGTGTTAATCAAGATGTGAAAGTTAGCCAGTGAGGGGCTACAGCTAATGGGCCAATCAGCTTATAATTTATGGAGACCTATGTGTGATTTTCTTTGGGGCTAAACAGTTGTGGGGTACCGGGCAGGACAGAACCCCCAACAACAAGCCAGCACTCCATGTTACATTAAGCAAAAAACACTTAACATTTATCTGAATAAGTTAAAGTCTTCTTCCAACCCATTCATATAATAAATACCATATAAACAGCATGGATAAATCAGAGTGTTCAAACACTAAAAGTAAATTGAGCTAGATTTTGAAAACAAAAATTCATCCAAAAAATAAAATTATCCTTTCTTAATTTCTTCTTCTGAGATTCTATCCTTAAAAAATCTATTATTTAAATAAGCAAAATCTTTTTATACAGCTTTAACTGGACTAGAACTTCCTGTGTAGAATGACCTCAAATACACAGTTCCACACCCAGGAAAATAATCTAATTCTTTAAACTGAGGTATTTTGTCATTTAAAAAATTACCAAAACAATTAGTCATTTTAGTGAGAAATGCTGAAGCAAATCACTATACCCTTTTTGTGAATCATTGGATATTAATAAGTATTTAGCATGATATAAACATAGGATGATTAAATAAAATACCAAACAAACTATTGAAATAAAGAATACACATATAAGGTATTCAGATTTGCATACTGTGTTGTAAGAGCTGCAGGCCTGCTTTTTATCCCGCCCAGCTCCCACACGGCTAGCTTTACACCAGAAATAACAACACGCAAACTGTATTCTTTAAACACTGCTTGGCCCATTAACTCTAGCCCTTACAGTCTAATTCTCATATTCCGATCAACTCATCTCTAATAATCTATGTAGCATCAGTCTTACCGGGAAAGATTCAGCATGTCTGACCTGGCAGCTTGCTTCATGGCGTCTGCCCGGGAGCGGGGCATTGTGTCTCTCTCAGGAGTCTGTCCCCGAGAGGAGAGCTGTTGAGTCTCTGAGCTCACTTCCTCTTCCTCCCAGCATTCTGTTCTGTTTACTCCACCCACCTATGTTGTAACCAATAAAATGGGCAAAGGCAGTTTCTTTATTTTTTAACCAATGACTTTCCTCCATCAATACTGTCTACAAATAAGAGAAAAAGACTAGAAAGAAAATGGCTCAAATTCGAATTTGGTATGTGATGTTGTTACTAGGGACATTTAAATTATCTTCCAATTTTCTCTATTAATTACATCAATGTTTCATGTGAGTTACATTTCTGTGACTTTTATCATGCATCTGTTCATTGATGACTAAATAATCTTTAGTGTTTGCTTTAGTGTCTGCTAGGCACCGTGAGTATAGAACTGACCATATAAACTGACTCATAGCAGTAATAATAAAATATAATCTTTGGGGAAACTTTTCCATACTTCAGCGTGCTATCTAGATTCATCTTTCCAGTACTATACCATTACTAGTGAGATGTCTGATAGGAAGGCTCCGGAAATATTAAGAATAACATATTTTATCTATGGAGATTAATGTTGAAGTTAGGAAAATTATATAAATTCTCAATGCTTTCATTTGGTGGTGTTTTCTGGCCCTACCATCTTGACTTCTCATCCTATGCTGCCTTGGAAGTTTTCGCTGTTCTTCACCTTTCTTCTTTTAATCCAGCTCTCTCCAGTCCCTGAAATTCTGTCCATCATGGTCACTTCAGATGGCAGATGCAGAACGCTGCAGAAGGTCACAAGAGACAGCAGCGTTCATGAGCCTTTGATGGACCAGACAGCAACTCCATTGCACTTGGGAGGTCACTGGGTCAACAACTCAACAAAACAAGGGTGGGGAGGAACAAAGACTACTGGATGAGACCGCTTTTCTGCTTCTCAAAATAAAATCTTGCACAAATTTCCTAACTGGTCATTTTCAGCCCCTTGTTTATCAATGATAATATGAGATATGTTCCTTCAGCTGTACCAACAGCATCAGTTTAGGGAATTATCAACTGGCAACATTAATAATGTGTACTCCAAATACGTTTGACTTAAATAAGAATGGATGTTCTTATATGGTTCTTGTTTATAACTGTAGCCCTCATTCCATAATAGAATTTGTACTTTCAAGAGGTGGAGTAATTGCCAAAGCTATTCTTAATTTTCAAAAGAAGTCCAAATTCAAACTGACTCATGTGTTCTAAGAGGGTTTTCTTCATGATTTGTAATTTTTTATTTAACGTAAGTTTTGACCTTATCCAGTGGATGGAGTTTTAATTCAGGAATTTTATTGATGCTTCTGGAAGCATTTGCTCTCTCATTGAGCTACACGCCCCCAGCCCATAACTAAGCAACTTTCAATTTCACTGTGAGGGAAGGAATTGGGTTCTCCAAGGAAACCACTTCAGAAGTTTCTTCCCTCTGACATCTAGTAAAAGAGCCTATCTGTATAGAAATGACAGAAGACTGGACCCCAGCATTTATCACTGCTTAAAGTCTACATTCAGAACGTCAAGGGATTCAGATTTGTCAGTAAATCTCCATGGGAAAAAAGCAATTTCAGTATGGCACATCTAATATTTATAGCATATGAGTTGGCACAAAAGTTCTTCTGTGAAATAATTTGCAAAACTATTGATTGATTCATGTATCCCTGACATAAATTTTTTACCCTAGCAAATGCATCATCCTTTCCTTTATAACCTTAAGTAGATGGACAAAAAGACGTGTGTGTGTGTGTGTGTGTGTCTGTGTGTGTGTGTGTGTGTGTGAATATGTGGATGCATTTATCCCTCCAATTAATGTTCTATGCTTATAATTAATTTTAGAAAATATATTTCAAAAGAAATGTAGATACATGAAATGTCCATTACAAAGACAGCTTCTTACATACTTCCGTTCCCAAACATGCATTTGTTTATATATCATAATTTACTTGAATCAAAGAGGCTAGTGATTTCTGTTTCCTAGTTAGTGGTGGGGCTCAGGATA
Organism: Microtus pennsylvanicus; assembly: GCF_037038515.1. Taxonomy (NCBI): domain Eukaryota; kingdom Metazoa; phylum Chordata; class Mammalia; order Rodentia; family Cricetidae; genus Microtus; species Microtus pennsylvanicus. The sequence continues at coordinate 30,258,365 of NC_134600.1, forward strand.
TCTACTTGGGCAGGTGATAAGGCAGCAGAGGCAGGTGCCTTCACTCTGCCCTTTCCAAGTCTTTCTCTGGAGCAGGATCTAAACCCTCAGAAGGACTGTCTATCCTTCCTGGGAAATAAGTGAGGATGACCCATGCAAGGGAGATGCCTTTATTCTACCCTTGAAGAAAAGGACGTCATTGTCTCTGAAGATCAAGGGATACAGAAAAGAACCTGAAGAAGAGCCGAGTGTGGTGTCCTCCAGCTTCTTCCCACTGGTCACAACTCTCCTCCTCCAACAATGGTTTCCTATGACTGTTCACTCTCATCAAATCAACTATAACTTATGGATATTTTTATTGTTTCTTCATATCTTCATTTTTTATTACAAAAAAAATGGCAGATAAGTCTGTTCTTCTCTTGTTGATCTATTTTTAGTCTGGGTAAGGAAAAGGTAATTTTTCTTATTTTCAACTAATTATTGATAAATCGTTTTTGTTCTGTGTGTTAGCTGCTTATTTTTCAATAGTTAAAGACTATGAAAATAGAAAATTCATACTAAGACATGAAAAGAGCCGGGAATAATAGTAAGTTTAGAAAGTTTCTCTCAGCCATCTTGAGTTCTTATTCAAGAAGCACCGTGCCTCACCCCGTGCCTCACCCTCTGCAGCTTTTATTTGAACTGCAAAGTATATTAACGCCATATACTTTGTAAAGCGTGCCTTGCAAATATTGCAAATGTCACTAACAGGAGGAAAATCTGAATGAATTGTTCAGTGAGTGCCAACTTACAAGATGGCTGTACTTTGCCTTTAGAAAGAAAAACAGAGACAAGGTCACTGCGGAATGATGGACAATTTCAATACTCGGCCCACTTAGACTCCAGAACAATCTCAGTGTACTTGATTTACAAGTCTCACAGACAATTAATTACCTACATTTGGAAAATATTGCCTACCAGCCAAAAGAAATAGACCTTTAATCTGTGAGCCTGCAACACAGTGTAGCGACGCAGTGCAGCTAGCTGTATTGTTTCAGATGTTAGATTAATGGCCAATCCCCTTGGAACAGATGTTAAGTCCTCGTTTACACTCGCGTGCATCTACGGCCCGTTTCCGGTGGAATGGGCTCTGCTCTGATCAATAAACGTATCAGCCCCGTTGTTCATCTTGTTAGCGAGGTCAAAGCGGCGGCAGAGGTACATCTGTTTTCATGTCAAATAATGCCTGAGGTAATGACTCCTCTCCCGCTAGATAAACAACAGCCCTCCATTGTCCTTCAGTCCCTCGCCACAGAGCTGATCATGATTAAGCTGAGGCACTTGGGAATGGAAAGTGTCGGCACTTTCTAAAGCATTTTAAACCCCAACTTTTTGCTCCTCCATGTGGTTATGTCCATGTCTTTGGGACTGACCTTGCTGCAAAACGTGCCGCTAAGAGGCTGATTTTACTACAGGATAAATTGGCCTTCGTGGGAAAATGTGGCCAACAAAGTTCCACAGGAAAGCCTGAGAACACTGTTTCAACTGCTTATGTGTCCATAAGCAAATCTCTTTGTAATGATTTAAATTACACGAATATAATCAATTCATACTTAAGATGAAATGCATCTTACCACACATGCCTTAGCTATGGTCCTTGATAAACAGCACCACTATTGCTCCTCCCTGGGTGATTAAATGAGGAGAAATACCGATTTTTCAGAGAATAAGGCCTGAAAAGATGTTTAGACGGAACTACAAAGTTCCTTTAAGTTATTTTGAAGGAAAAGATATGTGGGTGGTGTCTTGTTGTCTTGATGGATAGGGCAGGTGGTCTCAGGGTGGATTGAGTTATTGTATTTCATCAGGCCTATTTCCTATCACAGAATTGGATGTGATAAATAGATTCGGTCACCCTGATTTACAGTCCCTTGCTGAATTGCTAGCATTCATTTAGCTCCCACGCTGGCATTGATTGGCCATGCACTCTTGTCGCTTGACACAAGTCACTTGAGTCCCGGAGTCACTAAAGTCTAGATTGGTAAAATATAGAAAATGGCTCTTTACCAAGCAATTACCCCATGGAAATGCATTCTTCACACCTTAGGACAAAGCCTCTCCTTGGAAATGGGCTTTGGGAGTAGGGTTCCTGGCAACAAGTAGAAGTGGGCAGGCTGTGAATGTCTGAGCGATGACAGAGAGGTAACCACAATTACGCCATCTACCCTCCTTCACTCCATGCCTTTGGAACTTTGTGATCAAACAAAACTTCAGCATTTTTGGGGGGCCTGATTGGTGACTGACTTTTCAGGTAAGGCTTCACTAACTAACAATACCTGCATGATTTTGTATAGAGAAGGACATTTCAATCTGAATATTGGAAGGATATCTATTTTCACTTCAGTTTCTTCTCTCTGAGTCTTCCTTTCCTTCTTTTCCGTCTCCTCTCTCTCTCTCTCTCTCTCTCTCTCTCTCTCTCCTACCAAAAGGCTAGTAATTTACTGGGACAGAGGGTAGAAGCGACATTTCAGAGAAGGAGCCTGTAGTCCGAGCTGTGTTGTTAGCCAGGCTGGAGGTCTAGGGAACTGACCGAGAGCAATAAATACTTGGAACTCCATCATTAGCAGCCTCGCCTGAGTCCCAGGCCACGGCTTTAGGAAGCTTCCATGCTGATGTCAACACTCTGACCTAACAGCAGAGAGGACCTAACCAACTCGCTAGACTCCGATTCCAATTTCCACCACCATCCACTGAGAACGAGGGTGAGGTTAAACACTCAGGTTGAGGCTAAGAGTCTCAGCCCTGTTTGTACAATACTGCTGTCAGTCAGAATGCTGGAACAGAACAGAAAGAAAGGAGAAGCTTGACACGGTCTCCTCGGCATCTGGAGCAGCACTGCTCTTTAAATTACTGAGACTAGAAAGAGGTTTGAGTTCCTTCAGAGAGTCAGAAATCTCTATCTTGTGAGCATGTCCCCAGCTGCATTGGTGACAATTACCAGGACGGAGACTCTTCCAGCTCACTATAGTGACTCATGTTCAATGACCCAGCCCGACGTCGCCAGGAGCTCTATATTCGGAAGACTGGCGAGACACATTGCCACATAAATGTTTATGTCTGCAGAGTGCTTTAAACATATTTGTAGGGGCCTGAGACGTAGCTCTGTAGCTCTGTGGTAGAGGACTTGCACGAGGGAAAATGTTTATCAATTCCGAGAAGCTATCAGACAGAGAATCAGGGGCACAAACTCCCCCTCCTCAGTGAAAACTATGCGTCATTAACATATTAATGTAAGCATAAGATCGTCTCAGATGAGGCTTCTCTCATTTGCTCGCAAGCACCCTCTCATGTGCCCAAATGCACATAAACACACATACACTTACACAAACGCACGTACATCCTCACATCCACTGGGCACAGCGTGTACACCATCCCCGATAGATCAATAGCTAACATACTGGGTTTCACATATGTTCCGGATATACTAGCCGTCCCAGATCAGGCACACTGTAGATGGTAAGCGATTATTAAAATGTACCAAAATGTGAATCAAATGTTGCAGGATTGTTCATTGACATTTTAAAAGTAATTGTCACACGTTTCCTATGATTTTGTGTAGCCGTGGGTGTATGTGTGTACGTACATCTATGTGTGGCTTCACACATAGTCAAACACTTTGCCAGTGAACTTTCTGTGCAGCCCAGTTGTCTAGCCGTTTGAATGAGAATTCCCATCCCATCTTCCGTAAGGACAACCTCCTTACTATTGTAAGCTGGTTAAACCAAACAGCCTCATGGCCAATAAGTGACCGACTTGGATCTGAATCCAGCCTCTATAGTCATGAGTCTATAGGCATGAAACAGTGAATTCCTCTCCAGGCAGGGGAAGGTGAGCTCCTCTCTGTTTAAAGCACCCATCTTAGCGCTGAATAAGTTAGAATATATTAAACTGGTTTTCTGTGTTCCAAAAATAGGACTTTTAGAATAAAGATACTACACACACACACACACACACACACACACACACACACACACACTCTTCCCCTTTTCTCCTCAAATCATCAGCGTTATGTGACTAGCAGCTAAACTCTTTTCTACGACTGTCATGAAATCACTGACTAGAAAGTGTTTCTCTTCAACTGAAAGTTTTGGAAGTCCTGATTCAAGATCAGTACAAAGCCATCACTATGGGTCTCTGGAGGTCACTCCAGATCACAATGGCAGTGATCACACGGCCAACTATATTAAGGAGCAAAAGAGAAAGAGGAAAAAATCATAAGAACCAGGGATTTACAATGCCCTTTAAGAACACATCTCTACCTTCTCAGGACCTCCATAGCAGCCAGAGTTCTCCAGAGGAATTAAACTGATAGAAGGAATCTATATAAACATAGTAAGGGGATTTAATAGAGTTGCTTACAGGCTTTGGTCCAAATAGTCCAATGTTAGTGGTCTACAAACAGAGAGTTCAGGAATCCAGTAGTTATTCAGTCCATGAATCTGGATGTCTCCCCTGGTCTCCACTATGCCCCAGAATTCTGAAGAAGCAGACTCTAATGCCGGTGGAGGAATGGACTTTCCAGCCAGGATGAGGACACATAGAGAAAAGTCCCTTTCCTAATTTCTTTACATAGGCTACCACCAGAAAGTGTGGTTTATAATAAAGGTGAATTTTCGCACGCCAAAAGGTCCACATTAAAAGAAGGTCTTCCCATTTCAAATTACTTAATTCTGAAATAATTCCTCAAGCTGGGCAGTGGTGGTACACGCCTTCAATCCCAGCTCTCAGGAGGCGGAGGCAGGCAAATCTCTGAGTTTGAGGCCAGCCTGCTCTACAGTCCAGGACAGCCAGGACTACACAGAGAAACCCTATCTCGAGTCTTGAATCATATATTTCATTTGTTTGATTGCTTTTTCTTGATTTTCTTTAAGGGATTTAATAATTTCTTCCAATTTTTGTTGGTTTTCCCCTTCATTTCTTTGAGGAAAAATTTCATTTCCTCTTTAAGAACCTCAAACATTCTCCTAAAATTATCTTTTAGGTCATTTTCTTCTGTGTCACCTATATTAGAGTGTTTAAGTCTTGCTTTGTAGAGCCACAAGGTTTTGTTGGTGTCGTGATGCTCTTTGTGGTGTTGAGTGTGTTCTTATCTTGCTTACCCATCTTTTTCTCTAATTGGTATAGTTGAGGCCATGTCTCTGGGGATCAATCTTCCAGGTGCCAGTGGATTCAAGGCTCAGGTGGTTGCTCCTCATGGTGCAGTTGGGTCCATGGTTCCAGTCACCCCGGAGGTCTCTTGGTGCTCCCAGGGGTCTGTCTGCAGTCACAGAGGATGTTCAGGCCTGCTTCCAGGAAGGTCGCTTGCTTGGGACTGCTCCACTGAGGTCATTAGCTCAGGCCTGGTCCCACTGAGATGGCTGGCTCAGGCCTGCTCCTGTTGACTTGGGCCTTTTCCTTCAGAGCTCTCTGGCTCGGGCCTGATCCTGCAGATGTTGCTGACTTGGGCTGGCAAAGTTCTCTGGTTCAGGCCTGTTCCCTTGGTGGTTGCTGCCTCGTACCTGCTCCCATGGAGGTCACTGGCTTGGGTTTGGTCCCACAGAGGCCTCTGGCCTGGCACTTCTTAAAGTCCTAGGTTCTCCGGGTTGCCCTGTTCTACCAAGGCTCAGGCAAACAAAGGGGAGATCCAGCCATGCTTCTCCACCAACCTTAGACACACACTCCACTGAGAAACCCGATCTCAACATCCAACCCACACCCGAAAGAAAGAAAAAAATCCTCGCAGGTGGAACTAGCCATTTGAGTTATAGTTAATTCCAGGTGTAGTCAAGTTGACAACCAAGAACAGCCATCACAGTCTCCTCCTTGCCCCACCTGCCATACGCCCCACCATCTCCTTCCCTGATGACAGAACCCCCTAATACTGCGCCCTGCACCACAATGCTTTGTGTTCTAACCTGGTGCTGCCTCCTTATGCTGCTAGAATTTAGTCCTGCGACTTTGGGCTGCTATACCTTGATAGTTCAGTGTCTGATTCCTTTCTGATTCCTTCTTCACACTTCCGACTCCCTCTTAAGCATTTCTGAACCCGTCTGTCCTGCCTCACCGCAATTATGGCTTTTCTCTGTGTGCTTCCGTGCGACTGGACAGCATGTGGAGAGTGTTCTATTATTTCTGCTGGGCATCAGGAGGTGTGGGGAGAAAGTGGCTCATGCTGTTTGGAAATGTGTGCAGACTGCAGAGTCGCGGGTCAGTCCATAAAAGACATCACGAAGTTTCCACAGGTTTACCATCAGACTCTTCTCTTACAGAGAATAAATTGTTAGGAAACATTAAAGCTCCAGCTAAGATTGCTAGTACAGATCAGGGGATGCTCATAGCAAGTGTTACTATTGCCCTGATGAAACACCAAGGCCAAAGAAACGAGGGGAGGAAGGGGTTCATCTGGTTTATACTTCCACATTGCTATTCATCACTGAGAGAAGCCAGGCCAGGAACTCAAACACAGCAGGATTCTGGAGGCAGGAGCTGATGCAGAGGCCACAGAGGGCGCTGCTTACTGGCTTGCTCCCACGCCCTGCTCAATCTGCTTTCTTTCAGAAGTCAGGACCACCAACCCAGGGATGGCACCAACCCCCAGCTGAGGCCTCTTCTATCAGTCACTTATTAAGAAAACGCCCTACATCTGAATATTAGGGAGGCATTTTCTCTATTAAGTTCCCCTCCTTTCACATAGCTCTATCTTGTCTCATGCTGACGTGAGACTACCAAGACAACACATCCATCTTTTTAAAAGTAAGCCTTTCCAGGGTACTGAAATACAAGCCAAGCGCCCAAACAAAGGAAAACTGAAATTCTAATGAAGGCAAACCCGAGGAAACCAAGTCCAAAGAGACCCCAAAGGGGAAGCCACCAAGATACACAGCGTCTCCTCTAAAAAATACAAGGAAAGATTAGTTTTTTCCTTTAAGTTTCCCCAAAGTTGTGTTGCTTGTTGCCGGCAGCAGAAACACTAGGCTTCAGGAGAGCACTGGTTTTGACGGTAAGATTCAAACCGGTTCAAATGAGAAGAAAAATGTTAAGTTTTCAGGTCTGGGTTGTGGAAGCTGTCAGATGAGGACACGGAGCACTCCTTACTATGCTGAGAGAAGAAAACTTCCGCCAGAGGCAGACAAAGAGGGTCCTATGGGGGAAACGAACAGCCCAGTGCTAAGATTGTATGAGATGCAAAGCTCGGTTTTGAAATGAACTTAGTATGTAGATTGGAACAGCCGGGCTTTAGAACAGCGCGCATCCGCACCAAGAGAGACTCGGCTCAGAACCAGAAGCGACTGATGAGAGCTTGCTCCTCTAAGGGAAGACTCACCTGGAAAATTACAGTGGCTGGAGCGCACTTTTGTGATCCCAGCTTTTGGGAAATGCAGCCTCGTGTGAGCTCCCGTGTGTCTCCCGTGTGTGTGGCTGCCGCTGTGTGAAATGGAAGGAGTCTCTTCCTTTTCACTCTCATCACAAGCAAAAGGTTCAACACAAACGTGTGAACGTCACTGGTGTACGACGGTGGCAAAGGAGCGAGGCCACTTGACTTAGCCTCAACTCTGGATGCGAAGCTAACTACCGGGCAGAAACTTAAATCGACTGTAGAAACGAGGCAGAAGCAGATAAAAGAGCGAAAGGCTAACGCTCAATTCCTTTTCACCAACAAAATCACTTCCTAACATGTGACCGCATTTTGAAGCCTTTTCAAAGCCTAACCGTAACCTAGTCTCCAATAGAGCTGTTCCTGCTTTGGCAAAATAAACCACCACAATTTTACCAGGAACAAATCTCGTACCTAATCCGCCTATACTGGGAACAGCGTGTGTCTCTAAGTCATTGCAGGTAGAAATTTCAATAACAAACATGACACACGTGTTATGTCAGAATAATATTTTGCATTTGTAAGACATGCTCATATACCCTTCTGAATAGTTTGATAAAGGTTTGTTTTTTTTTTTTAATTGCCCCCAACAAATGTCTCCCATCTCCCTGTGGCTCATGTGCAAAAGCAAAGCTTGGTTGCCGGTTCATAGCTGACTAGAGGGGGCAGACACTTTAAAGGGAGTCCTAGTGGGCGAGAGAGAATGAGTGGCATCGCCCTGGACTCTTTATTCTCCAATCTGGTTGGCTTCCAGGCCACCGCAGGGGCGTGGCATTGCTCCCCTACACTCTCCTTGTGATCATGTTCTGAAATCTCAAATCCAGAAACAACAAAGTAACCAGAAGCAAACCCATCAAAAACCTTGTACAAAATCGAAGTTTCTCTCCTTTAAGTTAATTTCCTGGGGTATTTTATTCCAATGGCAGAATGCTGACTAACTCAAGTGTTGTGTTTAGAAAATGACATTTGGCTTTACAGTTTAAAAACAAATTTTCAAGGTCACAGAATAAAAGAAAGTAAAGAAAGGAAAGTTCATGACCTCACACATGAATTTACAACAAAGAAAAATAAAACAGGAAAACCCACAACAGTTGTTTACTGCCTTGTGCTTAAAGCCACGCAAGATGGATGATGAAAATACAGGTGTTCGCTCTGCGCTTGGCACCTGGAAAGTTCCAGGGCTGGAAATCTGAAGGAGAAACAAAGGGAATTGCACAGCTTGTATGCAGTTTCTATTTGCTTCAAATTCTCAATCTCAAAGCCACTGATTTTTTCCCACTCGGCCACCTCATGTGGCTGTTTACCCCCCAAGCTGTCAAACTTATATCCTCATGTGAAGGGGAAAAATATATGTTAAAATAATCTCGACTAAAAATACACACGGTGAAAGACAGGCACCCAGGGTCACCCCGTGCCGAGCAGTCTTAGAAGAATATGCATCCTCATGACATGCTAGCAGGACGAGGGCTGAGATCTGCGCTGATAGAGCGACAGTTGCCTGGCTGAGGGAGGAACAAGGGGGAAGGGGTAACTGAAACCCTGACTGACATCTTTTAAGCAGACAGTGCCCGTCTGCTGAGGGTAGCCTCCCAACAGAAGACATTCCCTATAACTGGACCTTTTCTCTGTCTAGTTAACACCCTCCCTGACAGGTAGCTTCCAGCTTTCCATCTGTGATGCTTGTCTTTGAAGATGATAGAACCCAAACATTTGGATATCTTAATACGATTAGTTTTAAGAGGTATTCTAGCCAGTGTGGAATTTAAGTGGAATAGAGAAACAGATTTTTATGCAAGTCTCATTCATCTAAATATCACTCATACTCAATAAAAGAATCAGACTCATTCTTTTGGGATGTATCAATATTCATTCAGTTTACTCATTTATTCACCCTTCAAATTATACATATTCTATATGTCCATCATTATGATTGACACAAATATAGTATTTAGGCTAATGTGAAGAATAATAAAAATGTGTCGGGAAGAACATTCTGGAGGATTAATTGCTGTTGCTCATTCCTGAGAAAAAGACAGAAAATTTGTCTCAGCAGAAGGACCAATTTGTTATTGGAATGCGCGGCAGAAGAGTGTCAGACATGGGTGCAATTAACTAAGAAGCCCAGTGAGTCAACGCTGGGGAGACTCTGTAAAGATGGGGAGAAAGACACAGCTCAGATTCAACAAAGAGGGTAAGTGACGAGGACTGGGTGATCTGAGCTGGCATTACATGGAGAAACATACGGCCGGTGTTCTGACAGGTGACTGTCTGTCTGGATAAGGTGCCATTCACTCCATAGAAAAGCAGGGGAAGAAGAGGTCCAGCGGGGGTGAAGAGGGGGAGGAAGGAAGAGGGGACAGGGAAGGCTGGCCTGTGGCATTAGGACTAAGTTGGAGCTCCGTATAAAAAACCCAGTATGTAGATTTTAGGACACTGAGAGGCAGGTATGTTCAGAGAGAAATTTCCACTGGGCTTCAGCTTGTGTTTACCAGCACGAAAGTCTTAGGTGCTTTTTCCTTGTTAAAGCACTTCTGTTAATTTTCCAAAGTTTTGATAAAAAATTAAAAGTTTGGAAAGTTTGCTTGGAAAATTAAAAGAAACTGCCTTCCTCATCTCTGGTTACTTCTAGGATTTTACTTCTAGAGGCCAACTTTTAAACGTTCTAGATCCTCCAAGAATTTAATATGCTACTTGATGACCTCCTGGCCTTTTTATTGTCATGTGTTAACTTCTTGTTACAGAAAGTGCCGTGGTTTGAATGTGAAATGTCCCCTCCCCTATTAGGCTCAGGAGTTCCAGAGCTCGGTGCCTGGTTAGCTGCCTTGTTTTGAGAAGTAGTAGGGTCTCCAGGAAGTGGAGCCTTGCTGGAGGAAGCAAGCCCCCAAGGCAGGCCATATGGCTTCTGCTTACAGTTTTTCAGTTAGTGTTCTCTCTCTCTCTGTCTCTCTGTCTCTCTCTCTCTGTCTCTATCTCTCTCTGTCTCTCTCTCTCTCTCTCTGTCTCTCTCTGTCTCTGTCTCTCTCTCTCTCGCTCGCTCTCTCTGCTACATGGTCCTTGGAGAAGTAAAAAGAGTTGTCCCATCCTGTCTCCACCATGAAGCTCCCTGTTATGATGTCTTCCTCACTATAACATACTGTTCGCCCTCAAAGGCTTAGCCAGACTAAGTCTTCTCTCAGTTATTTCTGGTCAGCTGTTCTGTCACAGCAATGAGAAAGGAACTCACCCAGGAGGCAGGTCGAGTGTCTTCATCCTTTCCCTGACCACCTTCCTATAGTGGAAATTATAAGGAGTGTTATTATCACTATGGTGTGCAATGGCTTTATATTTTCTTTCTTCTACAATCCTTTGTTCTCTGTGGAGTGAATTATTTCCGAATTTTTATTTGCTTAGTTTTCTTTACATCTGCCTATCACCAATTCTCCCAGTAACTCCCAGAAGGTTAAGCATGCACTCAATACATTCTCTCAATACATGCATTCTCTGAATACGTACTTTCTCTCAGTACATACGTTTTCTCAGTACACACATTCTCTCAGTACATATGTTCTATTAGTACATACGTTCTTTCAGTACATATGTTCTCTGAGTACACACATTCTCTCAGTACATACATTCTTTCAGTACAGACATATTCTCAGTACGTGCATCCTCTCAATACAGTCTGGGTAAATCTAAAAGTTCCAGAGTTCCTTGTCATTGTCAGAGAGTCTATCTTTCTGCACTTTGCAGACTAGCGACTCTCTGGGCTGCAGTGCTGTTGTCCTGGGAACCTCACTGAGGCATCATTTTGCTTTTCTGCTTGTGTTGTGTTATGCAAGCTTATTGAAGACTGGATTGTGCTCTCCCAGACTTCACATTTGAAACTCTTAAGTGCCAGCCTCTCCCAGTGCGATATCACGGAGCAGTAGTCCTGGAATGAAGCTAAATTAAACTGTGGCCATGAGTTGAAGTGATTCAGTGGCAGGGCGCTGATCTCTCTTGTCTGGAAGCCTGGGTTTGATCATTGTCATTAAGTCACGCTGTAATCTAAACTAAGGTTCCTGGTATAATAGACAATGGGAACCCACAGAGCATCTTCAGGCCTGGACAGAGGAGGCCACGCGAAGATGGGACATATGTGGGATCATCTGCAAGGCCCGTGAAGAAGCCTCAGAGGAAAGCGGCTGGATTTGACGGGGCCTCCCAGAATGCAGAGCTGTGAGGGATCGGCTTCCCGTTGCCTAGGCTACTGCTCGGCGGTTCCTTGCCAGGGCAGTCTCCAGAGGAATCCAACGCCATTTATTGTTCCTGCCTTCTTTCCTCCGATCTCATTATACTTGGCAGAGCATAGTCTTAGATATTTTTGGTACAAAAGGCTTTGAAAAATATTTCCTTAGACCTTCATTTCACAGCATGCTGTGATACAGCGAGCTGTGGGGCAGAGGAGACGAAAGCTTGTAAAAGCCGAGGGGAATGTTTGTCACCAAGAAAACAGTGTTTCTCAGCGTAACTGTACAGACACACATATGAAATTACAGAGGCTGCGGCCTTATGCACAGAGTCTGCCCAGGTTCAGGCCACAGGAGTCTCAGCCCTGAGAGGGGGAAGTCCACGTGATCTTCCATCCCTAATCAAGAAGCTCTCAGTTGGCAACTGCTTACAGGGGAAAAGTTAGTTCACTCCATGGAGTCTCACTGGGAATGCAGCTCAGACTTCAGGCTGGGGCCCGTGCACAGCAGATGGCAACACAAGACTGGCTCGGTGGGAGGCTGTGGATTTGTTTTTGTCTCAGATCGCTTTCTTCTGGGCATTTTTAAACTTACTGTTCTTTTGTTTTTATGTTTGATGGTGTGTGTGTGTGTTTCTTGTGCCTTTGCTATTTCTGCCTTTTTTATTCTGATTTGTTTGCTTTTTTGTTTGCCTGTTTGTCTTCTAAAGAAAAAAGACAAAAGGTGAGGTTGGGTAGGCGGAGAGGTGAGGAAGATCCAGGAGGATTTGGTGATGCTAAATCAATATCAGAATATACTGAATGAAAAAAATATTTGAAGAAAAAATAGGGAGAAACGTAGCGATTTACCATCACTTTGCTTATCTTCTTTCCTACTGTAAGGGTTATGCGCTACCTATCCACTAATTCTGTAGCTACCGATACATGTAACTATCACTGAAAACCGTTGACTCTTAGCTCTTCTCACCCAGTACTCCAGTGACATTTACTTCCCCCTAGCTGACACGTTATTGTCAGCATTGTGAACCAAATTCTAATCATTTTGTTTTAATGAGAAAAAGACTGGCAACGGCTCATTGGTAGAACGTCCTGGGCTGGAGAAAGAGAGATGGGGAGAAGTAAGAAGGGAAGGAAAGAGGAGAGAAGAAAAACGGAGGTCAGAGAAACACATGTTTTAATATTTTGAATCTAAAATGGTTTCTACATATTATAACTGTATTATAACTATAGCTTGAAATGTTCATGACCTTCGCTATATACCATAGCCAGTCTAGGCCGAAGGTGAACCCTGAGAAGAATGTATTCGTCTGTAACTTCGCCTATAGGACAACAACTTGAAAACAATGATTCTGAGAACTCCTACATTGAATCTCTGGGTTTTACTGAATAAATGACAGCAGAATAGAGAAACCCCAACAGGATCATTCAACACACTGCAAAGGAGACAGTCGTGCACAGGTTTCCTAAGCACGCACATTCTTGGGATTTGTACGTTAGTATCTTTTTCACAAGGGTAGCGAGGTTTATTCAACTCAGAGTCCCAAAGACTAATGGGCGCATCAATGAAGTTGTTAAAATACATTTGGGCACTAAGGGAAACCATGACTAGAATCCCAGCAATGTGCCATGGGGAGCATCTCACACCTCCAGTACCCTACCTTTCTATTCCGATACTAACAGAAGCCATCACCGAGTAGATACTTCCTCCAAACCAATGCTCATGGCAATCTTTAAAGGGCTAACTAAGGACATAGGTACACCAGAAGTGATGTTGAAATCATTAATGACATTGAAAACTTTTTCATGAATTAGTTCATGAAACAACCTTATTTTTATTGAACCTTAATTAATACATTACTCTACATGGTGAAAAATCTGAGTTAACACAGGTAAATTATTTGAATGTTCTTATATTCTAAGGCCATATCAAGATTAAAGGTGCTCCCAAACAGCAGGAAGCACTGTGGACAGAACATATTCCCAAATATTGTTTATAATTACTGTTTACATTTAAGGGGGGATATCTTATAGAGATGAATAATTTGCATTGGTATGGATCTTGGTTTATTGATACAAATTTAAGGTAAATTTTGTTATACTATATATGTATATTTCTGCTCTTGATGGAGTTGAAGAATAGATAGATAATTATAGTTATAGTTTTTTAGTTATGATAAAAAATAAGGTAGATATAAATATTGTAACTGTAATTTTGCTTTCTTGATAACTGTTTTGTTATATGTAATTTTACTATGTTAAAGCTAAAGCCTTCCTTTTTGTTTAAACAGAAAATGGGAAATGATATAGGAGGTCTTTCTGTCTATTTGTTGCTTTCATTGGTTAATAAAGAACTGTTTTGAGCCTATGGCAGGGAAGAACAGTACTAGGCAGAGAAAGCTAGGATGTATGCTAGGAGGAAGAAGGGCGGAGTCAGGAAGCTGCCATGGAGCCGCTGCCAGAGTAAGACATGCTGAATCTTTGCCAGTAAGCCACTGACATTTGACAATATACAGATTAATAGAAATGGGTTAAACTAATATGTAAGAGTTAGCCAGTAAGAAGTTAGAGCTAATGGGCCAAGCAGTGTTTTAATTAATATAGTTTTTGTGTCGTTATTTTGGGACTAAGTGGCTGGGAACAAACGAGCGGCCTTCCTGTTACACATAATTATAGTTACTCACACAATCCTCACAATTACTTTAAGGTTGAACATTATTCCTATATTTAAATCAAGGAAACGGTGCACGAAGAATAGATACCCTTGTCCTGAGTCATACAGCAGTAGGTGTTAGAGCAGGAATTTTAACTAAAATCTGTTTGATCTCGGGTTCCTATTTCTAGCATGTGATTTACACATTAATTATTGCCAAACTAGTGTATAAAAAGATATCTATTTATCTATCCATCTATATAGATATGTTATATTGCATCAGTAATAATCTTCATAAGTCAATGTCCTTTCAAAAAGCATACAGAAGTACATTTTTTTTGCAGGAGAAACACTATGTGTTATTTTTGCATCAAATCTTTTAAAGAATTTAATGTAACACCATGTGATCCCTTCTTTAAGGTGACAACATTGACCAGGTGACATTTGGAAGTGGAACACTTTTCACAGGACATCTATAATTCTCCTTTTACTATTTGTAATTAATACCAAAATCTCTCAATGTCCCGTTCTGATTTTTCTGTTGGGTACACATGGGTGTGATAAAAGCTCCCGAGAGTGTTAAGAGAGCTACCAATTATGTAGGCCTTCCTCTTTGCCAAGGCTTGCACATCACTGAACCGTTTGCCATATAAGGTATTGAGAATGGTTTATACACACATACAATATTTGATGTTGATTGTTAATCAGCAAATGGTTATTAGATGCTCTCAAGAGAAAAAAAACAGTAAAATGAAATTATATATGGACAAATGAAGAAGGAAAAGGGGAGGAAATAAAAAGGAAAGAGTGGTGTCCCCTGATACAGATCAACTATTTTTCACATTAATTTGATGTTCACTGACTAGACAGGGAATGCTCTCCTCTTTAGAACCTCTAAGTTTCTAAAACTGAAATTACATTAGCGATAAAATTCCTGGCACCCTAACTTCTGTTTCTCTTCTCATAGTAAATATCCTAATGACTCATAATTTTTTAAATATATTAACTAAAATTGGGCTACTAGCACAAAGAGCAGAGTTTTAGTGACAGGTAAGACTATGTGTTCAAATTGTTCCCTTGTGGGGAACAGTTGGAAATACATGGAGCAAGATACAGGCATCAGCCATGGTAATAAGTCATGGACTGCGGGAAATCACAGATGCTCCAAGAACTAACAACTCCCTCATTCAGATCTCCCAAACCCTTATATCCCCTACTGCCTGTTTTTAGATACTAATTCTCTTCCAACTTCTGTTAAGTATCAGTGCTTCATGGAGTACAGCTGTCTTATGTGCCAGGAACTTCAAAGATCTCCTCCAGGTTCATGTTTAAGAAAATCAATACGCAATTTAAACTAGCTTCTAACAGCCATGTTTGAACATTGCAGCAACTAAATAATCCAAATAACAGCAACGATGTTGGTCATGAAGGTAGCGAGCCTCTAAAAGGGCTTGGACATTTGGCACTCAATGAGAAGTTATAAATCTTGCAGAAAGCATCAAGCAAAGATAAGGGATAATATAACTAATACACCAGTTCCCTCACTCATTATAGTGTATTGTGTAGGATGTGTTCATTTTTACGAATATATGCCATTTTTAGAAATAAACATGTGAAGTATGTTTCCCATGTTTTCAGTTCAAGAATAACTATAGAGAACAATGCACACAGGAAATTGGTTACTGAGGAAGGAAGAACCGATCAACAACAACAACACACACACACAGACACAAACACAGACACACGAGGCAGGGAGGAAGTTTAAAGAAAGTCAGCCAAGTGAGTATGGGAAGGAAGATATTGCATATTGATAGCTAATAGCTGTTGTGGATGAAGGAGTCAATTAGAATAGTGTTGGTAGCTTCTATTTGCCCAATACGAAATGAATATGATATGCACAGCTTGTACACAGCGCTCAACGCACTGGTTCGAGGGATAAAACTTGGCTGAACTCTAGGCCTAATCGTCTACACAGCCTAACTCTCTACAGGGAACCTGAGAATCTAGCTGCTCTGATTTCTCCCAACTGCCCAAGAGGTCCCTTTGTGCTTCCTATAAGTTAAACCCTTCAAAGGAGACATAATGCCCACCACACAGTGGCCAATAAAACTTCAAAGTTATATTACCAAAGAAATAGACTTATAAAGGTGTGGGCATAAAAATCCGTATCAGTGAACAACATCCCAGTTCAGCAAGCCCAGTATCATGGCTACTGCCTAGAGATTTATCACTTTGGGAAAAATGGTCAAGAGCCTATCATTCCCCGTTAGTAGAGTTTTAAGAAATAATTCACTCTTTTAAGTCATACATTCCAACGGTTTTAAGTATATGCATGGTTTCATGGCCATCACCTCATTTGTCATTTTTTTTTATCCCCACAAGACAGAGTCTGTCAATCACACATTCACTGTGTAGACCCTCAGAGAGTCTAGGGAAGTATCATTGATGTGGTGGAGCCATAAGCATTCAGGAGGAATCAAGATAATATGACAAATCCTTCAGAGGCTATCAAAATGAGAGTATTAATAAAAAGATAAAAAGACACAGAAATAGCTCGGAAAGCTGAAGAAATACAGTAAGCTCTGGCCCTGACCTTGAAGGCAAGAGCAGATGGACGCGTAGATTGAATGTGTGTTTTGTGCATCTCCTGCTGAAGGATTTGAGTTAGTCACAGCAACCTATAATCACTTCAGGAATATATCAAATTTATAATAAATATATAGATCCTTGGGAACGTTTGTGGTTTTATTTAGTTTTAAAGAAGTAAAACTGCTATGGTCGCTACAAATGACTCCCTGTCCATACGGTTTCTATAGATATGAACACTTGCAAGCACTAAGCATGATTTTGTCAGGTATATCTAAACCATCTGCTTCAGAGCTTTGCCCATTTGGATTCCTGGATGCACTATTGCTTAGAAGCAATGACACTTTTGGGTGTGCTTATGTCATTTTTCCAGTTTAAATTTTATTTAAATTTTTTTGAGATAATATTATGTTTCTCTCTTCAAAGCCTCCTATATACGTGGCTTTACTCTCATTCAAATTATTGGCTGCTTCTTTTCATTAATTTAAAAACAAGTTATGGCCATCCTCTTGTAACTTTGCTCAATCATTACCCCATTTAACAATTAATTTCTTATCTTTATTTTTGGATTTTTTCCTTTTATTGAAAATAATTTTCTCACGTAATTTGCTCTGATTACTCTCCCTCCTTACGCTCTCATTTAGATTTACTCATTTTCTGTCTCTCTTTAGAAAACAAACAGGATTGTGAAATAATATAATAAAATAAAATGTTTTATAATAAACTTTTATTATAGACTAATAAAATAATAATAAATTATAGCAGATAAAAAATGAACACATCAGAGTTGGACAAGACAATTAGAAGGACAAACAGTTACTCTTGAACGCTGGCTATTTAGCAAGGTTTGGTAAAATCATTGTATGGAAGAAGAAATGGTTGAACGGTGAACAATGTCAGGGTATGTAGCTCCATGTATACACAGAAAGCAAACAGAACGGCACCATGAGCAATCACGATACTGTTGTCTGAGCCGTCGGTAAGGAGTCTAAGGAAAGGCACAGTCCTTCTTCATCTGATCCCTACCCAGATTTCAATCTTCTTTCATCTTTCAGCTCTGCACCACCTCCTGGCCTCTTCCATGTCCCAGGAGGACTGCCTTCTGCTCTGTCTGCATCAGAATCACTGCCTTTGTAGGCCATGGCATTTGCTGTCAGCACCATTTCCCCACGGCTAGCCTGTAGATACGGATTTGCTGTCTGATTTACTGCTATCTATGCACAGTCCTGGGCTTTAAGTACACTTGCACTTCAGACACGAGCCCCAGGTTTTCTATAACCCACTACCATTAAGGAAGGTATGCATACATGTGATGCAGGTTTTAGCTCTGAAACACTTTCCTATCTCTTAGTGTTTGTGGAGGTAGAGATTGACTTATCAAATCATTTACAAATCTTGTAGCTGTAGCAGGATGCTTGTAGCTTCTGGTCGTACATTGATTTGTATTTATGTGCTGTGTGCTAAGGGCCAGGTCTCATTCCAAGGGCTTTACAAACATTGATTTGTTTCATTTTTCTAGCAACCCAATAAAACAGAAGTTGCTGTTGTCTCCATTTTGCAAGTGAGCGTGGCTCCGTGCGTAAGAAATTAAAGCCCTAGAAGTCTATAGCGGAGCTAAGATTTACAAGTGTTAGGAAGATTTAATTGGTGTAAAAATATCTGGGAAGAAATGGCACAATCAGACCTCCCCGAAAGAGTCATATTTCCAAGGATATTATCTACTGAGAAACCATAGCTACTGCAAGGAAGAAAATATTTTGAGATGCGCCCCGAGGCACATAGCCGGTAATTACAGAGGTGGCATTTGAAGCCAACGGTGCTTCTCTGGAGTCTGCAGACTTAATGAGTATGGGCTGTGACTCTCCTGAGATGTTCTGATCCTGTCCTGTCTCCAGATGCCCAAATGCCTCTGCCCCTGTCCGTTCCATGCCCAGGTCTTCAGAGGCTTCATTAGCTCGTCATTTGAACTGGCAGAGTTCAAACTCAATAAAGCACTTGATGATGGAAATTGATTAATGTTGCACTACAGTGGAAAATGTCATTTTAATTAAATTCTGTATAAAATATGAGGTGAATCAACTTTCTACAACAACTTTACCTGGTGAACAGTCTTGTAGTTCATAAATCTAGACAGCAAATCTAGTCAGTTAAGAATATCTGTTTCCGCTTTCTTTCTGTGCTGATATCGCACCCGCCAACATGGTGAACGTTCCTAAGACCCGCCGTACATTCTGCAAGAAATGTGGCAAACACCAACCCCACAAAGTGACCCAGTACAAGAAGGGTAAAGATTCTTTGTATGCCCAGGGAAAGCAGCGTTATGACAGGAAACAGAGTGGCTATGGTGGGCAGACTAAGCCTATTTTCCGCAAAAAAGGCAAAAACTACAAAGAAGATTGTGCTGAGACTGGGATGTGTGGAGCCCAACTGCAGATCTAAGAGGATGCTGGCTAGTAAGAGATACAAGCATTTTGAACTGGGTGGTGATAAGAAGAGAAAGGGCCAAGTGATCCAGTTCTAAGCTGACCTTGTTATGAAGACAATAAAATCATGAGCTTTCACTCAGAAAAAAAAAAAAAGAATATCTGTTTCCTCTATACTAAGGAATACTTTCTAGGGTTTGAGAAAATACTTTAAATCCAATATTTAGAAATCAAATGTTTGAATTGAATTGCCATTGATTGTTCATTTATTTACTTATTGACTTTTTTAAGAGACAGGATCTCTTTATGTAGCTTGCCTGTCTAAGAACTTACTATGTAGACCAGGCTGACCTACAACTCACAGAAATCCACTTGCCTCTGTCTTTCAAGTGTTGGCATCAAAGATGTGCGGAACCATGTCAAGCAGCATTTTTAAGTATTAATTGGTTTTAAAGTGATACATTATAATAAGTGATGTAAAGTTTCTTGAATTTCTATGTATTTAATTGGATGAAACAGAATCCAAGACAAACGTTAGCTAAGATTGTATGAAATGACATTAAAATGTATGGAAGAGTTTATAAGAGTAGCATTGGAGGAGTTATAGGCCATCATGTCCAGAATTGACTGACTGTGTACTTAACTTGATTTTGTTTATCTCAGAAACATTTGAAGTCTTGAATGGTTTATAGAAGTCCAACTAAAAGAATAAGACCCAGGAGGAAGGATATTTCTTAAGCGTTTATTTTTGGGAGGAAGTTTCTAAAAAGGGAATGAAATACAGTATTCTGTGTAAATGATGTGCGTTTATTAAGGCTAATAAAGAAAGTTGAAGAGTCTTCTGTCACACTTTAGGGCAAAAAAAAATAGTCAAATATACATTTTCCTATCACACCTATCACAATTTTGTTCTGATTATGTAATATGATTATCTATGCAAAGATTTATTTATATGCTGCTTTTAGTAAAGGTATTCCTAGATGTTTTCAAGCAAATAAAAATTTAAGATCCCCTAAAACCAGACAGCAGCTACACATTTTCTTTCAATCTAATATATCAAGTGGCTGCTGAATCAGAGGAAAATTAATGAACTCCAAGTTACCCAAGCTTTCAGGAACGTTTCTCTGGCACCGCTGAAATGATCAAAGGGAGAGCGAAGCAAGGGACATGTCAGGATTACTCTTTGAGAGTTGATTGAGTCTTTAATGACGGGTCTCACATGGCTGTAGGCGACCTGAAAATCACGGAGAGTGGAAGATGTAACAACCCCCTTCCCATACGTGAAGGATTATTCTAGGAAGATTCTTACAGAGCTCAATGACCATGACAAATTGACATGGACTCCAATTAATTATTCATCTAGAAAAAGTCCTGGGAGAAATCAACAAAAATGAAACAGCAAACACACAGAAGAAATGGTCTAAGGCCAAGAGTGGTCGATGCCTCTCCTGTTAGAATTGTCCACCTTCCTCCCAGGACATGGTATCATAGCTGGTAGAGAGAGCATAACCTCCTTCAACTGCAGTCATTCCCCCCCTCCTTCTCTCTTTTCTAAGATATAAATGCACTCCAAAATGCTTATCCTGTCTTTAATTCAAATGGACACAATCACATCTACAGTACTTTGTGTAGGGTATATACGTGCTCAGGGCTTAGTGGCTGAACCTGAATGCTCCCGGCAGCCTGGCCCCTCTGCCCTTACTTCTGGGTCTTAAGCCTCAAAAGGATCTGGCTGGGTCAGCAAGAGAAGAGAAGCTGAAGAAACTGTAGAAGGAGAGTCTTCCAAGGATGCCCAGATACACCGAAAGCTTTGTGAAGTGGGATCCAGCAGGACAACAAAAACCAAGGTTTTCTTGCACTCAGTTGACGGAGTAAAGATGGTCTCAGCATGAGCCGTCCCATCCCCGGTCCTGCTGCTGGAGGCAGAGTTTTCCTCTCGCCCTGTTTGGAGCACTGTTATTTCAGGCGGTCGATATCTGCCCTATAGCTATTTCCCAAAGGGAAAAGCATGCTGCCACAGTTTAAAATATGGGTTCTCTGTACTAGCCATGTAAGAGCCCTACAGAGCTAAACAAGTTTCCATTAGCATTCTTCACACAGCTCAGTAATGACGGCTCTTCACGTGGTCAGAACCCTCGGGCTTAACATAAAACACAGCTGTGCTGCCATCCAGCTCAACTCTGGAGACTCCATTCTGTCAGTTTCTTTCTTTCTTTATCAAAAACTTCCTTGAAGTAACAATAGAAAAAAAAAATATATATATATATACACACCAGCCTGGAGGAAGACTTTTGTTTGTTTGTTTGTTTGCTTGTTTGTTTTTCCAGATGGTTTAGAGCCTGTCCTGGATGTAGACCAGGATGGCCTTGAACTCACAGAGATCCGGGAGCGCAGATTCTTAAGAGCTTCTGTGCACACAAACGTAGGCAGGTACACATAAGCTTGAACGTATCAAGCATGAGCAGCATTTTTGGAAAAAGCGTATATTTTACTCAAATGCATTTGAGGTCTGATTTGCCAAGGATTAAATTTTCTAGTCTTTATTAATACAAGGCTGCATGATACTGATCAAGTTTCCTTCCCAAATTTAGCCATTGCTCTGCAGTAAGAGGGGTTCAGTCTGGTCTGCCGACCGCCGTTAGCCACTCCCGCACCTGATGCTCCCTTTGCTCCTGACAGCCCCGGCGATACATGTGCTCTTTATTTAAGATTTATGATTAAGCCCATGAATCATCGCGATACATAATTCAAAGGTTGGCATTCGCCCTTGTACCGTCACATTTTATTCTCCCAGCCAATCAAAGCTTCTGTCTCATTTTTAGAACCTAGGGTTAATTTGCCTTAATAAAATTCATAATGAGGTATGCTTATGAGTCTCATATTTATATGTGACTTAGAGATTGAATGTGTTAATTAGAGGAGAAGTGCTTACACAGAAAAGAAAATGTTTTTGTATTACGTGGGCTTAGGCATTTTGAGAAAAGATTCGTTTTCTCGGGGCGAGGCGTTATGAATGTAGAAGTCAAATTGGAGAAAGGAGTTCATTGCGTTGAATGACCGCACGGTTTGTAGGTCAGTAAAACTTTATTCCAGAAGCTCTGTCTACCCTAAAAGAAAGGTCAAATTTAGGTACCCAATTGTTGGTATCCGAACTGAAAAATATAAGCAAGTTAGTGTTTACACAAACACAGTGGGTGGCTAGTTCTGAAGTGACCGGAGTGCAGGGAGATGAATTTTTCCCTGGTCAGCAGATACAACGGAGCTAAGATTTCCCAGCAGAGTCTCTTCACAGCGTACACACAGCTCTCCCCTATGGCTCTCTCATTCTTAGAGAATGAAGCATCTGTTGTATTCTGTCAGAAAACATATTTCCGAATCCATCTTGACCTTCCCTAGACCCTCTATGTCCCATCTCATACATCAACACTCCTCATTGCCTCCTAGGAAGCAGATATGACTTGATTAAATGAGATTTTCCAAGAATTCCACTTTCATTTCTCCTTTACAATTAAACCACTGTGAACAACACATTCTCAGAGATCTTTAGAGGGAAGATAAGATATATCTCTCTTTCTAATGTTTTATGTATTTTTCCAGGCAGACTTAGTGGTTTTTCTCCACTGCTACCTTTGTGCATTCTCTGACGGTGTCTACTTGAGTTCATATCACATCATATGCAAAACATGCTTATAATATGTATTACTGATTAATTTTTAAAAAATATAATAGCTAATACCACTAATATATTTATTTTTAGATTAATATTTTATGGATTCAGTCTGTTATTTGGCCACATGATATTGGAGTTAATTGAAGTTATGTCTTGGGGCTTTTCATTGCCTCTTCCTGCCTCTGGCCCATCTCATTCTCAAAAATGTGTATTTCTAGTTCAAGATGCCAACAAGCTTCAGTTGTCTACTTGGTGTCTTTGGATGATTAAATTTTTCCCACATCCACCTCTTCACACTAAGCTACGTCGACATTCATTTCCCTTTCCAGTGTCAAATGTTTTAGCATCGCGTTATCTGTCTACTTGAAGACGAGAAGCTATGCTTGACAGTCTCTTTTCTCTCTCAGCTTCCTGTTCACCTCGCCAAGATATCAATGTCTTTCTGCTTCGGTACTCTTCACCTTATCTATGCTCCTGTTTCTGCCCCGTTATAACCCTTTTCCAGAACTCCACCAGACTGTTCACAAACTATGCAGCAGGTTTCTGATTTCTCCCCCAAACCATTTGGTTTTTATTCTTTCTTACTTTGTTTTCTTACTTACTTATCTGGTTTTTCATAACAGAAATTTGTTTGTTTATTTTATTTGGTTTTTCAGAACAGGGTTTCTCTATGTAACTATCCTGGCTGTCCTCAAACTCACTCTGTAAGTCAGGTTGGCCTTAAACTCAGAGATCCTCCTGCCTCTTCCTCCCAAGTGCTGGGATTAAAGGTGTTGCACCACCACCACCAGGCTCA
Source organism: Microtus pennsylvanicus (assembly GCF_037038515.1). Lineage (NCBI taxonomy): Eukaryota > Metazoa > Chordata > Mammalia > Rodentia > Cricetidae > Microtus > Microtus pennsylvanicus. The sequence goes on from NC_134600.1 coordinate 30,282,069, forward strand.
TTCTGTGTCTTTTAAAATACTCAAAAATACAACTAAGTAATGTCCTCACAATACAGCTCAGGAGAGTGGAGAAGGGGTGTGTCTGTGTGTAAAGTGCTTTCTGTGCAACCATGAGGACCTGAGTTTGGTTACCCAGCATCCACACAGAGGCTGGACCAGGAGGTGCACATTTGTAATCCCAGCCTTGGGAAGAACAGATGGGAGGATCTCAGAGGTTTTCAGGCCAGCTCACCTAGCTGAACTCCTGGTTCTGTGAGACACCCTGTCTCAAACGATAAGGAGCAGAGCTGGAATGATGGTTCAGTAATCAAAAGGGTGCTTTCTCGTCTTTCAGAGGGCCTGGGTTCAGTCCCCAGCACTTCCAGGGTAGCTCACGGCCACCTTTAATTTCAGTCCAGAGGATCTGAATCTCTCTCCTCTTTTCTATGGGCTTCTGTATTCATGTGTGGTACATAAACACATCTAGGCACACATATATACGCATAGGAAAATCAACCTTCAAAAAATAAGATTGAGAGACAGCTCAGAGGTTAAGAGCACTGGCTGCTCTTCCAGAGATCTGAGTTCAATCCCCAACAACCACATGGTGGCTCACAACCATCTTTAATGAGATCTGGTGCTGTCTTCTGGCCTGTAGACAGACATGTGGACAGAACACTGTATACATAATAAATAAATCTTTAATAAAAAATAACGTTGAGATAGAGTGGTTGAGCTGGTGCCCACCTAGAGCCTGCCTAACATTTGTGGTACTGAAAGGTCCTCTGAATGTTACCAGAGGAGAATGGCAACAAGCCAGCTCTGAGCCCTGTGGTCTACAATGGTGACCTGTCTGCAGGATACATTTGTGCTATAGTGCCACAAATGTTGTGGGAGTAACCAAACACTCTTGTTGGATTTAAGCCAATCTATGAGATAGAAGCACTGCCTGACACTAATATGCTGGCTAAGAACCTGAAAAATGGTAGACACTGGGCCTAGGAGAAAACTAAACACTATTGATCTACTGTGAACACAGTGATAAAATGACATTCTGCTATACTCACAGATCAGTGCCTTGCTCAGGCATCTTCGAACAAATGTCCCCATAGATGAGAGGTAACACAGAGACCCACCACTGGCCAATGTACAGAGAATGTGAGATTTGGAAACACTCAGTCCTAAGAGGGATGTGCTTATCAAGCCCCTCCCCTGCACAGAGAGGGAGCTGCACAGAGAGGAAGAGTAAATGCTGTAAGATCCAGGAGGGATGAATAGGAACCAGAGTTCCAGGAATAACAGGACTGATGCTCATGTGAACTCTGAGACTGAGGCAGTGTACGCAGGACCTACACAGGCTCAAGCCAGAAGGGATGCTAGCGGGGAGGGGAACAAGGGCTCCCACCTCTAACCAGGAATCTCTCTTCAGTTGATACCTGCTTACCAAGGAGAAACTAGTTATGCCCAGTGAAGTTTCACTGGGATATTAACCGCACTGCAGGCTAAGTTCCATGCAATGGTATTTTTGTAGACTTAGTCTCATGTTGTTTTGTTTGGGCATGTGTTGCTTTACTGATCTTCTACAAATAATGTATTTTCTGGATTTTATTTGTATGGATTTTGTTGTGCGTGTGTATGTGTGCTTCTTATTGTTTTTATTATTACTAGGGCTTCCTTGGCATTTTTTTTGTTCCCCTGTTTATTCTCTAAAGAGAAAGAGAGAGAAAAGAGGTGGTGTTGGGTGGGTGGGAAGGTGGGGGGGATCTGGGAGGTGCTGGGGAAAGAAAACCATTTCAACATATATTGTGTAAAAGAATTCAATAAAAAATAAGATGGAGAGAGATAAAGACTCCTCAGTATTGACCTCTATTTCTACGTGAGCAGGCATATATGAGCCCAACCCCAACACACACAAGCATTCACGCGCGCAAATTAAAACAATAATTTCTTTGTAATATTTGATACACTTTAATGGAGGAATCAAGACAAAAAAAAAAACCCTTGAGAAACTATGCAGCAGATGAGCTCTGTCTGGCATGGAGTCTCCCCATCCTTGTGTTCTTGTCCATACCACAGTCTTGCTAGCCTCCTGGTTTTGGTCCTACTGCATAGCCTTCGGGTAGGACTGTTGTCTTCCTTTACTAACCACCACTGAACTTGGTGTCTTAACTGAGCCAGCACTTATTCCTATTTTTACCATTAATCGCAGTATATCACTGGTTACAGTTTTTAAATGATAATTACTTAATCTATCCCTTTGTGTAGAATCTATCTTCCATGAATACAAAGATTCTCTATTCTTACTGTGTCAGAAATAATTATCATGACAGGCAAGAGGGAAGTAATATCTGTTAAAGAAGTGAACAGAGGAACACATGGGTAATATTACCAATATAGTATGTATATATCATTAGTTTATTGGATAAATGAAAGAGGATAAACCATCAGCTCCTCGTGTTTCTAATTTTATAATAGTACAGAACTGATTCAATTCTCACCGTTCACCAGATCTTCACCATCAACTCAATATTCCAATAGCAAAGAATTACTACTAAATAGAATCCTTATATTAAATATGACTATGTAGTATATGTGAAAAATTTGAGATCAGAAACTGCTTTAGAAACAGGAGTTTTTCTTTCTGGTTTTACCAGTGTTGGAGAATAGACAGCTGGGTGAGAAAAATAGCCTTCAGCTTTGTGGCGGGAGCCCGAGCCTCGCTGTGAGTGACTCTGCAAAGATGTCACTGCCTTGCTCTCGGAGACATTCATTGGTCATTTTTCTTTTGCAGATGACTCTAAAGTGATGTTTCACTGAGCCAGATTTTTGAGCTTGAAATCACAAAAATACATAAGAATATAAATTTCTTCATGTAAGGCAGACAATAAAATAAAAACAGGTCCTGATCAAGAAAAACAATTTCAACTACTGAAAGTTAAGGGAAGAATAAAAATAGTTTAAAGTCTGAAAGTAAATTATGTAATAAAGAGTCTCAGTTAAATTTGAGGCTTTTATTGTCAGTAAAATGTTACTGTTTTTATTGACAGGAATAAATTTCACTATTCAACTTAATGTATTCCAAGTATGCGTATATTACTTATGTTATTCAAGATGTATAATATTTTTAAATATTTCACCTATAGAAGTTTATACATATGCAGGAATAAAGTTTATGTCACATACGTACATGTTTACAGATATTTAGAAATTTAAAGATAGCTTTTCTTAACAATTTTCACCATTGTGACATTTTACTAAAAGGTCTCATTTTTCATATGCATACGTGGCAGCCTTTCTCTCCCTTTTCCTGGTAAAGGATTTAGTGGGGAATTAACTAGGCATAATATTTGTGATAACCCCTCAAATTTATAAGTTATTTTTGTGGTCTCCCCTATTTTATCTTGCATTTTGTAGACTAATATGCCTCAGTTTTGTTGTCTCTTTTTCATTTACAGTAATTGGTTTACTATTTACAGAGGTATTTTGCTATTAAGGTATCGCACACTCTTACTTCTGAATCAATGAAACCTTAGTTTAACCTTTATAAAAGTTTTTCTTGCAGTTTTTGCTGGTAAATGTTGTTTCTTGTTTTGTTGTTTTGGCAAGGATTCTCCAGAAAGTCCAGGTTGACTTGACTTGGCAAATAGACAGATAGGTCCTCTAATATGTGATTTTCCTGCCTCGACCTCCCTCTCAAGGACTAGACTGCAATACTGTGCGACCATGCCCAGATAATGGTCGAATTCTGATGAGAGAAGGTATAAATAGTGTACCTCCACCCCCAGATCCCAGCCAAACAGACAACAAAACCCAAAAGACCCAGTGCTGCATCTTCTAAGAGACCACACATCCACTTTTCTCTACTCTCAATGTTTCTACAGCCTGACCTCCCTCCCATGCTGTACCCTGGAAGTGTGAGCTAAAATAGGCCCTTTCTCCCATAAATTGCTTCTTACTAGGGTGTAGTTATGCTTCATTGGTATTTTAATAAATAAAGCTTGCCTGAAGATCAAGGAGTCAAACAGCCTCCCTGGTCATCCTTGCAGACCAGGCAGTGGAACACACACCTTTAATCCCTGTAGCCGCACTAGTTTGCCATAGAAATCAGGTGGTAGTGGTGCACGCCTTCAATCCCAGCCCTAGAGAGGAACGTAAGACGGGAGGAGACAGCTCTCAGACACAGTCTCATGTTGAGGTTTCCTGGAGTCAGGATCACCATTTCGAACTGAGCTAGAGGTAAGAGCCAGTGGCTGGCTGTTTTACTTTTCTGACCTTCAGGTTGAACCCCAATAGCCGTCTCTGGGTTTTTATTAATCACGCCACACTAGGGCACTTTTATCACAACAAGAGTAATGTCACTAGACCAGAGCAGTAATGTAACTTCCCTGCAGCATTGAGGTCCTCTTCATGGCCAAATCTGAGTGAAACCTGGAGAAAAATATGAAGCATAAAAACTTAGACCTAACACAGAGTAGTTATCGTCCGCTTCCAAAGTCTTCATTGTGGGGCGACATCAACAGGACGTCTTTGTTTCTGGGCTCTGAAGAAAGAAAGAGCAGCCGCCGTGTCTCCAAAAGACAAAAGGAAAATGGCCCGTATGCTCTAACACAAAAGCCACGTCATTTCTTCACAACATCTTTCTTTTGCTGTGGTGTTTTAAAATACCAATTTCCTGTAGATAGTGTTTTCATATTCCCCTACAATGTGTTAGAAAATCGTCTAGAATTTGCAATTCCCCGGCAATTTTCACTTCAAGGTGCAGAAATGATACCATGACATTTGAGCATCATGTTGTACCAAGCAATGCTCAGAGTGCTTAGAAATAGCAATGACACGTCTATTATCTCTGATCTGGCAGATTTTTTTCCTCCAGCTTTGTTAACTAAATAGTTGTTGCTTTACATTTGACAACAAGTTTATAATATTGATTAAAACACTTAAATCTATTCCTAAATTTATACATATAATATACATTTTTGCTTTAGATTCCAAGTCAGAATATTTATTTTCTGAATATCCATACAAATTAGTAAGTGATCACATATCACAAAACAATGATAAGATTATCAGCCAAGTTTCTGGCATTGCCCAAGAAAGAATCTGTGGTATAAAAACTATCAGCAGACTACATCTAGTTATGATCAATAAGAACTAAGTAATTGTATCTTCTGAAAATTAGATTGTTTTTGTAGGAGGTAGGGGTTATTATTAGCTTTCCATTGCTAGAACACAATCCCTGAAAAATCTGGCTTAAGAACGAAGTTGCTTATTTACACCTAAGTTCTGACGGTTCATGGGTCTATGGTACCTGCATTGGCCTAGTTTGGGGACGAACTCCTGGCAAATGGCAGGTGACAGTGGGGAGCACATGTTGCAGGGTTTGAGCTAGGCATGGTTATGTCAAGGCATGCCAAACCATGGCTTTTCTAACAACCCTTGCCTGAAAATTGCCAAGGAGAACTGCCTTCTGAGGTTGTAGCTGCATCCTTATAGATGTAGTTGCATCCACGAATCCTGCTCAACTTCAGCAACCTCAATTGCAAGCCTCTGCGGACTGCGGCTGCACCCACAATGGACCCCGAGGAGATACTCATACTGCACCAAACTACAACAGGATAAGAAAGAGATTTTTGTGGATTTTTACCTATTGGAACATTTAAACAACAAAGCAGATCTCAGAATTTTGTCTCACTTGGAATCATCTCAGACACAGTGAGAGACAGACCCACAGACAGAAAGAGACAATGAAGGAAAAATAAGCTGTGATTAGTGAGGAAATTTTCTTGCTAGACCAGTTCCATAGGCTCAACTAGTCACTAGCCCACCCTGGCTTCATCCAGAGCAGAGGTCTGAAACCAAGTTTGCGGCAGTGCCTTCTAGACTCTTCTAAGCCTGTGTGTCCTATATATTCACTCCCTGATGCTATGATAAAAACACCTTGACAAGAGCAGCTCAGAAGGAAATTGGCTCAGTTAGCTGACAGTTCCCGGTCACACTCCGCCACTGCAGGGAAGTCAACAGGGCATGGACTTGAAGCAGCTGTTCATGCCACATCTGTGCTCTGAGCAGAAAGAATTTAACTAGTGCTGTGTGTTGCCCAGCTCACCTTCCCATGCTGTACAACCCAGAACCTAGGGAGTGGTGCCACCCACAATCAGGGTGAGTTGTCCCCCCTTAAGAAACCCAATTAAGAAAAAAAAAAAACAGAAACCAAAAACACCCTGTGGGAGGCCTGTCAAGACCTACCCCAACCCTATGATTCTGTCACTGAGATTATCTGCCCGGTGATCCAATAATATGCAAGTTGTCAGTTAGTTATCCCAGCCGCGTTTGCATATTTAAAGGGGAACTATAAAGGCATTTCTTGAATAGTGCATATTCCCCTAGGGCTGTTTAGTATCAGTAATTCCACCACTGTTTTAACAGCATTTCTGAATCTTAATTGCAGGGCGGGGATCATTCTGGAAATGAAAACAAAACAAAATAAAAACTCTTTCCCTTAGAAAACACTTTTACAGATGGCATAGTGCTTCTAATACCTTGACATCCCTTGCCATAGGCATCCAAAGAGAACTCAGTTTAGAATCTATCTTAAACCCTGTTCGCTCTACGTTCTTCATACAACAACAAAGGAGTGCCCAGGAGTATAAGATCGTTTTCTCAAAACAATGGCCATAACACATGAACTGGTCATAAAACTCCCCTTGTTGCCAGAAAACTAACTTAGAAATATTTCCTTGTTCTCTTTTATATCTATCCACCTGTCTGTCTATGTATGTATGTATGTATGTATGTATGTATGTATGTATGTATGTATGTATCTATCTATCTATCTATCTATCTACCTATCTATTATCTATCTATTTATCTATCTATTATCTATCATCTATCTATTATCTATCATCTATTTATCTATCTATCTAACTGTCTGTCTGTTTATGTTTTACCTATGCCTTTTTAAAGTTTGGGTAATGGAAGTTTTTGACACTGTGACTTACATCAATGATATTATTTACAAGGTATATATTCCTAATTTTATTTTAAGTAATCTTAATATTAAACTCTGCACATATTTACCAGAGAAGAGACAGAAATCCAGAGATGTGTTGAACAACAAAAGATATTTGGATAGTGAGAATGAATTTTTACTGAAATCCCACAATGAGTTAGAACTCGGAGGCATAAAGCACACCTTTTCGCACGAGATCCCTCGGAAATGGGGGTCAGACCCCTCCTTGTAATCAAATTAGGATCTACCCCGAAAGCAGCACATGATAACAGCCTCTGTGTTTGTTCGGCTGGGTTGGAAGCCTGTTCTCTTGTTACTCATTATGTAACCACATGCTTATGCTTATGGTCACTTATTCTCTCCACCCCTTATCTCAATATAATGGAAATAATAATAACCACAAAATAATGCTTAGCCAGTTATACTCACAACATGGGAAATGTTCAATGGTGCACACACTGGCTCATAGAAAAGCTCACTATTTTCTGTCCTTTGATGTCCATCTTTAAACATGTGTTTCATAGTTATTGTGAAAATGAAATGCTAACCTGTATGTGAACAGGGAGGGAATGTGTCTGCATTTTGGTAAGTACACAGTAGATGTTTTGTTTCATTTAGAGTTAATTAGTGTCTCTTCTGTATATGTGTGTAGTGTGCAACTAATTGGGACTAGAAGGGACCCTATCAAAGGCATGGGCATGGCAACTGTCAAGGGAAAAGCAAGTGTGTTCTTCAATGAGAGTCTTTATAGAAAATAATACCTCTCCTAGCTGCAAACAAAATGAGTTCCTAGAGTCTCTCAGGTCTCTGAAGGGTGAGGCAGGGCCTCTATGCTCTCAGTGAATGCCAATTTAGCAAAAAAAGTCCTCTAGTGTATATCCTGTCCATAGTTTGTGTCCTGTATACAACTTAAGGTCTCATCATCCTTCAGACATCACACCCCATCTCCTCCATCAGGAGCGTTAGATGGGAAGGTCACAGAGGTCACACAGCACTCCTCTTTACAAAACTTGTTAGAGGAGATTCTTCTGTGCTGATTTTGGACCTATTTGTTTATTGATTATTGACCTTCTTAGGATTAAGGTTCATTAAGAAAGGGATCATGGTTTTCTGTCTCATCCCGGACCATAGCATGCTGATCAGCTCAGGGATAAATATACTGTAAATATTGGTTACGTAACACTATAGTGCCAACTAGGAGAATCATCACTGCATAGTTGAAATCAAATGGCGGTACAGAAGTTTACAGGACCCAAAAGGAACATAAATGCTGGGTTAATTTAACTGAGGACGCGGCCAGTTATGGTTAGAAGACGTTAGGAGATTTGTGTTTATTAAGGGAAAATGTAAACAAGAAGGAAAACAGAAAAGGAAGACAGTATTTATGCCCTGGTAGTGTGCTAGATTATAAGACATGAATTTTAAGAAGAGCTGAGCAGACTATAGGGAAGGTAAGGGCAGATTTAGAATTGTAAGGTTATGTGCCACTAAACAGACCCATTGATAAGATGATAACGCTATAAATACTTTCTTTAAGAGCAGGTCAGAACTATATACTTTAAGCAAAGGAAGACATAAGATATGTATGAGGCAACGTTTGATATAGGAAGCTAAAATTACTTGAGATATTTTGAGCATACCACAATTTAAATGGGGACTAACTAATTAAAAAATGGTGGTAACAGTCAGAGAGATGAACTCCAAGAGCAGTGTCTGGGGATGCCTATGACTGTGTCTCAATATCTAGTTCCTCTCTCTCTCTCTCTCTCTCTCTCTCTCTCTCTCACACACACACACACACACACACACACACACACAGAAAGAGAGAGAGAGAGACAGAGAAAGAAAGAGAGAGACCCAAACACTATATTATATGCCTAAGGGCAAGGGGTTATATAGACGTCAACCCACCCACAGCATTGACCGCTCTTAAGTCCATGATGATTTGCTAGTTGATGCGGAGTTAAGAGCCATTGAACAAAGTTGGTAAGAAAGAAAATGTCACTGATCACTAAGCCCCAGTCTACGGCATCTGAACTAACAGGGTCTTGTCTCAGAGACAGGAAATTCAGCAGACCTCACAGAGAACTGTCTCCTTCCAGGTCAGCGTATAATCATATATTCCCTTTGAAGCAGATGATCGATGTGTTTTTAAAAATTCTCCAGAAGTTGCACTTATACTGTGTCGTATTTAACTCCTTATTTGGCTCTGCAGACTCACTGTACCTTCTGAATTATTTCCCTCCTAAGGAAATGAGAAAGAATTGTGGGGGAGAACAAGTCCTAACTTCTGAAACCGTATGGTCTTCATGTTTGAGTTAATCAAAATCACCCCTAAATATTGGATGTGATCACCACAGTTTCATAATTTTAAAATATTGGAAGGGAATATCGCCTATGGGCATTACCTTTCCAAGGTAATAGCGTGCACAGCTGCTAATCGCCAAACCCATTCATCCAGTTTACGTAAAGCCATAGCCAGCCTACTGCCTACACCCCAGCCTACCTTCTGCTTTTTACAGTCCTTCCATTTGGACTAAAATTCAGGATCCTTGCCAGTGACATCCACCTCCAATGTTTTCAGCGTTGCTACCATCACCCTGGCAACACAGGAGACAGGACATAAATAGTTGTTCTGCCAAATGTGTCTATTGCCTTGTTATGCTTGTGGGAGTAAGCGTTGCCAAGGGGAGTTTAGACAAAAGTTAAAAGTAAATTTTAACCTATAAATGGCAAGATATTGTAAAAAATGCACCGATGCTCTATTTATTTAAACAAGAATATGAAAATGAGAACGAAGTCTAAACTCCATTACGATTGAGAAAAATCCATAAATCCATGTCTTTTTTCTTAGCACCAATACCAGCAAATCACCAATAAATACCTATAAAATTGATGAATTTTTCTAATCAAGTATGCATTTTAAAAATCAAAGCTGAAAGTTTAACAAAATTTGTCATTACTGTAGTAACTTTAAAACCAAGGTTGGCTTGTAGTTTAACTGGAAGACAGTTTCCCTAACAGGTATGAAGTCCCGGATGTCACTCACCGCACTGCCTAGACCATGGAGGGTGGAACACACACCTCAAGCCCAGCACTGGGGGAAGGGGGAGGGGAACCAAAGGTTAGGCTACACAGTGAGTTTGAAATCACCAGCTATATGAGACCCTGCAGAAAAAAGAAAAATACCAAAACCATAGTCTAGAATATTTTTGAAATCACAGAATTCTTCTTTTTATTGATTTTTATTGTGCCCTACTTTTTTTCTCTGCTCCTCTCCCTTCCTCTCTCCTGACTCCTTCAACCCTCCCCCAAGGACCCCATGCTCCCAATTTACTCAGGAGATCTTGTCTTTTTCTACTTCCCATGTAGATTAGATCTATGTACGTCTCTCTTAGTGTCCTCATTGTTGTCTAAGTTCTCTGGGATTGTGGTTTGTAGGCTGGTTTTCTTTGCTTTGTGTTTAAAAACCACTTATGAGTGTGAGTACATGTGATAACAGTCTTTCTGTATCTGGGTTACCTCACTCAAATCACAGAATTCTTAATAGACGCAAAGTGGATTCATAATGTAGTTAGTGCTAGGGATACGAGATGATGCCACTATTCTGGCACAATGTCATTGGCCACCTTGACCACTAGATTGCTAAAAGCAGAATAGATTCTTTTTGTCATGACACTTAGTCTCCCATTCCTTATCTCACAGCACGTGTGGTAGGTATTTTGCTAAGAAAACCTCTGCAGAAGGAGCTGCAGGCTGTGTTCTGCCGCCCGGCTCCCAGCCACCTGGCTAGCTTATGCTCCAAAATAACAACACACAAACTGTATTCATATAAACACTGCTTGGCCCATTATATCTAGCCTCTTCTTGGCTAACTCTCACACCTCGACTAACCCATTTCTAATAATCTGTGTAGCACCAAGAGGCAGTAGCTTACCAGGAAGATTCTAGCCTACATCCATCTTGGGTCAGAGCTTCATCGTGTCTGGCTCAGAGAGGAGAGGCATGGCGATTGCCTCACTTCCTCCCAGCATTCTGTTCTGTTTACTCCGCCTACCTAATTTTCTGTCCTATCAAGGGCCGAGGCAGTTTCTTTATTAACCGATGACATCAACTCAAAACAGAAGACTCCCACATCAAACCTCAACCCTAAGGGGTCAACAGAATGTAGCATGATCCTTCAATTAGTTAGGGTAAAATCAGGCCCATCCTAACATGTTGATTACCGGATCACATGATAACTCTTTAGGTCACATAATAATCATTACAATCCTCAGTGCTCCCTGAGCCTTTCTGGAGTGAGGTCACACTGTAGTGCCAACCCAACTCTACTCTCTTTAAATCTCTGCCATCAGTGTTCCTTACCAGTGTCTTGGTAACCTCCCCCACAGTTTCGAGAGTTTCTATTCTCAGAGGGGAGCCTTACCAGTGGTCTTGGTAACCTCCCCCACAGTTTTGAGAGTTTCTATTCTCAGAGGGGAGTGACTGTGGGAAGAAAAGCAGCAGGCGGTTCCCATTCTGGTCCCCAGGCCTGCTTTTTTGGAAGCGGAACTGATTTTAGGAAAGAGCCACATGTGTAGTGTATTTGCATCCCTTCAGGAAGGACAGCATAGAAGAGAGAGGCTCCTGTGGAAACACAGGCACACTGCTGACCTTCCGCCTGAGGAATCGCCTGGCAGGGTAGAAATCGCAAGGGATCTGGGAGTAGGGAGGCCATGTCTCCATCCCCACTTCCACATTTACCTTTCTCACACTTGGGCACATGACTTTGAGTCTGACTTTTCTAGTAAAATAAAATGCAAAATCAGAATAATTAATAATAATAATCTATGGCTTTCAGAGATACTAAGACTCGAGTTGGTGAAGAGTGAAGCCATTTGCAAACAGAGGGCTGTACAAGAACATCGTCTTGGCTTGCACAAGGACATTGCAGTCAATGATGGAATCTACAACACAAATGTTGGTCCTGTAAGACGACATCAGTAGCAGAATGGTAGCGGTCTTATCATGCCTAGATACGTTCTATGATGTTTTTACATATCACCACAAAATCCATGTTTCCTTAGAAGGATTATGGGAGTTTCACAAATATTGGGGAAGATTGTTATTTTTAGAAGAAATACAAATGTTGGTATCATAACAACATAACACAAAGCACAGCTGTAGATGTCTGAAAGAACAAACGGTATGAAACAACAAAAATACATGAAAACACATTTATCATGACACATTTCCATTACAAGGCATAGCATAGCAATGTAAGTTATTTATGATCATAGTGACATCATGATTATTATTGTTATGTCATGACAGAATACAGAGCATACAAGCCCAATATTTTAATTTTACAGGAGGAAACTTAGGCATAGAAAAGACAAAGAATCATAGCGAAGGTAAAATAAAAGATTCTTGAAATTAGACTTAAGCACCTATAATACAAGGAATGTATTTTCCAGCACACCAAGATATTGCTTGCTTCTGGAAGGCGGGTAGTTGAGATAAATGTTGTAGCATTCATCTCTCTTGGTAGGGTTCAGGTGAGTAATCTCTAGACTTGTAGATGGCTGCCTTCTTCCTGTGATAAGAGAGAGAGAGAGAGGCATGTCTTAGATGCTCTTAAGATCTGGCTAACCTGTATTCTTACTGGAATAGAATAAAGAGGAGCACAGGTGTTTTGTTTTGTACAGACAATGTAGGTCCACGGTGTAGGTAACAGGCATCTGCAGAGATGTGGTGCTTAACAGAATTGAGGTCAAGAGAATATCAATGCAAAATCCGTGTTTCCTTAGAAGGATTATGGGAATTTCACAAATACTGGGGAAAATGGTTATTTTTAGAAGATTTAAAATGTTGGTATCACAAGAAAAAAAAACACAAAACACAACTTCAGAGGCCTGTGAAAGAACAAATGGTATCATCTTGAGCTACTAAAATAAAATACCCTAGTCTAGACAAGTTAAGTAGCAGCCTTTCCCCTTTAGACTTCTAGGAGGTGGGAATTCGAGATGAAGGTTCATCTAGCATTCATTTGTCTTAATAGGGGTCTAGTGAGCACTGTCCTCTGGACTTGTAGATGGCTGCCATCTTCCTGTGATATGAGATAGATAGATAGATAGATAGATAGATAGATAGATAGATAGATAGATAGATGATAGACAGACATATAGATTATATATATGTAGATAGATTTGTTATTTATGAACATAATGATCATTATGGTTATCTTACGATAGAAAACAGTCATAGGATAGTGTACTTTGTTTTCTTATAAAGCCCTAATTACAATAACATCATGCAGACCCCACCCTCAAAACCTCATCTGAACTGAAGTTCCTTTCAAAGGTCTTACCTACATCATCATCACCTTAGGAGCTAGGGCCACTGGGTCTGGGCTTTGGAGAAGCCATCCACGAACTCCAACCACAGAAGAGAGAGAACACCAAGACCAGCTCTTAAAAAGAATGGAGTTGATGATATTTATCCCATTAAAACTAAACTACTGTGGCTAGAGAGATGGCTTAGAGGTTAAGAGCATTGCCTGCTCTTCCAGAGGTCCTGAGTTCAATTCCCGGCAACCACAAGGTGGCTCACAACCATCTGTAGTGAGATCTGGTGCCCTCTTCTGGTATTCAGACACAACACTGTACACATAATAAATAAACAAGTAAATCTTTAAAAAAAAAAAAAACCTAAGCTACCTAAACTATTGTGTTTGCTTCTCTAAACGCCCTTGAAAACATCTCACAACACAGAAATGAATTCGACCTTCTGGTGGAGAACTATAAACTGTAGAGACTGCATGAAAACACGTAACTGAATCTACGCTACCATTATCCACAACAGTCACCGTGGTGAAAAGATGCCAGAAGTTATGAAACCGAGAGAGCGGTATAAGGAATAAACTGAAGACCGGCACACAGCAAGGGAAACATGTCCAAAGCCGGAGCACAAAGGCACCAAAGGGTGGACTGTAAACGGGGAGGGAGATCCAGTAGAACCTTAAATATAACAGCAGGCAAGCGGATTTCGGGGAATCCGAGGCCAGCCTGGTCTACAAGAGCTAGTTTCCAGGACAGGCTCCACAGCTACACAGAGAAACCCTGTCTCGAAAAACCAAAACCCAAATAATAATAACAACAATAGCAGCAGCAGCAACAGTAGCTGGAGCAATGGATACCAGAGGCATGGTCAGCTGGAAAATTGACTAAAGCTCACGAATAGACATGCCTTTGGAGGAGGAGGAAACTTGAGCATTCGCTTCCGGGATCAGGATTGAACAAAGACTTTATGGGTGGACAAAACTTTAGTGTGGTGTGTGTGTGTGTGTGTGTGTGTGTGTGTGTGTGTGTGTGTGTGTGGTGTGGGGAGGTTTCAAAACTTCACCTCCAGTCAGTGACAAGAATTTGAAATCTTTCCTTAGGTCCACCAGATGGCGCCAAAACTATACCCGGCGCAGGAAGATGCATCCAGAGGCCCACACTGGAAATGGGGAGTCCACTTCAACAGGTCAGTCCCGCTCCCTAACTAACAAGAAAGGACTCTTGTTCTGGGCAATTGAATTTTTAAAGCACATTTTCCGAATTCCCACGGGTTTTTTTCTATGGTTACAGTCATTCTCTTGGCTAATCTTTCTCTTTCCTCTCAGAATAGAAAGGAAACAGGCATGTTAATCTGTAGGTTCAAGTTGGAGGTCTCAGAATTGGAGAAGGCGAGGCATGAGGAGTTCAGCGCCAGCCTGGGCTCCTGACCATAAGGTAGAGAAGCTGAACTCCTCATTTCTTCCAATTTTCCTATTTTTAAATTTTAAGAAAAGTAAGGGAGATTTTTATAAATTCCCAGAGCAGAGCCAACACCGTGCATTTAATATGATGGTGTCAACCCCTAGCAACGTTCACCCTAACGTTGACTATACTAGCTAAGCAGTACCGGTGTGCTGTGTTGTTATGGTTAGCATTCTCCAAAGGATGCTAGACCACAAATAGCAGAACGAGCTCTGGACATCCAGCATTCTTCTTGGAGAATTATTAGAAACAATTAGAAATTATTGGAGCGATTAGAAGTCTGCCTCTCAGAATTTTGTCTAAGATGAACACTTTTATGGATAAATCACACTTCTTATTTATTTATTTGTTTGTTTGTTTGTTTGTTTGTTTGTTTTTGCCTCATTTCAAAAGAGCAGGAGCCTTCCAAGTTTAGGCTGCCTGTTAAGATTAAGTATCAGTGGGCATGGGGAAGGGTTTACCTCTGGGCTTTAGTGTATCTGTGACGGTTTTCACACCCTACTGATGAGTAGGAACCCAGATGTTATTAAACCTCTTTAATATTCAGTATGCTGTTACAAAACCAATTCCCAAGCAACAAGAATACAAAGTTGCTATATGTCTATTTACATATATACATGCAATTGTAAAATAGTTTCTTAAGTGCTGAGCTGAATGTTGCCCCGAGAGAAAAAGAAACCAGAAACATTCATTGTGAAAATGAGAAATCTGCAGTATAGAAAGAACTCGTTGAGAAAGCCGGCTGAGTAGCAGGGAGGGGAAGCAGAGAGGGGAAGCATTAGAAAAGATAACACCTGTGTGCGGCAGCCTCTTAAACCAGACATTTAACACGTCGTTTGACAGGCCTCGGAGAGAGTCGGGTATTAGCTCTCTGGTGTCGGGTGAGAACAAGCCCTCTGATAGGCTCCTCCACGGCCTAATTCTGAATTTAGATTTACCTGATTCCCAGTTTCTGGATGCTGTGCTATCAGAGGGATAAGATTTTTTTTTCCTTGTCAGAAAAGCGTGGATGGTCAATACCAAAGCTACCGAGGTGAAGCAAACCTAATTTTAAATTCAAAACCACTGATCTGTTACGTGACCTTGGGCTAATTACATGCTCGCTTATTCAATTTCCCGTGTAGTCCTTTCTTTATCTTTAAAGGCAACAATACCTCCGGCAGAAGGGCATGTTTGAATGCGGTTCTGTGCTTATGGTGAAGTCTGATACTTGGGAAACCGCCAACAGTGTTAGGTATCGTCACTATCTTTGCCATAGTCCTCCCCAACATTATTCAAGATAAGTTTATGCTAACTTTCCATGTTAATATAAACTGAATATAAAATCTTAAAATGCAACTTCCGACCTCAAGTATTGGCTCTTTATATTCTCGCTGTTGTAAACAAAGTGAGAGACTGAGTAATGGGTGAGGAAAAAATGGAGTGTTGTGGGTAACAATACACTATAAAGTATAAAGTTATACTATTCACCATTATATGCAACAACAAGAAAAAACAGAAGTACATCATGTGACTACTTAACACATTTGAAGACAACAGTTTGAAGTGCTTTGGGATTTCATTATTGTGTGTTCACTGTAGCGATCTTAGGAGCTATGCAAACATTCAAAGGCAGACTTAAGTATCTCTTTAAATTCCACCCTCTGAAGAGAGCTAGATTCACAAACTTTAAAGTTAAGAAGATTTTTACTTTGCAATCTTTCATAATTTTCTCTCTGCATCTGTACAGACCCAGGGAGAGTGAGAGAGTACGCCATACAGCAACTCAGCTGATGGTGGGTAAGCTTGTGGCTCTATGTAGCACACAAGCCGAGTGTGTTCCAGGAGTGTTGGGGCTACTCGTGTTACTGGAGTAGATGAATGTAAAGAGATGGTAAAGTAAACACAAGACAGTATGACGAGTTAGGAGTGTGAAGATGATGGCCGCTTAGCTCAGGCAGTGGAGCTGAGAACGTGGCCTTTGATCTGGATTCATTTCAGAATTACAGCCCCAAGGCTGTGTGGGCGATGAATGGGGAATGGGCTCTGCTAATCACCCAAGTGCATAAGCAAGAGATGGGAGCTGCCATTCACTGACTTTGGGAAGACAGCAAAGGGATCTTGTCTGTGGTGCAGTCAGGAGGTACATTTGCCCCACCATCTGGAGTTTCACAGAGATATCTGGGATACAAATAGAAACGGGAAGCCATCAGCACATTGTCATGGTCTCTGAAATCGTAAGAATGGAGGAGATCAGCTAGGGAGGCCTAGGCAGAAAGACTTTGAAGGGGTGGGCTATGCAGGTGGATGCTGCAAAACCAGCAAAGAGTAGAAGGAAACGTAGGTGGGAATAGGGAGACTCTTCCATCAGGCTGTCTGTCATCCAGATCCCACGATAAAGCATCCATCA